>NC_088910.1:71270530-71895530 GCF_963576675.1 Euphorbia lathyris
GGACTACAAACCTAAATCGGACATTAGGCTGGTAAAAATGGCAAATCAACATAGAAGTCCCATTCTTTCACAACATTGAAGGAGTTTTTCTTCTCTCCTTTTTCTTTTACTTCATTTCTTAATGCATTTTTGGAAATAAATGCATGATTAAAATGTGAGGAGGGGAAAATAAATTCTATTATTTGCATCTATCTTTTAAGCTTTATCATTTATTTTTATTTTTGCACTTTAGTTAGTATTGAGTCGTTCTAACAAAAAAACCATGATTTCGAATCTCTGTTTAAGTATTTGAAATGGTTAAAACATCGAAGTGATTTTGGATTAAAGCTTTGAGTTATATGCAATTGACAATATGGCAAAGTTTCATTAAATGGCAGTACTTTAAAGCCGAACAAGTGCTTAGCAACTAAGGGTAAAACACTTAGGAACTTCGAACAAGAACTTTTAGGCTTTGAGAAGTATAATTGTATGCATTGTCAACCTTGATAAACTTGTTAGTGTAAGACTAAGAAACGGAACAAAAAGCCAACTCAAAGTGAGATTTTTTTGAGCCCATCACAAGAGCATCTAAACAGAATGAGATATGCTCAAACATTCTTTTTAGGGTCTTACAAGCATTGTAGTGACAAATTAGCTCTTCCTACGTTTAATCAAAGCCACAAGCGTCTAGTTTCGGTTTAAAATGATTTAAGGCATTAGGTTTTAGCCTCTTGAGTTACTTACACATATTTTTTTACGGCTAAAATCTCTTTTACATAATGGTAGTAAATTCCCTTTGAAGCCAATTATCTATCCTTTTCTTTCATTAAGCCACAAGACAAGCCTAAGCCTTCGTTTCCTTTGACACCCATGAATTCACTATATCCAGTAAACATACAATACGAGTAGTGTGCACAAACACATAAACACCTAGTTAAGCGACCTTTACAAATTTCAACAAAACTGCTGTCATATGTCATTTACTCGATGAGTACACCCATCTAACTCGTCGAGCACCCCTAGTCTCAAGCAAAAACACTTCAATTTCACATCTGTTTGATGAATTGATTCCTCCATTCAACAAACACACTCACCTTGAGGCCAGAACTTAAGGCAAAAGCCTAGAAAAACAAAATCTAAACACTAAAAGGCCTAAGGCACAAAAAGAGAAAAATAAAAAGTGCAATTTTTTACCTAGAGGAAGGAAAAATACTTACATCCTAGTTCACTATCCCATTCATCACATCTCACACACTGCTCTAAAAAATGTGCATAAAGGATACACGTGTGTTCACCTTACACCTATTATTCCCCATCCATACCTCACCTAAACCTACATTACAACCTTATGTAAAAGACCTTATTGATCAAGTCTAAGCTAGATTAACAAGTGGTAGAGATTTAAGGAATTGAGCACCCAACAGTCATATATTGCTTGTAATGAAAATCACATACCCTTGAGCGAAAAGAATTGAAAAAAGGCACAAAAATAGAAAAAATCAAGCATTGAGAGATCACATTGTGAGGTTCTAAATATTGGTCCCAAGCTTTCAAGGAAGGATTGGTTGTACGATGTTAATACTTTTGAGAAAGTCAAAGCCTTTAGATCAAGTTCGAAATGCGTCCTAAGTCTTTTATCAATAGAAAAATGCTTTGCACAAGCAAGGATGAATGAATGTCAAGTGAAATCAGTCCTGTTGTCTAATTGCATTGATTTGAATGTTTGAGATTTGATTTTGTCTTGATACAGAGACTTGCTTGAGGACAAGCAAGGTTCAAAATGTGAGGAATTTGTTATCACCATATTTCATAGAGTCTATAGTGTAGTTTTAATCCTATTTATATGCTTTTCTAGCCTTAATACCTTGATTTATAGTGTCTTCTGCCTATTATTTGTTTAATAAGTGTTTTGAGATGTTTCAGGAACAATCGAGGGTAAAACGGTGCAAAATGGAGCAAAACGGAGAAAAAGTTGTGCTACTCACCCAGCCTACTCGGCTAGTAGCTCAAATTGCAAAAATTTGTGCTACTTGCCCAGCCTACTCGGCGAGTAAGTGGGCTAGTAGCGATTCAGATTCGTTCTATTTTATCTCTACTTCGAGAAGCCCAATCTGAATCCAACTCCAATCACTCTATTTCGATCCTAAAGAGGCTAGAAGACCTATTTGGACTAGGAGGTGACATCAAACACTATAAATAGGAGCTCGAAATATGTATTAGGAATCAAATAATCACCATAGAATAGATTTATGCTTAATATAGTTTAGTCATAGTTTAGTTTTACTTTTTGTCTTTATATTTCAATTAATTTACTATTTTCATTCTATTATCAATTTAGTTAAGCAACTTGACATTTAATTATTCTTCACCTTTTATGAATCAAGTTTGGTTTATTTGGTTTCAAGTTCCATCTTCCTTCATCTTATTCTTGAATTAATAAACCTAAACTTAATAAACAAAAGTTCCTAATCGACCCATCCCATAATGCCTCCGCGTATTAGCTTAGACATGAGCTAAGACACTATAGGCTAGGATGGCGGTGAACCGTGTTTAGCTAATAGGGATCATTAAATAATCGTCTAGGTTGTGTTGCAGGAGTAACGGAGAATTAACTAAAAGCAATGCTTACCTCTATCTAAGAAACCTAACCAAGTAATTTGGTAGAGAAATTGAATTGTGAAACCTAATCAAGTAAACGACTCAATTAAGCATACTAGTTAATCTTATAGCTTAACCGTGTATTACGGCTTCATGGTCTAGGTTACGGTTTAGCCTTGGTTTTCATAGCGTCTAATGCCTTCAAGAACTATTAGGGATTTTGCCTAACCAAACATCGGCCTAATAGTGTTTGAGGTAGATTTAGTAAGTTGTTAATCAGAGTTACTGTTTTCCATTGGAAAATCACCATCTCGAGTTAACCTTTAAATTCACACAACATACACTTATCGATTCATAGGAATTTGCACGGGGATCCTAAATCCTAGTCTCTCATTCATTCGTTCAAATATACTAATTGTTCAATTGTTTGTCTAGTTTAATTGCTTTATTGGGAGTTAAGGTTACCGACTTAGCATGTTTAATTCAATCCTTAGATAATATAGAATTCGATTATGAATAAGGCATTAGATACTAGTCTCTGTGTGATCGGTGCTGTTCTTTGGAACATTTAATACTTAATACAATAGAGTTCACTTGCTCTTAGAGTTAGAGATACGTTTTATCCCTATCAATTTTCCAGAAGAATTTCCAACAAAAGTGTTGAGGAGCCCTACTTTGCTTAGATTTAATGTCTTTTTTAGAGCAGTCGTTTCTTCTAGGGTGAGATCACCATATTCTGGAGTCTTTGCCTTCTCCTTTGCTTGCCTTTGTCCTTGAAGGACAATTTGACAATGTTGGGAGGATTGCCAGTAGGAGGGGCAGTGCTGACTAGAGTCACGTCAGCAGACTTCTGTTTTATCACAAAGAAATGTGCATCCTCAGCAGCCACCATTTGGAGAGGTGATATAGGCTTTAGGCTCTTGGTTGGTGTAATAGAGGGTTTCTTGTTTGACATAAGCTCAGAGTCGGAAAGTTCAGGAGCTATCTTTTTGTTTGTGGAGGGCTTATTTGATGTATCTGGTTTTGATGCCTCAGAATCTTGCTTCTCATAAGCTTTGATTTGCTTCGATTTTGAGTCGGACTTAGATGAGCTTGTTCTTACTTTCTTGGTATCCATCATGGGAGACTTAGGGGATTTAGGTGTTGGTTAAGGCTCAACAGCCTTTCTTTTGCTCCGTTGGAGCAGCGACATCAGGAGTAACAACCTTGAAAGACTTTCTATGTTCTAATCCATTTAGGATTTTCTTAGTGATCTCTGTTCCTAGGCAGTGCTCTTTTTCACAGAATTTGATCTGTAGTGCTTGAGGATAAGAGTGATGAGAGATCCAAAGAGTTGCTGCACAGAACATCTCTGGATTCACAAAGAATAGTGGAAGGTTCAGAGGCTTGTTCTCCATCATATGCCATAGGATGCATAACTCGAACTTTGAGATAGAGTTAATAGAGGTCTTCTTTGGGAAGAGGTAATTGAGTATGAGGTAATGGGCTTGGCGAGGCACTTGGGCCATGAAAGTTGCAATGAGTTCTCTAGTGTATCCATCAGGAGTTGCATACTTTGTAGGGAAAACAACCACATACTTTTCATCTCCTTCCTTTCTTAGTTCAGATCCTTCTGAGTTCAGGTCCAGAAGGTCAGCCAACAGCTCTAGGGTGATGATAACAATTGTTTTGAGATAGTCTGAGTTCTCTTCAACAACACATAGGTTCTCATAGAATTCAACGACCAGTTTAGGGTAAATGTTGCTCGAAAGAGCAAAGAATGTTTCCCATTTTGTTGATTAATCCACGTAGTGAAGGGTTCAGCAGACTTGATGAAGTCAGAAGAGAAATACCTAGATTTGTGTATGAGTGGGTTTTCAACTAGGTGTAATCTGGGTATACTGCCATAGGCGTATAAGTTTCTAGAGCATGTTGTTCTTGGTGTTCCTCCTGAGTTTGCTCCTCAGTTACCTGTTTCGATGGGTTTTGTGCAAGGGTTTCCTCTTGTATTTCCTCATGTTCTTCTTCGTGAGTTTGCTAGTGTGTTTCCTCAAGTGTGTTTTCAGGTGAATCTTCCATAATCCACCTTTTCTTCCTCAGGTGAGGAAAGATTTACTTCGGAGGAGAGAATTTCTTCTTACTCAGAAGCACTGGAGGAGGTTCTGTCTTCATTCTCAGATCCCATGGTTAAAGCTTGAAGAAAGCTTTAAAGCTTTGACGAAGAACTTGAGAGAGAAAGATGTTGCAGAGAGGAATAGAGAGAGTAAGAGCAAAGAAATTTTAGGCGTAAAGAGAAGAAGTGTAGTTTTGGCCGATTTTTATAGGCAAAAAGAGGGCATGTGAGAGGTCGCAGTCCAAAGGTCAGAAACAGAACCAATAATGATCTACACTACGCCAAATAGCCTCTCAAACGACGGTTAAAAACCGTCGTCTCACAAGATATAAATCTGTCATGGGGCTCACTGCCGTCTGATGCACCTTCAGATGACGGTTACGTTTTGTCATATGAAGGCACGACACATGACATTAGCCTATTTTCGTGCTGTCATATTACTTTTGTTATGTTGCAGCTTATTTATTACTACCGTCACCTTTAATGTAATCACATGACATACTACTAATTAAAAATGTTAAGTAGATATATGGGAATTGGCATATTGGTATTCGTGATGGCAGTTTTTATAATAATTTTTGTTGTTGTAGCTTGTTTCAGATGGCATAGGTCTTAATCAATCATGTCAATGGATTTATTTTCAGATGACAGATTGGTTTATTTTAATGTCTTTTTATTGGTGTTTGGATGACATTTTTTCAAACGTAAATGTCACTCTTTGCCTTCTTCTTCGAATGAATTTCTGGTAATGAAATATAGTCAAATGACAAGAAATTCTGTATATCAATGATTTTAAATTGATTGGAGACTAATACTCATAATTTGTTTACATTTGAACTAGATAAGTTTATGAATCCAACTTTTAAACATAGTCTGTTTACATTTAAACATAGTAAAAAAGCAATAAATATCCAATCTTTCAATTTGGCGTAGTGTTGGAAGCAAAATCCAACTTGATCTGCATATCTTATAGTCATTATTAGGCCTAGAATCCCCAAGTCTTGATATCTGCAAAACCAAATGCATTTCATTAATTACTTACGTATTCTAGAGACTATTGAGATCTAATAACTCATTTACCCTTTCCCCTTCCTATACCTTTCACTTATCCGCCCACAGTATAAATATGAAGCTTTTACCACATTCTCAAAAGTCCACAACCCAACAGTATACTTACCCTAGTTATATCGATCATGGATAATCGTACGAGGGGCATCCATTTTCGTATCCGGGCGCATATTTCCACACTCCGGCATGAGTCACCTAGGCGACTTCTCAATATTACAGGTATATACCTTACCTCACGTCTAAAGTTGTGCATTGTTCTTCCTTCTCTATTTCTGCTAACTCATGTATGCTTGCTACTATATATGCAGGTCTTGAGAATGGTGACAGTCGGCAATGGTCTGTCATGATGAAAGGTCCTCCAAACACCCCTTATGAAGGAGGTGTATTCATAGTCGATATCAACTCCCCTGTCGATTTCCCCTCCACACCTCCAGTTGTAAGAACACAAACTTATTAATACATAGTAATCAGTTCATGTATATGCATATACACTCCTGGCATTAAAACATTTCATATTCAGGATCGAAATTTATCATCCTAATATCAGTCCTTTGGTGCGTGTATGTATGCCCCCAACTACTTGATCACCCTTCCTATAGTGTTGCCGCGGTAAGATGATGTTATAAATCTATGCATTTGCCTATGTTTGGGGTCTAATTTATCTATGCATGTTTGGGGTCTAATTTATCTATACATTTTCTAGCTGATGTGGCATATTTATGGAATGCTGATAAAGCCCTTCATTGAGGGGTCATTTCCTAGCCAAGAGCGAATTGCTGAGCAATCACTACGCCAAAACCCTCTTCAGATGACGGTTAAAAACAGTCATCCCGCAAGATATAAATCTGTCATAGGGCTCGCTTCCGTCTGATAAGGCATCAGACGACGATCGAGTTCTGTCATCTTTCGCAGTGACAATCGCTTCTTAAGCATCTGTCATCTTTTCCATGTTACAACGACGTTCGATTTAGTTAAAACTGTAGTATTGACTGATTTCTAATGACAGACCTTTTACTTGTCATACGACATTTTTCATTATTGTTTGTGTCATTGTAGATAAGTTACGACGATGTTTTTCCTCTTTGTTGCTGTCGTTTGAAGGTGTTTCAGACGATGTTGTCTTTAATTTTTTTTGTCTTGTGCGTGGATTTCACATGACATTTTCATTTAATGAAATGTCATAAAAGTTAATCAAATTTGACTACGTCAATTGTAAGACGACAGTCCTATTTTTTTGTTTATGTCATCTTAGCGTTTTAGTCATGACAGTATTTCATTAACCTGGAATCGTGTCACGCATCATAATATGACAATTTTTTTAATTTTGCGCTCATTCAATATTGCATTAGATGCCATATTTTTTTCCCCAATTGTGTCGCATAACCTGTAACCCTTTCATGCACCTGTACATACTGCCATTGACATTTCATGATAGTACTAGTCCAATTACAACAAAGCTATAAACTTCATATATAACTTAACGTATCCATTATTTACATAATATATACACCGGTTGTGCACAATATATACACATAGAACAAGTGTACCATAAAATATGCACCAAAAAAAGACCCAAAATATGCACAACAACAAGTGTACCACAAACCGATAATCATATTGTACGAAATCAGTATTACATACACAATCCATTGTCACTTCAAGTAAAGCACATGTTCTGCCCATTCTCTGCGGAGATCATCCAAATCCGAATGGTTGTAACTCAATCCACACTTGTTTATCCACTACAAAATATAAATGCTTTACTATTAGGATTTTGCTCTATAAGTGATAGCTAGAACAACTGCATATATCTGAACACAATATTATAGTAATAAATTATGGTACCTTTGCAACAAAGTTTAAGTCCTTATCCATGATGATCTCTCGCATGTACAACATTACCCAAAAACCACATGTTTTATCATCTCGTTGCTCAAGTATCCCCTGTGGCACGGAATATAATGGTTAGACCCCAAAAAAGACAATATAGCTCGTGTAACTGTAAAACTCACTAGAAGCGATGTCATCTTCAACTTGGTCTTCGTCCCCTTCTTTGGGTCTTTCTGAGCATAGTAGAACTTCATCGCACTGCAATAAGTGTAGCAACATGTATGTATGTGAGGAACTTTTTGAATGCGTACACATTAGAGGCATTCTGTAACTTACTTGCTGACAACATCCGTCCATTCTGTGAAATTTGGCAATCTCCTTTTCAATGGATCTAACCAATATGATTTTTTCTTCTCAATGTCAACAACAGTCAGAGTCCAATGTGATCTGCAAACAATAGCCATTTCAGATGTATCAATATCAGATAATCAACTGATAAACACACAGTACAAAGGATTCATAGTTACCCTGAGTTGTAAGGAATAAGGAATAAAGAATTAGCACCACCCTGTTTGAACCGATCCATCAACTCCTTCGAGCGGTCCATTGGAGTTTTCTTAGTTCCAAGAGCAAAAGTGGTACATGGATGAACAAATAACACCTTTTCTTCCATTCATGCTTTTTTCAGTACATGCTATAGATGACTGGGCAAATACATGTAGAAGTGTTGATGAAATAGATATCCAAATTATTACATTTGTGTATTTCATTCATGTACCTCATGTAATATTTAATTGTGCCTGCGGTCATCTCAAGTAGGTGTGCCATTGCATATAAATTGCTAGGCATCAATGCTTGCATTCGTTCTGTGCTGAACAACTCAGGTCCAAACGTATTGGTTATACATTTGACTCCATCCATATTGGTTCTTGCTCAGTTGCACAACTTCATCAACGGGCGTGGTAAATTTGGTGGCAGCTTAACGAAATCAATCACATCAGCCTCACTGTTTACTTTATTCAATGCCTTCTCAAAAACTTTTGCCGCATTGTTCGCCTCTTGATTGCAATAATTAAACACGCATAATACAACCAAAGAAATAATCGAAACACAGAATACAACCAACAAAATAAATGAATATTACCTCAACAGATTTGACACTACATAACACCTTTGGCCATTCTACAATAGACCCCATTGCCTCCTGAACAACTTCCATTTCACCTTTTATCGGGTATGGCAGACATGCAGTTCCATCATCGAATGACACAATCTCCAATCTATAATTGTCCTTTCCCAGTGGTCGCCCATGGATTGTCTGCTCTTCTGGGTCAATGCCTGATTGTAGCAATCTGCTATGGGCAACAATCTTCCCACTCTCTTCCACTGACAGTGCAACCTCAATGTCAAGTACATTGTCCTAATTCAACAATTTCAAATACAACTAATTAGCTAAGTATAAGTAATAAATTCAACAAGTTGACAATCATTTTAACAGTTTACCTCTGAGATTGTTGGAATCTCATATCCTGCGCCTTCACCAATAACTTCCTCTTCTATGGTATTAGAGACCTCTAATACCAAATTCTTCTTTGCCACAACTTCATATTTCCCTAATATCTCCTCTCTATTGACATCATCTCGATTACAACTACCTTCCCCTGATTTGGCATTGTAAGTTGTTGGTGCAGCTGTTGGGGATTACGTAGTCCTAACCCCTTTGGACACAAGTTTCTCCATTCAATCTAGTTTTTGGACCATTTTCGCTTTAGACTTCTTTAACTCCTCTTGATACATCTCATGTATCTTCTTCAATTCTTCATCATGTTTCCTTGTTGACTCTTCCTCCCACTTTACCCTTTCCTTTTCAAGCAATGCTTGCAACTCCTCAGCTTGCTTCTTTCTTCCCCTCTTCTGACCCGGTAGCTTGAAGAATACTACCGGCTTCACAGCACCCACTCCTCTAACCCTGCCACTGTGTTCTGGATTCCCTAGTACCTCAGTTAGCACATCATTACTACCCTTGGCTTTAAACACACCTTCAGCCTCCTCCTTTTCCAGTTTCAACTATGCAAATAAACAGATATACATCAGTTAAACATATGCGTTTTTTGAATTATATTGTGTATTTGAATAAATGCTACTTACAATTTTTTTAACAGCCTCCTCTACTTCAGTGTCCTTAAAATTTCCCAGTTTGTCTTGCCTTGCCTTTATCCAATATGTGTGCCTGCTGATTTTTTCGACTTCCTCTTTTGATAGCTCTGAGGTATGCCACATAGTACAAATAATATCAATAATCATACAAATCCGAAGTCTGAAAATAGACAATAAACGACCATACCATTTCACCCGGATTCCTCTGTACCCTTTGCGAGACAGCTGGTGGTTATACTTGTTCTTTTGCCGCTTGGATATCTGCACTTGGTGGATTTCCTAAACAATAAAGCCATATATGTGTATTTGTAAGCACGACAGATACAAACTAACAAATTCAGATTAAAGCATATACGTAAATCAAATGGCAAACCATGTGCTGATTTGTAAGCTGATCGGCAACAAACTGATGCCATTCATCCTTATTCATGAACCGGTAGTCATCAGGAACCTTTTGCAAGACTTCAACATCATCCATGTGGGGCATCATATACTTGGACGTAAGTAAAGACTTGAAGTTCCTCCATTTGGCTGCAGCAGAAACCATGACTTCCTTCTTTTGACTCGGTGATAGCACAAACAACGACTAAAGAACAGCATACAAATAACCTCTAAAGAACAGCATACAAGTAACGTCTAAAGAACAGCATACAAGTAACGTCTAAATAATAGCATACAAGCATGGGTATACCGTAACAGATTCCCAAAGCTGTTCCTTTGCATCAGACGACACTTATCTCGAGTCTTTGTACGCGATGGATATCCTCATGCGTGCCAACACTCCTATATAGGATTGCATCCACCCAAACTCTTTGCCAATCGGATCTCCATGGAAATTATACTTAATGTTCATCTTCTTCGCACGAATCATGGCTTGGGTCAGCCACCCTATAGTCACGGTCTCGCGTTTCAGCAGTTTTAACCCACCGGTCACATTTGTGCCTTCTGGTTCGTCGATAACAGTTGACGGTTCAAAGGCATGTGATGTCGATCGACGTTTACTGAGGGTTGTGATCGCTGTCTCGTTATTGCTGGGTGACACTTTACGTTTTCTCCTAGTCTGATTGACCCTCTTTCGTTCCAATGACTTCTTAGCAACTTGCTTTATTTTGTTTGCAAGAAGCTGCACACACGTTTTTTCTGGTGCTCCTCTCGTATTAGAGCTGGGTGCCATGATGATATTCCTGAAGTTGCATCAATCAAAACATACATGAAGGAAACTTGTAGGTACATGACATTAGGAGTATGCACAATAACTCAAATCAATCACATTATAACCAAAGCAAGTAGACACACAATAACTCAAGTAAATCACATTGATTTCATCAAACATCAATTATTCCAAAGTGTACCAGTAAATCTAGATTGACATACATGGTATAAGAATAAGCACACAAACAATTTCATCATAATTTCACTTATCAATCCATATTGCTTCTTCTCTTGCTCTGTCATATGAAATTGTACAATCAGCGTCAACATCATCGAAGATAGGCACATTCAGTGGCTGTTCATCAAATATCCTGTTGTTATCATCATCATAATAATCATCATCAACCACACCAGCTTCATCTTCCTCATCATATTTGAAATATTTATCTGGGCACGTCATGACAACCGACCATTCAGGATCCAAGGGGTCCTCAATGTAAAGTATTTGCTTTACATGGGTAGCCAACACGAATGGATCGTTCAAATGACCAATTCTATCCAGTTTGACCAAAGTAAAGCCTAGATCGTCTACTTTCACCCCTCTAGCTGACTCAACCCAATCACACAGGAATACTGGAATCCTAAAGTGGTAGTAGCCCACCTCCCAAATCTCACTGATACGGCCATAAAAATTCATATACATAGCCTTAGGCCTTTTATCCTTTGCGCTTGCAAACTGCATAGCATCGGCAACTAAGAAGACACCACTGTTTTGAACTGATCTGGTAACGTCTCGTGCTTTTGTGTTGAAATCAACGTCGTTGACATGATAACCCTGATATGTAGGAACGTGACTATTCGGTCCAGAAGCAAGCCACCTCAAGGTCTCAGAAACGGCAGACTTGTCAACTCTTATTTCATTTGAAACCTGACAAATGAAATCAATTATAGTTAGTACACAACAACCCATTACTTCAACCGGAGATGCATAAATATCAGCAATTGAATTCATGTATAAATTACCCTGTTTTTAAGCCAATCAGGAAATGTCTTGTTTTGTTTATCTCTCATCCACTTAGGAGTATTTTTTTGGCCGGGATAACTCAACTCTAAGAAATTCATATGCTGCTTGCAATTCATACATATTTCATAGATAAGAAATAATTACTTATTCTACAAACAAACAAACAAAAAAGCAACTTGACAAGGTATACACGATAGTACTTACAGAAAATAAGGTTGTACATCTTCACAGTTTTGCAAAACTGTTAAATGAGCCTTATGCAGTTGTTCTGTGTCCACTTGTACAATGGTAGGGGCAGATAAAGACTTGCATCCATTTACTAGTCCCTTCATGTTTCTTCTAGGAAGCCCCACAGTTGCAACATCTCCATTACTCATATGCTCTTGAACAAATTCTACGGCTTCTTCAACAATGTAGCACTCTACAATGCAACCCTCAGGAAATTGTCGATTATGAACCATTCCTTTAAACACTTTCATATACCTCTCAAAGGGGCACATCCATCTATAAAATACCGGACCGCACAAGGTGTAGGGTTAAGTGAATCATTATTTCAAAAAAAGAGGGTGGGAAAAACTTTTCAAGCAAACAAAGGGTATTGACAAGCTCACTTTGGATTTTGTGAAGGACTGATATGTCGATTACTTTAGTGCAAACAGATTTAAAGAATAAGCAGAATCGAATGATGGCAATTCTAACAGGTTTGTCCAACACTGAACGCAATGCAATGGGCAGGAGCAATTGCATTATAACATGGCAATCATGAGATTTTAAATTACATATTCTGGAATCTTTTAACAAAACTAGGTTCCGTACATCAGATGGAAAGCGAGAGGAAGTCTTCATATTAGAAAATGAATTGCAGACAATCTTTCGTTCTTCCGCATACAAGTTGATCTGACTCATAGGCAACTTGTCTCTATTTTCACCAGATGCGGTTTCAAGTCGGTATGGATCCCTATATCAATCATATCATTTCTAGTTGCAACTCCATCCTTTGTTTTACCCGATACGTTCAATAGTGTCCCAAGAATATACTCACAACAATATTTTTCAATATGCATTACATCTAGATTATGTCTGACTGGAAGGAATTTCCAATATTCTAGTTCGTAGAATACAGACTTCTTCTTCCAACATGGTCTAGACTCAGGGTCACCCTTATACTAAACAGATTTCTCACCCTTCCCACTAGCTTTGGGCAAGCATTGAACTCTTTCATATAACTCCTCCCTAGTTAATGGTTTAGGAGGATCATCCTTTTCTATAGTATTATCAAAAACATAAGCTTGTTTCTTATAAGGATGGTTTCTTGCAGTCCACCTACGAGTCCTTATATAATCCATCTTTTTAGAATACTTCAACCTTATCGGTTTGGTCTGGTCAATGCATATAGGTCATGCATTGTACCCTTTAACAATGCTCCCTGATAAGTTCCCATAAGCGGGAAAATCGTTAATAGTCCATAACAAGACCCTTCTCAACCTAAAGTATTCTCCTCTCACTGCATCATACACCCGATCAATTCCATCATCCCACAAGACTTTTATGTCATTTATTAAAGGCTGCAAGTACACACCAATATCATTTCCAGGCTGCTTGGGTCCGTAAATTAACAAAGTTAACATCGTGTACTTTCGTTTCATGCATAGCCATGGCGAAATGTTATAAACAACCATTATGACTGGCCAACACGAGTAGGTGCTACTAAGATTGCCAAATAGGTTAAAACCATCTGAAGATAGTCCTATCCTAAGGTTCCTAGGTTCGCTACCAAAATATGGCTACTTAGTGTCAATCATTTGCCAAGTTAGGGAGTCAGCTGGATGTCTCATCAATCCATCCTTTTCCTACCAGTCGAGTGCCAAGTAAGATCCTTAGCGGTAACTGTGGACTGATGAAACATTCTTCTAAACCTTGGGATTGGTGGAAAATACCATAAAGTCTTAGCTGCTACCCCTACCTTCTCTGTATTATCCCTAGCTAGTTTCCACCTAGAGACATTACATGATGGACATCGTGTAGCACCCTCATTAACATCTCTATACAATGAAGTCATTAGGACATGCATCAATCTTCTCATATTTCATCCCTAAAGCATGAAGAGTTTTTTTGCCTCATTAGCAGACATTGCATTTCATTCCCATCAGGAAGAAGGGAGTGAAACAACAATAAAATGTCTGTATAACAGGACTCGGTCAGACCATGTTTAGCTTTCAGATTAAAGGTTTGTATTAAACCATTCATCTTGGTGGATTTAGTACAACCAGGATACAAAGGCTTGTCTCCATCATGAACGAAATGCATAAATTTATCTGACTCTACTAAGCACCCATCTTCTTCTAAATCTCTCCTTAAGTCATGGTTCATTTCAACTATTTCAGAACCCTCACAAATATGATTTGAGTCTGCAATAGAACACTCACCTTGCCATACCCAAGGTGTATATGTTTTCATAATTCCATTACATATTAAATGATCCTTAATGAAGTCAATACTACCACCTCTGAGGTTACAACATTTGACACAAGGACAGAAAATATAGTTTGGGTTTGTAGCATTATCAGTTGCAAACTTCAGAAACTCTTGTAAGCCTATTCTAAACTGTAGTGATCTCCTATCAGACACCATCCATGATTTATCCATCTTGAACAAACATAATCTATAATCAGTTTTATTCTAACTAATAACAATAAACACATACATTGACAAACAACAAACAGCAAAGAAACCCAATATCTATATGTAAATGTATCTGCAAGACTATAAACCCAGCATCAAAAGTACATGAAAGAATCATCCAAAGTAAACCCAACATCAAAAGTACATGAAAGAATCAACCAAAGTAAACCCAACATCAAAGTACATGAAAGAATCATCCAAAGTAAACCCATCATCAAAAGTACATGAAAGAATCATCCAATTCGAACAACATTGCCAAAAAACCAAATAAACATAAAAAATAAACAGATATACTAAAACCACATAAAACCCTTATTTTAGAATGTAAATACCTAATTTTAAGCAAACAAACTTCGAATTATAGAAAGAATATGCAGTAGATTAGGTCAAAACTAACATGCAGATAGTATAATAATTTCAAGAACAATATCATGAACATAGCGTAATGTCTTAAATAAACCCTAAAAAGAACCTTACCGAGATGAAGAATTCATGAGCTAGAAGATGATTCACCCGATTGATAGAGATAAAGCAAGCAGGAGAAGATGAATTGTGTTTAGGGCTTTTGCAGAGGTGGAGATCGAAGGAGAAGAGCGGTTCGAAAGACTGGGTTTAGGCTAAATTAGCCTTATATACCCGTTCTTTTTTAAGCGCGCAAAATAAAAGTTAGAGTTTTTGCTCCTCCGCTTTTCTAATATTTGGTTGCCGCTTTTTTATTTTCGTATAACAATGACAGTCATTTATTCAAAGTGTCGTCTGATGGTTAAGTAACTTTTCCATAAAAATCGCGTTCTTTTGGGATGACAGCAGACTGTAATCGTAACGTCATCTGAGAATCGAGCGTATTTTTTATTTTGCATTCAGATGACATAGAGTTAAAATATTGTCACGAAAAATATTCAGACGACACAAAAACAAATGTCTGTCAAGTTTCTTGTGTCATGTGAAAGGGAAAATGGCATAGTGAATAATACATCAGCAATATGGCATGTTATGTAGCAACTTCCAGAAGATGGACTCAAGAGGATGCAGTGGGGGCATGATGATGTGCGAATAACATGCAAGGGGGGCATGATGATGTGTGTTATCGTCGTAATTTATAGCATTTTTAGTATTTAATTACTAGTTATTTTGTACCATTTTAATAATGATTTTTTTGTATATTTTCTTCATTTTATGTATCTAAGCCACTTTGTGTGTTTTTAGGGACTTTCGCAAGGTTTTCGGTACAAATAACAAAGTCGGGGTTAAGGCGACAACTCGGGAGTAAAAGGGACCAGAAAAAATGAGTTTTAGTGACATCAGCATACACTTCGTCGCGGATGGGTGCTATAAGATAAAAGTCCAATTGTTCACACTAGGACAGATTTGAGACATTTTCGTATTTTCAACGTATCTCTCTCATACGGACTCGGATTGAGGCGATTCAAAATGTGTTGGAAAGCTAAGAGAAATATGAACAAGGGACTAATAATAACTTCTCCAAATTTGAAGTGTATCAGGCCTAGAAAATTATCCAAAGTTGATAAACATGTTGAAGCATATGATTCCTTTCTCACCTTTACACATTTCAACTCTTAAATTGTTAAAGTCTTCCACCATCCTCCCTTAAATGCTAAATTCAGAAGATTAGGGAGTGGGAGGCTATAAGGAGATTTGGTCTTTGGAATTATGTGTGCCATTTTACTATAAAAGGAGGCCTTGGGTGCCATTTGAAGACACACCAAGCTTAGGCTTAATTCTTCCCCCCTCTATGTTAGTTTGTTGATTCTTCTCGTCAAGAATCATTTGTATTTTCTTTTGTAAGTGTTGTTATTGTGCTCAAGTTATTGTTTGTGCAAAAGTTCATCCAATAAAAGTAAGTTTAAAGTTACCGAAGAAGTTCGTTCGACAATCGTCATTACGGTTTCTTCTAAACTTCAATCTCTTTTATTACTATGAACTCCATTATTTATCTTTCTAAGGTGTGTTTTTAATCTAATCATGGGCTAAAACCCCCTTAACTAAGGCTAAAAGCGGATCTTAACCTTAATTATGTGGTAATTACGTTTAACCTATTTAAGTTATCTTTATCCTTTTTAAGAACTAACTTATGATTCTTAATGCTTGTAGGAAATGGACCAACTCTCTACTTGAATATAATTAATCGTTTATATTGACCGTGATTAAATTGATTAATCGAAATTCATAAGTTGGACCTAATGACCATTTAGTGTGGCTTATTGGTTTTTCAAGGTTTTTCATGAATCTTATTACAAATCTTAGGTTTATTACTTGAGCCAGACTAAGGGAAAGTAATAAATCGAAGGTTTGGAAATAAGAAAACTTAATGCTTCTTTGGATTAATTACTTGAATCGGACCAAGGGAAAGTAATTAATCGAAAGTTTAGAACTAATTACTCGAGCGGTTTTTCTTGAATCTTAAGTAATCACATTAGCCGGACCAATGTAAAGTAGGTTAAAAAGGTTTAGATTAATAAAACTTAATGCTTCTCTAGATTAATTACTTGAGCCGACCAAGGGAAAGTAATTAATCGAGAGTTTAGAGCCAATCTCGAGAATCTATTAGTTAATAAGTAAAATCGCCATCTTAAAAAGGATAAAACAACTTAAAAGGGGTTAAGTGTTATTACCAAGCAAAGAGGTTAAGTGAAGCTAGAAGCCTTAGTTTCTTTCATTATAAGCATTTTCTCATCTAATTTTGTACAATTTTCATCTCACTTTTTAATTAAGTCTTAATGTGGTTGTCCAGCAAACTCTACATTTCGATTGTTTAAATAATAGATAGTAAGCAAAAAGATTAGTACTTATAATCACCATCCTCGTGGGAACGATACTCTACTTTCACTTTATTACTTGATACACGACTAAGGTAAACTTGCCTTCACATGCACGTATACGTAGAACGCACATCAAGTTTTTGGCGCCGTTGCCGGGGATGGTAGAATTGTAATATTAATCTAGTCGAACTTCTATTAATTTAGATGTTTTATTTTTTTCTTTTACGAACACAAGAAGTATAAGCTGGCCTTTATTATTGTCTGATCCTGAAATTGAGCATACTTTCCACAGGAACTTGGCTAATCAAAGAGAAAACATGGCGCAAGAGGAACGTTCCATCATGGATCTACTCACTCGAAACCGTTTGGACATGAATTCAAGTATCGTGGAACCTACCATTGGAGCAAACAACTTCGAGATCAAGCCGACAATGATCCAACTTATACAAAACTCTGTTCAATTTGGCGGAGATCCGAGAGAAGATCCAAACTCCCATTTAAATAAATTTGTTAAACATTGTTTTATGCTTAAGCAAAATGGGGTACCACTAGAAGCTATTAAACTAAAATTGTTTTCTTTTTCTTTAAGGGATGATGCAGCTGACGGGTTGGATTCTCTCGAGGCCGGGTCCATTGGGATATGAGATGAGTTACTTAAGAAATTCTTAGCTTAAGTACTTCCCTCCATCTAAAACGGCGATGTACAAAAATGAGATAAGTTCTTTTCGCCAAACTAAGAGAGAGACATTATACGATGCGTGGGAGTGATTCCGCCGACTATTGAAGAAATGCCCACATTATGGATTTGAGAAGTGGCAACAGGTTAGTATTTTCTATAATGGTTTATCTTCCGCTAACTATGCCACAATTGATTCTGCCGCAGGTGGAAACATCCTTAAGAAGACCCAAATGGAGGCTTATGATTTAATCCAAGAATTGGTGGAAAGGTGTTCTCATTGGCAAGCGGAGAAAAACCTCGAAACAAGAGCGGGAACATATTTGGTTGATTCTCATCAAGATCCTGCATTGATGAGTTAAATAAAAAAATGGATCTATTAATGGCTAATTTGAACCAAAATAATTTGTGTGATTTATATGGTTTAAGTGGACATAAGAGTGAGGATTATCAAGCAACAAACCCATTCTTTGGGGACATCGCTAGTGCAAATTTTGTGGGAAATTTTAAGCAACCTAATCCTTATTCTAACACATAAAACAATAGTTGGAGAAATCACCCTAATTTCTCATGGACTAATAATCAAAATGTGAAAAATTCGCAAAGACCTCCACCCAGATTTAATTCTAATGAAAAGAGAAATAATGGTGATGAAGCTTCGGCTATTGTAACAATTCTTACAAAAATGGAATCTCGTCTTGCAGGTATGGAGGAGTGGAAGAGAAATCAAGAGACGTTTACAAAAGGGCTTGAAACGAGCATAAGCCAATTAGCAAAAGCTATGTCCGAACGTCCTATGGGATCTCTTCCAAGCAACACGGAAACAAACCCAAGGGAGCACGCGAAAGCCATCACATTGAGAAACAACAAAGAGTTACAATCGGCTCCGAGCAAAGAGGTAAAAGATACCACAGATGAGGTAAGTACTTCTCAACCTCAAGATTCATCTCCTCCTAAGCTTTTTGCGGATCCACTTGTTCAACCTTACAAAACAAAAATTCAATTTCCTCAAAGGCTGAACGAGGAGAAACAAGAAAAGCAATTCTCCAAATTTCTCGACATTTTTAAGAAATTACACATAAATATTCCGTTCGCGGAAGCTTTGGAAAATATGCTCATTTATGCTAAATTTTTAAAAGATATACTTTCCAAAAAGAGAAAATTGGAGGATAATGAAACAGTGAAATTAATGAAAGAATGTTCGGCTATCCTACTCAATAAATTACCACCCAAATTAAAGGACCTAGGAAGTTTCTCTACCCCATGTACTATCAGTGGTATGTATTTCGAAAGAGCTCTTTGTGATCTTGGAGCAAGCATAAATCTCATGCCATTAAGTATCTTTCGAAAATTGGGTTTACGAGAGCTGAAGCCCACTAAGGTTTCCTTACAATTAGCCGACCATTCTCTAGCATACCCCAAGGAGTTTGTAGAAGACGTGTTGGTTAAAGTGGATAAATTCATCTTTCCGGTTGATTTTATTGTTCTTGATATGGAGGAGGATGATCGAGTCCCGATAATTTTGGGTCGTCCTTTTGTAGCAACCAGAGAACACTTATAGATGTGCAACAAGGGAAACTAATTCTCCGGTTACAAGATGAGGAAGTGATTTTTAATGCTTTCAATTCTTTAAAATATCCTTCCGACAATATTGACCATTGTAACTTTCTTGATATAATATACGAAGTTGTTAAGGATGTTTTTCAGAATAACATGTTTGAAGACCCATTGGAAAAAGTGGTGTTAAATGGTCTTGGGTTGAATCAAGAAAAGGTTGTGATCGATCAAGAAGTAAAAGAAACAATTGCCAACTTGAATCATGACCCCGAGTATTGCATGTGGATCCGTGATCAGTATGAGAAACTCGTTCGAGAGGACAAACCGAGACCCCAATCATCATTGGAAGAGCCACCCGAATTAGACCTTAAACCCTTATCATCTCATTTGAAATATGCATTTTAAAGTGAAAACTCAAACTTACCTGTTGTAATTTCTTCTTATTTGATAGGTGAAATGGAAGAAAAATTGATCAAGTTGCTTAAAGATCACAAGAAAGCTTTCGGATGGACATTGTCGGACATCAAAGGAATAAGCCCTTCTATTTGCACACACAAAATTTTCATGGAGGAACAAGTTAAACCGACGGTCCAACCTCAAATACGCCTAAACCCAAGCATGAAGGAAGTGGTGAAAACTGAAATTCTAAAACTCCTTGATGCATGTATCATCTATCCAATCTCGGATAGCAGTTGGGTAAGTCCGGTACAAGTTGTACCTAAAAAGGGAGGTATAACTGTTCAAGCTAATGAAAAAAAGGAATTAATTCCGGTAAGAAAGGTAACCAGGTGGCGCATGTGTATTGATTATCGAAAATTGAATGATGCCACCCGGAAAGACCATTTTTCTTTACCTTTCATCAATTAAATGCTTGAAAGATTTTCGGGACATGCTTATATGTGTAATTTAGATGGCTATTCCGGATACATGCAAATCCCGGTTGCTCCAAGCGACCAAGAGAAAACAACTTTTACATGCCCATATGGAACTTTTGCCTATCGTAGAATGCCTTTCGGATTATGTAATGCCTCGACTACCTTTCAAAGGTGCACGATGGCAATTTTTGATGACATGATTGAAAACTTCATGGAAGTTTTCATGGACGATCTTTTCCATGTTTGGAAAAATATTTGATAGTTGCTTGCATAATTTAGAACTAGTGCTTAAAAGATGTGAAGATACTAATTTGGTTCTAAATTGGGAAAAATGTCAGTTTATGGTTAATTAATCAATTGTTCAAGGCCATAAAGTATCATGTCAAGGCATAGAAGTAGATCCGGCAAAGGTGGAGGTAATTGCAAAATTTCCACCGCCTAATTATGTTAAGGCTATCCGAAGCTTTCTAGGGCTTGTATGATTCTATAGGCGTTTCATAAAAGATTTCTCAAAATTTTCAAAGCCATTGACCCAACTGTTGATGAAAGATGTTGAGTTTAACTTTTCTAAAGAATGTTTATCCGGTTTTGAACTATTGAAAGAAAAGTTAATTGATGCACCAATAATGATTAGTCCCGATTAAAGTTTACCTTTTGAACTAATGTGTGATGCTGGTGATTTGGCAGTTGGAGCATGTTTGGGACAGCGGAAAGATAAGAATTTTCAACCGATATACTTTGCTAGTAGGACGTTGAATGAAGCATAACAAAATTATACAACAACCGAAAAGGAGCTACTAGCAATTGTTTTGGCTTTTGATAAATTTTGTTCTTATCTTGTGCTTTCAAAAGTTATCGTTTACACTGATCATTCCGCACTAAAATATCTCTTATCTAAACAGGATGCAAAACCAAGATTGATCAGATGGGTTCTCCTACGCCAGGAATTTGATTTAGAAATACGAGACACGAAAGGAGTAGCTAATGTGGTCGCCGATCACCTTTCACGATTGGAGTTTGAACCACATGAAACCAATGTGCAAAGAGAAATCAAGGAGTTCTTTCCACACGTATCACTGTTTAGCGTTTCAACATTACCATGGTTCTCCGATTTTGCAAACGTTCAAGCAGGTAATATACTTCCTCACGGGCTCACATACCAATAAAGGCGTAAGTTTTTCGCCAATGCAAAACACTATCTATGGGATGAGCCTTTCCTTTTTAAGGTTTGTGGAGACAATGTTATTCGTAGGTGTATCCCTGAAAGAAGATGTGAGATCTATACTTGAGTTTTGTCACTCACGAGAACATACCTTATGTGATCCTAAATAAACATACCTTATGTGAGATAAATGGGGCTAATTAAGGCTTATGATTGCATAAATTAAGGACTAAAAAGGGTTTTATGTAGATCTTGAATAGAAGAGTCAAAACAGCTGCCGTGCAGCCTGTTTTGCAGGAAAAAGGCAAAAGCACCCATCGGACCAGCGGATAAAGTTGAGAACTGGCGAGGACAGGGAACGGAAGCGGGAGTAGGCGGCCTAAAGCAACATGATGATATGAAGTTTCTGACCTTGAGTGTTCAAGTGTCAACAAGTAACCACCCATTTCGATGAAAGACCACTTCAACCTTTTTTAAAGAACAATCCTTTTTTGTAATATTTTAGTTTAATTAATTCTCTGGGCCTCCCTCCTTTAAATAGAGAACAATAGTGGAGGGAAGACACACGTCTTTTCGGATAATTTTGAGAGAGCCAAAAGCTTTATAATAACTTTAAGAACTCCATTGATGGAGTATCATTACTCGACTTTAGGTTGTTCACTCTTCGCCATGAGTGAGTAGTCATTTGAATGGGTTAGGCCGGCTAAGGGCTGGTACTCTTAAGTTATCTTAGTCTTTTTATGAATGAATGATGTTATTGTATGTGGTGTTTAATGATGCTTTAAAATGCATGCTTTAGTATGTATATCTCAATGTTAATGAATGATGGGGAACTGCTTTCATTATCATGTATCTCTCATTAAACAGACAAAACCCGAAGTAGGGATACAAGGGGTTTGTATCAAGGGTTTTCTAAAAGATGAAATGTTGTTTCATGCTTAATGCAAGAAAGAACCAACTTTAAGGACGCTTGAAGCTGTAGTAAATCTTAGAATCTTAAGAACACACAAAAGTTGACTTAAGTGAATCTAAAGCAAAGACCTTGACCTCACCATATTTCATTCATGAATAAATAGACGAAAGTGGTACTTTCAGCAGCCTGTTCCTGTAGTAGCTTAGCATGTTCCACCTTCTTACAAAAACAAACCATCATATTCTGATCATACTAGTTAAAGCCATTCGCTTTTAGTCATTCTTAATCAATCACACGAAAACCATTTTCCAATTAAAGAAAGAAGTTGCGTCACTACGAACACCCTGTTCTATAAGGTTTTTCTGTTAAAATTATTCATCAATCCCTGAGGAGACGATACTTTACTTACTGAAATATTACTTGTATCTAGCGCACTTATTAGAGTCTACTTTTAGGATAACAAGTTTTTGGCGCCGTTGTCGGGGATTGAAAGCAACAAATTTTCTGAAAATTTCTATGAAACAAGGTGTTTTTGACCTGTTTGTTAAATAGTGCAGCCAAAGGCAGATCTTTCTTGCAGTCTATGCGTAGAGCTAGACCACCAGATTTTCCTATTGATTTTGAGCTAGAAAGAACGTGTAGAAGGAATCAGGCGGGAGTTAGACGAGCTAGACGAAGAGAAAGGCAAAAGACAAATAAGAATGGCTGGCCGAGGACCAGATCAACAACCTCCTCCAGAAGGAGAAGGTGAAAACAATAACCTACAACTGATGAGAATAAGAGATTACTCGAGACCTACCACTGAAGGGCTCTCATCATGTATCGTGATGCCAAACGAGGGGAGCAACATGTTCGAAGTCAAAGCGTCTATGATACAAATGCTACAAGTCGCTGTGCAGTTCAGTAGGTACCCTAATGAATACCCAAATGCGCATGTGCAAGATTTTGTTACAATGTGTAACACATTCAGAACGAACAAGGGAGTTGTCGATGAGGTGATAAGGTTGAAGTTGTTCTCTTTTTCTCTAAAAGACAAAGCAAAAAATTGGCTGAAGAATCTACAGCCGGGATCCATAACAACTTGGCAGGACATGACCAGTGCCTTTTTAATGAAGTATTTCCCACCGAGGCAAGCTATCAAACTGAGGAATGAGGTGTCTCGTTTTGTGCAAGAGGAGGACGAATCATTGGCAGAAGCTTGGGAGTAGTATAAGGAACTGTTAAGGAGGGTACCAAACCATGGCATCCCGATGTGGATGCAAGTGCAAATCTTTTACAATGGAGTCACCAACACGTATAAAATTCAGATTGAGTCCATTGCAAATGGCAACCCGGAAGATCTTGAACCACAAGCCTTGTATGATCTCATCGAGAGAGTGGTGAGCACAAGTTATAACTGGCATTCAGTTAGGAGTGATGGCAAAAGGATTCCAAAATGCAGTTATAGAGTGTTCATACAGGCATGAAGTGAGATTGTACTTTACAACATGAACAATAAACTTAAAGTAAACCCAAGTCAAGTAATATGTTAAAGGGGTTGGCATATTACTGTTGAGACTTGCATGTAACCATGTTTTCTGTCGAGACAGAAAGCTGATCTCACAAGCTTTAGATATTAAGATATCTAGATAGTTACATGGATCCGGTGAAGGAGTTCATTAGGATTGGGACCCAACTTGAGATAACAGTATGGATTGATTTATCTAATGTGTCAATTGTTCATCTCATTGGTATTAGTAGGTATAACTAATCCTCATACTCAAACATTCGTTAATTAGTGATTCTGGATTATGGAGTCTGATACTTTGATTCTGTGCGAGTACGATCCAACAAGTGAGAGCCTGGGGTGTGTGAGAGCAGGGTTGGGTGTCACACAAAGTGATTGCAAAATAGTTAATGTCAGATTGAGCATTCGGTGGGAGATATATCCAACTGGCCGCTTATGGTGAATTAACTGAAATCCTTGCAAGGTGATAGAGTTAAGAGTAGAAATAGACATTTCACTTAACTTATCTTTTCAGAGTAAATTCAACCTGTACAAGTAAAACCGGACTCTTTGTTATATGTAACTTTGACACGTTCCATAGTTATAAGGAATTCACCGAAAGGATATAGTTGATGAAGGATCGTATTATAATGTACCTAATGCAGAAAGGTTAACATCAGTTATCAACCTAACTTCTTAATTGCTTTGGGGGAATAGCATAGGTTCTGCTAGTAACAGCTCGCGACGGTATTCCATTATATATATGTTGAAATTAATCGTGATGAATAATTTCAAAGGATATATACGGCTAGTGGCAATAAAAGACCTAATGGGTCGCATATGGGACTTGGAATCGGTGGACGAAAGTGTAAATTAGTGAGACATAGTGCATGGGCCGAAATTCATATATTAAATAGGGATATTAGTTTGATTTAATAATTATAATTAGATTATGGTTATAAATTAAATTAAAGGATTATCTCATAATATTAATTAGAAGTTTTATGTGATTGAAACTCTAATTAATTATCCCTAACACTAATTAAATTATTAATTTGATTAATAATAATTATCTAGATATAATTAGTTATTATTTAGATAATAGTTAAGTGTTTATTTAATTATCTAATTAGTAATCCTATTCCGAATAAGATTCTAATTAATTAATTACCTAACACAACTAGGACTAAGGTTTTGAGAAGTCTATAAATAGACTCCCTAGCCATAAATTTTGACACACTCAATACAAGGAGAAGAGGAACCGTTCCGTCTTTCGTCTAGGCTAATTTACTTTATTTCTTACTCCCTCTTTGATCTCGTATCGATTTCTGTTAGAGGCAGTCATTGCGATTGCTATACTTTAAAGGTTGATTACTGATTAGTTTTGTTTTTCTATGTTGAACAAAAACGTTCATTGCTCACGGGTTGATTATAAGAAGTTGTGGGCACTTCGTTTGCAACCGTAGATAGTTCTTCACTAAAGGTATTTTATTCTATCCCTCTTTATATGAAATAACAATTAACAGATCTTAGAAAAGGGAAATAGATAAAATAGATAAAAAAAATTATTATTCCGCTGCGCCTAGGTTTGTCTATTTTCCTTCATTGGTATCAGAGACTATGTTAATCTGTTATTTCATAGATGAAAATAAAAGTATTTCAATCAAATTGAATGAATATTTATTGTTAGGTTAATTAATTAATTAGTTAGTTTAATTAATCTAAAGATAAATATATTTTGATTACTTGATAATTAAAACTGATTATGCATAGTTCCTGATTATTTCGGTTAATAATCGTTTAAACAAAATTAAAGGTTTTATAGTTAGATAATCAAAACGTTTTAGTTTTTGTTGAATCTAAAAGATAAAACTGATTTCTGATATTCTGAAAAATTGTTTTGAAACCGTTTGAAACAATTATTTATATATATATATGTATTTATTTATAACAAATAAATAAATAAAACAGTAGTGTCGGGGTCGCCGCCGCGAGGCAGCCACCCCACGCCACTGTTGCTGGCCGCGCCGCCTACTGCTGCCCTAAGGCAGCAGCTATGTCATTGGGTACGGGTTTTTTAAAGTGTTTTAAAACAGGCCCGGGTCTTAAATATATATATATATATATATATGGTTTTCAGAATATAATTATTTTGTTTTGATTATCAAAATCAATTTATTTAAAAGTTTGTTTTACTTAAATATTTGATATAAGTAATTCAAAGAGTTAAATGAATTATACGAATTAATTAGGATATGCATAATACTGATTTTATACATGTTATATTAATCTAATACGTACTTGCTACAATTTGATTAGATTTAATATAATGGATGCAAAAATTAACAAGAATAAAATTGGATGTAAAATTAATTAAGTTGTTAATTTGATTAACTAACAAAATATTACATAAATAGTTTGTGTAATCAACCAATTTAATTTAATTTAATTGAGTCTTTGCACGTTTGGCGTTATGGACATATTAGACCCTCTATAATAGTTATTCAGTCTTTTGGTATTTTAAATAGGACCTGCGTGTCCTGCCTTCTCTTACTCTCTATTGTATTTCTCTTCTCATCCAAATCCCTTCAAGTAAATTGAAGTTTCTTAGAAATTGAATATTGTTGTAATTCAAGGCGTCAAGGAGAAGACGGAGGATCCAAAGAGAAGTATGTAATAGTTAGTATTTCCCTAGGGTTGACCCTTTATTCCATTTCTGGCTCAACGGAATAAACTTAGAAATATGTCCATAATTGTCAATGTTGAATGTATGAGTGTCTGATGTATGCTAAAGCAAATCAAGACTAGGTTAGATTATGAGACTTAAAATAAAATACCTCACTTAATAAAAGTTAAGTCAATAAGCAATTTATAAAATAGTTGCCTCCCTAATATTATAATTCAGCCGGCAGTATTGGGGGCCTTTGGGTTGTTGAGTCACTCAAGCTCGGGGTCTTATGGTAACACCTGAATTATCGAAAATCGTTTTCATGAATATAAGGTTACGACTTAAACTAGCCGAGAATAATTGGATGAGTCACTCATGTTGTTCAAAGCTAGTAGGCAATAGTTCTAATCGAGCGGTCACCAAATCCTTAACCCTTCAGTGTTGATAGGGATGTCCAATTTGGCTTGAGAACGTTTCGGGACCCGTTCCCGATTTCTCGATTGGTATCCGTACTTTGTCTCACCTAAATCCTAATAAAGGTAAGATCATAACATGACCTTTGTGTGCACAAGTGAAAGTGTGGCTTATATGTGATATGCCATATTTAAAAAAAAAGTAATAATTAAAGGCATATGTTAATCAAAGTAATAACAGATAATATTTTAAACATATAATATCACCTACATAGCTAGGAAATTCCCTAGCAGAGTCGCCAGCTGTCGCACCCTGGCTTCCAGTTTTTCGTAGGCCGGGGTGCGTGGCCGGCTCGATCCGCTTTTCGTGATTTACGTTTCGAGTCGCCACCAATCATCACTTAGAAATGTGTGTACGTGCGTGATTGGTTGTCCTATTTATTTGGATTGACTATGTATATGGTTTGGTTTTGATAAAGATGGTCTTTGAAGAGATCGAAGGTTCGTTTTTCCGGTTACGTGTAGGGAAGAGATGTGATCTCACGCTACCCCATCCGACGTATCGGTACTATTGTGATATTATGTGTTTACTATTTGTTTTGTTTTGAATTGTTGATATAAACCAAGTACTCGTGGATTTTGGGGTTATGGAGTTTATATTTGTTTTAATTTGGAATTGCGTATATAACATACACGTAATTGTATTTTATCGAATTGAAATACCATTTTATTTTACGTATATCATATATACAATAAATATGATATGGATTTCAATAAGGAATATTTTAGATGTATTATTAAATTCAAATAACATTTTCATGTCGATTTGAATTTATTTGATTAATTGATTCGAGATAAAATCTCGAATTGAATTGTTTTTGCTTTGGAGTTACGTGTATGACAAATCCGTAATCATGTTGGATTAAGATTCAAATTTATTTTACATATATCACATATACGCGAAATAAAATATGAACTTTAGTAAAGCACATTTTAAATATTCTTAATAGGTCCGAATGAGGTTTTCTCATCGGTTTGGACTGGATTTGATTTATTAAAATTCAAGATAATCATGTTGAGTCGATTTATTTTTGTTTTAGAATCGGGTATATCACATATACACAATATATTCATATTATTTTTATTTAACGAATTAAACTAATTATGTACGCATAAATTTATAAAATAAAATTAACGCGAAGAATCTAATCCTAAGACGGGGTATTTGGCAATGAAAATAATTTGGGAGATATTTAAGTAATTAATATATCTATGATTAAATTTAACAAAATGAATTATATATAAAAAAATAAAACTTATAACAAAATAAATAACATTCATAACTCGTAAAATTTAAATAATGCACTATATTAATCGCCATAAAATAGACATACATGAAAATAAATAGATTGAGCCACAAAAATAATTAATTCCAAACTATTGGGATTTGAAGTGGTCCATAGAAATTAAAAACTCAACTAGATAAATTAATCTATTAATTAAATTGGAACCAATTATTTAGACTTAATGCAATGAAAATAAAAGAAAAATGGGCCTGAATTTTTTACCTCAAACCTGAGAGGGACGGAATTGGGCTGGCCTCAGCCCATTTAATTTGGATTAAGGGATTTGATTGAAAACTTAAAACAAAAGGGGTTGCATTCACAAATTAATAAAATGAGAGGGGGTAAACTATAATTCGTAGGGACTCAACCGAAACAACTTATAACTAGTGGGATCGAATTGAAATAACCAAAATAATAGAGGTTAATTCGAAATATTAATAAATGGGGTATATATTTGGATATTTAGGGTTTTACCTCATTTTTGTACAGCAACCTCCTCTCTTCTTCTTCTTCTTCTTCTTCTTCTTCTTCTTCTTCTTCTTCTTCTTCTTCTTCTTCATTGCGATCTCACCAGCTCCATAAACTCAGGCCGCCCTACTCACCACTCTCATTCTCCTTCGCCCATTTTCTCGGCTCTCTTAACCAAAACCCAAGGCTTTTCGTCTCATTTCGAGCCTTTAAGAGGCTCCGTCGAATGGGTTCCGGCGACGGTGGCGACCGCTCCCTTTCCACCTCCGATGAGGACCTTTGAGGACCCGAGGAGGTCCGATCTACCCCTAACTTCGACATGCAAGGTAAGCTCGAAATGTGCGGTCCTCTCTCTCTATCTCCTCTTCTCTGACTTTGCTTTTTTTTCTTGGGTTCATCACGAGTTCTGGGAACTCTTCGAACCACATTCAGTGTTCTTGGGTTGAGATGAATGCTTGTTGTACTTGGTTTTTTTTTGGTTCATTGAGTTTCTGTAACTCAAATATGAGATGGTTATTTGCTGTTCTATCTAACCCATTCCTATTCTATGTTGTTGGATTTGAAATGAAGGTCTACTATGTTGGTTTTTGGTTGGATTAGCTAATATATTTTGTAATCTGTATACAACAACAACAACAACAAAGCCTTAGTCCCGAAATAATTCGGGGTCGTCTAACATGAACCATTATATAAAACCGTGAAATCAAGTCGTGTCAGCGACACAAATTCGCTCCCTCCACTCCGTCCTATCCACTACCATATTTTCCTCAATTCCCAGTAAACTCATATCACTCTCGATCACTCTCCTCCAAGTTTTCTTAGGTCTTCCCCTATCCCTCACCACTACATCCCTTTGCCACTCTTCGGTCCTCCTAACTGGCGCATCAAACGCTCTACGTCTTACATGGCCAAACCACCTTAGTCGGGTTTCTCTCATTTTATTCTCAATAGATGTAACCCCTACTTTTGTCCTAATTATTTCATTACTCACCCGATCCTTTCTCGTATGACCACACATCCATCTCAACATACGCATCTCCGCCACCGACATCTTATGGATGTGACAGTGTTTCACTGCCCAACACTCCATACCATATAACAATGCTGCTATGATTACCGTGCGGTAGAATTTTCCCTTCAATCTATTAGGCATACCGGGGTCACAAAGAAACCCGTAGCACTCTTCCACTTCGACCAACTAGATTTAATTCTATGAGTAACATCTCCATCTACTTCTCCATCCGTTTGGATAATAAATCCTAAATACCGGAAGCAATTCGAGGCCTGAACAACTCTCCCATCTAGGGTGATTGTCCCTGCCTCCCTACTCCTATGGCCGCTAAACTTACACTCTAAATATTCTGTGTTACTTCGGCTCAACTTAAAGCCTCTAGATTCTAGAGTTTGTCTCCATAGTTCTAACTTCCTCTCCACTCCTTTCGTCTCATCAACCAACACAATATCATCTGCAAACAACATGCACCATGGTATACCATCTTGAAGTGAACTTATTAGTTCATACATAACGATGGCAAAAAGAAATGGGCTTAGTGCGGAACCTTGATGCACTCCAATCGTAATAGGGAACTCTTCAGTCTTCCCAACACTAGTACGTACACTCGTGCATGCTCCCTCATACATGTCCTTTATGATGTCAATATATTTCCGCGAAATGCCATTCCTTATCAAGGCCCACCAAAGTACTTCCCTTGGTACCTTATCATATGCTTTCTCCAAGTCAATGAAAACCATATGCAAGTCTTTCTTCTTATTTCGATAGTGCTCCATTAATTGTCTCATTAGATGGATGGCTTCCATAGTTGATCTTCCCGGCATAAAGCCAAACTGGTTATCCGAGATCTTCACCGTCCTCCTTAGCCTTTGTTCGATCACTCGCTCCCAAAGTTTCATAGTGTGACTCATTAATTTGATTCCTCGGTAGTTGGCACAATCTTGGACATTGCCTTTGTTCTTATACAAAGGGATTAAGATACTTTTCCTCCATTCTGATGACATCTTATCGTTTCTCCAAATTTTGTTGAAGAACGTCGTTAACCATTCGATTCCTCTCTCTCCCAAACATCTCCAAATCTCAATAGGGATGCCATCAAGTCCTACTGCTTTCTTCAACCTCATCTTATTTAATGCCATTTTGACTTCACCCTTTTGAATTCTCTGCAGGCATTCATGATTTATCATATCGCGAGGGATACTTATATCTCCAACATCTTGTCTGCGATCTCCATTAAATAAGTCATCAAAATAGGACCTCCATCGTTCTTTGATATCCTTATATCCAACTAGGACATTCTGGTCCACATCCTTCACACATTTAACTTTTTCGAGATCTCGTGTCTTCCTATCTCTCATCCGAGCAATTCTATATATGTCTCTTTCCGCTTCTTTCGTATCCAATCTTGTATACAGATCCCGATTCACCTTTGCTCTAGCATCTCGTATGAACTTCTTTACTTCCCTTTTAGCCTCTTTGTATTTTTCGTAGTTCTCGTCACTCCTACATTTCCCCAATATTTTATAGGATTCTCGCTTACTCTTTACTGCTTGTCTTACTTCTTCTGTCCACCAAGATGTGTCCTTACCCGGTGGCATGCTACCTTTAGATTCCCCTAGAACTTCATTCGCTACTTCCCTTATACTATGCTCCATCTTAGTCCATATCGAATCTATATCTAAATCCATATTACAAGTCCAAATGTCTTATTTTGTCATCTCATCCACAAATTTTTGTTGATTCTCCCCTTGCAATTTCCACCACTTAATCTTAGTCTCCACTTGTGGTGTTCGTTTTCTTATACATTTCCTACTTTGAAAATCAAGCACCACTACTCTATGATGGGTTGTCGTACTCTCATCAGGGATCACCTTACAATCAATATAACTCTTTCTCCAAGAACTCCTTACTAAGAAGAAGTCAATTTGGCTCGCATTACCGCCACTCCGATAAGTCACTAAGTGGGATGTTCTCTTCATAAACCATCTGTTCATGATACTCAAGTCATAGGCTGATGCGAATTCCAAAATATCATTTCCTGCTTCATTCTTATCTCCAAAACCATACCCTCCATGAACACTCTCAAACCCATCTCGCCTAGAACCCACGTGTCCATTGAGATCGCCCCTAGGACCATCTTTTCATCCCTAGGAACCTGTTGTACCACTTCCTCTAAGTCCTCCCAAAAATCTTGTCTTATAGAGACATCTAATCCTATTTGTGGCGCATATGCACTAATGACATTCACAACCTCATCCCCTATCACTAGCTTAACACTCATAATTCTATCGCTCTTCCTAGACACCGCTACTACATCATCAATATACTCCCGATCAATAAGAATACCTACTCCATTTCTACCCTTATCCTTTCCTGAGTACCAAAGCTTATAACCCCAATGAGCTATCTCTCTAGCCTTGGCTCCAACCCACTTGGTTTCTTGTAGGCACATTATATTTATTCTCCTCCTCTTCATAACATCTACAATTTCAACTAATCTTCTTGTCAAAGAACCTATGTTCCATGTCCTAAAGCGTAACCTACTACCCTTAACCTTACCCCTACCATTATCGTGGACTAGCTTATTTACCCGCAACCCTTAAATATTTGACACCACCCCCGGGTCCTGGGGTGGCGCGCCGCTTCGGGGCGACGACCTAGCAACCCTTGCACATTTATCACTATACCCGGGTCTAGGAAGTGCAGCGCGTCGCTGAGTATACATTGAAAAAAGGAATACAAAAATTTGGCCTGAATATACATTGCAAAATATGAGAGGTTATACTCAAATATATAAGGTTAGTGTTAATAGGAATGGTAAATGGTTCATAGCAGATATTGAAAGTATACAGTTAGTAAGGTTAATGAATGGTTAGTATAAGAAAATTAAAATGCAGGTTAATAAGATTAGTAAATAAATAGTTAGTGGTAGGAATTTAAATTGCACTAATGTATTTAAAGGTAGCTAAGAGCTAATAGACTTTTATTAGTTGTTTACAAAAAAATCAGTTCATTTCAAAAGAAAAATATATGCTTTTGGTCACTGTTTTTATAAACTAAAAATAAAAACCCTTAACTCAAAGCCTTGGAAATGAAACGGAGAAAGATGAACTTTGTATTGAATTTTGGTGTGGTTTACAAGATTTTGGCTTTCTGGAGAGCCACTCCAAATGGAAAATGTTACCCGAATCCCCCCTTTTACATTGTAGATCCCTCCTATTTATAATGATAATGGAACCCTCAATTGTTGATATTTTTCATAATCCCCATCTTAGCCTTGAGGGTGATTCTGTCAATCTGCTGACTCCCATTACTGTAGAGAAGCTTCTGATAGTTTCTGAAATCCCAAAATTGGGATGAATGGGCTTCATCTCTGTCGAATTATTTGCTTTTCTTGGTAAAAATGCTATTTGGTCCCTGGAAGTGAAAGTTTTTGCAGATTGACGTTGAATTGACGGAATTGTTCCCGAATTGAAACACCCTTTCGAAATTTCTGGTCCCTGTTTGATTGTTGCTGCTTCGGTTAATTTTATTTAATTTACCGTGGTTTAATTTGATAGCCTCGGGTTAAATTTGATAACTCTTTACTGTCCCGTACGAACTTGGTTGCCTTAGATGAATTTTGATTGTACCCCATGAACTTAGTCGCATTGGATGAATTTCGGTTGTCCCGTATGAATTTGGCCGCTTCAGGTGAATTTTGGTTGCCTCGGACATGTTTAGGTCGTCTCGGGAGGGATGAACCTAAAAATGAACAGGCAGCCTTGGATCGAATGTGGGCTTTCGACCTTGCCCTCCGAGAGTCCTAAGTCGCCTCGGTATTTAAAGTGGGGTACAGAAACCCCCGACATTGAAAGACGGGCCTCTAGGTCCGCTACATTTGTTCCGCTTTATTATTATATTTTTTTCTGCAAAAAATGTAATCATAGATTAGATTTCTGTACCGGAAATGTAATTGTATTTATGTAACACATTTTTATTTAATGAAAAGCTTAATTTCATTTTCGTATTGTTGTTTCCGTTTCATTTAGTGTAGTTAGCCAAACAACACGTGATGAGTTAAATAACCAATAAGTGCTTGGAAGTATGATTCAAGTTTCAATAACCCGTGACTGAAATTTTACAACAAAACGATTTGAGCACAACTAATCTAAAAAAAGAATATCAATCGCCGATTTATTTAATAAGGAGACGTTTTGGACTACGACGGCGACCGACTTTTTAAAGAAACGTCCAACACGAGATTAATCAGTTGTATTTCATCATTGATTTTTTGAAAACATCATTAATGCATACATATTTCAGGATAAATCTAATTATTGTAATCATTATCAATCAACGCATTAATAAATAGTTATAGATATAATGTGATATAAATGTCAACCGAGCCGTTTCTGACACGGCGTTGATTGTAGCGTGCCATTCGCGAGCCAAACCAAGCCAATGTAAATTAAGGGTCCGATCCAATTGGTTGACAGTTGAACTTTCATTAATAAATTATAACTCAAATTCAAGCAAATTCAATTTTATTCAAAATACGAGGAACATATCTCGAATAAAATTCATAATAGGTTAAAATTATACCTTAATTCTATCAAGTCACATTGTGAATATAATTCGGTATTTTTACCGATTTATATCAAAATATGACAAATTAGCTTTAATAGCACAATTTTTTCCTAATAAATTATTTCCGAAATAATATCGAATATTTTTAATAATTTACGAATTGCTCAAATTTTAAGTGAAATTTATTAAAAACTTAAAAATTGGCCCGAACAAAAATGAGTATCTACACTAGTCTACATATACTGACAAAGTTCTAAAGCGTTTTGACATGCATGATTCGAAAAGGGGTAACTTACCAATGGTCCATGGTGTCAAGTTATCAAATGATCAATGCCCTAAAACGGACAATGATAAGAATCGCATGGCTGTAATTCCTTACTCCAGTGCGGTTGGTTCGATCATGTATGCATGCTTTGCACTAGACCTGATGTGGCGTTCACATTGAGTATGACGAGCCGCTATCAAGGGAATCCAGGATTTGATCACTGGATTGTTGTCAAGAACATTCTTAGGTATCTTAGAAGAACTAAAGACATGTTTCTCATATATGGACACAGAGAATTGAAAATTGAAGGATATTCAGATGCTAGTGATCTGACTGATGAAAATGATTATAGATCCCAATCAAGATACCAGTTTATCCTGAATGGAGGTTCAGTTAGTTGGAAGAGTTCCAAGAAAGGAAGTGTTGCTTTCTCGTCGACTGAATCAGAGTACATCGCAGATGCAGAAGCGGCAAAGGAGGCAGTTTGGATTAGGAAGTTCATCACAGAACTAGGAGTGGTACCTGACATTGTGAATCCCATTACTTTGTAGTGTGATAACAATGGAGCCATTGCACAAGCAAAGGAACCACGGTCACATAATGCATCCAAGCATTACCTCAAGCAATATCATCTCATTAGGGAGATTGTAGCCAGGGGAGATGTGAGAATAGAAAAAGTGCCTACTAAGGACAACGTTGCAGATCCGTTGACCAAGCCATTACCACAGAGCTCACGATAGACATCTTAGTTCTTCTGGTATTAGTTTCAGGAACAATTGGCTTTAGTCCAAGTGGGAGAATGTTGGAGTTTAGTGTCCTAAAGACAATTGTTTAGGATATTGATATTAATGAATAAATTGTTTATTTAATCAGATATATAGCATTAAAACATACTTATATATAAAGGCACAAATCTTTCATAAAGAAAGTAACCCTAAGTTTGTTTAAGTAGTTATAGAGTGTTCATACAAGCATGAAGTGAGACTGTACTTTATAACAAGATCAATAAACTTAAAGTAAACCCAAGTCAAGTAATAAGTTAAAGGGGTTGGCATATTAATGTTGAGACTTGCATGTAACAGTGTTTTCTATCGAGACAGAAAGCTGATCTCACAAGCTTTAGATATTCAGATATCTAGACAGTTATATGGATCCAGTGAAGGAATTCATTAGGATTGGGACCCGACATGAGATAACAGTATGGATTGATTTATCTAATGTGTCAACTGTTCGTCTCATTGGTATTAGTAGGTATAACTAATCCTCAGACTCAAACATTCGTTAATTAGTGATTTTGGATTATGGAGTCTGATACTTTGATTCTGTGCGAGCACGATCCAACAGGTGAGAGCCTGGGGTGTGTGAGAGCAGGGTTGGGTGTCACACAAAGTGATTGCAGAATAGTTAATGTCAGGTTGAGCATTTGTCACTCCCGATAAGTGGGAGATATATCCAACTGGCCGCTTGTGGTGAATTAACTGAAATCCTTGCAAGGTGATAGAGTTAAGAGTAGAAATAGACATTTCACTTAACTTATATTTTCAGAGTAAATTCAACCTATACAAGTAAAACCGGACTCTTCGTTATATGTAACTTTGACACATTCCATAGTTATAAGGAATTGACCGAAAGGATATAGTTGATGAAGGATCGTATTATACTGTACCTAATGCAGAAAGGTTAACGCTAATTGCTCTGGGGGAATATCATAGGTTCTGCTAGTAACAGCTCACGACGGTATTCCGTTATATATATGTTGAAATTAATCGTGATGAATAATTTCAAAGGATATATACGGCTAGTGGCAATAAAGAACCTAATGGGTCGCATATGGGACTTGGAATCGGAGGATGAAAGTGTAAATTAGTGAGACATAGTGCATGGGTCAAAATTCATATATTAAATAGGGATATTAGTTTGATTTAATAATTATAATTAGATTATGGTTATAAATTAAATTAAAGGATTATCTGATAATATTAATTAGAAGTTTTATATGATTGAAACTCTAATTAATTATCCCTAACACTAATTAAATTATTAATTTGATTAATAATAATTATTTAGATATAATTAGTTATTATTTAGATAATAATTAAGTGTTTATTTAATTATCTAATTAGTAATCCTATTCCGAATAAGATTCTAATTAATTAATTACCTAACACAACTAGGACTAGGGTTTTGAGAAGTCTATAAATAAACTCCCTAGCCATAAATTTCGACACACTCAATACAAGGAGAAGAGGAACCGTTCCGTTTTTCGTCTAGGCTAATTTACTTTATTTCTTACTCCCTCTTTGATCTCGTATCGATTTCTGTTAGAGGCAGTCATTGTGATTGCTATACTTTAAAGGTTGATTACTGATTAGTTTTGTTTTTCTGTGTTGAACAAAACTTTCGTTGCTCACGGGTTGATTATAAGAAGTTGTGGGCACTTCGTTTGCAACCGTAGATAGTTCTTCACTAAAGGTATTTCATTCTATCCCTCTTTATATGAAATAACAATTAACAGATCTTGAAAAAGGGAAATATATAAAATAGATAAAAAAATTATTATTCCGCTGCGCCTAGGTTTGTCTATTTTTCTTCAGAATCATCCGAACTTTGGGTGGACTCAGCAGCAAAGTCACCAGGAGCAACCAAGATATCAGCAGCAGCAAGGAGGGCAATACCAAAGCCAGCCTCAGCAACCCTACAAACAGCCTGTTCAGGCTAAAGAGGAGATTGAACCAAACCTAAAGACCATGATGATGCAGTTTATGAAGCAAACGCAGGCTTCCATTAAAAATTTGGAAACCCAAGTGCACCAAATGGCAGCATCATCTTCATCAAAAAGGAAGGGGGTTATTCCAAGCAATACTGAACCCAACCTAAAAGGAGATGTCATGGCCATCACACTAAGGTCAGGTAAGGAAACCTCTAACCCTATGATAACTAACAACAGTGCTGAAACTGCAGGTACCTCTAAGAGAGCTGAAAATGTGGATGAACAGACTGTTCAGGAAGATAGCAGGCCAGCTACTACAGAACGAGAATCGGATCTAGTGCAGGAGGAACCAGGGAAGAAGTACTATCCACCTCCTCCCTATGTACCACTTGTACCCTATCCAGCCGGACTGGTGAACAAAAAACTAGAAGAACAGAACTCTAAAGTCTTAGACACATTGAGAAAGCTGCATATCAATATTCAGTTTGTGGAGGCTCTTGCTCAGATGCCAACCTATACAAAATTCTTGAAGGACATTCTATCAAACAAGAAGAAATTGGAGAACATCTCCATGATCCAATTGAATAGAGATTGTTCTTCCATACTGCAGAACAAGCAGCAGCTTCCCAAAAAGCTAAAGGACCCAGGAAGTTTTTCAATTCCTTGTTCTATTGGCAAATTGAGTATTGTGAATGCATTATGTGACCTAGGGGCAGTATCAATCTTATGCCATATTCTGTTTATGTCAAGTTAGGGCTAGAAGAACCCCAACCCACTAGGATGTCAATTTAATTGGCTGAAAGATCTGTATGCTACCCTAAGGGGATTGTGGAAGATGTGCTAGTTAAGGTAGGAAAGTTCATATTGCTTGTAGATTTCATTATCATGGATATTGATGAAGACTTGCATGTTCCCATCATATTGGGTAGACCGTTTTTAGCCACTGGTGGAGCTTTAATAGATGTGGGAGAAGGGCAATTATTTTTTAGAATAAATGGTGAGGAGATAATTTTCAAAATGAATGAAGCCATGAGGTGTGCTAACACCAATGATGATACCTGTTATTTCTTGGATGAGTTCCGCACTTTATCTGTTTTGTAGGAACATGATCAAGACACATTGGAGGCACTGTTGGGAGAAGAGGTAAACATCTATGAAGGAACATGTTGAGACTTCACCACTTCCCCTAGACACCACTGAACCCTCACATAAAGAACCACCAGATATACCCACTCCCAAATATCTAAGCCAGAGATGAAACCACTACCATCCCACCTTGAGTATGCCTTCCTTGAACCACCACATGGTAGCCTGGTCATTATTTCTTCTAAGCTAACTCCTGACTAGAAAGCCCAATTGCTGGAAGTTTTAAGACAAAACAAAGATGCTATTGCCTAGAAGATGGACGATATCAAAGGGATAAGCTTAGATGTGTGTGTTCATCGGATCCTCAGAGAGAAAGACCACAAACCGTGTATTCAACCACAAAGAAGGCTAAACCCACATATGAAGGAAGTAGTGAGGAAAGAGGTAATCAAGTTGCTGGATGCCGGCATTATCTATCCTATCTCGGACAGCATATGGACGAGTCCGATGCTAGTTGTTCCTAAGAAGGGAGGCACTACGGTTGTTCTAAACGAGAAAAATGAATTGGTACCTGTAAGAACTATCACATGATGGAGGGTATGTATTGAATACCACAAACTGAATGAGGCCACGAGGAAAGACCATTTTCCTCTACCCTTCATAGATCAGATGCTCGAGAGGTTAGCAGGATATGCATTCTATTGCTTCTTGGACGGTTATTCAGGATACAACCAAATCCCAATTCATTCAGACGATCAAAAGAAAACAACCTTTACATGCCCGTATGGAACATATGCTTACCGGAGAATGTCATTCGTTTTTGTGCAATGCTCCAGCCACCTTCCAGAGATGCATGATGTCCATTTTTCATGACATGGTGGAAAGAACAGTTGAGATCTTCATGGATGACTTCTCAGTCTATGGTAACTCTTTTGGAGACTGTTTGAAGAATCTAGAGGCTGTTCTGGTTCGCTACAAAGAAACTAATCTTGTGTTGAACTAAGAAAAGTGCCACTTTATGGTCACTAGAGGAATCGTGCTTGGCCACCAATTTTCAAAAAAGGGCATGGAGGTGGATAAAGCAAAAGTTGAAGTAATTGAGAAACTGGCTGTTCCCACCACTGTGAAGGATGTGAGAAGCTTCTTGGGCCATATTGGGTTCTACAGGAGATTCATCAAGGATTTCTCTAAGATTGCCTTGCCCTTATCTGTGTTGTTGCACAAAGACGTGGAGTTAAAATTTGGAACAGACTGTGTGAAGGCCTTCGAGCTCTTAAAAGGGAAATTGATCAACTCACCAATACTTGTCGCACCTAATTGTGAGCAACCTTTTGAGATGATGTGCGACGCTAGTGATACCTGTGTAGGAGCTGTTCTAGGCCAAAGGAGAGAGAAAAGGTTCCAACCAATTTACTATGCGAGCAAGACTCTCAATGAAGCACAATAGAACTACACCACAACTGAAAAGTAACTCTTGGCAGTTGCGTATGCCTTTGATAAGTTCTGGTCATACCTGGTTCTATCCAAGGTAGTGTTTTACACTAATCATGCGGCCTTGAGGTACCTGTTCGCCAAGAAAGATGCAAATCTCGGACTAATTAGATGGCTTCTCCTGCTCCAAGAGTTTGATTTGGAGATCAAAGACAAGAAGGGGACTGAGAACGTAGCTGTAGACCACCTATCAAGAATCCAAGCTGGAAATCACCAGGAACAACCAGAAATTTTGGAAACATTTCCGGACGAACGGTTGTATTCTCTTAACTCTGTGCCTTGGTTCGCTGATATAGCAAACTATCTTGTTAGTTCGAAGCCATATAATTTGCCCACCAATCAAAAGAAAAAGTTCTTTTCGGAGATCAAATACTATTTTTGGGAGGAACCTTATCTTTTCAGGTTGTGTCCTGACCAAATCATACAGAGATGTGTGACTCATGAAGAGGGGCAGGCCATTCTGAGCCATTGTCATGATAGAGAAGCTGGAGGACACCATGGGGTAAGTAGAACAACCGCAAAAGTACTTCAATCAGGGGTTTTCTGGCCATCTATCTTTAAGGATGCCAATATGTTTGTGAGTACATGTAATGAATGCTAGAGAACAGGTAACATCTCTGCCAGAAATGCTATGCCCCTGAACAACATAGTTGTTTGTGAAATTTTTTATATATGGGGCATAGATTTCATGGGTCCATTTCCTTCCTCATATGGTAATAAATATATTTTGGTAGTTGTGGACTATGTTAGAAAATGGGTCGAAGCAATAGCTAGTCCCACTAATGATGCAAGAGTGGTCGTTAAGTTCCTAAAAAGGTTGTTCGCCCGATTTGGCATACCCCATGCCATCATTAGTGATCAAGGCACCCATTTTTGCAATGCCCAGTTCGAGAGATTAATTGGCAAGTTTGGAGTCACTCATAGAATTGCTACGCCATACCATCCACAAACCAATGGACAAGTGGAGATCTCCAACAGGGAGATCAAATGAATTTTAGAAAAAATGGTAGGCAATTCTAGGAAAAAATGGGCAAACAAGCTTGACAATGCATTGTGGGCATACTGAACTGCCTACAAAACACCCATAGGCATGTCACCTTTTAGGCTATTATACGGGAAGCCATGCCACTTGCCTGTAGAAATGGAGTACAAAGCTTTTTGGGCATTAATGTTTCTAAATTTTGAGGAACAGGCTGTTGGAGAATAGAGACAATTGTAACTCAACGAGATGGAGGAGTTCAGACTGTTCTCCTATGAAAACATGGTGAGTTACAAAGACAAGACGAAACAGTGGCATGACAAGAAGATTCAGGAGAAAGTATTCCATGAAGAACAAAGAGTGCTCTTGTACAACTGAAGGCTGAGGTTGTTTCCTCGCAAGCTGAAGTCCAGATGGTCTGGATCTTACATAGTGAACAAGGTTTTCAGCCACGGTGCTATGGAGATCTCCCAAGCAGGACATAAGCCGTTCAAAGTTAATGGTCAGCGCTTAAAGCCTTATCTGGAAAATGACGTTCCTGGAGCAATTGAAACTGTTCACTTCCAAGAGCCACCATAAGCCAAAAATGAGGAACAGGGTGTTCGCTGCAAACACCAATTGTAGCAAGCTGTGGGGTAACCTTAAAAATTTTTCTCTGTCCTTTAATTTAATTTTGTACATATTTTCTGTCCATTTTTGAGTAAGTTTATTAAAAACTAGCAAGTGCCCTGTCAGTTCCGTTAAATTTTGTGGTTCCCCTCCGCTATCTTTGGGCAAAAATTTTAAAAACTCTGGACCCTTACCATTAGGGTGTAGTTTTAATTTTTACTTGTTTAGATTTGGGAAGGACCACATTTGGGGGGGGGGGGGAATTCTCGGCCAATAAATTTAAAATTCAAAAAAGAGGGACTTGTCAAATCACCCTATCCCGTGACATTGTAGACTTGTACTTGATCACTAATTACTTTCCTTGGTACATTCAAGGCAAAGTAAAGAGTGGTTAATGCAAAAGTAACCAAACACATCCTCCCAAAACGTCTTTTCTCTCTTCCACCACCCACTTTCCACACCAATGCCTTACACGTGGCCTGTGGGCAGACTTTTCAATAATGAAAAACTAACAACAGCCCGTTTTTACGCAACCACTACACCACCCCTAGATAAACCCACTCTTGTACGTTGTGACTTTTTGCACTACTTTCTCTTTCCATCGCTCATTTTCTCAAAACCCTCTCCCTTTTCAGGATGAGGACCAGGGGTTCTGGCAAATCAGTCAAAATCGAAGGAGCCAAGAAAGAGGCCAAGAAAGGAAAAGGTATGGTGGGGATGAGTGCGGTAGCGTTTGTGCCAGATGAAAAGCTTGTGAAAAAGCTCTCTCAGTTCAAAGACGTTGGAGTCTATAAGTACTTCGACGATCTGTCTCAATTGGAGTTCGGTCCAGTAAGGACGGTGTTTTGGGAGACTTTAAAGAAACTAAAGCTTGCGAGAAGGGTGCGCGAAAGAATGGACACATGCCATTTTGGCAGTTTCTTCGAGATGGAGGAGCCTGCGTACCGGGAACTCACCCTTGAGGCCACGTTCAAGCATGACCCCGACATCACATATCCGGATGAAGAAGGCAATTTCAGTTTTCGTCTCATGACTCACACGCAGCGTCCGTCACTAAATGGGTTCAACTTGCTCCTCGGATGCACTGATGAAGATGACTTGGAATCCGAGGCTTACAAGGGGGCATTTTTTCATGAAACACCTGACGAGTTCGACCCTTAGGTTTTCTAGCATTCAATCTCTGGCCAGCTAAGTTATGATGGAAGTGCATCAAAGGCATCCAACATTGAGGACTATGCCATGCGTTAGCTATACAAGCTCGTGTCTGGAACAATTTCGCAAGGGAGAATCAAGCCATAATTCCTAACACTGATCTTGTAGCCTTGTGGAGCATGATGAACGGCAAGAGGATGAATTTGGGATATTGGTTCGGGGAGTATGTGAGTGCATTTGGGCATAATACGTCATCGTTGATTTGCTGTGGAAGTATTATGACCCTCATCGCAGAAGCTATTGGGGTCTTCAAACCTGAAGACCGGAACAGGCTCACCATTGTTAACCACCCTGATAAGATTGATATAGAGAGCCTCTAGAGCATGTTGTTCGGGAAGCAAATCAATGGGAAGTGGGTTTGGATGACTGACTACATAGAATCTAAGAGGTTTGAGACCAAAAAGCGCAGGAAGGAGCCTATCGTTGCCATCTCGTCTGGATTGGACTCCCTGGACTCTAGTGTTAAAGACATAAGCTTTTACCGCAAGTGCTCAAAGCTTTCCAATGAGGACATTCTCTCCCAGTTGAAAGACCTGTTCGCCAAGACCAAAGCCAACCAGGACCAAATCCGAGCACTATAGACTCAAAATGCTCAATTACAGGGAGAGGTTGATCTCCTAAAAAAATATCTATGTAGAGGAGGAGCATATGAAGGAAAGTCCATCCGGTATGTCGGTGAAAAGTCCGGTAAGGGAAAAATCTAGCCTAAATCTGAATGTCGCTGCTACCTCCAAAGGTGGCAGCACTATTCCTATGAAGGATAGAGAGGATGACTCCTCTCTTTCTCCACTCGTTTGAACAACTTGTTTAGCTGTCCTCTGCATCTGGTAACACTTAAACACCATTGTCCTTTATTTTCTGATGTGTACATATTATGTGGCTATTTGAATATTCCCTTGTTGTTAATTGCACCAACATTGGGGACAATGTTGAATTTTAAATTGGGGGTGGGAAATATGAAACTTATTGAAATATCTGTTGGCAGAACATGATAAAATAAACTATCTTTGCACCAAATGGCAATCTACATATGGTATGGAACTACATTTTGTACCCCTGAATTTTTGCTTGCAAATACAATCTTCTGCTTGTCCTTAGCATGTTGTTGTTATCTGCTGACTCTTCTACTTTGAGAATAATCAGTTCTTCTTTCTGTTATCTTGTTAATAGTAGTGCGTGCTCATAATTTTTCACACGTATATTCATTGTGTAAATTCTCTATTGTTAAATAAGTTGTTCCTCGTTGATTTCCAATTCTTGTGCCCTCTGTTTTTGATTTAGCAGTAGAACAATATTCTTTCATTTGCCAATCAATGATTGCTTGCTTGTACCTAAAATTTAGAGTGTGGTGAACCTAGTAAAGATTCTAAAATTCAATTCAAGGACCTTGAGCCCGGAGTCCAGATAAAATGCCCTAAATAGTGAGAACTTGAGCCTACATTTGAATATAAATGCATTGATTCTTTGTGAGAGGGCTAATACATGTTGTCTTGAAGTAGGTTTTGCTTTGGTTGCCTGGTCAAAATGGTAAAATTTTGGAAGAACTTAGGATGAAAAAGGCATTTAGATTCCCAATTCACTTCACAAAAAGCTTACACGTGCATTGCACTCACATTTTTAGGATAACCAACTTGTGCCTTAGCCTATTCTTTCTTAAACACCACTTAAAGGAACCAACCCCTTCACTTGAATCCCTAAACACATTGAATTTGTCTGGACTCAGAACAATCCGTGCTAACTAAAGAAAAATACATTTTTTTTAGAAAATCTGAGTGTGATTATTGAAATGATGAAATTTGAGGGATAATGATTAAGTGAGGACAACAATTAGGAATTGTTGAAAATAACAAAAACAAAAATCATTGAATAAAGTCCTTTCATTTTAAAGACACATTCACATCTTGAGCTTAAAATGAAGTGGCTGGATGGCTATCTTTTGTGTGTTTGAATAATCGGTAGGCCAATGTTGTGAAACAAGTTGTACTATGTGAGTTGGGTGAGGCTGAATCGCCAAGTGTTTAGAAATAAGCATAATTGAATTGCATTGAGTAAAGACAAATTCTTGCACCTAAATAGCCATTCACTTCCATACCATAGCCCCAATCAAACATTACAACCAATATTGAAGCCCTTTTGACTTCGTTTGGAAAATCTTTAACCCTTAGAGATTGGACCAATGGGAAAAATCATAACCTATGGATACGTGTATTGAGCTGAGGAGTGAAGTTCCATTCCCTTACTTGTGGCATCAAAGGCCATTGGAGAGTGAGTGAAATTTGCTTCCTTGGTGAGGCATTGTGGGTAAACAAGTTGTTTGATTGAATTTTGAAGTTCTACTCTAAGTTCTTAACGAATCTCTGGTGTAGAACTTCATGTTTTAAATCTAGTCTAACCATATTTTTATCAAGCTCATGTGTGCTAATCATCGGTTGAGTTAATTGAAAGTTAAAATGAATTCTGCTGCTATTGTGATATCATGTCGCACCTTGTATCTCTCTTCTACTATAATCCTTGTTCCTATGATTCTCTTTCCATTGTCTTAATTCGTTGTCATTCCCTCTTGTCTATGTTTCGTTATGTTTGCTTGAGGACAAGCAAAGGATTAATTTGGGGGTATTTGATAGGCATATAATTGATCCTAAATAAACGTACCTTATGTGAGATAAATGGGGATAATTAAGGCTTATGATTGCATAAATTAAGGACTAAAAAGGGTTTTATGCATATCATGAATATAAGAGTCAAAACAGCTGTAGTGCAGCCTGTTTTACAGGAAAAAGGCAAAAGCACCCATCGGACCAGCGGATAAAGCTGAGAACTGGCGAGGATAGCGAGGACATGGAGCGGAAGCAGGAGTAGGCGGCCTAAAGCAACATGATGACATGAAGTTTCTAACCTTGAGTGTTCAAGTGTCAACAAGTAACCACCCATTTCGATGAAAGAACAATTCAACCTTTTTAAAGAACAATCCTTTTTTGTAATATTTTAGTTTAATTAATTCTCGAGGCCTCCCTCCTTTAAATAGAGAACAGCAGTGGAGGGAAGACACACTTCTTTTCGGATAATTTTGAGAGAGCCAAAAGCTCTCTAAGAACTTCAAGAACTCCATTGATGGAGTATCATTGCTCGACTTCAGGCTGTTCACTCTTCGCCATGAGTGAGTAGTCATTATGGGCTAGGCCGGCTAAGGGCTGGTACTATAAGTTATCTTAGTGTTTTTTATGAATGAATGATGTTATTGTATGTGGTGTTTAATGATGCTTTAAAATGCATGCTTTACTATGTATATCTCAATGTGAATGAATGATGGGGAATTGCTTTCATTATCATGTATCTCTCATTAAACATACAAAACTCGACGTAGGGATACAAGAGGTTTGTATCAAGGGTTTTCTAAAAGATGAAATGTTGTTTCATGCTTAATGCAAGAAAGAACCAACTTTAAGGACGCTTGAAGTTGTAGTAAATCTTAGAATCTTAAGAACACACGGAAGTTGACTTAAGTGAATCTAAAGTAGAGACCTTGACCTCACCATATTTCATTCATGAATAAATAGACGAAAGTTGTACTTTCAGCAGCCTTTTCCTGCCGTAGCTTAGCCTGTTCCACCTTCTTATAGAAACAAACCATCATATTCTGATCATACTAGTTAAAGTCATTCGATTTTAGTCATTCCTAATCAATCACACGAAAACCATTTTCCAATTAAAGGAAGAAGTTGCGTCACTACGAACACCCTGTTCTATAAGGTTTTTCTGTTAAAATTATTCATCAATCCCTGAGGAGACGATACTTTACTTACTGAAATATTACTTGTATCTAGTGCACTTGCTAAAGTCTACTTTTAGGACAACAACAAGCAATTTGACCAATTGTTGGCGAAATACGCAGTCACCCATCGCGTAGCCACCCCGTATCATCCCCAAACAAGTGGCCAAGTTGAAATATCGAACCAGGAATTAAAAAGAATTTTAGAAAAAACGGTAAATTCATCCCGAAAGGATTGATCGATTAAGCTAGATGATGCTTTGTGGGCCTATAGGACGGCTTTTAAAACCCCTATAGGTGCTTCACCGTATCGTCTAGTTTTCGAAAAAGCATGCCATCTACCCGTAGAGCTAGAACACAAGTCGTTTTGGGCTCTAAAATTCTTAACTTCTGATATGTGTTCTGCAGGAGAAAAACATTTGATGCAACTCAACAAGCTCGATGAATTCCGCCTCTCGTCATACGAAAACGTAACTCTATACAAAGAGCAGACAAAACATTGGCATGACAAGCATATAATGCCACGAACATTCAAACCAAGGGATAACGTTCTTTTATACAACTCTCGGTTTCGACTTTCTCTCGGTAAGTTGAAGTCAAGGTGGCACGGGCCATATGAAGTAACCGAAACTTTCCCTTCGGGAGTGGTCACGGCCAAACAAGAAGGTGTGGCACCATTCAAAGTGAACGGACAACGAGTAAAACTATACGAGACCGGAGACACGAGCATGATCGATTCCGTCGTATACCTCAATGCCCTGACCACGAGCAATTAGCCACTCAATAACGTTGAGCTGATCGACGCTAAACTTAACGTTTGTCGGGAGGCAACCCGATATTTCTAACCTTTAATTCGTTTTAATTTTCCAAGTATTTTTGTCTTTTTTTTATATAATTTTTTAAGATTTATTGTCAATTATATATATATATATATATATATATATATAATATAATGAGGCAACAAGTACACCTCGACGAAGTGTGAAGTTCTAGAGACTTTGCAAGTCTCTAGAACTCCTCACTTCGACGTGGTGAATTCTCACCTCGTCAAAGTGAGGGGTATTAGCGAAACATTTAGTTTCGCTAATGCAGAACCTCGACTAGGTTCATCCTGACCTCATCGAGGTTAATCCCAACCTCGACGAGGTTAGTCTCAACCTCGTCGAGGTTGATGATTAAAGGGGTTAATTCCCCATTTTCCTTATCAATTTTTTATTCTAATCTTCCTCTCTTTTTTTGCAGCGCCATACCCACCGGCTGCCTCCACCTCCGGCCATTTTCCGGCGAAACCACCATTAAAACCTCTAATTTCCACCTCCAATCAACCCCAATACCTCTAATTCTAATCCCTCTCCACTCAAATCCCTCAAAACCCCTTTAATCCAAAAACCCCCAAATAATAACTAAGTTCCCCATTTTTCTCCAAAACACAAAATCCACTCAAATTTCCTCCAAATAACCATTGCAATAGCTTCCAAAAGGGGAAGGAAGAGCAACCCGCCGATTGGCACGTCACGAACATGAGCTGGGAGAAATACCCTAATTGCTCAACTATGGAGCCGTCTATCTGAACAGTATCAATGTCCGTTCCTCATCAAATCTTCTCGGGAAGGTGACCGGTATGAGCGATTACGTACCATGTCTCTTGCTCATACTCATTATTTTGATTTTCCTGTGTTGAATAAATTGGGAAAGTTGGGTGCTATTTATGAGTTCTTAGAATGGTTAGGATGGAATGATTTTGCATTGAAACCACTTTCTAGTTACCCGTCACTGATTACGGAATTTTTTGTTAGCTTTAGGACGAGTACAGATGAACACGATAAAACTAAAATAATGTTTAGATTGTTGGGGGAAGAAAGGGAAGTGACTGAAGGGCTGTTTTGCACATTGTTTAACATACCCGAGGGAGGTTTAGAATTGCTCCCCGAAGGGGTTACAACATTTGAGTAGATTTGGGCCTCAATCACAAACAATGCTTTATACGATTCTAACAAATTGCTAAACAAGCAAATTGTTGATCAAAATCTGAGATTGATGCACAAATTCATGTCATAGAATTTCGGGTAAGAAATATTCAGATAAAATAAACAATAGGGAACTCATTTTACTCCACTGGTTATCCACCTGAACCCGACCTAACTTACCCCACTTCATTTTCAAAACAATGCAAGACATCATAGACACCTCTAGGCGAACTTTAGCTTTTGGTCATATTATTACTAAAGCACGGGTATACGGCTCGTCTAATTGACATCATTCCAAAAGCACCAAAATGTTTCGATAAATCATATCTGAAACGATCACATTACATGACAGAAAGTTTTGAGTTTTGGCCCGTGAACCCAACTGTGGATGATCAAATGGATGAAAATGAGATGGAGGGTGCGGGGGGATGAGGAGCCAGTTGATCCTAGTGGTGCACCAACAGTTGACCCATGTTCCATCCACGAGAGGCTCGAGGCTCTCGAGTTACTATGGAGGGAGAATCAGACAACGTTGCAGCGTATCGAGACGTATCAGCATCGGCAAGAGGCACGCCAGCTACAGCAGGACCCCATACTCCAGCAGATGGCCCAGTGGACCAGTTCATGGCCCACTAGGCAATTGCCTTAGACATTGAGTTCTTCTATCCTTTACTTTTTGCTTTAGTGTTATTTCGCATTTTGGGACTAAACGCTACACTAATAGGGTTGAGAGTAAAGGATAGAACGTTATTTTTATTTTCAGTAATTGTTATTTTCGTACGTTTAATTTTAATTTTATGGTATTTTGCACTTTATTTTTACTTTTGTGTTATTTTGCACCTTATTTTTACTACCTTTATTTTTCTCTTTATTTTTACTATCTTTATTTAGCTTTTAAATAAATGTTTCTATTAAATAATTTTGAATAAAAACCCCACTCTAAAGTTTTGCTTTAATCAAACAAGAAAATCAAACAAAAATTTGTCTAGAATAAATGTTAAATATTGATAGGATGAAATTTTATTTGAAAATCTTAAATTTTGTAAACAAATTTTGGACTATTTTGAATACGTAATTTTTTTTATTACACTCAGTATTTAACAAATTGACATTTACATTTTGAGGAATAAAATTGAGTTAATTGGCACACATTACCATTCCAAAGTGAGTTTTTGAGCCTAATTTAAAAAGCATTCACTAATGCTTCATTTTTTATTCTCACGAGTGTTCCACAATTCACAAATACCGGTCAAAACCTCACCTGTCTAGCTCAAAACACGATATGATTAAGGCCTTGCTTGTTTTACCCCCATATTTCAAACTCAAAATGATAGCTCACCTTAAACACATTCTCCTTCGCTCACCCCTTCGAGCCTAGACATTCCATTTATTTCACTACGTTACAAGATGCATTCCCTTCATAAATACCATTTTTGTTCCCCCTAAATTTACGGGTAATTTTTTTTTTGTAACAAAAAGTTTAGGTAAGGGTAGGTCTACCCACTCCCAAGGTCAGGGCAAACCACAAACCTCGATGAGGATTTACAGTGGAATTTACAGATCACCTACCAATGAGGACTAAATTTTGACGGGTAATTAGTAACCAATATGCTTGAGATGATGATTCACAATAAATACGAAATTCAGACAAACACTTCTACCGATATATAACGGTTATACATCTCAATTTTCGTATATTTCATACTTTCTACATATAAATAAAATTCATATCGATATTTATATATATATATATATAAAGTAAAAAAAAGATGTAAAAATAAAAATAAGAATAAGAATATATGGTATCATATATATATATATATATATATATATAAGAGATTTCCGTTACAAAAATTCTGAATTACCGAAAGACAAAATCTCTTTTGTGAATCTATCAAATAATTACACGTGAATTTATTTACCAATAAAACTCCCTTTCTCCATACCTTTACCTTAAACCAACGTTACAACCCGTTAAAGACCTTTTAATCGTGTTTATAGTTGGTCACGTTTGGTAAGGATTTGGATGACCATGCAAATTTTTAATAGTTAGTGTTTTTATCGGATTTGAGCGAAAATTTAATGCCCTAAACACTTGAGCGTAAGAGTGACTTCCATGCGATGTGTTTAAATTGGTTCGATTTTATTCAACACAATGAAAAATGTCCATTTGGAAAATAAAGGTGTAAAAACAAATCATTTTATCCAAAGAAATAGTCCGAGAATTGAATATAGAATTTATGCTCACTTTCGATTAAAATAATTCCTGTCTTTACATTACCTTATTCGACGGTAAATTTTGTTTTCAGCTTTTCTTTGCTTGAGGACAAGCAAATCTTAAGTTTGAGGGTGTTGTTATCGTCGTAATTTATAGCATTTTTAGTATTTAATTACTAGTTATTTTGTACCATTTTAATAAATTTTAATAATGGTTTTTGTATATTTTCTTCATTTTATGTATCTAAGCCACTTTGTGTGTTTTTTAAGGACTTTCGCAAGGTTTTTGGCACAAATAACCAAGTCGGGGCTTAAGGCGACAACTCGGGAGTAAAAGGGACAAAAAAAAGGAGTTTTAGTGACATCGGCATACACTTCGTCGCAGATGGGTGCTGTAAGATAAAAGTCCAATTGTTCACACTAGGACAGATTTGATACATTTTCGTATTTTCAACATATCTCCCTCATACGGACTCGGATTGAGGCGATTAAAAATGCGTTGGAAAGCTAAGAGAAAGATGAACAAGTGACTAATAATTTCTCCAAATTCGAAGTGTATTAGGCCTAGAAAATTATCCAAAGTTGATGAACATGTTGAAGCCTATGATTCCTTTCCCACCTTTACACATTTCAACTCCTAAATTGTCAAAGTCTTCAACCATCCTCTCTTAAATGATAAATTAATAAGATTAGGGAGTGGGAGGCCATAAGGAGACTTGGTCTTTGGAATTATGTGTGTCATTTTACTATAAAAGGAGGCCTTGGGTGCCATTGGAAGACACACAAAGCTTAGGCCTAATTCTTCCCCCCTCTATGTTAGTTTGTTGATTCTTCTCTTCAAGAATCATTTGTATTTTCTTTTGTAAGTATTGTTATTGTGCTCAAGTTGTTGTTTGTGCAAGAGTTCATCCAATAAAAGTAAGTTTAAAGTTACCGAAGAAGTTCGTTCGGTAATCGTCATTACAGTTTCTTCTAAACTTCAATCTCTTTTATTACTATGAACTCCATTATCTATCTTTCTAAGGTGTGTTTTAATCTAATCATGGGCTAAAACCCCCTTAACTAAGGCTAAAAGCGGATCTTAACCTTAATTATATGGTAATTATGTTTAACATATTTAAGTTATCTTTATCATTTTTAAGAACTAACTTATGATTCTTAATGCTTGTAGGAGATGGGCCAACTCTCTACTTGAATATAATTAATCGTTTATATTGACCGTGATTAAATTGATTAACCGAAATTCATAAGTTGGACCTAATGACCATTTAGTGTGGCTTAATGGTTTTCCAAGGTTTTTCATGAATCTTATTACAAATCTTAGGTTTATTACTTGAGCCGGACTAAGGGAAAGTAATAAATCGAAGGTTTGGAAATAAGAAAATTTAATGCTTATTTGGATTAATTACTTAAGCCGGAGCAAGGGAAAGTAATTAATCGAAAGTTTAGAACTAATTACTCGAGCGGTTTTTCTTAAATCTTAAGTAATCACTTTAGCCTGACCAAGGTAAAGTAGGTTAAAAAGGTTTAGATTAATCAAACTTAATGCTTCTCTAGATTAATTACTTGAGCCGGACCAAGGGAAAGTAATTATTCGAGAGTTTAGAGCCAATCTTGAGAATCTATTAGTTAATAAGTAAAATTGCCATCTTAAAAAGGATAAAACAACTTAAAAGGGGTTAAGTGTTATTACCAAGCAAAGAGGTTAAGTGAAGCTAGAAGCCTTAGTTTATTTCATTATAAGTATTTTCTCATCTAATTTTGTACAATTTTCATCTCACTTTTTAATTAAGTCTTAATTTGGTTGTCCAACAAACTCTATATTTTGATTGTTTAAATAATAGATAGTGAGAAAAAAGATTAGTACTTATAATCACCATCCTCGTGGGAACGATACTCTACTTTCACTTTATTACTTGAGACACGACTAAGGTACACTTGCCTTCACGTGCATGTATACGTAAAACGTGCATCAATGTGCGAATAGCGTGCAAGGGGGGCATGATGTGTGAATAGCAACAAAGGACGTGTGGATGCTGAACAATCATTGAGCTCGATGGTGTGGACTACTAGAGGCATAGAGCCAAAATTGAAGAACATAATGATTACCATTTACAAATCTACTACAATTTGATCTTTAATTTTGGCTTCATGCCTCTCTAGTACTCGACACCATCCAGCTCTAATGTTTGTTTAGCATCAAGATCTCTTTTGTTGCTATTTGCACATCACGCCCCCCTTGCACGCTATTCGCACATCATTATGCCCCGCTTGCACTCTATCATTTTTTTTTTGTAATACAAAGTAGACAACCTATTCAAGTAGACAGCTTATTCAAGTAGACATATGTATATTCAAGTAACACAAAACATGCTATATATCAAGTAGACAACTTATTTATGTATACAAATCTATTCCTAAATTGATATAAAACTTGTGCTGATAGCATCATAAATCCATCACTATACTTCACTGATTAAGGTATATACAAGTAGCACTAAGCATGTTCAACGAACATATGTACACTCATATCAGTCATTGCATTATTATTTCACTCAATGAACATGCTATATGTATACGCAAGTGAGCTATATATCAAGTAGACAACTGATAGCATCAGTTGACTATATCACCATACTTCACTGATTAAGTTATATACAAGTATCACTAAACTAGTTCATACACATACTCATTTCAGTTCTTGCACCATTATTTCACTCAATGAACATTCATAGCATAAGCGTATGGCCAATCACAATATATACAAAGGACACAGAACATACACATATACTCATATCAGTTCTTACATCGTTATTTCACTCAATGAACATTCATAGCATAAGAGTATGTCCAATCACAATATATACAAGGGACACATAACATATACACATACTTATATCAGTCCTTGCATCATTATTTCACTCAATGAACATTCATAGCATAAGAGTATGGCCAATCATAATATATACAAGGGACACGGAACGTATACACATACTTGAAAGCTCTTTTACTATATACATGACATTTGGATTGTACAGTTCATGATGAAGTGAGCACGATGATGAAGTGTATGATACTGTCACCACAAGCTTAGTCATAAACTTGTGTTGTTAGAATCATATAACTTCATCACCATGTTAAATACTTTTCCATAAGCATAACAAGCCAAGTGACATGATACATAGTGATAGAGATTTAGTTGACCATATGACTATGCCAATCATAATACTCAAGTGACACATAACATGCTATATGTATATTCAAGTGACGCAGATAGCAACAGTTGACTATATCACCATACTTCACTGATTAAGTTACATACAAGTAGCACTAAGCAGGTTCATACATATACTCATAGTCATCTCTAGCTCCCTAAACAGAACATCAACCATAAGCTTCATAGCAATACACAAACACAACCATTGTTTATCACATACTCATCTGACTATTGTATACAAACGAATTCAGTTTATAGCAATTCCTATACACAACCCTTTATCACATACTTATGTCTGACTAAGGCATACAACAACATCATATATGCAACCAACATAACAATATATGTACTCAACAAGTTAAAGAAATCTTCCCATATGTTGTAGGCATGAACATTATTTCACTTAATGAACATTCATAGTATAAGAGTATGGCCAATCACAATATTCAACTAAACAGCTACATACTTCAAACATATTCAACTAGACATTTGTATATCCTAACCAGAACATGCTCCAAACAGTTCTAGCTTCCTAAACAGAACATCAACCATAAACTCGAATCTCTTTTACTATGTACCTCCCACTTGGATTGTTCATGAAAAGTGAGCACGGTGATGAAATGAATTATTCTAACCCACAAGCTTAGTCATAAACTTGTGGTGTTAGAATCATATGACTTCATCACCAAGTTGAATGCTTTTCCATAAGCATACCAAGCCAAGTGACACGATACATAGTGATGGAGATTTAGTTGACCATCAAGTGACACAGAACATGCTATATGTATATTCAAGTGACACAGATAGCAATAGTTCACTATATCACCATACTTCACTGATTAAGTTATATACAAGTAGCACTAAGCAGGTTCATACACATACTCATAGTCAGTTCTAGCTCCCTAAATAGAACATCAACCATAAGCTTCATAGCAATACACATACACAACCATTGTTTATCACATACTCATGTCTGACTATTGTATACAAACGAATTCATTTCATGGCAATTCCTATACACAACCTTTTATCACATAATCATGTCTGACTAAGGCATACAACAACATCATACATGCAACCAACATAACAATATATGTACTCAACAAGTTAAAGAAATCTTTCCATATGTTGTAGGCATGAAACTATCTCTTCCATCAGTCGTCCCATATACTTAAGCACTATTACTATCCCTGTAAATAAAAAGAGCAATATCTACCTATGTCAGCATCACCCACAATAGCATCACGAAGTATATATTGACCTAGGTTAAAAAAGATAAAGACCAGAGATCTAACCTTTTCAACAATATGTCTGAAAATTAATAGATATCCTTTCCCTCTGCTGAAATCAACATACACAAGAGTAAATCGGATGAGGAAAAGGAATAGTAAGGAACAATGAAACTCTAATACATCCAGGAACGAAGTAAATATGGCTTACCATTACCTTGTTTCGACCCAGTGAGAAAGCAATCGGCCGAAGATAGCCAAAGAGAGGGGTGAGAGAGATGAGGAGGAGATGCGCGAAACCTAGTTAGGGATTTGGAATGAGAGAGGGGTTTATATATGAGCTGAAATTTCAGTCAAACGTATTGAGTGCCTGAAATTTCACATTAGTTTTCATTGGCTGCGTAAGTGAAAATTTCATTGCCGCTTTTTTTTCCGCACACAATGATAGTCATTTATAATAAATGTCATCCAATGATTAAGTAAATTTTGACATAAACGCATGCTTTCTTTAGATGATAGAGTTGTGTCATCGGAAGGCCACATTTGAATTGAGCTTATTTACATTTACGCTTTCAGATGACAAAATTTTAATATACTATCACGAAAAACAATCAGACGACACGAAAACAAAACTCTATAATGTATCTTGTGTCATGTAAAAGAGAAAATGGCATAGTGCTAGTTTCTAACATTAATGTAGTGACGATGCATGAATTAGGTCATAGTTAATAGAGGTGAGCATCGGTTCGGTTCGGTTATAACCGAACCGAATTATCGACTAACCGAACCGAATTTTGTATAATTTTAAAAACCGAACTGTACTAAATAACTAAAATAACCGAAGTTGACCGAACTGAAATTTTTTTGTTTGGTTCGGTTACCAACCAAATAACCAAAAATTTTATATTTTATTTTGATATTTAAAATGTTATAAAATATGAAATTTGAGCTTCATTAATTTAGTTTGCAATTTCAAATTCGATTAACCCAATACCTTTATATTACAAATTAATTCAATAATGTTTAAAACTAAAAGTTTGGGATTTCTTGTACAAATTAAACTATGAAAAACAAATAAATAAGTAAAATTATATTATGTTTATTTAAATATATATTTAGTTCAGTTTTCGGTTAAACCAATATTTTTTTCGGAATAACCGAACCGATAATTGAATACCGAATAAGGAAAATTTGACAACCGAACCAAATTATTCAAATCACCGAACCAAATAAGAATTTTAATTCGGTTATCGGTTTGGTCATCGGTTATTGGGCTTTTTGCCCACCCTTAATAGTTAATGATGGATGTGTTGTCATCTAGCTTCTATGTTTAGGAAGCGTGCTAACCTTAGAATACGTGGCATGTATTTAGAAGAGACATATAGCAATCAAGCATTTATCATTCAGAAGCATACATTTATAGCACTTAGAACTACTGAAGAGGATTGAGCATACCTATTGATTCTCTCAAAGCGCAAAATTGCTCTCTTGCAAGAGGCTTGTTGAAGATATTAGCAAGTTGTTCTTCTGAAGGTACATAGATCAACTTGATTTCTCCTTTAAGGTCATGGTCTCTAATGAAGTGATGCCTTATGTGGACATGCGTCATCCCGCTGTGCTGGATTGGATTCTTAGACAGATCAATACCACTTTTATTATCACATATGACATCAATAGTCTTTGTCTTGAGTCCAAAATCTTCTAGCTGTTGCTTGATCCAGCGGAATTTTATAGTGACACTTTGAGGCTGGTCATTTTGAATTTCAAAATAACCATTGGAGGGAAAGACTCCATTCTGTCGCTTTCATCCTCAGCAGTCAGTGCAAAAGCCTAATGTTGTGTCTCTCTTTTCCTTTTGTCTTTAGGAGAGAGCGTCCTTCTGATTGCTGCCAGAATTAGTCTAACTATTTGCACAAATACGGTAAAGCTTCCAAGTTGACCAGGGGACAAACCATCTACTCCTTGTACTTCTTTCCATATATAGAGGTGTAATGTCAGCTTTCCAAAGTTAACATTGATCTTGCCTGATATGCCTTGATCTTCATCTTCCAGAACAAGTAATCCTACTTTGGCATGGGCTTTGCTTCTAGATCCTTCCAGTTGTTAGTTTGAGCTTAGTGTTTGCGCCTTTGATCCAACTCAAAGCCTTTATCTGTTTTCCTTTCTTTAATTCATTTTATCAAACACACTTAACAAATAATTAGTCTAATTAAATCAACATTTAATTTTAATGTTTAAAATAATTATGGATTATAAATTTTCTTTTAATATTTTTTGTCAAAATCAAAATAAGTGTAGAAATTGTGTTTCAACAAATTGTACCTTTGGTGACGACCCATGAAACTTACATTTTCATTGCTGTTGAGGCTCAGTTTTGCCATCAAGATGTCCATTTTCTTATTTAACGAGGCCATGGAGGGATTGGGAGCCTTATTCTCCAAGGTATGGATGTGTTGTCTTGATGGGTCAGTAAGCTTTTCAGCTTGCCACTGGACTTTTTCTCGCCAATTCATTGATCAACATATGTTGAGAAAAAGTGAAGTTTCATAGCACAAAAGAGTAAGTAAAAGCATAAAAATCAAAAGAGTAAATATTCACAAAAAAATTATTAAAAACTTGATAATGGTGCCAAAAACTTGATGTGCCTCGAGCTAACGCTCAAAAACTCACTAAAGGATAAGTGTGCCACGTCGTTATCAAGTAATAAAATTTGGAAAGTCCAAGTATCGAATCCACGAGATTTATACCGCAAGTACCGGACTACTCAGTTTTGGATCATTATTTAGGCGGTGAAAAGTTGAATTAGGTTAGTTTTTATATTAATCTACTCCTAAGGTGACCCAAAGCAATTTATAAATGGGTAATTAATTTATCAGTCTCTATATTTTGACAAAACACACTGTTTAGTCCCTATATTTTTAAAAACACTCAATAAGGTCCCTAATCTTTTTCTCAGTGAACTGTTTAGTCCTTTTGTCTGTTTGTTAGATTTTTTACCGTTTATGAATTCGGAAATGACTAAATTACCCTTTACTATTTATCAGTCAAAAGCAATTCAAACCTCTATGTCTTTCTCTCACAACCCGCACTCACAAAAAAATGGAGAAAGGATTGAATCTCTAACCCATAATCGAATCACTCATGCTCACTCTTCCTGTTTGAATTGAAGGTAGAAATCGACTCAAATCTCTCTCGCTTACTCTTCCTATTAGAATTGAAGGTGGAAATCCTCTTACTCTCCATGGTGACTTTAATTTCCTCCATATTCTCCACTCATGTTTATTGCCAACTGCTTCAGTGATGATGAAAAATGTTTCTGATAATCCAAATTGACTAACAGAATCTTCATGAGAATCTAATGGCAGAGACTAAACAGTTCACCGAGAAAAACGTTAGGGACTGAATAGTTCATCGAGAAAAATGTTCGGGACCTTACCGTGTGTTTTTGAAAATACAATGACTAAACAGTATGTTTTGTCAAAATATAGGGACTAATAAATTAATTACCCTTTATAAATTCACAAGAGTGAAAATGATGTGATACGATAAAACAAATTAATCAAACAGTGTTCAATGATAACAAGAAATTCAATATGGCATATGCATACTTAAAGATTGAACCGACTTATCCTCCTAGGGTACTTAGCACACAATTCCTTTGTTACAAGCCGTAACTAACTTTAAGGGTTCAAAAATTTGGGTATGTTACTATGGTGCCATCAATACCTACAGTCTCCGGTATAGACTGTCAAATTAGACTCACGATATGAACCTAGAAAATATTGGGACTTTTGAATGATTCAATCAATACGCTACGTAGACATTAAGGAACTCATAAAAATGGAAGCTAAACTGAATAGATAATTGTATTAAAGATGAAGAAATAAAGTATCTTAGGATACAAGTAATTCAGAATTCATAGAGAGATCTATAAAAGCAAACAAGAATAAAAAAGATCCCTTATATATCGACTCAAGCAGTTGTCTTTCTGAACTTGGCGTGGCAACTTGAGAACTTGTGGAATGATGGTGGATGAAGCTTTGATAGATGAACAATGACAGTGGATAAAGCTCAGATGTTCTCAAGGTCGGTGGAAATTTACAACATAAACTCTGGATTAAAAACTAATTACAAATTGATCAAAAACTAAAAACTCATTACATGGTCTTTTACATGGTGCCTTGGGAATGAACACCCAAGGTCTTTCAATAGGCGAACAAAACAAATCCTAACTTATGAATTTCAAATAAAATACAACAGCTAGAAAATCTCTAGGGAGAATTCAAATTGAAAATGTAGAAGAATCCGTCAATTTTGACTGATTCAGAGTGCTAGCTCACCGAGCTGGTTGGTCTAGCTCGCCGAGCTGGCTCCGAATGGGGAGCTGGCCTCTAGATGGAGTGTTTCCATCTCCTTAGTGGCCAGCTTGCCGAGCTAGCTTTCCCAGCTCGCCGAGCTTACCCTTAGCGACTCCTGGCTTCTTTGTTGGCTTGGCCAGCTGTTCCCTTGGTTTGAATACCCTGAAAATCTCCACAAAATCTCCAAGAAAATCCCATAGATCAAAGCCAATATCTAATTAATTAATTCACCAAAAACCTCTTAAACACTAAGTCAATTTAAATAGTTTTTGGTAAATCAATTAAGTAGAAATTGGATCAAAATAAGTTCTAATCTAATTTGGCAATATTTTATTGAAAATGATATAAATTAGACATAACAGTTACAAAACGCTACAAAAGAGAATAAAAAACTAAAAGTGGATGAAAGTAAGATAAGGACTACAAAATTGATATTAATTTACTCAAAACGGCACAAAATAGTCTGAAAAACCATACTAAAAGATATGGGTTTTTCACCCCTATCAAGTATGACTTCTGCCCTGGTCAGATGCATCCTAACGGCTAAAGGATGATGGTTGGCTTTTATTCACTATGTCGAGCGGTTGGATATAGGGCGACGAGGCTTGTGTTCCAAAAGTATTTTAAGCCTACGAAGAGTTCCAAGTCGCATCACGTTAGTTTCTCGTATGCTAAGTTCAACATATTGGCGGCTTATCAGATAAGTTGTCGATGTGGAGTCGCCGATTTTTGAAAGTGTCCTTATTGAAGGGTGTGTTTCCTTTCCCGGTTCATTAGAATATGGACCCGATGGAATCTTCGAGGTTGGTGATGGAGAGGGAGCTCACAAGAAGATGATGCTGATGGCTTATCTGAAGTGCCTCCCATCGAAAAAAAGCAGGATGTCGATCGGTTAATTTGTGAATTACCTGGTATTCAGGTATTCTATATGGAACTAGTGGCATTTGGCTCATTTGGCTAGGTGGATGCGGGATTCTTTGGCTGCTTGGAAGAAGGCGCACCAATTTACCTCTAGAAAGATGGCTGAGTTAGAATGTATTACGGTTGAAGTGGCCTTACATGGTGAGTTTGGTGTGGTTTAAGGTTAGTTATGATTTTGTATAAGATTTCCTTGTGGTATGTAATTGTTGTGAAGCATTTGTTTGCCTGATGTTTTCTTTGCCTACCGTCGGGTGCTACTTATCAAGCGACTTTAGGGTCCCTGCCTTCATACGGATCCTTAGATGAAACGAACCAGATGGTATGCTTAATACGACCATCAAACTGGACATCGACGATTCTATCCTTGACGATATCCCATTGGTACATGCACAGAGTGAGGTTGAGGTAGATGCTGGGGCTGATATTGGTTGTGAGACTACGGATGGCTCGATTACGAAGTCTGGCAGGCTAAAACATACCGTAGCCAAGGTGTCAAGCCGTTATCCCATCACGGACTCCATGGTGGAAGTGTGCAAAAGCGAGGATGAGGAGAGCAAAGAGGATGAGGAGCAGATGTTGAGGAGTGTGAAGAAGCCTCAGACTGAAAACGAGGTGGAGTTTGAGGGAGGCGAAGTTGAAGTTGATGTGGGCTCCTCTAGCAGATTAGTTTTCTAGGAATACGACATTTATGGCCGACATGGATAGTAAAGTTTAACTTTTCTTGCAGTTTGTGGATAATAAAGGGCAAGAGGAAGATCTGACAAATTCGCTACTAGCACGCGAACTGTCGAAGTTGGAAGATGTGCCTGGTGAGCGGAGTCGGCACTAGAAGATGTTAGACAAAGGGTATCTCAACACAGAGATTGCGGTGCATGGAGTGGTAAGTGTTGAGATTTTTTATTGTGTTTTTTATGTTGCTATTTTCCCATTTTTGATGTGCGCTCGTCTTGTTCATAGGGCTTGGTTGGTTGTAGTCAATCTTACTCAATGTATCGTCAAGAGGAGAAAGAAATGCAAGAGTTGATAGGCATGTTTACTGATGCTGCTGCTACAGAAGTCGCCAAACTTAAAGCAAAGTTAAAAGATAAGAAGAAGGTGAAGGAGGCTCTATCTAAGTCAGAGAGCTCGTTGTGGGTGCAGCTAAAGGAGCAGACTGCTCGTATTAATGAACTAGAGAGTGATGTTCGTGCTGCATAGAAAGAGTTGTACTACCGATACGCCACTATCAAATTTTTTCTGATCTGGGCGCATCAAGTAAAGGAAGAGAGGCAGAGGAAGGTGAAGCAGCTAAACGAGATGGCCCTCCATTAGATGAAGATCATGAGGGAGGAGTGGGAGAAACTGATCTGGAAACTAGAAATGGGAAGTAAGGAAAGCGCAGACTTGAAGGCATTTGCGGTTGCTTTGTAGCAGAGATTTGTGAAGCTAGATCATGCATTGGTGTTGGAAGCTGCACATACAGCGGGGTATGGGGTATGTGGTCTGCTCATAGCACCAAAAGGGGGCGAGACGCCTAAAAGCACTCGCTACTGCGCATCATCTAGATTTGGGATTACCCCGTCATCCATCAAAAGTTGATACATCTCCCACCAGTCACGACATTCGTCGGTGTTATGCCATTCTGCTTATGGTATATACATGATTTCCCCTCATACACACTTCGTGGTCTCTACGGATCCACATACAAAGGGCCCTCTAGGTGACTATGCGAAGCATAACGACCATAATGCCACTGGCTAAAATCATCGGCAGTTGGGTAACACGCATCTCCTCATCATGCAACAACTTCTTCACTCAGGAAGGATGCGGCTGCAGCATCCCAATGAGACTCAATCCCAACTCACCATATCCAAAAGGCAATGAGCGGGATGATCCAAAATCCTTCTCGGTCGATGACCACACACTCGTCACAACCATGCAAGAATCACTGTGCAAATAAAAAGCTCAAAGAGATAGACTCTTCTAGGATACCTAATTCTGAGGATCGTCCGAACGACGAAACCAATTTGGCGAGCCTTGACTCTCATCTTTCACCTTATTCTTATTGGGAGAGGTTGATATCGCCTTTTGAACCTTTAGCACCTTGGTTGACTCAATTAAATCTCTCAGAGACATCTTAAAACTAACTTATCAAAGCAAAGAAGCCAAGTAAATAGCCAAGACAGCAACCAAACACTTTGGCCTCTTATAGGAAAAATAAAGCAAATGCACACAAGGACTCAAATCAAAACCATCATCACAAGGGAAGAAACTAAAGAAAGATATGCTTAGATTAAAGATAAGATATTCCTGACAAAATCAGGTAAATATGCATGTACTTAAACATGGGGAACAACACCGGTGTGAGGTTACCACACAGTACTTTCACATGACAAGTACAAATTATAATCATAACAAAGTTTTTACAAATGCAATGGCTTTACTTTAAGCTTCCGCGTTATACACATCTGGGCCAAAGACGACATCTTTAAAATGGATATATTGTAATTTGTTTTATGTAAACCGATTATGAGTTGATGCTGTTTTGTGCTTTTATGAGTCTGTGAAAATGTCTTTTATCAGTATGTGCTTGTTCTCTCATCCATATGTGATTGATGCTTTAACAATATGGGATTGTTCTCTTAAAAATGTGTGATTATTGTTTTAACAATATGGGATTGTTCTCTTAACAATATATGATTGTTGTTTTAACAATATGGGATTGTTCTCTTAACAATATACGATTGTTGGTTTAACAATATGGGATCGTTCTTTTAACAATATGTGATTTTTGTTTTAACAATGTAGGAGTGTTCTCTTAACAATATGTGATTGTTGTTTTAACAATACGAGATTACTCTTCATTAAAAGCAAGTATATCGTAAGTTTTTTACTCATGTGGAGGTTTTGTATTCATGTTGCGCGGTGTTTCCTTTGTTTGAGGCTTTTAAATTCTTTGTGGTTCCATGAGTGCATCTTGTTCCGATGATGCATGTACATGGGCTGCATGGATGAGGCTATCGCGCGCTCTAGTGGAGCTAAAACGTGTCTTATTTAAGAGCGGACTTGATTATGTGCAAGAGGAAACTTTGAAGAATATTATTGATAATATTTTCTAAGTGTTTGTAGATTCCAAAAGTTGTTTAAAGATTCTCCTAGCAGGTGAGCCAACTTGTGTGCTCCGTTGGGGAGGACCGCGACGACCTGATAGTGGCCTTCCTAGTTTTGGCCAAGGGTGATTGTGATACGGCTACATCCTTTAAGACAAGGTCGCTGATGGAGAAACTGCATGGTCAGATCTGCTTGTTATGATAACGAGCCACAACTTGTTTGTGGCTAGTGATAGTGAGGAGTGCATTGAGACAATTTTTCTCTAGCTTGTCATTTGCGTCCGCTAGCGCTTCCTTGTTAGTGAGTTCCTCGAAGTTGAGTATTATTGGAGCTTAGAGCATTACTTCTGCGGGTGCCATTGTTTCTTCGTTATAGGTTAGAAAAAATAGGGTCTTTCTCGTGGCCATGTTCAGAGTTGTTCTATGACCAGAGGACGATCAGCAAATGGTCCAACCAAGAGAGTCCTTTGTCATATATGTGTTCATTGATACATTGAAGGATTATGCGGTTGGTGACTTCTGTAAGCCCGTTGCTATGAGGATGTGCAACTGAAGTAAAGCGACACTGTATTCCCTATTAAGAGAAGAATTCTTCAAACGGGGAATTGCTTGCCATTGTTAGTGATGAAGGAATGAGGTACCCAAAGTAATGTAAAATTGTTTTAAGAATGGAGGAGATAACATTGTCTGTAATGATTTTGGCGATGAATTCGGCCTAGGCCCATTTGGTGAAGTGGTCGATGGCAACCACGACAAACCGTTTCTACCCAACTGCCAAGGGGAAAGGTCCCGGAATGTCAATCCCCCAAACTGTGAATGGCCATAGGGTTATGATGCCCTTAAATAGGGCCCCGGTAGGTGGTATATGTGAGAATGCATCTGACATGCCTAACAACTTCGAACGATTTTGTTTATGTCGATGTCCATGGAAGGCCAAAAGAGATCTTATAGGCGTGCTTTCCTGGCTATGGATTGAGCCCCTTGATGTGACCTACAAACACCTTGGTGGATTTATTTGAGATAGTGATCACCATCCTCTTCCGAAATGCACTTAAGCCATGGTTGGGCAGTGGCCTTGATATAAGACACCATTGCATAAGGCGTATCTCTATGAGCGACGTACGACTAGAATGGCCTCGTTCTTGTCTCTAGGAGCAAACTGTTTTTCAGGAAGCTAGTAGTGGTGGTGAGCAGACCTTTGTGCATAAAACTTTTTACTTATATATAAGTGTAGGAATGGTTTTGGTTTAGGAGGATAGTATAAAGAAATTTCGGGTTTATTATATAAGTCGAGTCTTGCCAGACACTGAAGTAAGGAATCCAAAGCTCGAAAAGCTAGCATTCGGAGTGGTGATAGCAGAGTAGAAACTTCAGCATTACTTTCAGAGCCATTTAATTGTGGTTCAGACTAACATGCCTTTGAGGAAATTTTTACAAAGACCTAAAACTTCAAGGAGATTGACAAAATGGGCATTGAATTTAACAGAGTTTGACATCCGATTTGAGGCTCGAAGAGCTTCTAAGACACATGTTTTATAATTTTTTTAATAGAGTGCCAAAAGAAATCGTTGAGTCATCAAAAGATTCTGAAACATGGGAGATCTTTGTAGGCGGAAGCTCAAACAAGGATGGAGCTGGGGTTGAGGTCTTTATGCATGGGTAGTTATGGTCTTAAGCGCAAGTATGCGACTACCTTAGATTTTTTGGCATCTAACAATGTGGCTAAATATAGAGCTTTACTTCAGGGTCTTCAGATTCTAAATGTGATAAAGCTAGATAAAGTTGTATTGAAAAGTGATTCTAAGCTTGTCGTTTGTCAACTGACGGAAAAGTACGAACTAATCATGAAGCAATATCTACTAATCACAAAACAGCTTTTGCAAGAAGGAAAGGTCGAATGTCAAACGATGAATGTGCAAAGAATCCCAAGAGAAGAGGATGACGAGGCATACCATTTAGCAAAATTAGCATCGACCCCTAATGGGTCTTGTTTATGCTCATGTCATGTTGAGAAAATATTTTATGTAAGCATTGATAGAAGGTAAGTCATGGTAGCAAATATCACTAAAGAATGGTTTTATTCTATTTTTTCTTATCTCACTATAGGAATTTTACCTAAAGATAAAAATGAGCAGATAATAGTACTAAAGGAGGCGGGGAGATATTCGGTCATAATTAAGATACTATACTGAAGATCTTTTGACCGACCTTGGTTGAAGTGCTTGGGATTCGATGAAAGCAAATACATCTTACAAGAGATCCATGGTGGCATTTGTGGAGCTTATGAAGGAAAATGTGTATTGGCCAAAAAACCCCCAATTATAAGGTTTCAATTGGCCCAAAATGTTCAAGCATGCAGCAAGTTGGTACAAAAATGCTCAATTTGTCAAAACTTCGCACGAATTGTAAGATCCCGAACATATATTGTGAGAGTCATTCGGCCAACATAGCCATTTTCTACTTGGGGCATAGACATCGTTGGAGCTTTTCCAAAGGCCAAGGGTCAAAAGAAGTTCTTAACTGTAGATGTTGATCATTTCTCAAAATGGGTGGAGGCCGAAGATATAGCAATAATCACTTCTTCATGAATCATCTCATTTGTGGGGTAAATTACATGTGGTGTACAATCTTTGCACCATTTCACAACTTGGTGTACAACCTTCATTTTGTCAAACTAATATGTATAACCTTATAGGCAAGGTTGTAAAAAATGATAAGCGTTACTCGGGCGGACAAGGCCCTCGATGATTAATCGGGGATTAGTTGGGGATTAATCGGATTTGTATTTTTATACTTTTATTTGTTAATCAATAAATTATTTTATAAATTTAGTTAAAATATGTATTATGCTATCTAAAATAATAATATAAAATTATTTAACATAGAAAAGCGTGTATATTTGTAACATATATCTTTAAAAAGGTGTAAACATCAACATTTCAACAACAATATAATTGAAATAACTCAAAAGTGAATTTTAATAAAGGAAAATATAAATTCAAAATAAAAAACGCTTTTGTTCATCGTCAATTAGGCGGCGCCTAGGCGGTCTTGGCGGCATCGAGGCGAGCCCAGTCCGTTAAAAATCGCATTGGGTCAGAAAAATGCCTAGATGGACTAACCGGAGAAAATCGGGGCAGATTCTCAATTTCGAGCATTTAGACGAGGCCTAAGTGGTCTAGTCGGTCCTGGTTTTGAGTGGTGCTTATAGGTGACCTCACACTATAGTATACAACAAGTAAAAATGATGGTCAATAAAACGTCAACTCGCCACGTTATCAATTTTCATCCTACTCAATTGTAAAAGTGGGACCCACTAAAGCTTAAATTACTTAAATACCATTAAATGGCTTTCCTTCCTAAATAGAAAAGATATACACACACTTTCTCCTTCATTTATTTTCTGCAAATCCTTTCTCTCTAACTCCTCTCCCTATCTCTCTTGAATCGACTCAAATTAGAAGCAACTCAAATAGTAAAGATTTCACTAGACTTTTTTTTCTGTAACTCCACGAGATGTTTCAAGGTTTTCAAATTCTAAATTCTTTTCTTGCACAACCTTCTTCAATTCTTTTTGTTAAATCTTCCATCTGAACCTCCTCCTCATCAAAAGCATGCATAAGCGACTCAAATTTCTAGATCTAACATTAGAAATGATTTAGATCTTGCAAACCCATGCTCTAGTGCCACTTGCAACAATGGCTCTGTGAAAATAATAGACCATAAGTAAAAGGACCAAATAATGAAGAAAGCAGAGAAGCTCCCCATTGTGAAAATGATGGGAACTTCCATTGATTCAATGTCTTGACTCTCCCTACGTACTTCTTTCTCGCTTCTCTGACCACCATTGTTGTCTTCCTTGTCAAGATGACCACATCGACCCTCCCAAAGATCTGCCCCCAAAAAATAGAGTGCAGAGGAAATTGAAGGATCTGTTTGTGCCATTGTCGAAGGAGCACTCGGTATGGAAAAAAGGAACAACAAGAAAAGACCAAAAGTCTTAGATTTGAGAGATTTGATGAAAAACATTTTTTAGGTTTTACAAATGTTAAGAATAAAATGTTAGGTTTTTTCTAGAGAAGATGGGTATTTTAGACATTTTAATCATCATGGGTCCTATATTTTTAAATGGGTCAGATGAAAAAGATGACATTGTGCGTTGACTGCTATTGACCGGTCATGGGTAGATACACTTCAGCATGTCTTATGGGCATACAAAACGAGCTCGAGAACAGCTACTAGAGAAATGCCATTTTCCCTCACTTATGGAGCTGAAACTTTTGTTTTAATAAAAATCAGAGTAGTTAGTCCTAGAGTGACCTAGTATTCGAAAGATGGAATTGAAGAAGACATGCGTCGAAAGTTAGACTTCCTATAGGAAAAAAGAGATCTTGTTCTGAGAAATGTCGAAGCTTCTCAAATCCGCCACTTCTTGACGAACCAAATTTAACTGAAAGAAAGTATATTCAGTTATAATAACCTGCTTATTCAGAACTTCTTGTTGTGGATGATAATTTCCAGTCAGGTTAGAGAATTGGTAGAGAAGTTCGGTAGTAGAAGACAAATCATGGGAGAAATTAAAATTAGTGGTTATAAGAACATTACAAAATAAAGAAACAAAGCGAAGGAATACTTACAAAGAATTTGTGCTGAAGGGTAGCCTTCATCATAGAAAAGGCTGATATGCTGTTAAAATATTGAGTATCTTCAGGCATGATGGCTAGTCGAGACATATTCAGTAATGGTAGGAATAGGTAGAGATATATCATCTCCTAATAACTGACGCCACATCTATTTACAGAGCAAATAACTAGAGTTTTTTCCAAAAATCGAAACATACGGAAGAAATAATGTAAGGCAGACAAAGATAAGTCAATTATGTTGGGCCGATCGTATGTATCATATGCATCCATCATTTTTTTGATCAAGTCAGGGGTGGTTCGGTCCAAGGTCAATACATCGGCTTCAATCATGATTTTTCCTTTTCTTTTCTCCTTTGATGTTTCCTGTTTTGGTGTTTTTAATCGTTTGGGAGCGCTTTAGTCCAGAGAGGTAAATTTGATCTCAGGAACTCTTCGATGTTTTCCTATAAGCTTAGGTCTACGAGTACTTGGCACTTGAAGTATTTGAAGACGTCGGACTTGAGATATGAGCGCTTCCTTGCTTACCTTCTCTAGCTTCATCCATTCTTCCATTTCAGAAACGTCGGAATCAGAATAACTAGAGCCTTCACTAACAGAAGGCAAACGAGCAAATTGATGAACATCAATTTCATTTGACAAATGAGGGGATGCTTGGAGCATGTGGATTGAGCTTGAGTTGTGACTTCAGGTGGATCATTTGCTAGGTGACTACAGGTGGATCCTTTGATAGTGAAGATGGTACCGAAATTGCAGCAAGTTCATTTTGAGTAGGAGAATTTAGAGGAGGAATAATTTTGGCAGAGTTGGAAGGTGTTTCGACCCTGGGACCTTGAGGTTCTAATGATAACAACGAAGGCTGAATGGTTTGAGCTTCAAGAGGGGGATTATTTCTAGTTAAGCTTTCCACATTTGTCCCCTCAATAGGTAATGAAGCAATTGAGACTTCAGGGGTCCATAAGACTTCTGAGCAGTGTTCAACTCCTTGATCCGGGCTACAAATTGAGAACAAAGAGACATATAGTAAGAATCACAAGCATCCAATAAAATAAAAAATAAAAATAGGAAAAGGAAAAGGAGGAAACGAAACCACCTTCCATTTTTTCAAATCTTTCTGATCCAGTGTAGACAATTTTCCCCTTTTTTGTTACAAAGTCTGAAAAACATTCACTGAGAATCAAGGCAAGCATCCCATAATCGCTTGTTATAGGGTTGAATTAGGTTTGTTCTATCTTTCTCCCTGGAGCTTAAGGTGTTGGCAATTTTCAAAGAGGCTGAGTCACAAAGGGTTTTGTTTCACTTTGTAGCGAACGGAAAACCTTGAGAATATGGATATTATGGGTTTGTAACATTCGTTTTTATCCAAAACTACTCCAGTTTAAAGTTCTCAACACTTTGAACTTTATTTTCCAAGAAAGGATGACGTAAAGAATTAACAGACTAATAGACCATATCTTCGTCTGATTTCTTATTTGGGTGCTAGAAGAACTGAAACAAGGGACCAATCATGGTCACATTAAATCATTACAATTTTTTTCAAAATAAAGTAATTCAAGCCATGCATTGGGGAAAATTTGACAAGAACTCAATTTGAATTCATTCAAAACGGCAACAACTCCTCTAGGCAAGGGAAATCGCATCTCCCATTCCAGATATTGGGTAAAAATACCCAGAGTATTTGTTGGTGGATGATTGGCTCTTTCGTTATCTAAAAGGATTTGAGTCAAGGTCGAAGGCTGAAAAGGAACTTTCAAGTTCACTTTTTGGAATTTAGCAGGAGAATTCTTAGGGGTTTTTTTGTAAGGGAGGAAGTAGAGGGGTTTGAGTCTTAGAATATAAGCCTTTTAGGATTTTGGATCCATGGCATAAAATCTAAGTAAAAGAAATGAGCAAAAATAGAAGCAAATAGCAGAAAACTTGCAAGAGTTGCAGAAAGGAAGATGAAGTAAAGTGTAAAAGTAGAAATCCCACTTCTTCGACAAATATAGAAGAAGAAGAAGAAGAAGACTAAAATTCAATAATTATTACCTATTTTTTATCTTCTAAAAAGCTAGGGTAATAATTGCAGTTTCTAAAATGGTAGTAGTCACGTGAGCTAAGGGTAACGTTAGTAATAAGAATTGGCTTCTTAAAAATTGGGCCCACTTTCCCAAAGAGCAAAGCCCTAAAGAGCTTTCATAAAAGCCAGGAGGGCATCTGATATCACACAGAATAAAAGAATTGTACTTGGACACGTGTACCAATCAAAAGGTTTAACATAAAGCACAACTAACCGGATACATGGTCTAATAAGCATTTCAGATTCCAAATATACGCTCCTAATCCCGATAACACGTCGTATCTTGCGGAAAAGTGAAAAGGGAATAGTGCATGAACCAATAAACCACTTAGATGTGGAAAGGTATTCAGTAACGTATGTTTCGGAACATCTATAAATAGCTCATTAGCAAACATAAAAAAGGTATGCAATTATTCTCCAAACACATTCTGCTTTGAAGTTATCTTACTCCAAGTACATCACTGACTTTAGCATCGAAGAGGGGACATGATGCGCCTCAATCTTACCCCGTCGTTATCAAGTAATAATCTGGACAAGTCCAGGTATCGAATCCACAGGATTTACACCTGCAAGTATCGAGCTACTAAGCTTCTAATGTTATCTAGGCTGTGGGGGGTTTGAGATTGAGTTTTGATTATATTACCCTACTTCTAATTAAGTTATTCTACTCCTAAGTGATCTTTTAACAATGTAATTACCCGAAGGGATATGGAAGGATATGATAATGATAGATTCAACCTATTTAAACAACTAATTATTAACCTAATCTAAGTCACTTGTGCCTAAGGCGATTAACCCTACTTATCCTTCTATGGTTCCTAGCGCGTGATTCCCTTGTAAGGTCGAAACTAGCTCTAAGGCTCAGTAATTTGGGCTTAATCTTCTATAGGGTTGTCAATCCTATAGGCTCTGACTAGGTCAAATTCAGCAAACAAATCAATTGAATAAAATAAGAAATTGATTAACATTAAAGATGGAGAAAATACTATCACGATGATACAATTAGCCTAAGATTCATATACTAGATCAGAGGTAAACAGAATATAAAAGAGAAGAAATCCCTTTCAGGGAACCTGTCGACCAGTGCAGACATCTTCTTAGGACTTGAAGGATGAATCCTTGAATAGTCCTCAAGGGAAACAGAGCTTGAAGGTTCTTCAATGGTGGATGGAAGGAGGAAGATGATTCTTTAAGGGTGGATGCTAGGGTTTTTACAAAGATTAAAAGATATTTAATTTACAATTACAAACTCATATTTATAGTTGTAGCTTGAGTCCTAAACCTAACCGGATTTGTTTCCTATTGCAGGTTGACAATTGGGAGTCAAGTCGTGGAGACGTGGGGCCGGGAATCAGTTAAAAGACTGATTCTCGAGGCCCAGCTCGTCGATCTGGCCTTTGACTGCCAACTCGGCGCGAGCTGGCTTCGGTATTGGCATATACTATAACATAGACTCAAAGTCCACCAAAAGAAGATTTTTAGAATCTAGGTGCAAAAAGAATAGTGATAACGGAAATCCCAGACCTGTAACATAAATCCTACACTCGCTAAAAAGGAGGAGTCCTGAAAGTCTATTAGAATCCATCGGGAACAAATCAGACTTCATTCAATCAATCACTTAAGTATAGGCTTAGCAAAGACTAAGCAACTAAAGCCTTAGGGAAATAAAAGAGATATAGCTAGTACTTACACATTAGAAAGGGCAGGCCAACAATGAATAGAAATAGCCCTTAACTTTAGTAGGACGAGGTCAGGTCAAATGGAAGAAGGGAGAAAATGAGCTGGAAGTTGGACATTGGGCAAAGCTTGATTCCGACTCAGTTAAGCTGAACCAGATATGTGTGAAAACCTCATAGTATAATAAGGATGTTGGGGTCCCGGCCCTGCAAGTGTAAGCATGAAGTGAAGATTAAGGAGATGATTTAGGCATCAAAACATGGTTAATAGTTTACTTTCCTGGGAAGAGTAAGAAAAAAAATCGATGTGGGAAATACCACGTAATCATAGACTAATACCCCCTCTTCTTTTAATCTTTATGTTATGTTAATTGTAGTTGCTTTTCTTTTTTCTTAAGATACACTTTGTCTTGTATTCTAAGAGAAAATTCCGTTAGTCGTGCAGTCATCGGTACTTCGTCAATAGAGTCGACAAAGCAGTCATAGGTAGCAAGACAGAGAGTAGGATTAACAGTCCCCCTTTCTTCTTTCATTGGCAGTGGCTTGGTTAAGGGAACCCACCGGAGCCGTAGCGAAAGTGAGTCTTCATAGGGCAATTGTCACTGCTTATGAAAGAAGAAAGGGGGACTGTTAATCCTACTCTCTAATTAAGACTTTACAACTCTGATATTGTTGAGATTTAGCAACACCGTAAAGCGTCCCTGTGAGGCGCCGTTGGGATCGGCCGGGGGCACTCCAATGCCTAAGTCAGTAAACTTCTTAAGAGAATAAACTGTAATGACAAAACAAAGCTAAGAAGAGTGTGTTAAGTGTACCTCCGTTGTCATGCTACAAAGGTATTTATACAAGTTTGAGTGATAACTGTAATAACCTTCTATTTTAATGAAGAGTAATGCTCTTCCAATGCGGTTTAACTTCATCTTCTAACCTCCAAGCTTTGGCGGGTTCTCAGCCATCATTAATGCTAGTTAAATGATAATGAGTTACGTCGTCCAAGCCTCTGCTTCTTCTAGAAGGGTATTGCCATATGAGGCGAATCCCCTATGGCCCCTTCTTGGGCGGATCCTTATAAGTAGCCCTGGTACGACGCCGTATTTCTGACTAAGGCGGATCATAAATGGAGCTCTACGAGACGATATTATATTCCTGTTATGTGCTATGTGGCGGATCCCAAGAAGGAATGCTCAAGACGACATCGTATCCTTACATGTTCGTCATATATCTTGGAGGCGGGTCTTTTCTCCCTTTAAGCCCTCTTCGCTAGGGAATATCTCTAGCTTAGTCCTTCATATTTCATGGCGGATGTTATCAGAAGCCTCCCCTAAATGGTCTTTTAAGTGTTTTAGGACTTCTCAGCTACCTCACATACTATTAGCATTTATTGTACCTGACAGGCGCCTTTATCTAGGCCAATGACGTTTTTACAGGTGGCAGCCCTCGACACAGATTTCAAAACTATTTAATCATTTCGCTAAATAGAAAAGGCTTTCCTTTCAACTTCTATCACTTTTACCATTACTTTCTATGGTTTTCTCCAGCCATCCTCAGAAGCTTTTTCTCTCTTCTTCGATCTTTCATGTACGTTTACCTTTTTGCTGTAATTTCTCCATTCTTTCTTTGAATTTTTGTTTGCTTAATGCTTCTTTCCTCTTCTACCTCCTCTTCCGAGAGAACTTCGAGTTTGAATTGGAACTATTCCCTAGCTCCCTCTTTGTTTCGTATTCCTACTACGGCCATGAAAACCCAAAATCCTACCTCCGGAGAGGAAGCGAGTTCTTCTGCTCCTAAAAAGAAAGGGGCAAAGGCCCCTAAAATGGAAGTGACTTCTTCCAGTTTTATCTTTTCCCTCTTGATAACCCTTCAGTCCCTATATCCTTAGCTCCGAGCAGCTTCTTGCATGGTTCCCACGCCCTATCAAAGACCTGCGTCTCCTCCTAGGGGTTATTTTGCAGTTTACCAAAGCCATATTGAGAGGGGCTTTAATTATCCAGTCCCTAAGATGGTTGGGGACATTCTTGAATTTTTCCTCATCCCTATTTGCCAACTACATCCAAATGGTTGGTTAGACTTAATATTGGATACTTACTTGGCGGCGAATCTGGGCTTAATTCTGAGCCCTCGCCTTTTCCGAACTCTTCACACCATATCCAAGCGCGGGGTGGAAAGCCACCTTACCTTATCCAAATCGAAAGGGTACTCACCTTTTCACAGCAAAATGTCGAACATCCATCGTTGGGAGCAAAGATTTTTCTTTGTGAAGATAGTGGATGGCGTACCCCTTGGATTCCCTGCCGGATGGAACTATAATCCAAAAGAAAGGGCGAATCAAAAGTTTTACCTTACCAAGGAGGAGAAGAGTACCATGCGGATCCTTCGGTCTCTCAAGCATGATTTTTGGACGTATGACCAGGCTTTGACTATTATGAAGTCTGGCGAACCCTTGGCAATAATGCGGGACGGAGAGATTCGCTACAATAATTTCTACACTTTTGAAGGTATCTTCTTTTTTTATTCCCCTTATTGACTTGTTGTTGTTCTTCGCCCCTTCTTGCAGGGGGGAGAATTAACGCCAAGGATGTTATTATAGAGAGGCGAAAGCTTCAAGCAGCTCTGATCGCCCAAGAGAAGGCGAACGCTGCGCTTTGCAAGAAGGACGGGAAGTGTCCTGCAACATTCGGAGCTCAATCTCCTCCTTCTTCGAAAAAGGCCCGGGCAGCCAGTCCTCAGGTGCGGGCTTCACAAGCCGGTGAGCCGGATCAGCAGATGGTTCCGGCCAAGACTCCTAAGGTCTCCCTCTTCTCCTCTTCCTTTTCCTAGGTATGCCTTTTCTTTCTATATGCTTTTTATAGGAAATATTGAAATTTACTTTTGTCTTTAATCTGTTGGGTAAATTACATACGTGGTGTACAACCTTTACCTGTTTTCACACTTTCGTGTACAACCTTTAATTTTGCACACTAAAGTGTACAAACTTCAGGTGACCTCCCACTAAAGTGTACAACCGGTAATTGTGACCGGTCAACCCAAAGTCAACGTGCCACATCATCATTTTCATCCTACCCATTATAAAAAGTGGGGGCCACTCTTTATGAAATTATAAAAATACCCTTTACCCTTATATAATTACTAAAATACCATTATCTTCTTTCTTCCTCTAATTTTTCTCCATCTTTCTCTCTCTAAGTCTCTCTCTCTCCTCTCTCTAAGTCTCTCTCTCTCTCTCCTCTCTCTCTCTCTCTAACTTTTTGCTTTTGCATACTCCTCCTGATTAAGGTACAGTTTTATAATTAGGAATTTAAACATCCAGGCCTAAATCCAATCTATAACGTTTGCGATTCAATAAAATGTAGAGCTGAATCTATTCAAGCAAGTATCGAAATCAAGGCTCCCTCTTATTATAATTTATAGAAAAGAAGTCATGGAAATTCATCATCTTAACTCACAAACGATATATGATCAAAAATTGAAAACCCAACTCCTAAGCACGAAAAGAATACATATATGAACCAGGAAGAACAAAGCCTAATTGAATCTTATTTGGGCGGTTTGTTTTCCTTAGACTTACTATATCGAGGCGGAGAATAGAATAGAGTCACCACCATCGCTCCCGGAAAAACCATATTAAATCAGCTCAAAATTTCCCTTTAGATCAAAATTTGAAAGACAAAGATCAAAAGGCGAAGAAAAATTGTAAATAGCACTGTATCAGTGACTTCGTCCTTGAACTCAGGGGTTTCCCAGCCCACGCCACGATTGAGGAGCTTCTTTCTTAGACTGGAGTTATTGAGATGTCTCTCCTCGCCGACCTTGAGAGGGGGAGGTGATTCGATCACCTCTCCTGGTTCTTTATCGAGCTCATCCTCGTCTTCAACATCAGCAAAGCAGTGGGCCTTTTCCGTCACCATCATGCGATTCGATTCTCCACCGATCGACAACACTAAAATTTGAACTCTCTGGAAGCGAAAAGAGTGACGTTTAATTAGGACTATGGAACCTGGGTTTGATTTCCTAATTATTCTAGGTTTTTGGAATAAATTTAATATGAAAAAGGAAGATGAAATTCTCTTAAATTGGGCTTCAATTAAGCTATTGGATTACTTCCAACATTGAATTTAGAGAGAGAAAGGAGTTAGAGAGAGCAATTTAAAAAGAGAGATGTTAGAGAGAAGTTAAAAGATGGAGGAGATGATGGAAAGTAATAATATTAAGGGTATTTTAGTAACTATATATTTAATGGGTCTCATTATTTTTTTAAATTGTTAAAAATGCTGAGTTGGCGCGTTGACCAGGCATTGACCGGTCATAATTACCAGTTGTACACTTTAGTGGGAGGTTATCAAAAGGTTGTACACTTTTGTGTGCAAAATTGAAGGTTGTACACCAAAGTGTGAAATATTGCAAAAGTTGTACACCACGTATGTAATTTACCCTTAATCTGTTCTTCAAACTTTCAGTCCTCGAAGCCTGATGTTGGGGGTTATTGGCTGTCCACTTATGGTCCGGGGTTGGTTCTGGCTTCGGAGCACGTAATGCATGACATTGAAGAAGCCATTGGCAAGCTCCCTGTTGTTTTGGAGACGAGGGCCAAATACAAGACCTTATCTCACCTTAAAATGATCAAGCGTCAGGCTCTGGCGGTAAGTGCTATTTCTGACTTTGACATATTTTTATGATTTCCTTCTCTAACTTTCTCTTTCTTTCATTATCTGTCTCAGACTATTGATCACTGCAATGCTCTCTCGCCAGATCCAATGCCCAAGCAGCAAGTGCTTTGGCGGATGGTTTAAAGGAGAAACTCGCTGACCTGGAGAAGAAGCTAGAAGAGAAGACTTCGGAAGCTGCCAGGTTGTCTGAGGAGCTAAGGGCGGAGCAAGAGAGGCGGGAGAAGGATTGGGAGCGTTTGGAGGGAGCTTGTGGACTCCGCGCCTACTATTACGGTGAGCGCATCCTGGCGGCTCTTTTGAAAGACTTTCCGGATGCTGGCCTCGACGACCCCCAAGTGGAGGTGCCTTCCGAGAATAAGGCAGTTTATTATGCTTCCTTGGTGGATGCTAGGGCGGTCATCTTCAAAGAAGCTTTTGCCCCTCCGGCCATATCAAAGAAGAGTGAAGGGATCATTGATCTGGATGACGTCATTCAGGACACAGAGGGCGTTTTGGAGGATGGCGACACTGCGCCTAGTGAGAATCTCCCTAAGGCGGATGAGCAAACAAGAAGCCAACATGATCCTGTCCCTGAGCCTACGCCGAAGCCCAATAAGGCTAATCCAAGCTCCTCTCCTCTTGATGATAATATTAATGACCTTACTGCTTAGGGTCTCTCTTTGATGTAAAAATGCTACAATATCTTTTTGCACATTTAATATTTCTTTTGCTTCCCCTTGAGAAGTTTTTGCTTTTGGATGCATGCCTTTTTACTTTTAAGCATTCACTTAGTTATATGCTTTCTAAGAGAGACATAAGTGCCAAGACTTTTTCTCTGAACTGCTTTTTAAGTACACCAATCTTTCAATCTTTCCAACTTTTCTGAACTTTTCGAGTTTTCAAACTTCTTCTGAATTTTTCCAAGTTTTCAAACTTCTTCTGAATTTTTTCAAGTTTTCAAACTTTTCCACCATATTCCGGGGTAGGTGGCCAGCCGTGCCTCAGTAAGCTTGTGCTAAGCTTTTTAAAGATTTCCTTTGCGCAGGACAATCTGCCCATTAATAGGATATCTAAATGACCACTTTACAACAAAGAAGTGTCTATCCGTTGCGGGACATTTATAATTTAGGATCCGCCCTATGAAGGGACTTTTAAAAGATTCTTTCACGGGGAAGAGAATCTGCCCTGATATGGAGGGACTTCGCATAAAATCTCCTACAGGAGAAACAATGGAGAACGTTCAATGGAGAACTCACCCTATAGAGAATGGATAATCTATGCCTTCCCTCTTGGTTAGAAGACATTTATGTATTATATGCTAAAAAGAAACATTCAAGAAAAAATCAACTTTAATAACAATTCCTTTATTTAAGCAAGAAATGGCTTGCCTTTATTACAATGGTGAATAGCCTCTCTTATGAGCCCCATTAAAACCTTATAACAAGAAAAAACCCATTGGGAAAAAAATCTTATTCTAAGGAAAAAGAGTACTCAAAGCCCTTTTCATTCTACTTCTGAAAGTATTTGCGGAGATTCTGGATGTTCCAAGTTCTTGGTATCTCTGTTCCATCCATCTCCTCAAGCTTGAAGGTGGCAGCTCCAATTTTAACCGCTACACGGTATGGTCCCGTCCAGGTTACGCCTAACTTGCCTTTTCCATCTGCTGACTGGATTTTATCCGCCTTCTTCAGGACTAAATCCCCTTTATTTAGCTCCATTAGGCGAGCATTTTTGTTGAGATATGAGGCGATTCGCTGTTTATTACGCAGTGATTCTTATAGAAGCTCTATCTCTCTTCATTTCAAGATCATCCAGGCTTTGTCTAAGCCTTTCTTCATTCTGCTGCTCGTAATAAAAGGAGACTCGCCCACTCGGATTTTTGATTTCGATGGGGAGAACTGGGCGAACGTTTGTGACGTGATCTCGATTATCCCTCCGGTTCAGAATTATTCCTCACTGGACCTGCACTAGCAGCGCCATCTTGGGGTTGTTGTTGCGTGAGCACCCTTCTAGCTCACTCCGTTACATCGTTTCTATTGAGGATATCGCGCGCCCTATCAGCCAATTCGTTGCCTAGTTCCCGTCGGACATATTCCACCATCTGGTCCAAAATGACTCGGGAGACCATTCATGTGAAGGTTGCACCGTACTGTCAGGAGGTGGTATAATTTGTTCAAGGGGACCGTCATTGTGGTCTTCGTTAGTAGGGATATTCCCAGTGGGATTATTCGAAGACATTTTTGAATGTTCGTCGTGTAACCCTATTAATGTTAGGATTCCACGCTCACCTCACCAATTGATATTGTTGAGATTTAGCAACACCGTAAAGCGTCCCTGTGAGGCGCCGTTGGGATCGGTCGGGGGCACTCTGATGCCTAAGTCAGTAAAGTTCTTAAGAGAATAAACTGTAATAACAAAACAAAGCTAAGAAGAGTGTGTTAAGTGTACCTCTATTGTCATGCTACAAAGGCATTTATACAAGTTTGAGTGATAACTGTAATAACCTTCTCTTCTAATGAAGAGTAATGCTCTTCCAATGCGGTTTAACTTCATCTTCTAACCTCCAAGCTTTGGCAGGTTCTCAGCCATCATTAATGCTAGTTAAATGATAATGAGTTACATCGTCTAAGCCTCTGCTTCTTCTAGAAGGGTATTTCCATATGAGGCGAATCCCCTTTGGCCCCTTCTTGGGTGGATCCTTGTAAGTAGCCCTGGTACAACGCCGTATTTCTGACTAAGACGGATCATAAATGGAGCTCTACGAGACGATATTGTATTCCTGTTATGTGCTATGTGGCGGATCCCAAGAAGGAATGCTCAAGACGACATCATATCCTTACCTGTTCGTCATATATCTTGGAGGCGAGTCTTTTCTCCCTTTAAGCCCTATTCGCTAGGGAATATCTCCAGCTTAGTCCTTCATATTTCATGGCGGATGTTATCAAACTCCTATGGCAAGGTATTCCAAGGAAGCATCAATCAATATGCGGGAACCCTAATTCAAAAGAATAAAGCCTTCGTGCATACTAGGGAGCTACACCCATCTCACTAACAGGATAAACCGAATAGACAAGTCCTTATTTGATAAATTAAGTCCCAGGTTTTCTGATAACAGCGGGCAATTTTCTGCTATCTCTAGCTAAAAACATCTTCCTTCTAGGGCCAGCTCAGTGGCAGCTCGCTGAGTTGGCCTATAAGGGCCAGTTCGACGAGCGGCACACGCCCAAACGCACCGAGCGACTACCGGGGTCCCCGAGACGTGATTTTCGCTCGAAATTGCTCCTGTTTTGACCTGCACACGCACATAAACTCCAAAGGACGTTAGTCCAAATGCTAAATTGACCAACCAGTTGCTAGATTTGAGTAAAAACTCCATTTGGTGTGACCTTTGGTGGATTGTTTAGCCACAGTAAATAAATGATAGTTCAAGTACGTGTTATTTTGGCAATATTTGCTCAAAAACAACCAGAAAACGACTTTAAACTATAAAAGTAAATAAAACATATACCAAAGCTAACTAACACGCACACATGCATAAAAATGCAAGAATTGCTCGCCTATTGAATGAAAACTAGACAAAACTATCCTAAAAACCGTACCTATAGATAGGGGTTTTCGACCCCTATCAAACCTCCTCACACTTAAAACTTTACTTGTCCCCAAGTAAACTAAAAACTAAACCCGCAATCACTGGCCAAGCTAGAGAAACCTCATGGTTTTACTTGGTGCCTGACACAATATCGAGCATTTGTAATTACATGCATTTAGAAATACAAAATAGAGACACGATATCCAAAAGCCGCAGTTTAATTATCACAGGTTATATGCTTAAGAAAAGGATACATGTTCAATTAAACGAGCTTTAGAGGATAGCTAAGTGGCTTAAGTGTTTACTCTCGGCTTATGCCCTTGCTGAGGATTACGGTGAATTTGCACGTTCATCCGAGTACCTCTACTTTGCTACGTGACTCCGACAACATCAAAAATAGCCTCGAAGTGGGGTTGTAATGTGGTTAGAAAAAGGTTATAGGTACAACAAGGGTTAGGAATTCTAACGCTAGAAAAACAAGGCTAAATGGCTTTTAGCAAATATAAAGTGAATGAGCCTTTTATTTCTCTTTTTTTATGAGACGTTGATTTTAAGAACTGGGGAATGATGTTGCTTCCTTTTGTCCGTCTCTTTTCTTTTTCTACTTCTTTTTTCCTGGTGCGGACCGTTTGGTTGGTCCTTTATCAAGCAATTATGCTCGTTCACCTCTTAGCCTTTCGGCTTGCTCTTATAATGCCATAAACAAAGGAAAAACGCTAGAATAGAACAAAAACTCTAGATGAGTTTTGCAAAAATTCGGGTTAGAGAACAAACTAGGTGATAGTTTGCAAAAATAAGGGTTAGGAAAGAATGAAAAACTATAAACTACAAAAATTAAGGCTTCAAAGGGGATTCCTAAAGTTGATGAAAAAGATAAAAATAAGGTAAAGAAAAAGGTTAATTCTAATGAGGCTAATTCATCGTCTATTGTCTCAAATCAGTGCGTGTAGACTCAACTCAATATTTGGTGCAAAATCTATAATCCTTCACAAGTCAAAGCATTCACAAAAATTTCAAGAAAGAGAGCTTTTTTATGTTCGCTCTTAGGCTCAAATTCAACTCACAATTCTTTGGGTTTCAATTTTGTGCTTATTAGTTCTCCCCAAGCTCAAATTCAATATCATATGCCTTCAATCCTTAAGTTATCTACCTAAGTAATGATTTTAGCATTTCTTCAAAAGTAGGGTCTAAATGCAATCTTAGCTCATGGGTTTATAGATACAAGGATTGTGTCCTACACCTAAACTAGTTGGCATGTAATTTTAGATTTGGTTCTCAGTCCCTAAAAACAAATAACAAAGTTTAGCTTCGAAGGAAGTTGGTTTTTAGGTCCTAAAACATGCAAAAACAAAACCCAAAACACCAAAACTAAATTAGACACGACGCAACAAAAATTTAAAAATCATGCAATAAGTTCCAACATTGCATATAAAAATAGGGAAGCTCGTGTGTAAAGGTTAGGGAGGAGAAGGCAACTTACTGATTGGTCGGGGGGTATGGACATTCCATGCCGTAGCAGGTGCAGTAATCCTCCGCCACATACTCAAGTCCAGATAATCTCCGGTCCATACTCTACTCGAATGCTGTGAAGCGTTGGTCCATATGCTGAACAGTAGCATAAGTTTGGAGATTGAGATTCCGCATCTCATTCATCATAGTGCTCATGGCTTGTATTTGAGCCTGAACCCCCAGCTCTTGATACTCCGCTTGGTACTCTTCTGATGCAGCTGCAGCTCCTGCTCCTTCATCTCCCTCTTGCTCCTCCTCTACTACCCTCTAGCACGGTGGTCTCCGTGCTCGCTTTCTTGGCTGACTACTTGAACCTGCTTCATGATATTGGTCTCGGGTTAGTACCTCCTGAAAAGTGGATCTCCTAAGAAAATCAGTGTCAAGAATAAATGGTGGGTGACCAACCTCATGAAAGGATATGTCTTTCCAGTAGTCCTTAACGAAGTTAGTCACCAAATATCCTAGCCCAAGAGACCTACGTCTATTGCTAAGCATACTCCGAAAGCAAGTAAAAATAGCATTCACATTATCAACCAGTTTCCCTTTGGAAACGCACCAAAGCATAAAGACCTCGCCGGTAGCGATCTTGTTGCGCTCTTTCTTGCTCAACAAGTTATGGGCTATATAAACTTATGGGCGAGGTTTAGGAGCGGGTCCCGTAGAGATCTAGGGGTAGCAGTACTGGGGTCAAAGTAATTTAGCCCGGTCATTTCTTCCCAGGCCGTTTTGGCATCCATGGGTTCTTCAAAACCCGAAAGAGCCCCACTCACGTTCTTGACACCCATAAAGGCCGTTATGGCCGACTCTTTGAGGCGAAAGGAATGTCCCCTAAGCCAGAAGGTATATAGGTCATTATTTACCGGCCCCTCCCTCTTCAGCTTACTTAGGAACTCAAGAGTAAAATTGTCATAAGCGACAGTTTTCTTTGTGGCTAGATCGTACCAACCCTGGACCTGGAGGATTTTTCAAAAATCCTTGTCCAATCCTAGAGTTGCTAGGTGACGCAAATCAAAAAGGACTCGGAGGAGTGGTCTTGTGCCTCAAAATGGGCATATCTAATCCCCTCATCCTTACAAGTTAGACCAAAAGGGGAGCCATACTTAACCTAGAGTGCATTGATGAACTCGGCGTCGGAATCTTCTTCCTCCTCGTGTACAACGACCTTTGCCTTTCCTTTTCATCCTATGATTCCTGAAATAAAGAAGAGTGACCAAATTGGACGAGTTAGAACCAAAACCTATGCTTAGAACTTAGTTAGTAATGTCAAATTACCCAAACCATAAACTCACAAAGCATGATAAATCCTAAAGTTAGACATTTAGGGACTGAATTTTAAGGTTTGCTCCCTAAATGTTGGTAGTTAAACTCCTAGATCCTAATTAGTGCAAAATTAACGAGCCCCATAGACCAAAACATGTTATGGGAGTAAAATGAAAGCCTATTGACAAGTTTTCGGCTATAAATAACATAGTCGATCTTTGAAGCAAAAATGGAGAAAACACCCAAATTGAAGAATTTTTCCAAATATCCTAAATTAAGAGTTCAAATCATACCCAGAGCATGTAAGAATCACTAATAAGCAATTAATGCACCAACGAATCAAGGAAAACATGCAAATAGGTCAAAAAAATTATAAAACCTAAAAACCTAGGGTTAGCTAAAAACGAATTTTAAAGTTCCTAAACTAAAAACTAAAGTAAGAATCATGCTTAGAATCAAAAATAGGTAAGAAACCATACCTCGTTTGTTGATTTTGGGTGAGAAAAGAGGATTTGGGGGTTTGGGTTTCTAGAGAGAGAAAGGGAGAAGAAGAACAAAAGGGAGAAAAAGAAAGAAAGAAGAGAAAAGAAGGAGAAGAAAGAGAAAATGGGGATGAATTTCATCCCCCACTTAATATATATTTATTTATTTATTTATTTTAATCAGAGCCCAGCTCGAATGAGCTAGGTGCCAGGGGGAAGAATTATGCCCCCCTTCGCCCCGGGTCACCGAACGTGAAAAAAAAGTGAACGAAATTTTTTTTTTAGAGAAAGGAATAGAAAGATAACGGAAAATTCAACCAAAGAAAAGCAAAATAATAAGTCAAACAAAACAACAAGAAAAATAAAAACTGAAAATAAAACAATTGTTCATAATTGAATTGAAAAAATCAGAATAACCCGACTTTTTCCCGTTACCCATTCCTTTCTCTAGATCTTCGGGTTCTTCTCCGTTGTGTTTGGGAGAGAACCCTACGGCCTTTCCTACATGTCCCTATTAATCTGAGCTACCTGATTGGTCAGATCCTTGCAGAAGACTTCATTGTTGGCAAGCCTGGCTGAAATCTCTTTTAGGGGGGTCACCACTTCATCAGATTCTTTGGAAGGTGGCACAGGACCTTGGAGTTGCTGCTGATACGGGGGCATGCCAAGCCCCTGCTCTCTGTACTCATTGACGAACCTGTTGGGAGGTCTTAGCACGTTCTGATTTGAGCTCCCGTATGATAAGTTTGGATCCTGAGGTCTTCTCCAGTTGTTGTTGTTGTAGGAGTTGTAGTTGTTGGGGTTGTAATTATTGGAGTTCTGATTGTACCTCTGCTGTCCCCAACGTAGTTGACAATCTCCATCCCATCTCCAGCAAAAGGGTTGCCAGTTTGACAGTCCTTTCCATGGTGGTCGCCGCCACAATGCACACAAGTGGGAGGTTGGCTGAATTTAGCCAACAGAACGTCCATCTTCTTGCTCAGCTCCATCACAACCAGGTTTTGATCCGGATCTTCTATAGCAAACACCCGCTGTCTTGAAGGACCAGCGAGTTTCTCCTCCTGCCACTACACACTCTTCCTTGCCAGCTTGTTGATCATCTCATATGCCTCTGTTGTAGTCTTCCTAAACAAATCTCCACCTGTAGCGGAGTCTATAGTAGCTCAGTTAGTAGGCGTCAAACCGTGATAGAAGACGCTCACCAACTGGTTTTTAGGTATGTTATGATGAGGGCACATGCACAGCATCTTTCTAAATCTGGTCCAGGATGCATGGAGTGCCTCATGCTCGGGTTGGTGGAATGAAGTGATCTCACTTCTTAGCATCACCGTCTTTGAAGGAGGGAAGTAGTAAGAGAGGAACTCCTTCTCCAATCCCGCCCACATAGTGATTAACCCGGGCTCCAGCGATCTCAGCCATTCCAAAGCTTATCCAGTCAGTGAGAACAGAAACAGCTTCAGTCTAACAGCATCCTGAGGGACTCTATTTGTCCTCGCGGTGTCTACGCACATCAAGAAGCGATCCAGATGATCGTTTGGGCTCTCCTGCACCTCACCTCCGAACAATCCCGTCTGTTGGATCAAGTGTATTATCCCCGACTTGATCTCATAGGAGTTGGCTGGAATGTTAGGAGCTACGATCCCAAATAGATGTTGGTGTCGGTGTGGTGTGGTGCCAGAATTTCGCTCATTGAGCGGGTATCAGGGCCTATCTCAATAGTGTTCTCTGGATCTTCCATCTTGATAGGCTCGATATTCTCGGCTGGCTTACTATTCTCGATTTTCCTGCTCCTGCGAAGAGTACGTTCAAGTTCAAGATTAAGAGGGACACAAGGTAATTCCGCTGATCGAGTATGCATAAGCTGAAAAGAAAAGATAAATAAATAGACACGATTTCCAGGAAAAAGAAAGCATAACTACATAATATACATATCTGTCATCTAATTTACAGTTTACATAATTACAAAGAGATATTTAGAACTGTTTTAGAAACAAATAATATACATTTTTACAATGTCACAAGATATAACTGAATCTATTTAACATATGTACAAGTATAAAAGGTATAAAACAAAAATTATAAACAGAATGAATGTCTAAACTAACAAATTTGAGATTTGGTTTGATATTGCAAGAAAAATAAATCCCCGGCAACGGCGCCAAAAACTTGATGTGCCTCGAGCTAACGCTCAATGAAACTCACTAAGGGATAAGTGTACACCGTCGTCATCAAGTCATAATCTGGACAAGTCCATGTATCGAATTCACAAGATTTACACCTGCTACTAAGCTTCTAATGTTATCTAGGCTGTGTGGGGTTTGAGATTGAGTTTTAATTATATTACCCTACTCCTAATTAAGTTATTCTACTCCTAAGTGATCTTTTAACAATGTAATTACCTGAAGGGATATGGAAGGATACGATAATGATAAATTCAACCTGTTTAAACAACCAGTTATTAACCTAATCTAAATCACTTGTATTAACATTAAAGATGGAGAAAATACTGCCATGATGATACAATTAGCCTAAGATTCATAGACTGAACTAGAGGTAAAAATAATGTAAAAGAGAAGAAATCCCTTTCAGGGAACCTGTCGACCAGTGCAGACGTCTTCTTAGGACTTGAAGGATGAATACTTGAATAATCATCGAGGGAAGCGGAGCTTGAAGGTTCTTCAATGGTGGATGGAAGGAGGAAGAGGATTCGTCAAGGGTGGAGGCTAGGGTTTTTACAAAGATTAAAAGGTATTTAATTTACGATTACAAAGTCCTATTTATAGTTGTAGCTTGAGTCCTAAACCTAACCGAATTTGTTTCCTGTTGCAGGTTGACAACTAGGAGTCAAGTCGTGGAGTCGTGGGGCCGAAAATCAGTTAAAAGATTGATTCCCGAGGCCCAGCTCGCCGAGCTGGCCTCTGACTGCCAGCTCGGCGCGAGCTGGGCACCAGCTCACCGAGCTGGTCTCTGATGGCCAACTGGCTGTTGCCAGCTCGTCGCACTGGTAGTGCCAACTCACCGAGTTGGTCTATAAGGGCCAGTTCGACGAGCGACACACGCCCAAATGCATCAAGCGACTACTGGGAGTTCCCGAGACGCGATTTTCGCCCGAAATTACTCATGTTTTGACCTGCACACGCACATAAACTCCAAACGATGTCAGTTCGAAGGCTAAATTGACCCACCAGTCGCTAGATTTGAGTAAAAACTCTGTTCGGTGCGACCTTTGGTGGATCATTTAGCCACAGTAAATAAATGATAGTTCACGTACGTGCTATTTTGGTAATATTTGCTCAAAAACAATCAGAAAACTACTTCAAACTACAAAAGTAAATAAAATATATATTAAAGCTAACTAACACGCACACATGCATAAAAATACGAGAATTGCTCGCTTATTGAATGAAAACTAGACAAAACTATCCTAAAAATCATACCTAAAGATAGGGGTTTTCGACCCCTATCAAGACACCATATTTTGGCCCCTCCATGACTATTTGTTGATTGTATTTAGGTCCGTTTATATCTGATCAAGACCTTTTACAAATTGAGAGACATCACTTATATTATGTTCAAGAAATAATTTTTATACCTCAATCTAATTATAACTTGTTCAAAAACTCAACTTTTTTAGATAAATATTTATAGTACATTATTCACTAAAGTTTAATTTAGAAAATAAGAAATGGAAAAAAATATTCATTTATTCCAAGCATAGAATCCATTTCAGTTTTATATTTTAAATATATCATGCTGACTATGAGAATTATGTATAACCAGTCGAAAACTTATGCGATACACGAGATATGAATTTTTTATAATTTAGATAAATAAATCAGTTAAAATTTGTAATTTTTAAATAATTTTATATTATGTATATTTTAAATATATATATTTATTTATAATTCAAATAAAATTAAATTAATTTTGAAAATAAAAATTGGTTATATTTTTTATAGAATTTTAATTAAAAGTGAATGATTTATTTATATTTATAAAAGCCAATGAATTGTACTTTTTGAAACGGTAAAATGTTTTCCTCACTTTTTTCGTATTGACTAACCTAAAAAAAATTTTGACTTATTTTGTGAAGCAAACAAACAACAAAAAAAATAAGGAAAATATTTTCCTAAATAACATTTTCCAGCAAACAAACGAGAGCTTAGTTTTAGCTTATTTGAATATATGAAGTGCATTCCTTTTTTACTGAAATATTTTTCTCTATTGTTTATCATTCATGGAACTTTTGAGCTCTTCTTTTGTTCAATTTGTTAAAATCGGATCAGGAATCGAACCAGATTGATAACTAAGTCAAAGATCAATGAGTTCAATCGATTGACTCAGATTTATTAAACCGGATTACATCATAAATAATAATAATAAAATTCTTTAATTAAACATAAAAATTCACGCATCCAAAACGAAGAAATTAAATTGTTATAATATTATTTAACATTAAAATAAATACAAATCACACGAGTATTCCATATGTTAGCCAATCTTTATCACCATCTATTTTAATGTGAAGATGTGAGTGATTATATATATATATATATATATATATATAAGATTGTAAAAATCACGACGTGACTATCATTGAAGATTCGTCATGGCTTAGTTGAGGGTTAATTGGGAATTAAACAAATTTATATTTTTTATTTGTAAATCAACAAAAATTAGTATATAAATTGAATTAAAATATGTATTATACTATCTAAAAATATGTATATTTGTAACATGTATCTTTACAAATGTGTAAACATCAATATTTCAATAATAATATCATTGAAACAACTCAAACAAATAAAATATAATTTTCAGAAGTAATATAATTCACTAAAAGTTATTAAAAATATCCTTAATAAACACAATTAACGAATAACCATGTGACAATGTTCAAAAGTGAATTATAATAAAGCAAAAAGAAAAACGCTTTTGTTCATCGTCGGTTGGACGGTGTCCAGACGTCTAAAAAATGCACAATAGCCAAAAACGCCAAGAGGGAAAATTGTGACGAATTCTCGATTTTGACATTTTAATCGACCTTATTTTTGAACAGTGATATATATATATATATATATATATATATATATATATATATAGTAAAACCTTTATAAATTAATAATGTTGGGACCGTGAAATTTTATTAATTTATAGAGTGATTTTAAAATTCAATTGAGGATGAAGCTGAGAATGATTCGGTACTTTTGGAACCAGTCACAAGAAATGAAGCAATTATAGCATCAACCACTCTTTATAAATTTTTGTTACAGATGACAATGGTACACAAGAACTTTTGAATGCACTGAGAATAGTTAGATATGAAATTCAACTAGATTTAAATTTTAAGAAAAATCAAAATACTATAGAGTCATATTTTGCTAAATTATCTTAAGTGTATATATATATATATATATATATATATATATATATATATATATATATATATATACACACATACTTGGCACATGTATTTGAGAAATTATTAATTTATAGAGATAATAAAACAATGTATTTATAAAAGGTTGTTCCAAACAATTATTATCTTATTAATTTATTAAAATTGATCATTTTTTGAACTGGTCCAAGTCAAGACCAGAAGAAATTATTATTTTAAGGAAAAATTACAAAATTGGGTGAAATAGGAGACTCATTTACATATTTAGCCCATTTACACAACCCATTACCTATCTAGACTATTTTTTTGTAACTTTTCCAAAATACCCTTAATATATATATAACACTTAGAAATTTTTTAGTCTTTCTTCTTTTTCCCTTCCATCTCACTTCGCATATTTCGCAATATGCGAAGTATGCGAAGACAATATTTGGTTCAGAGCATGATTTTAATTCGCATATTTCGCAATATGTGAAGCATGCGAAGACAATATGAATTCGCAGAATAACTTTCATTTTCACAGATTTCAAAATATGTGAAGTAAAAGACGTGTTTTTAAGCAGTATTATCTTCGCATACTTCGCATATTGCGAAATATGCGAAGTGGTATATAACAAAAAAAAAAGTATCACAACAAGGGTGTAACAATAATTCTAACATTAAAATCATAATATTATCAAAATATACAACAAGATTGCAATAATAACAACATTAAAATTACAACATTATCTAAATTTACAACAAGAATGCAATAATAATTCAAAACCTAAACCCTAAATACTAGAAGCGAAGAAAAATCGGCGGAATAATCGTCCTTTTGAGATGATAAATGGAATCCAAAATTTATGGTGATTTTTCTTTTCTTTTCAGAAAAGAATCCAAGAAAAATCGGCAAGTTCCCACCCCACCTCCCCTACATCCTAGTACACCGCCTTCTTGAAAGGGATGTTATGTATTTGATAGCTCCGTATTTTATAGTGTTTTTAGGATTAATTTAGTTTGTTTTAATTAACTTTTAGTTAAGTGTCTGTATTAATTTGATAGTTTTTAGTTAAAATTAGTATTTTCCATTATTTATGACATTTTCTATATTTTCAGGTATTTAGAGGGCTATTTGAGCATTTTCGAACCAGACCCAGGCCTTTTGGAGCATTTTCGGATAATTCAGGGACCGTCGGAGCACTTTTGGGATTCGTTAGGGACCATAAGAGCAAATTTCGAAAGCCCATGGACCAAAACAGAGAAAAACCGGATGTTCTGCCCCATTCTAGCACATGTCTCGACGAGACAGCCATCGTCTCGATGAGACAGTCCCTGTCTCGACGAGACGAGGCGCTGAAATGCGCGAATCTGCCCCAGAATCCACTAAAACACATTGAAATTGCCTATTTTTCCCCCGGAGACATTAGGGTTTCTCCCTAACTCTATAAATAGGGAGCTAATCTTCATTATTCGGGGGGATTTTTAGATTTTAATAATAGAGCCGTCATAATGTAGATTTATATTTCAGAATAGTTCTTTGTCCTTTTTGCTTTTTAGATTAGTTTTCAATTCTGTCTTTCCTTTTGAAGAACAATTAATAGGAGAAGCTTGATCTTCTACTTTGTAATCGGAATCGACAAAGCGGGTTTTAGATTTCTATCTCTCCCTCTTATCTTTTACTTTTATGATCTATTGAAGATGGTTTCCATTATTCCTATTGTCCTATTATTATGATTAGTTTGTCTATGAACTGATCCCCATCCAATTTAGGATTGGGATGAAATTGATTGTATGAATATGTATGATTGGGGATCTAGGGCCTTTGATTGATTAGTTTGTGCATGCTTAATGCCTTGAAATTGTCAGGAATAGGATTATTGTTAGAATGAGACTCGATGACGATCAACTAGCCTGCTTTATGTATATATTGTGCCTAATGCCTATAACCTGACAAAGATAGGATTATAGATAGATAAGAACCTAACCATGGAATTATCTATGCTGAACCTGTGTAAACCTGACCTCGCTAGAGACCACTAGGAGTGCGGCTTCCTAGCTGGGCTACGGCTTTAGCCTTAGTTGCCAAAGAACCTGAATGCATGTGAATAGGTTAGATAAATCTTGTACACATTTGTCTTTTTTATTTGGGCAATTACCGTCAATCATTGGTAAAACTTAAATCTGAACTCCCTAAACCCATACATAGGATTTAATCAAATGATTCCTCAGCCTAGATTGTGTCTTCCATTAATCCACCTTCTACCCTATTAATTGTTCGCATTATTTTGTTACCTTATTGCTTTCAATTCAATTAATTAATTAATTAGACAGAACCCAAACTATCATTCAACCCTCTAAACAATTAGATCACTCTAGGTAGATTTACTAATGATAACAAATAGTCTTTGTGGTCCTATTAACTGTTATATATTTTACGAGCATCTAGTTTTTGGTGCCGTTGCCAGGGACTATTTCGTTTATAATTAGATTAAATTTGTCGGGGACTATTTCCTTTATAATTAGATTAAATCTAGGGTTAATACACATATTTGCCCTTATATTATTATGAAAAAACAGATATACCCTTATATCAAATAAACCCACAAAATTATCCTTAAATTTTTCTAAAACCTGCAATTATACCCTAATCTAACGGACTTATTTATTTAGTATACACGGCGTGATCCACATCACCATCTGAGAATGTAGACCCCATTTGTTTGGATTCTATACAGTAGTTTTGAGGAAAAAAATAAAAAAAAAATTATAGTTCATTGATACTTGCAGTTACACGTCATTTTATCTCAACTGAAAATGTAGACCCCATTTTCTTTCACAGCTCTTCCCGTCTCTCTTCCTTCCTCAATGAATCATGTCCATCCACTTCCATGGCTTCACCTGCAACCCCTCCACCGTCGCCGCCTCTTCTTCCACTCCACCTCCACCACCACCCCTCTTCCCACACCACTTGACACTACCATAACCGACAGTGTTTTCATGACTTCTCCTACTGCCCCAATTACTTCCGCTCCTACCGTACTCTCTCCGATAACATTTCCACACTATGTATTGAATCTGCTCCTCTTCACCGCGTCGTCCTCGGCCTTTACGGCCATCTTGTCCCCATCACTGTCTCTAATTTCAAGACCATGTGCACCTCCTCCTATAAGAACACTCTCGTCCATAAAACGACCAATTTTTTCTTACCGGCCACCAAGGGAGAGGTTAGACCGCCGGTGGGCTTGATGCGAAACACAGAGACGGTTGATCCTAAGGCCTTCAAGCTACTGCATTCAAGGCCAGGCCTTGTTTCGTTGAATTTATCGGAAAATGATGATGAGGATGATATTAAACTTGATCCAGATTACAGGAATGTGGAGTTCTTTATCACTACTGGCCCTGATCCTTGTCTAGATTTGGATAGCAAGAACATTGTGTTTGGCATTGTGCTTGAAGGTGAGTTTAAGTGCTTTTTTTCCTTTTTCCACTTTATGTGTTCGGGTAAAGTTTTTAGGGGATGTTTATGGGATGACGGTGTTTATGCTAAATATCTAATTCTGTTAGGTTAGGGTATAATCGTAGGTTTGTGAAAAATTTAAGGATAGTTTTATGAATTTATTTGATGCAAGGGTATATCTGTTTTTCCGTGATAATATAGGGGCAAATATGTATATTAACCCTTAAATCTATAAATACCCGACAACAACACTATCAAGTTTTTGGCGCCGTTGCCGGGGACTATTTCGTTTATAATTAGATTAAATTTGTCAGGGACTATTTTGTTTATAATTAGATTAAATTTATAAATACCCGACAACACCACCATCAAGTTTTTGGCGCCGTTGCCGGGGAATATTTCGTTTATAGTTAGATTAAATTTGCTGGGGACTATTTCGTTTATAATTAAATTAAATCTATAAATACCCGACAACACCACCATCAAGTTTTTGGCGTCATTGCCGGGGACTATTTCGATTATAATCTATGTAAATTGAATAGGTTGTAATAATTGTTTAGATTTGTATATATTAAATAAAAAATATATATATATTTTTGGGTTTTTCGCTTCGTCTCGTCGAGACACAAAAAATTTTTTTTTTTTAAAAAGATAAATAAAAGAATTCTCGTCTCGTCAAGACACTTTCATCTCGACGAGACGAACCAAAAAAATTTTTTTTTTAGAAATAAAAAAAATTAAACTTTTTTCCTTTTCTTTTGCTTTCTCTATTCTTACGTTTGTTTTCTTTTTTTCTATTAGGAGAACCCTCTAATCGGAATACTTCCCGACGCCGGATTGATTTTCAGGACTTTCGCTTGGATTTGAACAATTTAGCATCGGACAAGCGGGGTTGGATTGACAGCCACCCCTGAGGGAGTTTTTCTATCCTATTTCTTTTCTGCACTTTATGTTTTGCTTTTATGCATTGTTGGAAGTAAATGCATGTTGTAAGTGTGGGGAGGAGGTAATAGGATATGATGTTTTTTGATTCTGCCATTTGCATGTTTTTAATTTTTTTTAAAATTTTCTATATTAGGTTGCATGTTTTTGTTTTAATTTTAGGATTTCGTTCTTTATGTTTTTGTTTGCTTTTTATTTTAATTCTAGGAATAAAAAGAATCTTAGGCAGTTGAATTTGATACATTTAGCTACCCCGATAATACAGTTGACAAAGCGCTTACAAATTTACACATTCTAAATGAAATTGATGCATGCGAAAGATTTTGAACAACGTTTGAGTTTGAACAATGTTTGCCTAAAATAGACATGGAACGAAATGTTAGTTGAGGCCAGGATTGATACAAATAACCCTTAAATTGTGAGTTAGAGCCATAAAGATCAATATTTTTAGACTCATAATTAGGAACAATTGATCTCTTAGGTGTGAGATAACATTTATTGTCTTTGAGCTCATAGGAATTGCATCCAATACTGGTTGAATTTTGTGTTTTTATTAAACTTGAAATGATTAGGCAACCTGGGTATATCCCTTTGTGAAATTTAGCCTATTTCTTTGTTTAGCCAAAATCCCTTAACAAATCCACTAGATAAGCCCCTTTGAGCCTATATTTACCCCTTTCTTTGATCACCCTGTTACAAACCTTAGCCTTCTTAAATATCATTTCTCACCCAAGTTAATTGACTCAATTTATTTTTGATAAAAACTTAGACACACATATCCTTCAAATTCCCGCTAGCAATCATTAAAAGGTTGTAATTTTAATAGAAGAAGCAACCTTTACCCATTTGAATTTCACTCTTTTTCCCCCCTATTCAAAAGAAAAAAATGGTTAAAAATCAAATAAATAAATAAATAAATTATAGAGGAAAAGATAAAAGACGTGTTTATATTTCTAGTTGCTTCCCGAATACTTCATTGAATCACAAAAACAACTGTGAGCTTAAACCTTCTTATACATAGCGGAAAACGTGTCCCTTTTGGATTCTGATTTGCTTGAGGACAAGCAAGATTTAAGTGTGGGGAGGTGGTTGATAGCTCCCTAATTTATAGCGAAAAATGTGTCATTCTTGCAAAAATCTTAACTATTTGAGTCATTAACTTTTTGCCTATAAATTCCCTTTTTTCCTACCCCAACCTTTAGCCCATGTTACAACCCTTTAAAAACCTATGACCTTGTTTAATTTTAATGCATTAATTTTGACCGGATGGATGATGCAATCCCAACGTGACCACTTTGTGCAATAAATGTAGAGCGTTTACAAAAAAAAAAATTACACCCAAAGACTTGAGCGTTAGAGTGACCACTTGTGGGCTATCAATTTTAGTTCTCTTCTTTCGTTTTCATGAAGTGTTGATCGATAAAACAAATTAATCAGTTTTGGAGACTTGTGTGAGGTTCATTATATTTTTAATTGCAAAATGAGTAGTCCGAACTGTTGTGGATAATAAAGTGCAGTAGATTCTTGTTTTTGTACGGGAGCTATTTGTTGATTTTTCGTTGTTTTGGATTCTGTCTTGCTTTAGGACAAGCAAGATTCAAGTGTGGGGATGTTGATAGCTCCCTATTTTATAGTGTTTTTAAGATTAATTTAGTTTGTTTTAATTAGCTTTTAGTTAAGTTTGTGCATTAATTTGATAGTTTTTAGTTAAAATTAGTATTTTCCATTATTTATGGCATTTTCTGTATTTTCAGGTATTTTGAGGGCTATTTGAGCATTTCTGAACCAAACTTAGGCCTTTTGGAGCATTTCCGGATAATTCAGGGACCGTCGGAGCACTTTTGGGATTCGTCAGGGACCATTAGAGTAAATTTCGTAAGCCCAAGGACCAAAACGGAGAAAAACTGGAAGTTCTGCCCTATTCTGGCACCTGTCTGGACGAGACGAGGCGCTGAAATGCGCGAATCTGCCCCAGAATCCACTAAAACACATGGAAATTGCCTATTTTGCCCCCGGAGACATTATGGTTTCTCCCTAACTCTATAAATAGGGAGCTAATATTCGGGGGGATTTTTAGATTTTAATAATAGAGCCATCATAATGTAGATTTATATTTCAGAATAGTTCTTTTTCCTTTTTGCTTTTTAGATTAGTTTTCAATTCTGTCTTTCCTTTTGAAGAACAATTGATGGGAGAAGCTTGATTTTCTACTTTGTAATCGGAATCGACAAAGCGGGTTTTAGATTTCTATCTCTCCCTCTTATCTTTTACTTTTATGATCTATTGAAGATGGTTTCTATTATTCCTATTGTCCTATTATTATGATTAGTTTGTCTATGAACTGATCCCCATCTAATTTGGGATGTGGATGAAATTGATTGTATGAATATGTATGATTGGGGATCTAGGGCCTTTGATTGATCAGTTTGTGCATGCTTAATGCCTTGAAATTGTCAGGAATAGGATTGTTGCTAGAATGAGACTCGATGACGATCAACTAGCCTGCTTTATGTATATATTGTGCCTAATGCCTATAACCTGACAAAGATAGGATTATAGATAGATAAGAACCTGACCATGGAATTATCCATGCTGAACCTGTGTAAACCTGACCTCGCTAGAGACCACTAGGAGTGCGGCTTCCTAGCTGGGCTACGGCTTTAGCCTTAGTTGCCAAAGAACCTAATGCTTTGCATAACCTAGGGTATATGCCTAATCAAGCCGTCACCCGAATGCATGTGAATAGGTTAGATAAATCTTGTACACATTTGTCTTTTTTATTTGGGCAATTACCGTCAATCACTGGTAAAACTTAAATCTGAACTCCCTAAACCCATACATAGGATTTAATCAAATGATTCCTCAGCCTAGATTGTGTCTTCCATTAATCCACCTTCTACCCTATTAATTGTTCGCACTATTTTGTTACCTTATTGCTTTCAATTCAATTAGTTAATTAGACAAAACCCAAATTATCATTCAACCCTCTAAGAAATTATATCACTCTATGTAGATTTACTAATTATAACAAATAGTCTTTGTGGTTCGATCTCGTGCTTAGCACAATATTACTTGTTACGATATGATACATTTGTCCAATTAACTGTTATATATTTTACGAGCATCCAGTTTTTGGCGCCGTTGCTGGGGACTATTTCGTTTATAATTAGATTAAATTTGTCGGGGACTATTTCCTTTTTAATTAGATTAAATCTATAAATACCCGACAACACCACCATCAAGTTTTTGGCGCCGTTGCCGGAGACTATTTCGTTTATAATTAGATTAAATTTGTCGGGGACTATTTCATTTATAATTAGATTAAATCTATAAATACCCGACAACACCACCATCAAGTTTTTGGCGCCGTTGCGGGGACTATTTCGTTTATAATTAGATTAAATTTATCGGGGACTATTTCGTTTATAATTAGATTAAATCTATAAATACCCGACAACACCACCATCAATTTTTTGGCTCCATAGCCGGGGAATATTTCGATTATAATCTATGTAAATTGAATAGGTTGAAATAATTGTTTAGATTTGTATATATTAAATAAAAAAATATATATTTTTTTGGGTTTTTCGTCTCGTCTCGTCGAGACACGAAAAACAAATTATTTTTTTTTAAAAAAAGATAAATAAAAAAATTCTCGTCTCGTCAAGACACTGTTCATCTCGACGAGACAGGCCAAAAAAAAAATTTTTATAAAAACAAAAAAAATTAAAGTTTTTTTCTTTTCTTTTGCTTTCTCTATTTTTACGTTTGTTTTCTTTTTTCCTATTGGCAGAACCCTCTAATCGGAATACTCCCCGACGCCGGATTGATTTTCAGGACTTTCGCTTGGATTTGAACAATTTAGCATCAGACATTCGGGGTTGGATTGACAGCCACCCCTGAAGGAGTTTTTCTATCCTATTTCTTTTCTGCACTTTATGTTTTGCTTTTATGCATTGATGGAAGTAAATGCATGTTGTAAGTGTGGGGAGCAGGTAATAGGATAGGATGATTTTTGATTCTGCCATTTGCATGTTTTTAATTTTTTTTAAATTTTTCTATATTAGGTTGCATGTTTTTGTTTTAATTTTAGGATTTCGTTCTTTATGTTTTTGTTTGCTTTTTATTTTAATTCTAGGAATAAAAAGAATCCTAGGCAGTTGAATTTGATACATTTAGCTATCCCGACAATACAATTGACAAAGCGCTTAAAAATTTACACATTCTAAATGAAATTGATGCATGCGAAAATTTTTGAACAACGTTTGAGTCTCCAAAGAGTATTGTTTGCCTAAAATTGACATGGAACGGAACGTTAGTTAAGGCTAGAATTGATACAAATAACCCTTAAATTGTGAGTTAGAGCTATAAAGATCAATATTTTTAGACTCATAATTAGGAACAATTGATCTCTTAGATGTGAGAGCTCATAGGAATTGCATCCAATACTGGTTGAATTTTATGTTTTTATTAAATTTGAAATGATTAGGCGACCTAGGTATATACCTTTGTGAAATTTAGCCTATTTCTTTGTTTAGCCAAAATCTCTTAACAAATCCACTAGATAAGCCCCTTTGAGCCTGTATTTACCCCTTTCTTTGATCACCCTGTTACAAACCTTAGCCTTCTTAAATATCCTTTCTCACCCAAGTTAATTTGACTGAATTTATTTTTGATAAAAACTTAGACACATATATCCTTCAAATTCCCGCTAACAATCATTAAAAGAAAAAAATGGTTAAAAACTGGTTAAAAAAATTATTCCCGCTAGCAATAATTTAATTTTAATAGAAGAATCAACCTTTACCCATTTGAATTTCACTCTTTTCCCCCCTATTCAAAAGAAAAAAAATGGTTAAAAACCAAATAAAATAAATAAATTATAGAGGAAAAGATAAAAGACGTGTTTATATTTCTAGTTGCTTCCCCAATACTTCATTGGATCACAAAAACAACCTTGAGCTTAAACCTTCTTATACATAGCGAAAAATGTGTCCCTTTTGGATTCTGACTTGCTTGAGGACAAGCAAGATTTAAGTGTGGGGAGGTGGTTGATAGCTCCCTAATTTATAGCGAAAAATGTGTCCTTCTTGCAATAATCTTAACTATTTGAGTCATTAACTGTTTGCCTATAAATTCCCTTTTTCATTCCCCAACCTTTAGCCCATGTTACAACCCTTTAAAGACCTATGATCTTGTTTAATTTTAATGCATTAATTTTGACCGGATGGATGATGCAATCCCAACGTGACCACTTTATGCAATAAATGTAGAGCGTTTACAAAAAAAAAATTACACCCAAACACTTGAGCGTTAGAGTGACCACTTATGAGCTATCAATTTTAGTTCTCTTCTTTCGTTTTCATGAAGTGTTGATCGATAAAACAAATTAATCAGTTTTGGAGACTCGTCTGAGGTTCATTATATTTTTAATTGCAAAATGAGTAGTCTGAACTGTTGTGGATAATAAAGTGCAGTAGATTCTTGTTTTTGTACGGGAGCTATTTGATGATTTTTCATTGTTTTGGATTCTGTCTTGCTTGAGAACAAGCAAGATTCAAGTGTGGGGATGTTGATAGCTCCCTATTTTATAGTGTTTTTAGGATTAATTTAGTTTGTTTTAATTAGCTTTTTGGTTAAGTTTCTGTATTAATTTGATAGTTTTTAGTTAAAATTAGTATTTTCCATTATTTATGGCATTTTCTGTATTTTCAGGTATTTTGAGGGCTATTTGAGCATTTCTGAACCAGACCCAGGCCTTTTGGAGCATTTCCGGATAATTCAGGGACCGTCGGAGCACTTTTGGGATTCGTCAGGGACCATTAGAGCAAATTTCGAAAGCCCAGGGACCAAAACGGAGAAAAATCGGAAGTTCTGTCCCATTCTAGCACCTGTCTCGACGAGATAGGTAAGTGTCTCGATAAGACAACCATCGTCTCGACGAGACAGCCCCTGTCTCGACGAGACGAGGCGCTGCAATGCGGGAATCTGCCCTAGAATCCACTAAAACACATTGGAATTGCCTATTTTGCCCCCGGAGGCATTTGGGTTTCTCCCTAACTCTATAAATAGGGAGCTAATCTTCATTATTCGGGGGGATTTTTAGATTTTAATAACAGAGCCGTCATAATGTAGATTTATATTTCAGAATAGTTCTTTTTCCTTTTTGCTTTTTAGATTAGTTTTCAATTCTGTCTTTCCTTTTGAAGAACAATTGATGGGAGAAGCTTGATCTTCTACTTTATAATCAGAATCGACAAAGCGGGTTAGATTTCTATCTCTCCCTCTTATCTTTTACTTTTATGATCTATTTAGGATGGTTTCCAGTATTCCTATTGTCCTATTGCTATGATTAGTTTGTTTATGAACTGATCCCCATCCAATTTGGGATGGGGATGAAATTGATTGTATGAATATGTATGATTAGGGATCGAGGGCCTTTGATTGATCAGTTTGTGCATGCTTAATGCCTTGAAATTGTCAGGAATAGGATTATTGCTAGAATGAGTCTCAATGACGATCAACTAGCCTGCTTTATGTATATATTGTGCCTAATGCCTATAACCTGACAAAGATAGGATTATAGATAGATAAGAACCTGACCATGGAATTATCTATGCTGAACCTGTGTAAATCTGGCCTCGCTAGAGACCACTAGGAGTGCGGCTTCCTAGCTGGGCTACGGCGTTAGCCTTAGTTGTCAAAGAACCTAATGCTTTTCATGACCTAGGGTATATGCCTAATCAAGCCGTCACCCGAATGCATGTGAATAGGTTAGATAAATCTTGTACACATTTGTCTTTTTTATTAGGGCAATTACCGTCAATCACTGGTAAAACTTAAATCTGAACTCCCTAAACCCATCCATAGGATTTAATCCAAGGATTCGTCAGCCTAGATTGTGCCTTCTATTAATCCACCTTCTACCCTGTTAATTGTTCGCTTTATTTTGTTACCTTATTGCTTTCAATTCAATTAGTTAATTAGACAAAACTCAAACTATCATTCAACCCTCTAAACAATTAGATCACTCTAGGTAGATTTACTAATTATAAAAAATAGTTTGTGGTTCGATCTCGTGCTTAGCACAATATTACTTGTTGCGATAGTATACACTTGTCCTATTAACTGCTACATATTTTACGAGCTTCAGTATTCAACTACCTTCACAAAAATTAAGTCGTGTTAGCAAGAAGAAGGATGATTTGGCTTCACGAAAGAAGATTTTGCGAAGTCTGCGAAGAGAAATGTGCAAGAAAGAAGACGATTTTACTTTGCAAAAGAAGATTCTGCGAAGTCTGCAAAGAGAAATGTAACAAAAAAAGGACAATTTTACTTCGCGAAACCAGATTACGCGAAGTGTGTGAAGGTAAAAATCATGAACATTTCCTCGCAGACCTTCGCAAAAATCATCTAGCGAAGTGATTTTCTTAAAAAAAAACAAAGAGAAAACAGTAGGTACTTACATTTTTTCCGCCTTTATCATTAAAATCATCAATAACCATATGATAAACACAGAAAAACAATCAAAATAACGTCGAATAACGATGTCTTCGATCCGCACAAGAAGAAAGAAACCAAGAGACGAGAAGAAACAGGAAGATGAAGAACCATGACTTAATTTTCTAGAAATAGGAATATCAGAAATCAAGAGAAAAAGAGAGGAAGAAGAGAAAAAGATATGGTGATGAAGAAATTGGTGGAGATTTATAAAAGGTTGTTCCAAACAATTATTATCTTATTAATTTCTTAAAATTAATCATTTTTTGAACTGGCCCAAGTCAAGACCAAAAGAAATTATTATTTTAAGGAAAAATTACAAAATTGGGTGAAATAGGAGACTCATTTACATATTTAGCCCATTTACACAACCCATTACCTATCTAGACTATTTTTTGTAACTTTTCCAAAATACCCTTAATATATATATAACACTTAGAAATTTTTTAGTCTTTCTTCTTTCTCCCTTCCATCTCACTTCGCATATTTCACAATATGCGAAGTATGCGAAGACAATATTTGGTTCAGAGCATGATTTCAATTCGCATATTTCGCAATATGTGAAGCATGCGAAGACAATATTAATTCGTAGAATAACTTTCATTTTCACAGATTTCGAAATATGCGAAGTAAAAGACGTGTTTTTAAGCAGTATTATCTTCGCATACTTCGCATATTGCGATATATGCGAAGTGGTATATAACAAAAAAAAGTATCACAACAAGGGTACAACAATAATTCTAACATTAAAATCATAATATTATCAAAATTTACAACAAGATTGCAATAATAACAACATTAAAATTATAATATTATCTAAATTTACAACAAGATTGCAATAATAATTCAAAACCTAAACCCTAAATCCTAAAAGCGAAGAAAAATCGGCGGAATAAGCGTCCTTTTGAGATGATAAATGGAATCCAAAATTTGTGGTGATTTTTCTTTTCTTTTCAGAAAAGAATCCAAGAAAAATCGGCAAGTTCCCACCCCACCTCCCCTGCATCCTAGTACACCGCCTTCTTGAAAGGGATGTTATTTATTCAACTACCTTCACAAAAATTAAGTCGTGTTAGCAAGAAGAAGGATGATTTGGCTTCACGAAAGAAGATTCTACGAAGTCTGCGAAGAGAAATGTGCAAGAAAGATGACGATTTTACTTCGCGAAGGAAGATTCTGCGAAGTCTGCAAAGAGAAATGTAACAAAAAAATGACGATTTTACTTCGCGGAACCAGATTACGCGAAGTGTGTGAAGGTAAAAATCATGAACATTTCCTCGCAGACCTTCGCAAAAATCATCTCGCGAAGTGATTTTCTGAAAAAAAAAACAAAGAGAAAACAGTAGGTAGTTACATTTTTCCCGCCTTTATCATTAAATCATCAATAACCATATGATACACACAGAAAAACAATCAAAATAACGTTGAATAACGATGTCTTCGATCCGCACAAGAAGAAAGAAACCAAGAGATGAGAAGAAACAGGAAGATGAAGAACCATGACTTAATTTTCTAGAAATAGGAATATTAGAAATCAAGAGAAAAAGAGAGGAAGAAGAGAAAGACATGGTGATGAAGAAATTGGTGGAGATTTCGCAATATAAAGGAAAAGATGAAGATCAAAGATCTGGGAAGGGGAAGGGGAAGGGGAAGAGAAAGATGAAATGTCGGGGTATTTTGGGAAAGTCATACAAAAATAGTCTAGATATGTAGTAGGTTGGGTAAATAGGCTAAATATGTAAATGAGCCCATTCGGCCTAATTTGTAATTTTCCCTTATTTTAAAGTGATTATTAATTTATCGAATATTAATTTATGAATGTTTTATTATATATATATATATATATATATATATATAGGAGGAATCAAGTGAGAACCTCCTCTTAGGTGATGATACTTCCTTATGGTGAGAACACTCAAAACTACATCGTTTTGAGTATAAAAATCAATAAAAAAACATTAAATGCTACTAGTGGGAGTCAAACCTAGGCACTCCTATCTATACTCCACTCTACTTACCACTAAAACAATTACTTCTCTTGTGCATTATGTCACGCGCGCTGCTTAATATACCATTGTGCTAGTAGTTTCTATTGTTTAATATTTGACGCATGCACTTATTAATATCGATTAAATATGCATAATAAGGAATTATTAATAGAAAAAAAAGAAATATGCGTAATAATGAATTATTAATAGAAAAAAATGCAAGAACATGCTCCAATTTCTTATTTATTTAATTCCTTTATATTTTTGTAATTTATGTTATATAAGAAAATATATTTTTTTAAACATACGTTAGAACATATATTTTAACTTTTAAAATACGAACTATGAAGTTTAGAACGTACGACATATTTTTTAAAACATACGTTATGTTTTTTTAGAGCATGTGTTATGTTTTTTCGAACATGAGTTATAAATTATATTATAGAACAAATGAAAAAACGATCCAAATATCTACTGATTTTTTAGAATATTATACTTAATTTTTGGATCACAAACTATAAACTTTAGAACATACGTTATGTTTTTTTGAACATGTGTTACGTTTTTTCGAACATGAGTTATAAATTATATTATAGAACAAACACGAACTATGAAGTTTAGAACGTACGGCATATTTTTTAGAACATATGTTATGTTTTTTAGAACATGTGTTATGTTTTTTTCGAACATGAGTTATACATTATATTATAGAACAAATGAAAAAACGATCCAGATATCTACTGCTTTTTTTAGAACATTATACTTAATTTTTGGAACACAAACTATAAACTTTAAAAAATACGTTATGATCGAGATATTTACTGATTTTTTAAAACATTATACTTAATTTTTAGCACACAAATTATAAAGTTTAGAACATATGTAACATTATTTAGAACATCATCCTTAACATTTTAAAACATAAATTACAAAAAAAAATATAGAGGAATTAAATAAATAAGAAATTGGAGCATGTTTTTGGATTTTTTGTTCTATTAATAATTCATTATTATGTACATTTCTTTTTTTTTTCTATTAATAATTTAATTATTATGCACATTTAATCGATATTAATAAGTGCATGTGTCAAATATTAAACAATAGAAGCTACATGGACAATGATATATTAAGCAGCGCGCTCCATAATAGATAAGAAAAACAATTGTCACAGTAGTAAGTAGCATGGAGTATAAGTGAAGTGGTTAGGGAGCTAATCCCACCAGCAACATTCCATTTTTATTGATTTTTTATACTCAAAACGACGTAGTTTTGAGTGTTCTCACCTAAAAAAGGGTTCTCACAAGAGTCATCTCTTATATTGACAACTTGATCTAATTTTATACAAACTAATAGACTTTCCATACAAAGTTAAAATTTATGTTTGCATAGTGGATTGAAATTCCAGGTGATTAAAGTCAACTAAATGTCATTTGTATCCCTATATTTTTCGGTTATGGAACATAATCTCCAAATCTAAATGTTCAAAACCCTCATCCAAATCTCTTAATCCGAAAAATCTAAGAATGCCAAAATGTCAATTTCACTCCATGTTTTTTCATTTCGATTCCTTTCATGTAATAGCAGACGAGAAGGAAGAAACTGGCCAGGACAGAAACTAGAAAGATAAAGAAAAGGTGAAATTTGATTCTCATGGGATATAAAGCTTGATTTGGTGCCGCGAGAGCTGAAAAAGTTTCTTGTGCTTCTTCATTGCTTTGAAGGCTGCAAGAAATTAGTGAGAAAGGGAAATTGAAGAAATTAAGATTAGAGCTGCATTTGTTTTGGTTTAGTGATGAATTCATGTGTTTGATTCAACGATTAATTCTAAAAAGACATATGGTTACACTGATTTGCAAATGAAGGACTGTGAGTTTTCTGTTGTCAAAACAAGGACTATGTTTGTCAATATTTTGAGGACTTTTGGATTGATATTTCCAATTTAGCCGTTAACAATCTTGAAATGAAAATTTTCAAGAATTTGATGATATTCTAAGCAACTTTAATTCTTCAATTTTTTAGTTTTGATGTCATTTAGGTATTGTTTGATAAGAGAAAAAATTAATGTTTAGAGAGATAAAGTTCCAAAAATGATATATTTTGAAAAATATAAAATTTTGTTCCAGGTAAATGTGATACTAGACGAGTTTAATTTTTAAAAAATTTCAATAAATTGACAGTATCAATCTAAAAGTTCTCGATCAAAATCGGAAAACCTAGTTTTGACAACGAAAAAACTATAATCATTTTTATCTGCAAATCAGTGTAACTAGAATTTGTTTTTTTTTTTTTTAATTAACTTTGAAAGAGAAGAAACCGGTAATGCTAGGCAATGTCAAGTTCAAGTAAAGAGTGGAGGCTCCTCTGTCCAGGTGAGGGTTTTGAACATTTAAATTTAGAGAGAATATACGTTTAATCAAGGCAAAAAGCATATTTAAGCCCCTGAACTTTACCTGTTTTAAGGATCAAGCCCCTGATCAATTATTTTTCCACATTGAACCTCTGATCATTGATTTTGTTATGGATTTGGCCCTTATTTAACTTTTCTGTCGAGTTTGGACTGCATACATCGTTAGAGCGATTCGGCTTGTTGACATGGACAAATAAAAAAAAGATTTCTTTGACTAGGAGAGATAAAAAATCAAAAATTAAAACGAAATTATAGAAATTAATTTTTAGTATATTCTTCCAAACTCGATTTTCTTCTCTCTCATTTTGTGATTTTCAACATTAGAATTGCCAAATCGATCTTCTCATCTCCTAAACTCGACAAAAAATTAAATAAGGGCCAAATCCATAACAAAATCAATGATCAGGGGTTCAATGTGGAAACATAATTGATCAGAGGCTTGATCCTTAAAACAGGTAAAGTTCAAGGGCTTAAATATGCTTTTTTTTTTTTGCCTTTAATCAACTATAATTTCATGAGCTGGCAACATGCAAACTATATGCAAATGCAAATTTTAACTTTGTACGAAAAGATGTTAGCTTGTTCTAAGTTTTTTTTTTAAAAGAGCTTGAAGTTATCAATAATTAGGACCTCAACTGTATTATTTTCAATGTTAAATGTATTTATTTTCAATGTTAAATGTATTATATGATTAGAAATATTTTTACGCATTATCTCATAAAATTAACTTGGTGGTAAAATATCCCTTCAAAAAAAAAAGGTGGTAAAATATACATACATACTTGCTTTTTATTAATTCAAGTTATCAAGATTTATAGAAAATAAAAAAAGAAATCAAGTTATAAATCACAATTATATTATTTTCAATGTTAAATGTATTGTACCTTAGAAGTATTTTTACAGATTATCCCATAAAATTAACTTAGTGGTAAAATATCCCTTCAAATTAAAAAAGAAATTAATGGTAAAATATACATACTTGCTTTTTATAGACCAAGGTTAGAATCTCACTCTTGGTATATGGATTTTTTTTTAAAAAGTAATTATGGGTATTAAACTGAACCAAATCATTCTATCAAAACTTATTCAAACGGATTGTGGTTAACACGATTGGTTCGAATGGTTCAATATGGTAACCAAAGTCTGAATCCCACTCTTCGCATATGGATTATTTTTAAAAAGTAAATATAAATATCAAAACGAACCAAACCTCTCAACTAGAACCAATTCTAATGGGTTGCGATTAACCCAATCGATTCAAGCAATTCAACCTGGTTTGATAGGACAACGTTCGAATGTCATTCTCGTCATATGGATTATTTTTAAAAAGTAAATATGGGTATCAAACCAAACCAAACCACACAATCGGAACTGATACAATACAAATTGCGGCTAACCCGACCGATTCATGCGATTCATTCCGGTTTAATTGGACCAGGGTCTGAATCTCACTCTTCGCATATGGATTATTTTTAAAAAGTAAATATGGGTATCAAACTGTTCAATCAGAACCAGTTCAAACAAAGTTGTGATTCACTCAATCTAGTTTGTTAGGACCAAGATTCAAATCTCACTCTTAGCTCATGGATTATTTTTTAGAAGTAAATTTAGATATCAAACCAAACCAAACCAAACCATTCAGTCGAAACCAATTCAAACGGATTGCAGTTAATTCAGTCAATTCAAGCAGTTCAGTCCGATTTGATAGGACCAAGATTTGAATCTCACTCTTCGCATATGGATTATTTTTTTTAAAAGTAAATATGGATATCAAACCAAACCAAACCGCTAAACATAAACCAGTTCAAACAAGTTACAGTTCACCCGACCGGTTCAAGCGATTCAGTCCAGTCCGATAAAACCAAGATTCGAATCTCACTATTAGCGCATGGATTATTTTTTTAAAAGTAAATATGGATATCAAATAGAACCAAACCATTCAATCAGAACCGGATCAAATAGATTACAACTAATCTGGCCAATTAAAGTAGTTCGGTCCGATTTGATAGAACCAAGGTCTAAATCTCACTCTTCACATATGGTTTATTTTTTTTAAAAGTAAATATAGATATCAAACCGAACCAAACCGCTCAAGGGAGTTGTGGTTCACACGTCCAGTTAAAGCAATTCAATCCGATTTGATAGGACCAAGGTTCAAATCTCACTATTGACATATGAATTGTTTTCTTAAAAGTAAATGAGTATCAAATCGAACCAAACTGTTCAACCAGAACCGATTCAAACGAGTTACGGTTACGATTTAGTCCAATTTGATAGGCACATAAAAAATCCGCATGAACCGGACAAGATACATGGTCGGTTTGCGGTCGAACTGCCTGGTCCAGTCTTCAAAGTTGGTCTGAATAATACGCGCAAAACAAAAGTTGAAACTTTAACAAAACTAAAAAATAATCAAATGAATGATTGACATCCTTAATAACATAAACCTATCTCATTACAGCAACTAATCACTCCAGCTAAAAGACGAACTGATGAATAATGAATAAGTTAACTAATTGAAAAATGTTTGCAGTTTTTTTTTTTAAATTAGTCCTTTTGAACAAGATTGACCAAATATTATAGTGAATGATAGTGCTATCCTTTTCACAATATTATCATTGTCGAGTTGGTGACAGCTTTAACTTATCAATAGTATAACAAATAATAAAAAGCATTCCTTGCAAATAGACACCAAACAGTATCCAATTGGGTTCATAAACTGGATAAAGAAGCGAGTTGATTACATGCCATGTCTAGTACTTCCAGCACTTATTTGTTAGTGCTTTGGTGATTAAATGAGTAACAATTCCAATGGGGCAAAACAGCAAGCAAAATGAGACTGAATGCCTTGTCTCTATTGAAGGAAAATAGGCTAACGTTTGGCAGCGGAAATATAAATTTTTTAACATTATTTCCATTAACCCAAGATCCGTTAATCGTTATTTCATATAAAGTGGGATAGAAAGAAATACCTTTTAGAAGTTCTATCTACCATTGCAAACGAAGTGCCCACAACTCTTACTTCGAGTTCCCAAGCACAAAACAAACAATTGAAGGTCAAGTTAGAATTCAACCGTATATAACAACCAAAATAGATTGTCTCTAATTAATCAACACAAGATCAAGGATAAAGAGAAAAGAGATGTAATCAATTGAACGGAAGGAAACGGTGGATAATCTCGTCCTTATGGTGTGGGTCGAAATTCTCTCTCCCGATTTAGTATGTGTATTTCGAAAATTGCACATAGGGGGTATATATATATACTCTTGTATCTAAACCCTAGTTAGATAGAATTAGGTTACTGAATAAGAATTTAATGCGGAATATAATTCTTATTTATTATCTATAATTATATCTTAAATATAAAGATAATAATAGTAACCTTATAGGATAATAATAGGAGCAATTTAATCTAATTAAAACTCCTAACTTATTTATCCTTTAATTAATTTAATTCACAATCATAATCTAATTAGGATTGTTAAAATCAAATTAAATTATTCATGTATTTTCATACATGAAAATCGCCCCCCTATATACTGGGCCTTAGTGGACTCAGTTGGGCTTCCATCAATTAATTAACATCCGTTTCTCTTTTGGGTTCCAAGTCTTATGTGTGACCCATTAGGTTCTTATTGCTTCTAGCCGTATGCAACTATTAAATTAATTTTCACAGAATTATATTTAATCTTTGCATAACGGAATGAGTACGCAAAATGTGATTAGCAAATCCGAAACATTCCCCCAAAGCTATAAGAAGACAGGTTGATTCTGTCGTTAACCTTTTTGTATTAGTTACAGTATAATTCGATCCTTTATCAACTATATCCTTGAACTGAATCTTATGACTATGGATAATGTCAAGTCACATATAGCGAGACGTTCGTTTTACTTGTACAGTCCGAGTCAACTCCAATTAGATAGGTTAAGTGAAATCTGTATTTCAAGTCTTAAGCTATCACCTTGCAAGGATTTAGAGTCAAGTCTTCCACAAGCGATCCATGGACGTATATCCCATTTATCGGGAGTGATAAATGCTCAATCCAATGTATAACTATCCTGCAATTACTTCCTGTGATACCCAACGTCTGCCGTTCACACCCCAGAGTCATCTCTGTTATGGATCGTGTTACAACAGGATCAAAGCGTCACATTCTGTAATCCAGAATTACTAATTAACATTCCTTTGAGTCTGAGGATTACTTATACCTATTAATACCAATGAGATGAACAGGTGACAAGGATGAATCTACCCATCCTGTTATCTCAAGTCGGGTCCCCAATCCTAATGAACTCCTTTTCATTGGATCCACGTAACTGTCCAGATATCTGTATATATGAAGCTTGTGAGATCAGCTTTCTGTCTCGACAGAAGACATTGTTACATGCAAGTCTCAGCAGTGATATGTCAATCCTAAACATATTACTTGACTTGGGGTGGTTTTAAGTTTATTAGTTTATTATAAAGTTTCGTCTCACTTCATGCTTGTATGAACACTTTATAATCACTTTAAACACACTTATGGATTTCCTTTTATTAGACTTTATTTAGTTCTTAAAAGGGATTGCCTTTATATAGTTATGAAACCATATCTCATTAAAACAAATAATATAAAGAACACTTCATTTACATTAAGTTTGTATCCTAGAACAATTGTCTATAGCCAATTGTTTCTACAACTTATCCCAGTAGAAGTTATATGAGGATCATGTACTTTCTGGATTAAGGGTTTGGCCAACGGATCTGCAACGTTGTCCTCAGTAGGTACTCTTTCTATTCTCACATCTCCTCTTGCCACAATTTCTCTTACAATGTGGTATCGCTTCAAGTAATGCTTGGATGCATTATGAGACCGTGGTTCCTTTGCTTGCGCAATGGCTCCATTGTTATCACAGTACAGTGTAATGGGATTTACAATGTCAGGCACCACACCAAGTTCAGTAATGAACTTCTTAATCCAAACCGCTTCCTTTGCTGCTTCCACAGCAACGATATACTCTGACTCGGTCGTAGAGAAAGCTACGCTTCCTTGCTTGGAACTCTTCCAGCTGACCGCGCCCCCATTCAAGATAAACAGGTATCCTGATTGGGATTTAAAATCGTTCTCATTTGTGAGATGACTAGCATCTGAAAATCCTTCTATTTTCAGATCCCCCGTACACTAGGAACATGTCTTTAGTCCTTCTCAAGTACTTAAGAATGTTCTTGACAACATTCCAGTGCTCGTCTCCCGGATTACCTTGGTAACGACTCGTTATACTTAACGCGAACGCTACGTCAGGTCTAGTGCAAAGCATAGCATACATAATCGAACCGATTGCGCTGGCGTACGGGACTACAGCCATGCGCTTCTTATCATCTTCGGTTTTAGGACATTGATGATTATTTAACTTTACTCCATGTATCATGGGTAAGTTACCTCGTTTCGAAGCATGCTAAACCGCTTTAGCACCTTTTCGATGTATGTAGCCTGTGAAAGACCAAGGAGTCTTCTTGATTTATCTCTGTAGATCTTTATACCAAGTATATAAGCTGCTTCACCAAGGTCTTTCATGGAGAAGTTACCAGATAACCATACTTTTACCGACTGTGGTAGAGCTATGTCATTTCCCATTAATAATATATCGTCCACATATAATATCAGAAATGCTACTGAGCTCCCACTTGCTTTCTTGTAAATGCAAGCTTCTTCGCAATTTTGTTCGAAACCAAATTGTTTTATGGTTTCGTCAAAACGCTTGTTCCAGCTTCTTGATGCTTGCTTGAGTCCATAAATGGATCTCTGAAGTTTGCAAACCTTGTTTGCATCCTTTGATGTGAAACATTCAGGTTGCATCATATATACATCCTCAAGCAGGTTTCCGTTTAGGAAAGCTGTTTTCACATCCATTTGCCAAATCTCGTAATCGTAGTGAGCGGCAATAGCGAGCATTATTCTGATTGATTTAGACATAGCCACAGGAGAGAAAGTTTCGTCATAATCAATTCCTTGTTTCTGATGATATCCTTTCGCTACTAGCCTAGCTTTGTAGGTGCTAACCTTTCCATCCATGTCAGTCTTCTTTTTGAAGATCCACCTGCACCCAATAGGTTTTATCCCTTCGGGTGGATCAACCAAAGTCCACACTTGGTTGGTGTACATGGAATCCATCTCAGAATCCATGGCTTCGAGCCATGCTTTAGAATCTGGACTGTTAAGAGCCTCTTCGTAGTTTTCGGGTTCGTCGTCTAACACGGGAACCTCATCATCATCTCCCACTAGAAAACCATATCTAATTGGGAGTTCACGAACTCTTTGCGATCTACGAATGGGTGGCACTTGAGTCTCATCTAATGGGACTGCTTCGGGTTCCTCAACCGCCTCTGTTGTTTCAGTCGGTGTTTCTTGTTCTTGAACTTCATCAAGTTCAATCATGTTTCCCTTTTCTGTTTCTTCGAGAAACTCTTTCTCCAAGAAGGTTGCGTGCTTGGATACTATTACTTTCTGATCATCTGGATGATAGAAGTAATACCCCACAGTTTCCTTAGGGTATCCAATGAAGAAACACTTATCAGATTTAGAATCTAGTTTGTCTGACGCTATGCGTTTGACAAATGCTAAACAACCCCATACTCTCATGAATGAGAATGTGGGTTTCCTACCAACGAACAATTCATATGGTGTGGAACTAGAGGATTTAGTTGGTACTCGATTTAGGGTAAAGAGGGCAGTTTCTAGGGCATAGCCCCAGAATGGAAGTAATGCTATGCTCATCATGGATCGTACCATATCTAGTAAGGTACGGTTCCTCCTCTCGGATACACCATTGTGTTGTGGTGTATAGGGAGGTGTCCATTGTGAGCATATCCCACATTCAGTTAGATAATTCAGAAAATCATCTGAAAGATATTCGCCACCTCGATCGGATCAAAGTATCTTTATTTTCTTTCCTAATTGATTTTCTACTTCATTCTTGAAGCATTTGAATTTCTCAAAAGCTTCGGACTTGTGCTTCATCAAGTAGATATAACCATATCGGGTATGGTCGTCTATGAAGCTTATGAAGTATCTGAATCCTCCTCTTGCTTGGACTGACATAGGACCGCATACATCGGAATGTATTAATCCTAGAGTTTCTGATACACGCTCACCTTTATTGCTAAAGGGTGTCTTTGTCATTTTACCTTTTAAACATGCTTCACATGTTTCCAATGATTCAGGATCAATTGAATTTATAAGCCCATCTTGATGAAGCTTAAGCATGCGTCTTTTGTTTATATGGCCTAAACGACAATGCCACAAGTAAGCTGAATTATCTAGTTTATGTCTTTTGGTATCAATTGCGAAAACAGAAATTTTGTCATCTAGCACATAAATCCCATTTTGTGATATTCCTGAAAAATAGAAAATCACATCTCTATAAAAATCGCAATGTTTGTCTTTTATTGAAATATGAAAACCGTCGTCAACAAGACGACTAATAGAAATAATGTTACGAGACATTTCTGGAACATACAAACAGTTCCCTAATTCTATTACAAGCCCAGAGGGCAAACTTAAAGCATAATCTCCAATGGCGAGGGCGGCAACTCTTGCTCCATTTCCTACTCGCAAGTTAATGCTTCCTTTCTTCAATTCCCTAGTCCGATTTAGTTCCTGCATATTTGTACAAATATGAGATCCACATCCGGTATCAAGTACCCAAGATTCAGACTGTGAAACTGTATTTATTTCAATATAAAACATACCAGATGTTGAAGCACCGCTCTTTCCCTTCTTGAGGGAGGCTAGGTACTCCTTGCAGTTCCTTCTCTAATGCCCGTCTTTACCACAGAAGTGGCACTCTCCTTTGGGCTTCTTCACTTCCTTTCCCTTAGCTCTAGTGGGCATGGCTCCCTTGCCTTTCTTGGGATATTTAAGATTGGGAAAATTCCCCTTCCCCTTCTTTGATCCCTCTATGACAAAAGCCGGTATTGCCTTGTCTTTCTTCATATTGGGCTCAACTGACTTGAGCATATTTGCAGGCTCTTCAAGAGAGGTTTGCAAGTCATTCATCTGGTAGTTCATGATGAACTGTGAATAACTCTCTGGAAGGGATTGAAGAATTAAGTCTATGCTTAGTTCGTTATCCATCGCGAATCTAATACTAGAAAGTTTGGTAATATAGCCAATCATCTTGACACAATGTGTCATCATAGATGTGCCCTCTTGCATCCTGCAACGATATAGCAACTTGGATATCTCGTAGCGTTCGCACCTAGTCTGTTTCCCAAACAGCTCCTTTAGGTGCATGATGATGGAATAGGCATCCATTTCCTCATGTTGCCTTTGCAATTCCGGTGTCATCGATGCAAGTATGATACATCCCGCATGATCGTCATCAGCTTTGTGCTTCTGGTAAGCATCAATTTCTTCGATGGGAGCATCATCAGCTGGGACAGGGTGTATCGTTGTATCAAGTACATACCCTATCTTATCGAACTTCAAAACGATTTTGAGGTTACGAAACCAGTCGGTGAAGTTTGAACCGTTCAACTTGTTATCGGTAAGAATGTTTTGCAGATTGGTTTTAGTCATGATTTTAAGAGTGTTTTAATATAACCTAAGAGTGAGAAAGAGTAAACGTATGTTATTCATTTGCTTTAAAATACATCAATCTAAAATTATAGGCCTTTTGTTCATTTTAGATTGCTCCCACTATTTTGCCAAATTAATAGCCCTCCATATTAATTCGAAGAATTTCACAAATCCTTTAGTGAGTTAGGATCCTAACTCCTGAGATTTCGCCTTGAGTTTACTCAACAAGCTAGTCTCATTTGTTAGGTAGATTCATGTAATCAATCACATCTTTAATGTGATTCATAGGTTATTGGGTTACTAACCACATTAGTAACTAATATGCTATTCATATTAATCCCAACCATATTGCCCATTAGTTTATGACAACATGAGTTTGCTCATCCAATTATCATAATCTAATTTAAGTATTACCCCATATTCATGAAAAATGATTTTCGATAATTCAGGTGTTACCATAAGACCCCGAGCTTGAGTTTGCTCAACAACCCAAAGACCCCCGGTACTGCCGGCTGAATTATAATATTAGGGAGGGGCAACCGATTTAATAACTTGCTTATTTACTTAACTTTTAATTAGTGAGAGATTTTTATTTTAAGTCTCATAATCTAACTTAGTCTTGATTTGCTTTAGCATACATCAGACACATACATTGGCGTTATGGACATATCATCTAAATTATTCCGTCGAGCCAGAGACGGAATAAAAGACCAAACCTAGGGAAATACTAACTATTACATATTTCTCTTTAGGTCCTTCGTCTTCTCCATGGCGCCTTGAAATTACATATTAATTTCTATTCTACTAAAGAAAACTTCAATTAAATTGAAGGGAATTAGATGAGAGGAGAAATTACAATAGATAGTAGAAAGACATGACTCGCAGACCCTATTTCAAAAATACCAAAAGACTAAAAGAGGATCTAAATATGTCCATAACTCCAAACATGCATAGACTCAATTAAATAAATTTAATTGGTTGATTACATAAATACTTTATGTAATATTTAGGTTAATCACATTAACACATCAAATTAACTTTCATCCAATTTTACTTCTAACAGTTTTGTATCTTCTATATTAACCTTTTAGATTAATACAACTATACAAAACTTTAATTATGCATGTCCCAATTATTTTGATTTCAATTCATTTAATACTTTTGAGAATAATTCATTTAATACTTTTGATTTACAAATAGGTAAAACAAACTTTTAAATAAACTTTTCATTCGATAATCAAAACATAAAACTATTAATTTCTGAAACATATATATATATAAATATATATATATATATATATATATATACAAATATATTTAAAAACTGATTTTAAAATAAGTGGGTCTTGGGCCGGCCCTGAGGACGCGGCTGCTGCCGTATGGCAGCAGCCCTAATGCGTCTGGCATGCTGTTGCCTTGCGGAAGCAGAGGCCAGCCGCCGCGTGGTTGCTGCCGCGAGGCAGCAACCGTCCGACAGCAGCCGGGTTGCGCCGTGAGGCGCGACCCGAGCTGCTGTCCAATTTTTTTTTTTTAAATTATATATATATATATATATATCAGTTTTAAAACGATTTTCAGAAAATAAGAAAACCTATTATAGATTTTCCGTTTTATCTTTAGAATTAATAAAATTAACTTTTATCAATCTAACTATAAAACTAATAGATTTTGTTATAATGATTATCAACCGAAATAATTAGGAACATATGCATAAACTATTTTAATTAACAATTAATTAAAACTTATTTATCTTTAGAACTAATTAATCAAAACAGTTTTGTTAATTAACCTAACTATAAATATTTATTCAACCTGGTTGAAAAACTTCTAAATTTTCATATATGAAATAACGGATTTAACGCAGGCTCTGATACCACTGAAGGAAAATAGGCTAACGTTTGGCAGCGGAAATATAAATTTTAACCTATTTCCATTAACCCAAGATCCGTTAATCGTTATTTCATATAAAGTGGGATAGAAAGAAATACCTTTTAGAAGTTCTATCTACCGTTGCAAACGAAGTGCCCACAACTCTTACTTCGAGTTCCCAAGCACAAAACAAACAATTGAAGATCAAGTTAGAATTCAACCGTATATAACAACCAAAATAGATTGTCTCTAATTAATCAACACAAGATCAAGGATAAAGAGAAAGGAGATATAATCAATTGAACGGAAGGAAACGGTGGATAATCTCGTCCTTATGGTGTGGGTCGAAATTCTCTCTCCCGATTTAGTATGTGTATTTCGAAAATTGCACATAGGGGGAATATATATATTCTCTTGTATCTAAACCCTAGTTAGATAGAATTAGGTTACTGAATAAGAATTTAATTCGGAATATAATTCTTATTTATTATCTATAATTATATCTTAAATATAAAGATAATAATAGTAACCTTATAGGATAATAATAGGAGCAATTTAATCTAATTAAAACTCCTAACTTATTTATCCTTTAATTAATTTAATTCACAATCATAATCTAATTAGGATTGTTAAAATCAAATTAAATTATTCATGTATTTTCATACATGAAAATCGCCCCCCTATATACTGGGCCTTAGTGGACTCAATTGGGCTTCCATCAATTAATTAACATCCGTTTCTCTTTTGGGTTCCAAGTCTTATGTGTGACCCATTAGGTTCTTATTGCTTCTAGCCGTATGCAACTATTAAATTAATTTTCACAGAATTATATTTAATCTTTGCATAACGGAATGAGTATGCAAAATGTGATTAGCAAATCCGAAACATTCCCCCAGAGCTATAAGAAGACAGGTTGATTCTGTCGTTGAACTTTCCGTATTAGTTACAGTATAATTCGATCCTTTATCAACTATATCCTTGAACTGAATCTTGTGACTATGGATAATGTCAAGTCACATATAGCGAGACGTTCGTTTTACTTGTGCAGGCCGAGTCAACTCCAATTAGATAGGTTAAGTGAAATCTGTATTTCAAGTCTTAAGTTATCACCTTGCAAGGATTTAGAGTCAAGTCTTCCACAAGCGATCCATGGACGTATCTCCCATTTATCGGGAGTGATAAATGCTCAATCCAATGTATAACTATCCTGCAATTACTTCCTGTGATACCCAACGTCTGCCGTTCACACCCCAGAGTCATCTCTGTTATGGATCGTGTTACAACAAGATCAAAGCGTCACATTCCGTAATCCAGAATTACTAATTAACATTCCTTTGAGTCTGAGGATTACTTATACCTATTAATACCAATGAGATGAACAGGTGACAATGATGAATCTACCCATCATGTTATCTCAAGTCGGGTCCCCAATCCTAATGAACTCCTTTTCATTGGATCCACGTAACTGTCCAGATATCTGTATATATGAAGCTTGTGAGATCAGCTTTCTGTCTCGACAGAAGACATTGTTACATGCAAGTCTCAGCAGTGATATGTCAATCCTAAACATATTACTTGACTTGGGGTGGTTTTAAGTTTATTAGTTTATTATAAAGTTTCGTCTCGCTTTATGCTTGTATGAACACTTTATAATCACTTTAAACAAACTTATGTATTTCCTTTTATTAGACTTTATTTAGTTCTTAAAAGGGATTGCCTTTATATAGTTATGAAACCATATCTCATTAAAACAAATGATATAAAGAACACTTCATTTACATTAAGTTTGTATCCTAGAACAATTGTCTATAGGACACTAAACCCCAACATCTATTTCGTTTTCTAATCCATCTTTATAACTTGCCTGGATCAAAATAAACATGGATCTAAGTGTTATAACAGGTAGCCAAAAGAGAGAAGACGAAGGGAAACTGTACCTGTACCTAGCAGCAAAGAGATCAACGGCTAGCAAGTGAATCCATGCGGAGGCTAATGTCATTTCACTGGAAAACATCTTAGCTATACCAGGCAACTACATCAGCAATGTTGAATCAGAAATTTTTATAACCTTGTCAAAGTAAATAGATTACAAAACTGGCGAAAATATGTCTTAGCTACCTCTGGTAACAAGTATTTACTTGCAAACATAAGACGTATTGTGTCCGGTGTCCAGGAGAGGTATAATAGATACGCATAAAGAAGTCCAAGCACAACATATGGCATGCTACTTTCCATTGATTTTCTAGTCTGCACAATAGTCCGGACAGTCAAATAACTTAGTTAGGATATCATTACTAGTACTAGTACTAGTTATTTATTCAAAATAATCTCATACAAAGCCAATTTGATACTTGAAGTAGTTAAATTGACAAAATGAAATATCTCGTAGAGGTTCTGAATTCCAAATAAATACAATACATGCCAAATCAGATTTAGGAGCCACAACCATAAGGGTGTAAAATGGGAGAACAGCTGCAGTTCCCAAAGTGAATACAGAGCTTGCTATTTGGGGATTACTCAACCCTGTAGCGCAGAATAAGTACAGTAATATTGCAAAGACCCAAGAAAACTGAAAAGTTAGATCGAAAGAACGGAATTACATGATGCATATACTGGTTTTCGATAGGCAATAAATGTTGCAAGTTTTGGGCGAATGGTAAGTCTAGAACCTCCTAGAAAACTCCAGTTATCACCCTTTGCAACTGGTTCAGTTTTCAGAGAAAAACAGTCACCCTTGTCCACTGGACGCCTAGATCTTATAATCCGCTCGGAGCATTCAATCTGTGAGAAATTCCAAAAAGTAAAATCATATAAGAAATTCAATTTATCCAGACAAACTACAAATTCATTATAAAATAAGAGGAATAGGGCATTACCTTGATGGAGAAATGAGAATGGGAAAAGCAAGAGGAGAGGGCCATATCGAACATAAAATGGGCTCTTCATTCGGTTGAGTGAAGTAATTTAAAGTAAAACAAGTTGCCAAAAAGCGGTGAGAAAATGGGGGAAAACCAGTGGCGGAACCAGGACCCCGGATGACCCGGGGCTCAAATATATCAGCAAAAAAAATTCAAAACGTCAACAAAAAATTCGAAACATCAGTCATTATTGTCTATTTTTTATAACTGAATCCTACGTTTGTACAATGTTTGATAACGTTGCAGAATACGAATTTGTCCATTCTGAAAAGACCAATATGCTAATATGAAAGTAATGTTAATATAAAAAAGAAATTCACTAAATATAAGAAGGAAAAAGCCTATGTCCTAATACAAAACTTGAAGGTCCATTTTGTTTAGAGACCCTCATTTGGTCCATTCTGAAAAACAAATGGTAATTGCAGCATCAGCAACAACTCATCAAGCAGCAAAGGAAAAATCCCAATTCAATCAATCTAAAATTCATAATCCCCAATTCAATCTAAAATGCATTAGGCATCAAAAGCAAAAGCAAAAGAAAAATCCCAATTCAATCAACTCCAATTCAATCTAACATTCATAATCCCCAATTCAATCTAAAATTCATCAGGCATCAAAAGCAAAAGCAAAAGAAAAATCCCAATTCAATCAACTCCAATTCAATCTAACATTCATAATCCCCAATTCAATCTAAAATTCAGCAGGCAGCAAAAGCAAAAGCAAAAGAAAAATCCCAATTCAATCAACTCCAATTCAATCTAACATTCATAATCCCCAATTCAATCTAAAATTCAGCAGGCAGCAAAAGCAAAAGCAAAAGAAAAATCCCAATTCAATCAACTCCAATTCAATCTAACATTCATAATCCCCAATTCAATCTAAAATTCATCAAACAGCAAAAGCAAAAGCAAAGAAAAATCAAGCAGCAAAACGAAAATTAAAAATCAAGCAGCAAAAAAAGAAAACGAAAACTCTCACCTTGCGTTTCGCGTTAAACTAGCAGCGGCGACTGAACGGTGTCCGGCGATGGAGACTAGCAAGTAGCGACTGATATCGGTGGCCAGCCGACGGCGGAGACAGTGGCGGAACCTCCCTCTTGTGCGGATTCCCTTGCGTTTGCGTTGCGCCGGCTGTGTGCGAGAGGCTTGAGCGTGATGCTCGAGTCTCGGCCTAATTCAAGGATTTAAGGTGCTGTGTTTTATTTTGCAGTTTATTTTCATTAAAACCAAAACGACGTCGTTTTGATCATGAGCAAAACGACGTCGTTTTGATATAAACCCCCCCCGGCCGGTTGCCGGGGCTCGAGCCCACCCCAACCCCCCCGGGGAAAACTAAAGGAAATAGATAAAGAGAGTCTCCAAATGGCGCACTCAACTCAATGGAATGGAGTACTACTACTACTAGGACATTAATAATAACTAAAGAGAAGAAGAAGATGAATGTTATGAAGGAGGTCCGGTCCCACTTGCACAACATCGTTTGTTGTTTTGTTGCAATGGATTAGATTGAGTCATACATACATATTCAACAACTCACCGCTATTTATGAATCCCACATGGCCTGACGGCTCAGCATTGTCCAACGATATCCGCACCAATACAGTTTTTTTTTCAATGATTGAGTTTTTCTTTATAACTAAATGAAAACTTGCGCTATGAATGTGTATAATGTTTTTTTTAAAAAATAATATTCTTTAAACCGAACATGTAAAATAAAATATGGAAGGATAGTACCACATTCTACAAGTTCTCGCAATAAATGAAAAGACATAGTTAAAGTATGAGTCACTCTCATTCGCAGAACAGCTTATAAATCTAACAGAAATGTCATTAATACTAAAAATAAGACTTTTATAATCGTATATAATTAAACCATTAGAAAAACGAAAGTATGCTTGATGAATATGCTCGATGAATATGTTCCACCACTAACAGCGCATCTGATCCACATCATCCAAACCATTGAGTTTGATCCAGCTAAGAGCCTTTCGAATATCAATAGCTACACTTTCCCTAACCGAAAAGTTTCCAGCAATACGAGAACGGAAAATAATAAATGATTTGTAATTTTGAACAAGATCCATTAAAACGCCAACTGCTCGTGGGTTGTCCAGTCCACGACTATTTTAGGCTAATAGATTCATGATGATGGTGGGCCTGTCCACGACAGCTTTTTGGAGATACTCTAAGAGGGCGTAAATTTCATACATGTTGTACAATGTTTTTTCCATTTCACACGTTGGTGTATAACCTATATTTTGTCTCACTAATATGTATGAGCTTATAGGTGACCTACAACTTTGGTGTACAACAGGTAAAAATGACCGGTCAACACCTGGTCAACACACCACCTCATCATTTTTCATCCTATCCATTTAAAAAGTGGGACTCACTCCTTATGCAATTACTAAAATACTCTTATTCTTTATACAATTACTAGGGTAAATTTCATCAATGGTGTACAACTTTTTTCTCATTTCACACTTTGGTGTACAACCTTCAACTTGTTTCACTAATATGTACGAACTTATAGATAACCTCCCACTCTGGTGTATAGCATGTAAAAATGACCGATCAACGCGAAGTCAATGCGACATGTCAGCAATTTGACCAGTCAAAAAGTCAAAATTTGACCATTTAATATAAAATTACTACTTTACCATCTTCTTCCTCTCCCTTTCCCTTTCTCTATCTAACTCCTCTATTCTTCTACCATATTTCTCTCTCTATAAAAAATAGAGTTAATATTTGTCTACCAAACCGATTATACATTTAGCTATTAAAAAAAACTCGAATGATCGAAATCTTCTTTTCCTCTTTATACAATGAATTTTCTCTCTTCTTTTCTCTCTTCCTCTCCCCTCTCTGCAAATCATCGAGATCTTCTTTTCCTCTTTATTCTACAAATTGCAAATTAAAAAAACTCGAATAATTGCAAATTAAGAAGCAAAAAAGCGAACAACAAGTATCCAAACAAGTATTCAATTGAGAAAATAAATAACAATTGGATTCATTTAAGCATGAGGAATTGATTATACGCAAGATCATCTCCATTGAATCCACACTATTGATTTCATGGGATTGTATTTGTATCAACAGTGTTGAGTGTTGGTTCTCTACATTCGTTTCTTCAATCATTCCAACCATTTGAGAATTAAGAGATGTTGGAATGATTTATATGCAAACTATAGTTCTGCTCTCAAATGATTTATCATAATGAAAAACAATGCCAAAAAAACGTTATGATTGTAGCTAACCTTGTATAATTTGGATTTATAATTCTTCCATAGCTAATAGCTCAATGTATAATTGGTTTGGTAGACAAATATTAATTCTGTTTTTGATAGAGAGAGAAATAAGATAGAGAAAGGAGTTAGATAGAGAAAGGGAAAGGGGAAGGAAAAAGAAGAGGGTAAAGAAGTAATTTTATATTAGGTGGTCAAATTTTGACTTTTTCACCGGTCAAATTGCTGACATGACGCATTGACTTCGCGTTGACCGATCATTTTGATCTGCTATACACCAAATTGGGAGGTCACCTATAAATTCGTATATATTAGTGAGACAAATTGAAGGTTGTACACTAAAGGTGTAGAATGAGGCAAATATTGTATACCGCTGATGAAATTTACCCCAATTACTAAAATACCATTATCTCCTTTCTTGCCTCCTCTCTCTATCTTTCCCTTTCTCTCTATAATTTCTCTCTCTAACTCCTCTCTCTATCTAAAAAGTTTTCAGTCTCTTCCTTTAAAAAAAAACAATAATGAATTTCTAATTTCTTCGAAGGATTAAAGAAATTAGAAATTCCACCTTCTGCAAACTCGCTGACACTATGCCATTCACCAACAAGCTTCACAGTTACGTAAAATGCATCCCAAGTGCACCGCTCCGAATTTATCAATAAGAGAAGGTACATGTTTCTCTTCAATTAGTCTAAATGTGTTGAGATGGACTCTGATTGCACTATAAGGGGGTGTTTGGTTGGATGAAAATATGATATGGAATGGAAATGGAAATAAGCAATTCCCTTTCCCAATGTTTGGTTAACTAAAATGTCCTAGATAATACCCTTTCTATGGGAATCACCATTCCCCTTCCTATCTTGAGGAATCAAGTTTGATTCCACCACTTCCTTTCACGTTTCTCCCTCCCATGTTCTTTTTATCAATTTCTATATTTTTTTCACTATAACTGTCAATGAACAATTTGAAAAGTGATGTTAATGGGCTATTTCAATTAGCAAAATTGTTTTTTCCATAAAAACATATAAATACAATTTATGAATACAATGGTGGACATATAAATCCCAGAAATCGTAATACAATACACAAAATACATAATTATTTTAAATTATTTTAAATCTTCAATATTTATATTATAGTTATTATTATGAAACCTTATTATTATTATTATTATTATTATTATTAACTTAGGGGGCGTTTGGCTCGGGGTCTTTAAGAATGGGAAAGGGAATGAGAGGGTTTCATTCCCTTTGTTCTTGTTTGTTAAAAAAAAAATTCATTCCCTTTACCCATTTTAGATTATGGGATTACCCCACTTTAGGTTAAGCCATTACCCCAAGTCCTATAGGATTCCCTTTACCTAATTCTCTTTCCTAAACATATCCAAACACATAGGGGAATTAATGTTTATTCCTTTCCTTTCCTTTAGTTTCCCTTTCTTGATTCCTTTTGCTTTATCCATTAGGAACCAAACGCCCCCTTATATATTGATTTCGATTCCGGACATTTAGAGAACCAAACAGTTTCAGAATGAGTCTGATTCCGATTCCATATTAAACCAAACACAATAAATAAATTGTATTTCCGATTCCGATTCCACCACATTCCGATTCCGTTTTCGATTCCGATTCCGTAATCTGAGCCAAACGCCCCCTAAGTTTCTTTCATTATATTGTAAGGATTTCCAGAGATAGGGATTGGACACAATGGGGGAGAGGGAGTGGAGCAGAAGATTGGGAGGAATTGCAAATAGATGAAAAGGGGACAAAAGATATGTTTTTTTGGAACATCTGAAAGTAATGGAAAGCCTTTGATACCAAACTTGCCATTAGATTGAAATTAGAAATTTATTATTGTTTTTGGAAGGAAGAGATTGAAACTTTATATAGAGATAAATGAGTTAGAGAGAGGATTTAGGTATGATGAAAAATGTTAGGTGACGCGTTAACTAGACATTAAGAGATGATTTTTACCTATTGTACACTAAAGTGGAAGGACAGCTATATGGTCATACATGTTAGTGAGACAAAATAAATGTTGTACATCAAAGTGTAAAATGAGACAAACGTTGTACGACATGTAAGAATTTTTCTCCTATAAAAAGAGGCTATTGGAGTTACATTTTACTACAAACTCCTCAAAATCTAACTCACGAGTTTAATAAAAAAAAATATCTAGCAGATAGTCTTATAAATTAAATGTTCCTCTCCCTTGATAATTGCAGGTCAGAAACTTAACAAAGAAATTAAATAAATTAGACGTGTGATCCTAACAATAAATATCATTCACTTTCTTCTTTCTCCATGGTTCAATATCAACTCATTTACAACTGGTTGGATTAAAGAGGTCACCCTTAGCTTTTTACATTTTCAAATTATTCTGAAATTTCCAGAGAATATACATGTAGAAACACATGTATACAACCCCCAATAATATACAAAATGTGATATCGTAGATGTTGTCACATATATGATTTAATTTAATTTTACAATTGAATAATGATTTATTTTTATTTTTGTTCTTTTCTTTGTACATAATTAAGAGGTATTAGTTTGTTTGCTGTGATCATCAAGCCAAGAAATGATATCATCAAAAACTTGAATAATCACTTCATCTGGCTCACCTCCGAGAAGACCATGATAAGAATCTTTATAAAGCTTAAACTTCTTGTCCTTGCTGCATGATTTCTCATATAAAGCCTTGCTCACTGATGGATCTGTTATGACATCTGCCTCTCCATGAAGGATTAGCAGCGGCAGAGACACCTGGATCATCAACAATTTAATACAACACTCATTTCCTAATTTATTCAAATAAATACTTAATTGGACAAAAATTAGGAGATAAATCTCTGTAATACTTCAGAGCAATTAAATGGCATACATCTTCCAAATGCTGCTCTATCTCCTGAGTAGTATTAAGCATCTCCAAAGCTGTCTTTAACCGTGGCTTACCCTTGTAAGCAATTACATTATAAGCTGCCTGCATTGGACATGGGTGAAATAAGTTAAATGATACCCAACCAAAGTTGAGAAAAAAAGTGTAAAAATGCAAAGTAAATAGATGAAAATAAAGGGAATATGAAAATGCAATTCATGCAATTATCAGACAGAAGTTCAAAAGCATATCAACTGAGTAAAGAGATAAACCTGTTCTCGTTTCTTCAAATCCCTACAAGCTAACGCAGCCATATCCTTTACTGGAACTAGTTTTCTTGTTGGAAGAATATTGGCTACACCTATCAAGAGTTTCTTCACTAGTAATGGCGGAACCATGTCGTCTGCAATCTACAATTCATCTCTCAGCTAACAGAAGGTAACATTATGGATATACAACATTTTATTTGACATTGAGTTGAGAACAATACTTTGCACATTGGCGCAGACAGAATGGCACCATTCCACGCATTAGGCTGTTTTAAATGCACCTTCAAAGCAACAGCACCACCCATTGACTCTCCTAACAGGAAACTAGGAAGAGAGCGAAACGCTCGATTCTCTGCAATCCAATTGGGACAAAAATACGTCTTGATGTTAAGCCATAACTTGATGTTATTCTGCAGGAGTAAACTAAGTACTGAAAGACCCGGAGAAAGAGCGAGCAGATTAATTGTATAAAACCAAATGAGAAGAGTTTGAAGATGTTGGCATGGTTATACTAAATTCATGGCAGAAGTTTCGGCAAAATGGGCATCATACTGCAAGGAGAATGACCAGTAGATTCTTGTGAAGAGAAAATTCCAAATAGCCATTTCTTCGGATTAGAATGAGACAAAAAAAAATCCTATGGAGCAATATCCTCTGCACCCCAAGATTTTGAAGAACTTATTTGGTCAAGTTTCCCTTAGGATTGCTAACACTAAAAACCACTATAAGAGAGACCAATTCATCTTTATGAACACAAAGAAATGGTACTGATTATTAATTTATATGCATCTATAGTAAAAGAAGCTATAAGAACATCCTCGTTTTAGAAGTCATAGTCCTTGCAATGCAAGGAGATGAAAACAATGCTATGCATATAGTACTATACACAAACACACACGATTCAATTAAGAAAAGCAAATTCCTGACATTAAATTAAAACAACAACAATAAATAGCCAGATAAGATTTGAAGTATATTTACTCCCAGGATGGATTCAACTTCCCACAACATAAAATAGACAAATGGCTTACAAACGTATCATATCAGTCACCATGCACTGAATATATTTCACGAGCTAATCTATATGATAACTACGCCTCAGGTCAGAAGAATAGATACATGAGCAACCACTCTGCAGAAGACTTGTAGCAAAGTGACCTCAATATATTCTTTAAACCACTAGTTGAAATCCTAAATTTGGGTACCTATTGAAGTCGCTAAAATAGATGTTAAATTAACAAAAGACCCAGCAGACCAAAATTTGAACCTACCATATGATATCAGAGATCAATTGTGATTAAATAATATTAAGAGGCATGACCAAGGCAAATGAATCGCCATGAACTAGAGTTGTGAAAATAGGTAGATGGGTTCACCTAACCTATTTAATAAAAGAATTGACCAAACCATTTAATAAATGGATTGATATGATCCAACCCATTTATTAAATGGATCGACTCGTTTAACCTAATTAATTAAATATAATTAAAAATGTAAAAGTGTAAAAGCGGAAAAAACATTAAAAAAAGGAAAATGTGAACAAAGGCCTAACCAATGGTACAAGAGATGGTTCCCGACAACGGGGTGTATTGGCACCCTATGCTTTTTGCCATCGTCTCTAGACTCAAGTCTTACAATTTTTTATGATAAAGATATATCTAGAATTAGTCAATTTAGAATAATATGCTAGAAATATATATTTTTTCAAGATAATAGTCAATTTAAGAAAAGTTTTTAAATAGAAACTACCACTCTATATTTTTTATAGTCTATATATATATATATATATAAAAAGTCTTATATATTTATACTAAACATCCTTATAATATAAATAGTCTATATGATAAGGAACTAAACTTAGCTGGATCGATCCATTTTTCATGCTTTTTTGTTTCTCATGTTTTTTTTTGTTTTTTTATTCGGTTTTTAAAAATTATTAAATATATTAGATGGATCGATCCATTTATGACGTAATCTATAAATGGGTCAACCCAATCCATTTATTATATGTATTAAACGGGTCATAACCCATCTAATCATAACCCATTTTAATATCTCTGCCTGAACATCCCCAAACACAAGTTTGTTGAGTATGTGATCAATTCTTAGGGGTGTTTGGTTGCTCATTTTTCACCTCCTGTTTGTCTTTTCACTTTGAAAATAAGAGTTTTAGGTGTTTGGTTAGACACCTCCTGTTTGCCTTTTGTAGCTGAAAAAATAGTTTTTTTTATAAAAACAAAGAATCTCTGCTTTTTGGAAAAGCAGCCTTTTCAAACAGCAAAATGCAAACCGTAACAGCAAACAACAGCAACAAACAGTAGATAAGCCAAACGGATCCTTAATCTATAACATCCATCTCCTTATTGCTCCATTAAATAAATAAAATTACATTCAGCAATAATTGCTGTCAAAAAATCACTTCTTATAAAGCATGGAAATGGTAATAGGAATCCTTACTGACCGTCAACTAAGGTGACAGTTCGTCAAAAGATCAAACCTTTCTTCAGGCTGCAGATTAAACAAACCCAAAACACTCCCAACCAAATCTGACACTCTGTCAGAACTTAGGGTTCTAATCTTCAGGAATTAGAAATAGGAGGAAGAAGAAGGAGAAATAGAAGAGAGAAGAAGAGAATAATATCTTCATTCATTTCAGGATAATCAATTGTGTACAATCATGCCTCCTAATATAGGACTGAGGTCATAACTGTTTACAAGGACATCTATGATTCTATACTACAGGACCACTCACACTATAATCCAAAATAGCATTCTTCTAACTAACTAGCTGATTCAGCTTTTAGGGAACACAACAATAACAAAAATGCAATTAACATAATACTGCTTACTATAAAAACTAGTACCAATAACACAATTAGTCCTTAAACTTCTTCCCTTTACGCTGATACGTAACAATACCCCTTCCTTCACTGCATTCTTGTCCCCAAGAATGATAAAAGGCTGGAAATTGAGCTGCAACAGTAGTCTCAGGTTCCAAGTGGCATCAATTGATGGCAGTCCTTCCCATTGAATAATAAATTCACCGGCAGAAATAGGAGGAAGTGTAGTAACAGGTGTGGAAGATGAATTGGGCCTCTTTTTCAGCAATGAAATATGAAATAAATTATGAATACGACAAGTTGGAGGTAATTCCAACTGGTAGGCAACCTTCCCAATTCGAGCTAACACCATAAATGGCCCATAGTATTTAGCTGACTGTTTCATAGATTTTCTCATTGCTAGGGAGACATGTCAGTAAGGTTGAAGTTTCAAGAATACCCAGTCTCCCACCGCGAATTCTCTATATGTTCTCTTCTGGTCTACATTCTGTTCTGAGCAGAAGTAAGGCATTCTTTTAGAAAGGTATTCATGGTCTCTCTTTGCTGGAGTAGGTCTGCAACAGCGGCTACATTAGAAGTTTGAGAAAGTAGAATGGGGAGCTGGGGAACAATTCTATACAGTGCTTGAAAAGGGGACATTTTGATAGCACTATGGTAGGTGGAATTCTACCAATATTCCGCCAAACTCAACCACTTAGACCATTGTTTAGGGGCCAAGAAACACATACTGCGCAAGTAATTCTCCAAGCATGGATTGAGCCTTTCAGACTGACCATCTGTTTGAGGGTGATAAGCGCTGCTGAAAAGCAACTTAGTGCCTAGCAACTTGAGCAATTCTTTCCAAAATACCCCAGTGAAGATCCTATCTCTATTTGAGACAATAGATCGTGGCATCCCATGAAGTTTAAAGATATTATCTAGATATACCTAGGCCACAGTAGCAGCAGAGAAAGGATGAGTGAGACCAATGAAGTGTCCACTCTTAGAGAATCTGTCTACTATCACCAATATTGTGTCGTAGCCTGAAGATTTAGGAAGTCGTTCGATGAAATTCATAGCAATATCCTTGGATAAGCAGAGTGATCTGCCTTACACCTCTGACAAGTGTCACACAGAGAAATCCAAATTGCTACTGATTGTGATAAATTGGGCCAATAAAAATGTTGTTGTAGCTTGGACAGAGTTCCCTTGATGCCTGAGTGACCTCCCATAGGAGAATTGTGGCAAGCTTCTATGATTTTACCTCTGAGGTCAGTGATCATGCCAATGTATAACCTGGAATGGTATCTAAGCAAACCGTTAGTATAAGAATAAGGAGATTGAGTTGTTGGTTGTACCATCAATTGGGGAATCAATTTAGAGGCTAATTCATCTTGATGATAGGAGAGATATATGTCCTCCATCCAACTTGGAACCACCATAGAGAGAGCTCGTAGGCTAGAAGTGGCATTATCCAACCCTTCTTGTCTAGATAGGGCATCTGCAGCCTTATTTTCACTTCCTTTTTTGTACTGTATCGTGTAATCCAGCCCCAAAAGCTTAGAAATCTCTTTATGTTGAAAATAGGTGTGTAGCTTCTGTTATAAGAGATGCTTGATGCTCTCATGGTCTGTTTTAATGATGAAAGGAGAGTTCTCTAGGTAGTGCCTCCATGTAGAGCAAGCTTGTAAGATTGCCAAGAGTTCTCTCTCGTAAGCAGAGAGAACTAAGAGCCTTAGATAGATAGCATATGGGTTTTCCTCGCTGCATAAGAACTGCTTCTATTCCCATGCCACTAGCATCCCATTCAAGTGTCAATGGTTGCTCTAATCAGGTGAAGAAAGTACTGGGGCTTGAGTCATAATCACTTTAAGTCTGTCAAAGGCAATTTGAGCTTCAGGAGACCACTGAAAGCTATCCTTTTTTAAAAGATCAGTAAGTGGTTTGCTTATTGTTGGAACAGGAACTGGAAAAACCGAACAAAAGAAATGGGCAGAGTCGCGGACTAAGTCACTTTCTTTAAGACGTTCGCGGAACTGCCGGGAAATTGCAAGCAGTGTAATTTCCGGTCGCCTCCAGGATAAAACAGCCCTCTGTATACACTCAATAAAATGCACCGTATTGCACCGTACGAATTCGTTTCTGTCTACACTCAATAAAATGCTCAACTCAGAGAATCGAAAATGAATTAATTGTGTTTTGTAAGTTAGTCTCACACCTATTTATACAGGAAAAAAAGAGTTGTTGAGCTCTGATTTAGTGGAGAAGAAGGTGGGAGAGAAATCAGGGAAGGTGGGTTGAGACTGGTTCAGAGAAAGACACGATCAAAAATATAGACCTTAAGAAAAGACTGATTCTGAATGTAAATAATTAAATAAAAAATAAATATCGAATTTAATAAAAAAATATTAATTTTTCAATAAAAAATTATAGAGTTCACACCACACCACACCAACCCGGCCCGGACGGCGGCGCACGTGCGCGTGTGGTGGTCAAGCAAGAGGTAGGTCCTCACCCTTTCACAAAAGTGGGGTACCCCTTGGGACACACCCAAGTGTGTGAGGACCTCCTTTATAAATACCTCCACCAAGTGTTTTGAAAGCAATGTGAGATACTTACCACTCTATAAGACAAAGACTTGGGTTTTTCATAATTAAATATTGGGCCAAGCCTAACACTTATGATACCATAACCCTGTATGAATCCTCTATAATAGCCAGTCAGGCCCAAGAATCCCCTCAACCCTTTTAAATTCTTCGGAATGGGCCACGGGTGCATAGCTGCGATCTTTTCTGGGTCTATTGCCACCCCCGCTGCAGAAATTATATGTTCTAGATAGGCTACTGATGATATTCCAAACTCACATTTTGATGCCTTAGCAAATAATTGATTACAGGAAAATAGTTGAAATACTAATTCCAGATGAACCAGATGCTCTTCTGTTGAGGAACTGTATATAAGTATGTTATCAAAGAAGACTATAACGAATTTCCTTAGGTAAGGTTCGAATATGGTATTCATTAGTGATTGAAAGGTGGCAAGGGCATTTGTGAGGCCAAAGGGCATCACAAGGAACTCATAGTGTCCTGTATGTGTTTTAAAGGTTGTTTTAGGTATATCTGCAGTCTTCATTCTGATTTGGTGATAGCCAGCTAAGAGATCAATTTTAGAAAACACTCTAGCCCCCCCTCAACTCATCAATAAGTTCCTGAATAACTGGAATTGGGAACTTGTTCTTAACAGTTGCTTTGTTTAGCTCTCTATAATCCACACAAAATCTCCAGGCCCCTTCTTTTTCCTTGACTAATAATACAGGGGATGCATAAGGGCTAGTGTTAGGCTGAATCACACCATTAGCCAACATTTCAAGTACTAACATTTCAATTTCATTCTTCTGGTGGTGTGAGTACCTATAGGGTCTCACATTAGGGTCTATGGAATTTTTGAGTGGAATAGCATGGTCATGAGACCTTGTTGGAGGTAAGGTGGTGGGTGGTAGGAAGAGTGCATGGTATTTGTTGAGAAGTGGTTGAAATGTAGGTGATACGTGTGGTATATATATTTGGTTAATTCAGGGTCTGATGGAACTTCACTTACTGACATTAAAAAAACCTAGCAGTCACCCCCTTCCAACCCTTAGAAACTAAGTGATTGACACTCTTGAGGGACACTGTCTTAAGTTTAGGGCCCTCAATAATTCCCTGCAATTCTAAGGACTTATTATCCTTCTGTATTCAGTTTATTGTACTCAAATTCAAAGGTGACTGGTGTATGATTTCTCATCCAGTCGGATCCCAATATGAGGTCATAATCCCCTAGGTCTAAAACCCTCACAGGAAATTGAAATCTTGAATTATGCATAGACCAATTAAACTCATCGCACTTACAATGAGTTGTATGCCATCTGCAACAGCTACTGCTGCAGGTATAACTTGTCATAGGGGTAGTTTGGCCTCCAGTGCAACCTTCTGTTCCACGAAGCTATGTGTGCTCCCGCTATAAATGAGGATCATGATGGCCCTTTTGTTCAATATACCCTTCAACCTTAGTGTTTTAAGAGTGACTCCTCCATGGCATTGAGAGACAAGGAAATGGGTTCCATGCTTTCCTGCACTTCTTCCTCATTGCCATTGGTTTCCCCTGCTTCCTCAATTTCCCCTTCTCTAGGTTCAATACATGAAGCTTCTTGATAGTGCATTGATGGCCTGGAAAGTACTTCTCCCCACATTTCCAACAAGCTCCTAGGGTTTTCTTGTAGGTTAATACTGGTAAAGGAAGTTTTGGATCCGGTGGTTTAGGTATAACAGTAGAAATTGTGTTTGTGTTTGTGTTTGGCTTATAGGTGGAAATAGGTGTAGGATTCCAAACCTTGTTGGTAGTAGTCTGCTTAGCTGGTTTGTATGAATATTTGGGCTTGGTTGCTTCGATAATATCCTTGACATGACTCTCTTGAAGCTTGGCCTTCTTGATAGCTGCATAGATATCAATGGGTTCATGGGTTTTCACTGCTGATCGCAATTCTGGTTTTAACCCAGAGACAAAACAGGAAAGATAAAGGGATTCAGGGATGGTTGGATGAGTCTCTTCCATTTTGAGCTTCAGTGCCTCAAACTGGTCCTGATATTCTGTCAGAGTGGAGGTTTGTTGCAGTTGATTCATCTGTTCTACTATATTTGTGGTTTCAATTTCCTGGAACCTCTTCAGGATCTCTTTCGTGAACTCCTCCCATGTTGCTTTAGGGTGAAACTTAATCCAGTTTTTGAACCACTTGTCAGCCCTTCCTTGCAAGTAGATACCCACCAGATCCAGTTTCCTTTTCTTTGCAACTTCAAATATCTGGAAATATTTTTGACATTTGCAGATCCAAGCTTCCACCTTCCCTCCTTCAAATGCTGGTAGTTCACAACGAGGCAACATCTTGTTGAAGATGGTCGGTGCTCTGGTGTTGTTTTCAATGTTTGAGTGAGGAGACCGGAGAATACCCCTGTCACAATGAGCTCCACCGGACGGAGATGCCACTTGCGATGATGCTTGGACATTTCGAACAAGGATGGATAGGTTAGGAAAAAAAGTTAGTTGGTCCTTCCTGAACAACTCTGTTCTTGAATAAGAGAATCAATCTGTTGATTCTGTGCAGACTGCATATCCTGGAACAAGGCTTTGATTGATTCAAGCTGCATCGCCATGATTTCTGCTTGTTCTTTCATCTGGGCGGTGACCGCCCTCATTTGTTGCTCTAGACCTTCCATGTGTCTCTTTGTAGCTGCTCTAGTTCGTCGAACGGCGTTACTGACCATCACTAAGGAGAAGGAGAAATAGAAATAGAAATAGAAGAGAGAAATAGAAATAGAAATAGGAATAGAAGAGAGAAGAAGAGAATAATATCTTCATTAATTTCAGGATAATCAATTGTGTACAATCATGCCTCCTAATATAGGACTGAGGTCATAACTGTTTACAAGGACAACTATGATTCTATACTGCAGGACCACTCACACTATAATCCAAAATAGCATAACCACTCACACTATAATCCAAAATCGCACAATACTAACTAACTAGCTGATACAACTTTTAGAGAACACAACAATAACAAAAATGCAATTAACATGACCCTTTACGCTGATACGTAACACACTCTAATCCCATCTAATCACCTCTTGTGAACCACAAAGAAATGAATGATACTGGAACTTCAAAGAAACCTAATAGAGAGGTTACGAGATTTGATAGACTCTCAAAGCAAAGATAACCCCTTTCTGACCATCAAGATAATTTTGATATACAAGAACATCTATATAACACTTTGATCAAGTTTCTCCACTCTGCTTCAAAATATATCCTGTAAATAAAGTAAAAGGTTTGGATCTCAATGTCCTTTAGAGATTCTTTCCTACGTGCTTTGAGATTCCTTCCTAAGTGCTAAATTAATACATTGCCTCATTACCAAGGAGAAAGTAAAAAATTAGCCAAACACTGCAACAACTGCAAGCGCTCTCTGGATGACATTCCCTCCTCACTAACAATCCAAATCAAAGAAAATTCATGCTAGTAAATTACCCATCTCCCTAACTTTGTAATTCAAGTTGCCTTAACATTAAAAATATCCTATAACCTGCCTATGCAAATTGTTGGTACCCAGTATATTTTTCAAATATAACAAGGCAAACTTATGCTATTAGGATTTTCCCGTTTCTAGTAATGTGTTCAAAGCATGGAAATATAAATCTGATCTTTTCACTTGCAAAGAGATAACATCATTTCCTCAATAAAAATAGAATAGATTTTCTACAAGGAACTCAAAGCAAATGTCTGGTCTAGTTCAATCCATACCTTTGACTTTGGAGTAATGCTCGATAACATCATCCACTAGCACGTCAAATCTGGGAACAAAGCCATGAAGACCTTCTGAAAGACCAAATCCTGGGTAATCCATACCAAATACTGCGAAACCAGAGGATGCCAACTTTCTTGCAACTCCTGCAGATGTGTGTAGACAGTCAACAAAGTCTATTCTCCACAGCATTGGCATCCCTAAAACCACATAATAGTAACTAACTACTACTTGAAAATGGTTAAATACCTTCCATGAAAAATGTGCAAGTGTCTCCATAACCATGACAAAGGCACACCACTACTTTTGGGGAAGAGATCTTTGGAGTCCAACTTTTAGTGAAAATTTCCAATCCTCTAGAGTTCTTTTCGTATGACTGCACAAGAAAATACAAGTAATTTCATATATTACAGGCCTAAGTTATTCTGCAGAACAACAATTTGATTGAGGATTAGATATCTAAGAACATCCCCAACACATGTTGTTTAAAAGAGTGTCAGATGATGTGACATTGGTTTGACTGTGTTTAAAAAAGTGCCAGATGAGATGTGGCATTGGTTTGACAACTTATAAAAGATACCTATTATTGGAGTGATGGTGGGTGCCAAGGAAGGTTGCCAAACTTTTTTTAATATAAAAAAATGATTTACTTGATTACTATTGGTGCACTTTTTTACGAGTCTCTTTCCTTTCACTATTGATTGACGATATTTATAATTAAAATAAATTATATATAAAGTAATGATTTGTGGAGCTTTTGTGTCAACTTTTAAAATTGCTTATTATTTGAGCATTTTTTAACAAAAGTTGTGAAGAGTAATGTGGATAGTTAAATCAATAAAATATTATATTTTAGTATGATGTGTTAAGTTTTGGCACTCTATTGAAGATACTCTAATGATAGCATAACCTGTCAGATTCCACTTGTCTAGAATTTAGAGGAGGGGCCATCGGATCCAGACCCCTAACTGGAAACGGCTGGGCCTACCGATTACTATAAATTGATGTGTATTAAAAAATAATCAAAGCTAAAACAAACTGTACTTCTAGAAGCTGTAGTTCTTGAAGCTTGTCTTCCTTTTTTTTCTTTTCCCAACTATTTGTATTCCCCCACATTTGAAGTATTTTTTTTTTGTTGTTGATAATTTCTTTTTGGTTGGAATCCAATCTTCCCTTTTCGTTTGAACCACATAGAAAGTGATATTCACCTCCTTAAGGCTACCAGCATTGAATTCGAATTCAAATTTGAAGAATATTGTCAGGAGATGAAAATAACATTTGAAACAAAAATGGCAGCATTTAGTACAACAGAAAGAAGTATAAGGAGTTGGACTTGATACACCTGAAAAAGGGAGCTAATAAGTTTCACCTACAAAGAAGGCAGTTGAAGCATTAAATACAGAGAATCCCTCTTCTCCCCTTTAAAACCCCAAATTAGCCTTAAAATTCATATTTGAATTGACATGCGTAAGCAAAATAGATTGCCACAATGAACTATAAGCACATTTTAGATGCAATTAATTTCAAGCTAGTCAACTCAACTGTTCTTCCTATGTCCACCTAATTAATTTTTCCTTCTAGCAGCAAAATGTCACTACAAATAGATTTAATAATAGATAAGTACATAGCTTTTACCTCGTTCATTCTCAATCCATCAACAGGCGTCTGCAACATATAAATAGACATCGATGAAGTTTACTACAAAATTAATAAGAAACTTGAATAACCATCAAATAATATAATAACCACAAAATGAACAGAAAATCATCGTTTGGATTTAACGAAACAGAATCATAATTTAATAACATTCTGATTCCGGAAGCAAATGCCAATACATGAGAACAAAATAAATAAATAAAAAAACCTTGAATAAGATATGGTCAAGACCAAGCTGAATGTCTTTAAACGCTTCACGAACGCGTCGTCTAGCAGGCGCCTCGTCCATATTCACATCGAGAAGCTTCAACAACTCTTTGTCGACACCAGCTAACTTTCCTGAACTCTCCATTACTTCTCCCCTTTTCTTTTTACCTGGAAACAAACAATCCCTAATCCTAGAAAAGAATTAAAAGAATAGAAGGAAAAATAAAAGTTGGAGATGAAAACGCTACTTGCTATATTTATACTTTTTCTAAAGCAGATAATAATGAATAATAATAAATATAGAAAAGTAATGGAAAATAGAGACCATCTAGAAAACGGCAGTGGAGATCGTAGACTTTCGCGGGTTAAATCCATAACAAGCAAAATCTCAATCTCACGTCAAACCCATGAATTGAAACTATCTTGGTTGTTTGGTTTGTTCCAATTTTATTTCAATCTTGAGCTATTTATTTGTATTTTATGCGGAATTGTCAATTTTTCCCGCAATAAAACTACCAATTTCTTATGTATTGCTTTTATAATGGAAATGCGTCAGTTTTAAGTTGTTACTCGTAAAACTGCTTTGGCGAAGGTTCCATATCAGGAGTGTGTGCAGTGCAAGTGTGGAAGAGATAAATTTAGTTAGGATTGACGTTTATTTTTTACGCCTGACTGCCACGGATGCTATGTGAACACGTTTACGCGACGAGGGCTTTGCAGATGTATGTCACTCCGACAAAGAGAATCATTTTCACACAAGGCTGGAAGCTAATGCTTGGAAAGTGTGAAATCTTATATAGATTGCTCAATTTTAATTTAGAGAGTACAGAGGAGGTGGCATCTCCGCTCTGTATTCAATATTTGCAGTAACGATTTTAGTAAATTTTTATTAAAATATTTTAACAATTTTTTCGAATATGCCTGATGACTTGTTACCGATCATGTTTACGTGTCAATGTGAAGGCCATAGCTCTGATCCGATATCGTAATGGCTCTACAAAACAGTAAGTAGGTCAGACAAGGTTAGAGTCCGACGAACCCACTCTAATGCCTAAGTCAATTTATGATTTAGGACCGAATAAGAGGATAAGAATAGGTTTTAAGATAGTAGTTAACGTATCGAACATTGCACTTATATCTGTCTATTTATTGTGTTTGATTAGGTTGAGATTGTCCCTTTATTAGAAAACCTTATGAGTTTAGGATTTCTAGTTCCTTAAGGAGTTCGAATTCTGGGAGAAATCCTTTATCTCGTAGGATTCATGAGGTGTCTTTTGGTGATGGGATCTAAAGCTCCGCATATTGACTGTGGGTTTTAATCAGCGAAAGTTTGGCCTTTTATCGTTGGGCTTGAGTCGTCGTTTTAATTATGGGCTTGGCCTCAATCTTTACGCGGCCTTTTATTCAAGAAAAGGGATGATCATGATGTCATCAACATGATGTCATTTCGCATGATATCAGATGTCCCCCACATTCCTTATAGTTTATATTCTTCCGGGATATAGTTTGTAAAAGTTATTTCACAAGAGATGTCATTCCGTGTATTTGGCTTTTCCACAACCGTCACCTTTTGAAGTCATCATCAGGCCGCCTATTTTCATTTTTGGTGTGTTAATGTGGCTAGCTGGTAATGGTTCTAGGATCTTGTGCTCTTTGCGACACATTTATAACATCTCGTGTTTCAATGCTAAGAGACCCTTCACTTGCCTTTAAGTCTTTTCGGTTTCTTTCTTCCCTTTATCTTCTTCTCTTTGGTTTTAACTTTTTTGCTATTCCCTTTTTTCTGCATATTTTTCTCTCCCAAGCTTTCGATTTTTCTCTTTCATCTTTGAATTTTCAACATTGCTGCTCCTCTTTAAGTAAGTTCTTTTTTCCGTTGCTCTTTCATTTTCTATCTTTCCTCTTTATCAATGGTTAAAGCGGGATCTTCTCGTGGCAAGGGCAAGGGTTCTAGCAAGAAAGGTAAGCCTCAAAATGGTAGGGTTGTGTAGAATCTAAAGAACCTCAAAATGGTAGGGCTAACATTTCGCCTTCAACATGGACAGTACAATTGAGATCTTGCATCGTTTTTCCTTCGAGTATTAAAGTGACGAGGTGATCCACAAACGACTCAGCCATTTGATTAAAGTCGTAAATTGATTCAGGCAAGAGTTACTCATACCAAAAGGCTGCCAATTCCTTCAGGGTCTCCTTGTTGGGTGATACGCTTTGGGAGTGTGCCTTCAGAGTTTTAGTGGATTCCTGGCCGGACTACGCTGCCTAAACAGTCTTATTACGAAGGTCTTCCCTTGCCTTTCTCAGTTGTTGTTGGAGAATGATCCTCTCCTGTTGATGGGTTGCTTTCGCTTCGTCCATCTCTTTTTGCATGGTGATCACATCTCCAGGAAACCTCATCTGCCAACAATTGGTACTGAGGATCCAGTTGGAACGGTTGTTGAACATCTTCTTCGTTGTTTCGATGAACTTCTGACTAAATTCGATGAGATGCAGCCATAACTTGATATTCTGAATAATTGCGACAGATTGTTCGAATCCACCTTCACTGCACCAATGATAACTTGTTACCTGATCCTATTTACGTGTCAAGGTCGTAACTATGATCTGACATCGTAATGGCTCTACAAAACAGTAAGTAGTCAGACAGGGCCGGAGTCTAGTGAACACGCTCCGATGGCTAAGTTAGTTTATGATTTAGGACCGAATAAGAGGGTAAGAATAGGTTTTGAGATAGTAGTTAACGTACCAAACCTTGTGTTTATATTTGTAGTGTTTGATTAGGTTAAGGTTGTCCTTTTAGTAGGAATCCTTATGAGTTTAGGATTCTTATTCCCTTAAGGAGTTCGAATCCTGGGAGGAATCCTTTATCTCGTAGGATTTAAGAGGTGTCTCTTAGTGATTGGATCCAAAGCTCTGCGTATTGGCTGTCGGTTTTGGATCAGCTAAAGTTAGGCCTTTTATCATTGGGCTTGGGTTGTCGTCCTAAATATAGGTTGGGCATCAGTCTTTACCTGACCTTTTATCCAAGAAAAGGGGTGATCATCATGTCATCAACATGATGTCATTTCACATGATATCGATTTCCATATGGATCATCACGGATATTGGGAATCAATATACTAAATAAACATATTGACGTAAACATTTAAAACCAATTAGATTAGTTATATAAATAATCAATCTATTGGTTATTATTTATAAATATAACTAGTAAACTAGTTTTTTTTCAACCAGTAAAACTATGAGTAAACATAATTGAAAATAAGAAACAATCAAGCATCAATAAGTTTTCTTTATAAAAATGGATAGCTTCTGAACTTTTACTTTCTAGCTTGTATTGCTTGTTTAATTAGCTTACTCACACCAAATGTTTCTCACTAAAGGAACATTAGTAAACATTAATTATAGAACAACACGTGACACACTGCTACAATAACATGTTGATAACATCTGAATATTATCCTTGAGGAAAATGTGTAATAATGAAAGAAGGAATGAGTCTTCAGCATTATGCCACACCACATGGATCGTAACAAGATACGCCATATAAGAGAGACACAATGAAAAGAGTCAAATGAAATAGACATGCCATTATTCCCCATACCAGCGTACATCCGTCTTGACGGTTCCAAGGGCGCCTTTACAGCCATCCTTAAATGGGAATAAATATACTTAAATGGAAATTAGTATCCATTAATAGGAGTAATGACATGAGTGTTCAAATGAAACATCATTAGTACTGAAAGGTTACAAAAATCTATATAAATACCCTAACTCCGAGGTATTTGAGGTATGCTCACTGACTCTCATAAAACTCTTGTCAATTATCCTTATTATCACTAAATATTATACTGACTTTGGAATTGGAGTCTCCCTCACTGATCCCAATGGCACCTCATAGGCAAGATATTTCTGGGTTGGTTATCCATACTCAAATTAGCCATTAATAAATCCATTTTCTTATTAAGCTCATCAGGGTTGGGAGATGATTGGGGTGGTGCATCACACATGTACATACCTGACCTTACCTCGGAGAAGCGCTAGGTCGGCCAATGGGAACTTCTTTCGGCTAACTCTTGGATGAGCGCATAAGCGTCATCCGGGCTCTTTCGGAATACACTTCCACATGCGGCTGCATCAATAGTGGCACAATTATTCGAAGATAAACCACTATAAAAGATATTTACTTGTTCCCACTTCTCGAAACCATGATGTGGGCATTTCTTGAACAACTGGCAGTAGCTTTCCCATGCATCGTACAAGCTTTCTCTCTCATTTTGACGGAAAACGTTGATCTCGTTTTTGTACATGGTCATCTTGGACGGAGGGAAGTATTTAGCAAGAAACTTTTTTACTAAATCGTCCCAAGTTGTGATGGATCCGTCATCTAAGGACTCTAACCAATCAATGGCATCCTCCCTGAGAGAAAAAGAAAACAATTTGAGTTTAATAGCGTCACTCGTAATGCCATTAGTATGGAATAAAGAACAATGCTTAATAAATTTTGTAAGGTGAGCCTTTGGGTCTTCTCTAGCATCGCCTCCGAATTGCCCGACATTTTAAATGAGTTGAATCATGGCCGGTTTAATCTCGAAGTTATGTACAACTATGGTTGGTTCTACGATGCTAGATGTGACCACAAGGCGATTTGGAGTTAACATGTCCATGCTCGTTCTTTCTCTGTTTTCTTCCATGACGGCGTTTCTTCCTTCACGCCGATTTCTTCGGCACGTACGCTCTATTTCTGGGTCAAAAACTAAAACATGCCAAGATTGGCTCCGCGTTAGCATAAAAATTGAAAAAGTGTCTAGAATGTCAAACCTGATTGTCGCTAATGTTGCAACTAGAATCCCCGGCAACGGTGCCAAAAACTTGATGCGTATAAAACGTATACGTGCTTTTTAGAGCAAGTGCACTCTATCGTACCAAGGAATATAGTATACTTATGTATAAAGATCGATCCCACAGGGATTCCGCACAATCATTAACTATCCACAGGTTTTTGAAGTCTAAACGACTGGGTTAAAATGATTTTTGGTTGTTTATAGCGACAAAAACTTTTGATGTTAAAACTATGAAGTAAAACACTAGGGAGTCGAGTTCACTTCTTAAGTTTGAGTCAAATGAAATCTATTGAAATAAAACATCGAAGAGAAACTCGTGAATTTAAAGATGGTGATTTCTAAAAGAAACTCGGTGCTAAGACCTTAGACCACCTCATTCTTATTCTTCACTCTCATTTACTTAACCGGGCCAATGGTTACTTAAATACGACAAGAAAGCCTTAATGTCAATGAGAAATCCTAACAATGAAATGCCAGGAACCACATCGATTTGCTATCGACTCTAGGAATGTAGTTTTCGGTTGATGGAAAATAGGCAAACACAGGCACAACGGAAATATAAAAATTTTACCTATTTCCTTTAACCCAAGATCTGTTAAACGTTATTTCATATAAAGAGGGATAGAACGAAATACCTTTATTGACGATCTATCTACAGTTGCAAATGAAGTGCCCACAACTCTTAATCCCGAGTTTCATGAACACAATCAAAACAAACAATCAAACAAGTAAACAATTAGAATACAACCGATGAATAGAAATCAAAGAAGACTGCCTCTAATAAATCAACACAAGATCAAGGAAAGAGAAATAGAAATAGAGATAGAGATAGAAATTAATCGAATGGAGACGAGCGGAGTATTTTCTTCTTCAATACTGTGTTGGCCGAAATTCCTACTGTGGGAATGTTCTCATGGGCCGAAAATCACAATAAGGGGGTATAAATAGCCTCTTGTATCTAAACCCTAGTTACATAGAATTAGGTTACTTAAGTAGAGTTTTATTCTAAATAATACTCTATTAATATTATCTATAATTATATCTAAATATAACAGATAATATTTGTGTATTGATAGGATAATAATTAGAGACATATAATCACATTAAACCTCCTAACTTATTTATCATATAATTAATTTAACCACAATTATAATCCAATTATAATTATCTAAATAAATTAACTAATATATATACATTTAATGTATATGAATTTCGGCCCCCTTAAATACTTAATTAAAACAATTTTAATCTTCCATTCATTAATTGCTATTATGTCCTCTTTTAGTTCCAAGTCTTATGTGTGACTCATTAGGTTCTTATTGCTACTAGTCGTATACAACCATTGAATTAATTTCCCAAAATTATATTCAATCTTTGTATATCGGAATGAGTGTGCGGACTATGAATAGCAGAACCGTAAACATTCCCCCAGAGCTATAAGAAGACAGGTTGTTTCCGTCGTTGACCTTTCCATATTAGGTCCAGTATAATTCGATCCTTCATCAGCTACATCCTCGAACTGAATCTTATGACTATGGATTATGTCAAGTCACATATAACGAGACCTTCATTTGTACTTGTACATGCCGAGTTAACTCCGAATAGATAGATTAAACGAAATCTTCATTTCAACTCTTGATCCATCACCTTGCAAGGATTTAGAGTCAAGTCTTCCACAAGCGATCTTTGGACGTATCTCCTATTTATCAGGAGTGACAAATGCTCAATCCAACATTAACTATTCTGCAATTACTTCATGTGATACCCAACGCCTGCCCGCACACACCCCATGGTCCTCCCTGTTATGGATCGTGTTTGAACAGAGTCAAAGTATCACATTCCATAATCCAGAATCACTAATTAATATTCCTTTGAGTCTGAGGATTACTTATACCTACTAATACCAATGTGACGAATATGTGACATAGGATAAATCCATCCATCATGTTATCTCAAGTCGGGTCCCCAATCCTAATGAACTCCTTCACTGGATCCATGTAACTACCCAGATATCCACATATCTGAAGCTTGTGAGATCAGCTCTCTATTCACAACAGAAGACATTATTAAATGCAAGTCTCAATAGTATTATGTCAATACCTATTCAAACATATTACTTGACTTGAGGTGGTTTTTAAGTTTATTAGTTTATTATAATGTTTTGTCTCACTTCATGCTTGTATGAACACTTTATAATCACTTTAAATAAACTTAAGGATTTTCTTTTATTTGACTTATTTAGTTCTTAAAAGTGATTGCCTTTATATATGGTTGAAAACTATATCTTATTAAAACAAATGATATAAAAGAACAATTCATTTACAGCCGGTTTATATCCTACAACAGTTGACTATATGACACTAAACCCCAACAGGTGAGTAAAAAGCGATTAACTGAAATATGGATGAAGCTTACGTTCTTAGTTCTTTTAAATTGAATTCCTTTCGAGTGTTACCTAAAAGACTTCTAATCTTGACTCAAAATATTAGAAAGATTCCCCTCATCCCTAGCAGGGAAGAATTAGTTCATAGTCATTGAGGAAATAAGACTTGAAATAAAGTGAAACTCATTGAAAGTGGAAGATGAAGAAATGAAAGATGAATAAACTTTTGATTAAATGTGAAATTGATAGGGGTCAAAAAACCCCTATCCTTCAATAAGCGAGTAATTCTCGCATTTTTATGCATGTGTGCGTATTAGTTAGATTTCACATATGTTTTATTTACTTTTGTAGTTTGAAGTCGTTTTCTAGTTGTTTTAAGGCAAATATTGCCAAAATAGCACGTACGTTAACTATCAATTATTTAATGTGGCTAAATGATCCACTAAAGGTCGCACCAAATGGAGTTTTTACTCAAATCTAGCGAGTGGTGGGTCAATTTAGCCTTTGAACTGACGGCGTTTGGAGTTTATGTACGTGTGCAGGTCAAAACAGGAGCAATTTCGGGCAAAAATCGCGTCTCGGGGACCCCTGACAGTCACTCGGTGCGTTTGGGCGTTTGTCGCTCATCAAACTGGCCTTTATAGGCCAACTCGACAAGCTGGCACTACCAGTGTGACGAGCTGCGCCTCGGGAATCAGTCTTTTGACTGATTCTTGGCCCCATGACTCCACAAACTCGCCCCCACTTATCCACCTGCAACAGGAAACAAACTCGGTTAGGTTTAGGACTTAAACTACATCTATAAATAGGACTTTGTAAATGTAATTAGATATCTTTCAATTTGTGTAAAAACCATAGCCTCCACCCTTGAAGAATTCTCTCTCTCTTTCCATCCACCATTGGAGAACCTTCAAGCTCCGCTTCCACCGAGGATTATTCAAGGATCCAGCCTTCAAGTCCTAAGAAGAGATCTGCACTGGTCGACAGGTTTCCTGAAAGAGATTTCTTCTCTTTTTATATTCTGTTTACCTTTGATCCAGGCTATGAATCTTAGGCTAATTGTAACATCGTGACAAACACATTCTTCATCTTTAATGTTAATTTCATTTCTTGTTTCATTCAATTGATTTGCCTATTTAATCTTTGTCTTACGTTTTGTCTGATTGGTTTAACTCATTCATATATCCGAATAAATACTTGGCACATATTGCGAGCTGAATCTGACGTAGTCAGAGCCTATAAAATTGACGACCCTATGGAAGATTAAGCCCAAATTACTGAGCCTTAGAGCTAGTTTCGGTCTTACAAGGGAATCACGAGCTAGGAACCATAGAAGGATAAGTAGGGTTAATCGCCTCAGGCACAAGTGACTTAGATTAGGTTAATAATTGATTGTTTAAACAGGTTGAATTTATCATTATCGTATCCTTCCATAAACCTTCGGGTAATTGCATTGTTGAAAGATCACTTAGGAGTAGAATAACTTAATTAGGAGTAGGTTAATATAATAAAAAAACTCAATCTCAAACCCCCCAAAGCCTAGATAATATTAGAAGCTTAGTAGCTCGATACTTGCATGTGTAAATCCTGTGGATTCGATACCTGGACTTTCCAGATTATTACTTGATAACGACGGGGTACACTTATCCCTAAGTGAGTCTCATTAGGCGATTGCTCCGAGGCGCATCAAGTTTTTGGCGCCGTTGCCGGGGATTTATTTTTCCTGCAATATCGAACTAAAGGTCGAATTTGTTAGTTTAGGCATTCATTTTTGTTTATGGTTTTCATTTTATACCTTTCAAACTTGTTCATAATCATTCTTTTATACATTGTAAAAGCTGTATCTTTGTAAAAATCTACACATTTTTATACATCTTAAACTTTACTGTGTTAGCGCTATCATGGATAACAGAACTCTAGAACCGTCTAGCTGATTTAAACAAGAAAATGGACTTCCTTGTGGCTTTCCTTAGTCGTAAAAACCCAACAAGGATACCATTTTGTGCACAATGTGGCCAAAATCACCATGGTGAGGTTTGCCATATCAACCAATTTGTGCCTAGAGGTGAGAATGTAAGTTTTTTTGGGAAATCGCCAAAGGTATATGTTGGAAAAATAGGCTAACGTATAGCAGCGGAAATATAAAATTTTAACCTATCCATAAACCATAAGATCCGTTAACCGTTATTTCATATAAAGAGGGATAAGAAGAAATACCTTTTAGATGTTCTATCTACCGTTGCAAACGAAGTGCCCACAACTCTTACTTCGAGTTCCCGAGCACAGAACAAAACAAATATAAGATCAAGTTAGAATCAACCGTTGAATAGCAACCAAAATAGATTGCCTCTAATTAATCAACACAAGATCAAGGATAAAGAAAGAAAGATGAAAATCAATTGAACGGAAGGAAGCCGTGGAAAATCTCGTCCTCGAACTGGGGGTCGAAATTCTCTCTCTTGCTCTAGGGTGGAATTCGAAATTCTCTAGGGGGTTTAGCTTGTGGATTTCGAAAATCCTATAAGGGGGGTTATTTATAATCTCTTGTATCTAATCCCTAGTTAGATAGAACTAGGTTATTCAAATAAGAATTCAATTCGGAATAGAATTCATAATCATTATCCATTAATATATCTAATATATAAAGGATAATAATAATAACCTTATTGGATAATAATAGGAGTACTATAATCTAATTAAAACTCCTAACTTATTTATCCTTTAATTAATTTAATTCATAATCCTAATCTAATTAGGATTGATAAAATCAAAATAATTATTTATGCATTTACCATACATAAAATCACCCCCCTAGTGAATGGGCCTTATTGGGCTCAGTTGGGCTTCCATCAATTAATTAACATTGTCTCTCTTTTGGGTTCCAAGTCTTATATGTGACCCATTAGGTTCTTATTGCTTCTAGCCGTATGCAACTATTAAAATTAATTTTCAAAGAATTATATTTAATCTTTGCATAACGGAATGATGTACAGAGTATGTGATTAGCAAGTCCGTAATCATTCCCCTAGAGCTATAAGAAGACAAGTTGATTCTGTCGTTGACCTTTCAGTATTAGTTACGGTATAATTCGATCCTTTATCAACTACATCCTTGAACTGAATCTTATGACTATGGATAATGTCAAGTCACATATAGCGAGACGTTCATTTTACTTGTACAGGCCGAGTCAACTCAAATTAGATAGGTTAAGTGAAATCTGTATTTCAAGTCATAAGCTATCACCTTGCAAGGATTTAGAGTCGAGTCTTCCACAAGCGATCCATGGATATATCTCCCATTTATCGGGAGTGATAAATGCTCAATCCAATATATAACGATCCCGCAATCACTTCCTGTGATACCCAACGTCTGTTGTTCACACCCCAGAGTCATCTCTGTTAAGGATCGTGTTACACCAGAGTCAAAGCGTCACATTCCATAATCCAGAATACCAATTAACATTCCTTTGAGTCTGAGGATTATTTACACCTATTAATACCAATGAGATGAACAGGTGACAAGGATGAATCTACCCATCCTGTTATCTCAAGTCGGGTCCCCAATCCTAATGAACTACTTTTCATCGGATCCATGTAACTGTCCAGATATCTGTATATATGAAGCTTGTGAGATCAGCTTTCTGTCGGACAGAATACATTGTTACATGCAAGTCTCAACAGTGATATATCAATCCTAAACATATCACTTGACTTGGGGTGGTTTTAAGTTTATTAGTTTATTATAAAGTTTTGTCTCACTTCATGCTTGTATGAACACTTTATAATCACTTTAAAACAAACTTACAGATTTCCTTTTATTAGACTTTATTCAATGCTTAAAAGGGATTGCCTTCATATAGTTATAAAACATATATCTCATTAAAACAAATGATATAAAGAACACTTCATTTACATTAAGTTTGTATCCTAGAACAATTGTCTATAGGACACTAAACCCCAACATACTCCCACTTGGACTAAAGCCAATTGTTTCTATAACTTATCCCAGTAGAAGTTAGATGACGATCATGTACTTTCTGGGTTAAGGGCTTTGTCAACGGATCTGCAACGTTGTCCTCTGTAGGTACTCTTTCTATTCTCACATCTCCTCTTGCCACAATTTCTCTTATAATGTGGTATCGCTTAAGGTAATGCTTGGACGCATTATGAGACCGTGGTTCCTTTGCTTGCGCAATGGCTCCATTGTTATCACAATACAGTGTAATGGGATTTACAATGTCAGGCACCACACCAAGTTCTGTAATGAACTTTCTAATCCAAACCGTTTCCTTTGCTGCTTCCGCAGCTGCGATATACTCTGACTCGGTCGTAGAGAAAGCCACGCTTCCCTGCTTGGAACTCTTCCAACTGACCGCGCCCCCATTCAAGATAAACAGGTGTCCTGATTGGGATTTAAAATCGTTCTCATCTGTGAGATGACTTGCATCTGAAAATCCTTCTATTTTTAGATCCCCTTCTCCGTACACTAGGAACATATCTTTAGTTCTTCTCAAGTACTTAAGAATGTTCTTGACGACAATCCAGTGCTCGTCTCCCGGATTTCCTTGGTAACGACTCGTTACAGATAACGCGAACGCTACGTCAGGTCTAGTGCATAGCATAGCATACATAATCGAACCGATTGCGTTGGCGTATGGGACTACAGCCATGCGCTTCTTATCATCATCGGTTTTAGGACATTGATGATTGTTTAACTTTACTCCATGTAGCATGGGTAAGTTACCTCGTTTCGATTCAAGCATGCTAAACCGCTTTAGCACCTTTTCGATGTATGTAGCCTGTGAAAGACCAAACAGTCTTCTTGATCTATCTCTGTAGATCTTTATACCAAGTATATAAGCTGCTTCACCAAGGTCTTTCATTGAGAAGTTACCAGATAACCATACTTTTACCGACTGTAGCAGAGCTATGTCATTTCCCATTAGTAATATATCGTCCACATATAATATTAGAAATGCTACAGAGCTCCCACTTGCTTTCTTGTAAATGCAAGCTTCTTCGCAATTTTGTTCGAAACCAAATTGTTTTATGGTTTCGTCAAAACGCTTGTTCCAGCTTCTAGATGCTTGCTTGAGTCCATAAATGGATCTCTGAAGTTTGCAAACCTTGTTTGCATCCTTTGATATGAAACCTTCAGGTTGCATCATATATACATCCTCAAGCAGGTTTCCGTTGAGGAAAGTTGTTTTCACATCCATTTGCCAAATCTCGTAATCGTAGTGAGCGGCAATAGCAAGCATTATTTTGATTGATTTGGACATAGCCACAGGAGAGAAAGTTTCGTCATAATCAATTCTTTGCTTCTGACGATATCCTTTCGCTACTAACCTAGCTTTCTAGGTGCTAACCTTTCCATCCATATCTGTCTTCTTTTTGAAGATCCATCTGCACCCAATGGGTTTTATCCCTTCGGGTGGATCAACCAAAGTCCACACTTGGTTGGTGTACATGGAATCCATTTCAGAATCCATGGCCTCAAGCTATGCTTTAGAATCTGGACTAGTAAGAGCCTCTTCGTAGTTTTCGGGTTCGTCGTCTAACACGGGAACCTCGTCATCATCTCCCACTAGAAAACCATATCTAACTGGGAGTTCACGAACTCTTTGTGATCTATGAATAGGTGGCACTGCAGTCTCATCTAATGGGACTGTTTCGGGTTCCTCAATCGCTTCTGTTGTTTCAGTTGGTGTTTCTTGTTCATGAACTTCATCAAGTTCAATCATGCTTCCCTTTTCTGTGTCTTCGAGAAACTCTTTCTCTAAGAAGGTTGCATACTTGGATACTATCACTTTCTGATCATCTGGATGATAGAAGTAATATCTCATAGTTTCCTTAGGGTATCCAATGAAGAAACATTTATCAGATTTAGAATCTAGTTTGTCAAACGCAATGCGTTTGACAAATGCTGAACAACCCCATACTCTCATGAATGAGAATACGGGTTTCCTACCAACGAACAATTCATATGGTGTGGAACTAGCGGATTTAGTTGATACTCGATTTAGGGTGAAGAGGGCGGTTTCCAAGGCATAGCCCCAGAATGTCTTTGGAAGTAATGCTATGCTCATCATGGATCGTACCATATCTAGTAGGGTACGGTTCCTCCTCTCGGATACACCATTGTGTTGTGGTGTATAGGGATGTGTCCATTGTGAGCAAATCCCACATTCAGTTAGATAATTCAGAAGATCATCTGAAAGATATTCGCCACCTCGATCGGATCGAAGTGTCTTTATTTTCTTTTCTAGTTGATTTTCCACTTCATTCTTGAAGCATTTGAATTTCTCAAAAGCTTCGGATTTGTGCTTCATCAAGTAGATATAACCATATCGGGTATGGTCGTCTATGAAGCTAATGAAGTATCTGAATCCTCCTCTTGCTTGGACTGACATAGGACCGTATACATCTGAATGAATGAGTCCTAGAGTGTCTGATACATGTTCACCTTTATTGCTAAAGGGTGTCTTTGTCATTTTGCCTTTTAAACATGCTTCGCACGTTTCCAATGATTCAGGATCAATTGAATTTATAAGCCCATCTTGATGTAGCTTAAGCATGCGTCTTTTGTTTATATGGCCTAAACGACAATGTCACAAGTAAGTTGAATTATCTAGCTTATGTCTTTTGGTATCAATTGCGAAAACAGAAATTTTGTCATCTAACACATAAATCCCATTTTGTGATATTCCTGAAAAATAGAAAATCGAATCTCTATAAAAATCGCAATGTTTGTCTTTTATTGAAATATGAAAACCGTCGTCAACAAGACGGCTAATAGAAATAATGTTACGAGACATTTGAGGAACGTACAAACAGTTCCTTAATTCTATTACAAGCCCAAAGGGCAAATTTAAAACATAATCTCCAATTGCGAGGGCGGCAACTCTTGCTCCATTTCCTACTCGCAAGTTTATGCTTCCTTTCTTCAATTCCTTAGTCTGATTTAGTTCCTGCATATTTGTACAAATATGAGATCCGCATCCGGTATCAAGTACCCAAGATTCAGACTGTGAAATTGTATTTATTTCAATATAAAACATACCAGATGTTGAAGTCCCGGCTTCTCCCTTCTTGAGGGTAGCTAGGTACAAAGAACAATTTCTCTTCCAATGCCCCACGTCACCACAATAGTGGCAGCTTCCTTTGGGCTTCTTCAATTCCTTTCCCTTTGTTTCGGTGAGCATAGCCTCATTGCCTTTATCAGGATGGTTTGGATTGGGAGAGATCCCTTTCCTTTTCTTTGATCCTTCAATAGCAAGGGCTGGTATCTCCTCGTTTTCTTTTATATTGGGCTCGACTGTCTCGAGCATATTTGCAAGCTCTTCAAGAGAGGTTTGCAAGCCACTCATTTGGTAGTTCATGATGAACTGTGAGTAACTCTCGGGGAGGGACTGAAGAAGTAAGTTCTCACTTAGTTCACGGTCTATCGCATCTCCAATACTAGAAAACTTGGTGATAAGGCTGATCATCTTGGCACAATGTGCCATTACAGATGTGCCCACCTGCATCTTGCATCTATATAACTGCTTTGTTATTTCGAAGCGTTCGCACCGAGTTTCATTCACAAATAACTCTTTCAGGTGCTTGACCATGGAATAGGCATCCATATCTACATGCAGTTGCCTTTTTACTTCCGGTGTCAAGGATGCAAGTATGATGTCTCCAGCTTGATCGTCATCAGCCTTATGCTTCAAGTAAGCATAAAATTCTTGGTAGGGAGCATCATCCGTTGGGTAAGGGGGTATCGGCGTATCAAGTACATACCCTTTCCTCTCGAACTTCAAAACAATTTTGAGGTTGCAATACCAGTCGGTGAAATTTGAACCGTTCAATTTGTTATCGGTAAGTATGTTTTGCAGATTGGTTTTAGTCATGATTTTAAGAGTGATTATATAAACCTGAGAGTGAGAAAGAGTAAATGTATGTTATTCATTTGCTTTAAAGTATATCAATCTAAAATTATAGGCCTTTTGTTTATTTTAGATTGCTCCCACTATTTTGCCAAATTAATAGCCCTCCATATTAATTCGAAGAATTTCACAAATCCTTTAGTGAGCTAGGATCCTAACTCCTGAGATTTCGCCTTGAGTTTACCCAACAAGCTAGTCTCATTCGTTAGGTAGATTCATGTAATCAATCACATCTTAAATGTGATTCCTAGGTTATTGGGTTACTAACCACATTAGTAACTAATACGCTATTCATATTAATCTCAACCGTATTGCCCATTAGTTTATGAAAACATGAGTTTACCCATCCAATTATCATAATCTAATTTAAGTATTACCCCATATTCATGAAAAGTGATTTTCGATAATTCAGGTGTTACTGTAAGACCCCGAGCTTGAGTTTACCCAACAACCCAAAGGCCCTCAGTACTGCCGGCTGAATTATAATATTAGGGAGGGACAACCGATTTTAATAACTTGCTTATTTACTTAATTTTTTTAATGAGGGATTTTATTTTAGGTCTCATAATCTAACTTAGTCTTGATTTGCTTTAGCATACATCAGACACATACATTGGCGTTATGGACATATCATCTAAATTATTCCGTCGAGCCAGAGACGGAATAAAAGGGCAAACCTAAGGAAATACTAACTATTACATATTTCTCTTTAGGTCCTCCGTCTTCTCCATGGCGCCTTGAAATTACATATTAATTTCTATACTACTAAACAAAACTTCAATTGAATTGAAGGGAATTAGATGAGAGGAGAAATTACAATAGATAGTAGAAAGGCAGGACGCGCAGGCCCTATTTCAAAAATACCAAAAGACTAAAAGAGGGTCCAAATATGTCCATAACTCCAAACATGCATAGACTCAATTAAATAAATTTAATTGGTTGATTACATAACTATTTTATGTAATATTTATGTTAATCACATTAACTTATCAAATTAACTTGCATCCAATTTTACTTCTAATAGTTTCGTATCTTCTATTTTAATCTTTAGATTAATACAACTATACAAAACTTTAATTATGCACGTCCCAATTATTTTGATTTTAATTCATTTAATACTTTTGATTTACAAATAGGTAAAACAAACTTTTTAAATAAATTTTCATTCGATAACCAAAATAGAAAACTATCAATTTCTGAAACATATATATTTAATTATATATAAAACTGATTTTAAACAATTTAAAATTTAAGTGGGTCTCGGGCCGGGCCCGAGGTTGGGCTGCTACCGATTGGCAGCAGCCCTAGGGCGGCTGAACCGCCGCTGCCTTGCGGCAGCGGTGGCCAGGCGTCGCACCCGGCTGCTGCCGAGGGGCAGCAGCCGTGCGACAGTGGCCGGTCGCGCCGCGAGGCGCGACTCGAGCTGCTATCACATTTATTTTTTTTAAATTTTAAATATATATATATCAGTTCTAAAACGGTTTTAAAACGATTTTCAGAAATAGGAAAACCTACTATAGATTTCCGTTTTATCTTTAGAATTAATAAAACTGATTTTATCAATCTAACTATAAAACCAATAGATTTTGTTATAATGATTATCAACCAAAATAATTAGGAACATATGCATAATCTATTTTAATTAACAAGTAATTAAAACTTATTTATCTTTAGGATTAATTAATCAAAAACTATTTGTTAATTAACCTAACAATAAATATTTATTCAATCCTATTGAAAAACTTCTAAATTTTCATATATGAAATAACGGATTTAACGATTGCTCTGATACCAATGTTGGAAAAATAGGCTAACGTATAGCAGCGGAATTATAAAATTTTAACCTATTTCCATAAACCATAAGATCCGTTAACCGTTATTTCATATATAGAGGGATAAGAAGAAATACCTTTTAGATGTTCTATCTACCATTGCAAACGAAGTGCCCACAACTCTTACTTCGAGTTTCCGAGCACAGAACAAAACAAATATAAGATCAAGTTAGAATCAACCGTTGAATAGCAACCAAAATAGATTGCCTCTAATTAATCAACACAAGATCAAGGATAAAGAAAGAAAGATGAAAATCAATTGAACGGAAGGAAGCTGTGGAAAATCTCGTCCTTGAACTGGGGGTCGAAATTCTCTCTCTTGCTCTAGGGTGGAATTTGAAATTCTCTAGGGGGTTTAGCTTGTGGATTTCGAAAATCCTATAAGGGGAGTTATTTATAATCTCTTGTATCTAATCCCTAGTTAGATAGAATTAGGTTATTGAAATAAGAATTCAATTCGGAATAGAATTCATAATCATTATCCATTAATATATCTAATATATGAAGGATAATAATAATAACCTTATTGGATAATAATAGGAGTACTATAATCTAATTAAAACTTCTAACTTATTTATCCTTTAATTAATTTAATTCATAATCCTAATCTAATTAGGATTGATAAAATCAAAATAATTATTTATGCATTTACCATACATAAAATCACCCCCCCTAGTGAATGGGCCTTATTGGGCTCAGTTGGGCTTCCATCAATTAATTAACATCTGTCTCTCTTTTGGGTTCCAAGTCTTATGTGTGACCCATTAGGTTCTTATTGCTTCTAGCCGTATGCAACTATTAAAATTAATTTTCAAAGAATTATATTTAATCTTTGCATAACGGAATGATGTACAGAGTATGTGATTAGCAAGTCCGTAATCATTCCCCTAGAGCTATAAGAAGACAAGTTGATTCTGTCGTTGACCTTTCAGTATTAGTTACGGTATAATTCGATCCTTTATCAACTACATCCTTGAACTGAATCTTATGACTATGGATAATGTCAAGTCACATATAGCGAGACGTTCGTTTTACTTGTACAGGCCGAGTCAACTCAAATTAGATAGGTTAAGTGAAATCTGTATTTCAAGTCTTAAGCTATCACCTTGCAAGGATTTAGAGTCGAGTCTTCCCACAAGCGATCCATGGACATATCTCCCATTTATCGGGAGTGATAAATGCTCAATCCAATATATAACGATCCCGCAACCACTTCCTGTGATACCCAACGTCTGCTGTTCACACCCCAGAGTCATCTCTGTTAAGGATCGTGTTACACCAGAGTCAAAGCGTCACATTCCGTAATCCAGAATACCAATTAACATTCCTTTGAGTCTGAGGATTATTTACACCTATTAATACCAATGAGATGAACAGGTGACAAGGATGAATCTACCCATCCTGTTATCTCAAGTCGGGTCCCCAATCCTAATGAACTACTTTTCATCGGATCCATGTAACTGTCCAGATATCTGTATATATGAAGCTTGTGAGATCAGCTTTCTGTCGGATAGAAGACATTGTTACATGCAAGTCTCAACAGTGATATATCAATCCTAAACATATCACTTGACTTGGGGTGGTTTTAAGTTTATTATAAAGTTTTGTCTCACTTCATGCTTGTATGAACACTTTATAATCACTTTAAAACAAACTTACGGATTTCCTTTTATTAGACTTTATTCAGTGCTTAAAAGGGATTGCCTTTATATAGTTATAAAACATATATCTCATTAAAAAAAATGATATAAAGAACACTTCATTTACATTAAGTTTGTATCCTAGAACAATTGTTTATAGGACACTAAACCCCAACAGTATAACTCTGAACCTAAAACTTACGGACATTATGATTGGGAAAACACTCAGTACCCGTCAGGGCCATACATGGCACCCACGGATGATCTCTCTTACTTCCAGCCTAACACTGATTTTCATGACAGGCAAGCAGGGTATTTAGAGGAAATAATGGCTGTCTTAGAGGACATATCCACCTGACTTGCAACCAATGAGGCGGTCTGCAGAGCCCTGAGCAAGCAAATCGCCACAATTAGGCAGGAAGAAAGGGAGTACCAAGAGGCGATCACCTCACAGGAGGAAACGGTTCAAGCCATCACCTTGAGAAGTGGTAAGGAAGTTGACACACCCGTACCACCCCAGTCATAAGTCCAACCGCCGCCTCAGGTAAGTAAGGAACCGGAAGTGGTAAGCAACCCCGATCCTGTGTCTGAAAACTCAGCTCCTGAAGTAGCTTTAGAGAAAGTGGTTAGACCTCATGTACCAAAACTGCCATTCCCACAGAAACAGAAAAAGGCTAACCTAGATAAGAAATTTGCTAGATTCGTAGAGATCCTCAGTAGGCTAGAAATTAATATTCCATTAATGGAGGCACTAGAGGAAATGCCAAATTATGCAAAGTTTCTTAAAGACATGTTGTCTAAGAAAAAGATATTTGGGGAGAATGAAATAATGGCCCTAACAGAACAATGCTCGGCCATAATAACTCATAAATTACCCCCCAAACTTAAAGATCAGGGGAGCTTTACCATCCCCTGTAGGATAGGCACATGCACATAAATAGGGCATTATGCAATTTAGGAGCAAGTATTAATCTAATGCCTCTGTCTATTTTCAGGAAATTGGGACTTAGAGAGCTTAAACCAACAAACATGACATTGCAGCTAGCAGATAAGTCGATTGCACGGCCTAGAGGCATAGTTGAGGATGTGTTGGTGAACGTGGACAAACTGATCTTCCCGACCGACTTTGTGGTCCTTGACATAGAAGAAGATGACTTCGTTCCTATTCTCCTTGGGAGACCGTTCCATGCAATCGATAGGACACTGATAGACGTCCATGGAGGTAAATTGGTCCTAAAGGTGCAAGACGAAGAGGTAACATTCAATGTTTATGATTCAATGAAGTTTCCTCAGAGTTGTAATTTTGTAGATTATTAGTAGATGATGCATTGAGGAAACTAACTGTTGCATGAATGATACCTCTGCAGAATTAGATTCAGGTAGTGAGGAAGGTGTAGACTTAGATAAACCAATAGAGGACCTTCCACATGGAATCTGTTACTGGGCAAAGGGTAAAAAAGAGGACCTTGATCGTGAGATCAAACCTAAACCTAAAACCTCATTGGAGAAACCTCAAAAACTAGAGCTCAAACCCTTGCCCAGTAATCTGAAATATGTTTTTCTTCAACCTCCCATAGATTTACCCGTTATTATTTCTTCTTTGTTGATAGCTGAACAGGAGGAAAGAATGATAAAGGTACTGAAGAAACATAAGGGAGCCTTTGGATGGTCGATCCATGACATCAAAGGCATCGACCCCAAGATATGCACACATAGGATCTTCCTTGAGGATGAGATCAAACCATTTGCTCAACCTCAACACCGGCTTAACCCTAACATGAAGGAGGTAGTAAAAGCCGAGGTTATAAAACTCCTCGACTCGGGTATTATCTTTCCAATCTCTAATAGCCAATGGGTAAGTCCGGTGCAATGTGTGCCCAAAAAAGGGGAACTACGGTAATGGAAAACGAAAAAAGAGAATTAATCCCAACTAGAAAGGTTACGGGTTGGTGTGTATTTATAGATTATAGGAAATTAAATGATGCCACCCGTAAAGACCACTTCCCTTTACCGTTTATTGATCAAATGTTGGAACATTTGGCAGGACATGAGTTTTTCTGCACTCTAGATGGGCTGTCCGGTTATATGCAAATTGTTGTAGACCCTTTGGACCAAGAGAAAACCACATTCACTTGTCCCTATGAAACGTTTGCATATAGACGGATGCCTTTCGAACTTTGCAATGCTCCTGCCACATTCCAACGTTGCATGATGGCTATTTTTTCTGACATGGTCAAAGAGTTCACGGAAATTTTCATGGACGATTTTAATATTGTAGGACCCTCATTCGACCAGTGTCTTAAAAATCTGGACCGTGTCTTACAACATTATGAAGACACAAATCTGGCACTTAATTGGGAAAAGTGTCAGTTTATGGTCCAAAATTGCATAGTGTTAGGACACAAGGTGCCAGGAAAGGGGATTGACGTCGATCCGGCAAAAATTGAGGTGATAGAAAAATTGCCCCCACCTACCAATGTAAAATTGGTTAGGAGCTTGTTGGGGCGCGGGGTTTTATAGACGATTCATAAAAGATTTTTCAAAAATCACCAAACCCCTCACTCAATTATTACTTAAGGATGTTGATTTCAATTTCAATGATGAATGTATGTATGCCTTTGAATTGTTGAAAAATAAATTGATTGATGCACCTGTCATGGTAAGCCCGGATTGGTCCCTTCCCTTTGAGTTAATGTGTGATGCCAGCGACCTAGCTGTAGGAGCCTGTCTTGGGCAAAGGGTGGATAAATGTTTCCGCCCAATTTTCTATGCTAGCAAAACATTGAATGAGGTACAACAGAACTATTCAATAACTGAAAGGAATTACTAGCTGTAGTTTTTTCTTTTGACAAGTTTAGATCGTATTTGGTGTTGTCTAAAGTAATTGTTTTTACTAACCATGCAGCCTTGAGGTACTTAATGAGTAAGCAAGATGCAAGACCCAGACTGATCCGCTGGATTCTGCTACTCCAAGAATTTGACATTGAAATCAGAGACAAAAAGGGACTGGAGAACGTGATAGTAAACCATCTGTCCTGGTTAGAGTCAGAACAACAATCTTTGGAACATGAGGAGATCAAGGAGGTATTTCCGGACGAAACATTCCAATTCGTCCCATAGGAATGTCCCCCTATCGTTTAGTTTTTGGGAAATCTTGTCACTTGCCTGTTGAATTGGAACATAAAGCCTATTGGGCACTGAAATATCTAAACTTTGATCCTAAACTTTCAGGTGACCTTCGGCTAACACAGCTGTATGAACTGGATGAGCTTAGATATAACTCTTATGAGAATGCCAAACTCTACAAGGCAAGGACTAAAAGGGTACATGACAAGAAAGTGCAAAGGAAAACCTTCCAAAAAGGCGACCAAGTGCTTTTGTACAACTCCCGATTGAGATTTTTTCCTGGCAAGCTCAAAAGTAGAGGGCCATTTTCAGTCACAGATGTACACCCTTCCGGTATGGTCGAAATCGAAGGGAAAGATGGGATCACCCAAAAGGTAAACCGACATCGCCTTAAGCTTTATCTTGACAAAGATAATTTGGATGTGCAAGTCCTGCGCCTGCAGGACAGTTAAAAGGGAACTCCATTAGTATGTTGTCTTCTCCACCCTAACTCTTTACACATGAGCTTCCTTGTTTTTATATGCAATGTTGGAACTTATTATATGATTTAAGTGTGAGTAGGAGGGGTAGACAAACTTGCAAAAATTGTATATTTTTTAATTTTTATTGTGTCATATCTAGTTTAATTTTCGGTGTTTTGGGTTTTATTTCTGTTTTTGCATGCTTTAGGGCCTAAAAACCAAACTTCCTTCGAAGCTAAACTTCGTTATTTGTTTCTGGGGGACTGAAAACCGAATCTCAAATTGCATGCCAACTAGTTTAGGTGTAGGACACAATCCTTGTATCTGTAAACGCATGAGCGAAGATTGCATTTAGACCCTACTTTTGAAGAAATGCTAAAATCATTGCTTAGGTAGATAACTTAAGGATTGAAGGCATGTGATATTAAATTTGAGCTTGGGGAGAACTAATGAGCACAAAATTGAAACCCAAAGAATTATGAGTTGAATTTGAGCCTAAGAGCGAACATCAAAAGCTCTCTTTCTTGACATTTTTGTGTGAATGCTTTGACTTGTGGAGGATTACAAACTTTGCACCTAATACTGAGTTGAGTCTGCACGCACTGATTTGAGACAATAGACAATGAATTAGCCTCACTAGAATTAACCTTTTTCTTTACCTTATTTTTATCTTTTTCATCAACTTTAGGAAGCCCCTTTGAGCGTTAATTTTTGTAGTTTATAGTTTTTCTTCTTTCCTAACCCTTATTTTTGCAAACTATCATTTGGTTTGTTATCTAACCCAAATTTTGGCAAAACTCATCTTGAGTTTTTGTTATATTTTAGCGCTTTTTCTTTGTTTGTGGCATTATAAAGAGTAAGCCGAAAGGCTAAGAGGTGAACGAGCATAATTGCTTGAAAAGGATCGACCAAACAGTCCATACTAGAAAAAAAAAGAGAAAAGAAAAAGAAAAGAGACGAACAAAAAGGAAAAACATCATTCCCCAGTTCTTAAAATCAAACGTCTAAAAAAAAAGAATACAAAAATAAAAAGCTCGCTCACTTCATATTTGCTAAAGCCATTTAACCTTGTTTTTCCAGCGCTAGAATTTCTAACCCTTGTTGTACCTATAACATTTTTTAACCACATTACAACACCAATTCGATGATGTTTTTGATATTATTGGAGCCATGTAGCAAAGTAGAGGAACTCAGATGAACGTGCAAAGTCAACGTAATCGTAAGCAAGAATATAAGCCGAGAGTAAACACTTGAGCCACTAAATATTGTGTGAATTGAGTGAACTACCAATGGTGAGGTCTTTTACTTAGCTATCCCCTAAAGCTCATTTAATTGAACATGTATCCTTTTCTTAAGCATATAACCTGTGATAATTGAACTGCGACTTTTGGATATTGTGTCTCTATTTTGTACTTCGGAATGCATGTAATTACAGATGCTCAAAATTGCGTCAGGCACCTAGTAAAACTAGGAGGTTTCTCTAGCTTGGCTAGTGATTGCGAGTTTAGCTTTTAGTTTACTTGGGGACAAGTAAAGTCTTAACTGTGAGGAGGTTTGATAGGGGGTCTGTAGGAAAATAGACAAGTCTAGGCGTAGCGGAATAATAACATTTTATCTATTTTATCTATTTCCCTTTTCCAAGATCTGTTAATTGTTATTTCATATAAAGAGGGATAGAAAGTAATACCTTTGGTGAAGAACTATCTACCATTGCAAACAAAGTGCCCACAACTTCTTATTATCAATCTGTGAGCAACGAACGTTTTTGTTCAACACAGAAAAACAAAACTAATCAGTAATCAACCTTTAAAGTATAGCAATCGCAATGATTGCCTCTAACAGAAATCGATACGAGATCAAAGAGGGAGTAAGAAATAAAGTAAATTAGCCGAGACGACGACGGAACGATTCCTTCTCTTCTTTTCTATTGTGTGTGTCGAAATTTATGGGGTTAGGGAGTCTATTTATAGACTTCTCTAAACCCTAATCCCAGTTGTGTTATGTAATTAAATAATTGGAATCTTATTCGGAATAGGATTCCTAATTAGATAATTAAACAAACACTTTACTATTATCTAAATAATAACTAATTATATCTAGATAATTATTATTAATCAAATTAATAATTAATTAATGTTAGGGATAATTAATTAGAGTTTCAATCACATAAAACTTCTAATTAATATTATCAGATAATCTTTTAATTTAATTGATAACCATAATCAAATTATAATTATTAATCAAATTAATTTATCCCTAAATTAATACAAATTTCGGCCCATATATGTATGTCCCACTAATTACATTTTCGTCCTCCGATTCCAAGTTCCATATGCGACCCATTAGGTTCTTTATTGCCACTAGCCGTATATATCCTTTGAAATTATTCATCACGATTAATTCCAACATATATATAACGGAATACCATCGCGAGCTGTTACTAACAGAACCTATGATATTCCCCCAGAGCAATTAAGAAGTCAGGTTGATAACTGACGTTAACCTTTCTGCATTAGGTACAGTATAATACGATTCTTCATCAACTATATCCTGTCGGTCAATTCCTTATAATCATGGAACATGTCAAGGTTACATATAACGAAGAGTCTGGTTTTACTTGTACAGGTTGAATTCACTCTAAAAAGATAAGTTAAGTGAAAAGTTCATTTCTACTCTTAACTGTATCACCTTGCAAGGATTTCAATCAATTCACCACAAGCGGCCATTTGAATATATCTCCCACTTATCGGGAGTGACGAATGCTCAATCTGACATTAACTATTCTGCAATTACTTTGTGTGATACCCACCCCTGCTCTCACACACCCCAGGCTCTCACCTGTTGGATCGTGCTCACACAGAATCAAAGTATCAGACTCTATAATCCAGAATCACTAATTAACGAATGTTTGAGTCTGAGGATTAGTTATACCTACTAATACCAATGAGATGAACAGTTGACACATTAGATAAATCAATCCATTCTGTTATCTCAAATCGGGTCCCAATCCTAATGAACTCCTTCACCGGATCCATGTAACTGTCTAGATATCTGAATATCTAAAGCTTGTGAGATCAGCTTTCTGTCTCGATAGAAAACAATGTTACATGCAAGTCTCAACAGCAATATGCCGACCCCTTTATCGTGAGCTCTTTGTGGTAATGGCTTGGTCAACGGATCTGCAACGTTGTCCTCAGTAGGCACCTTTTCTATTCTCACATCTCCTCTGGCTATGATCTCCCTAATGAGATGATATCGCTTGAGATAATGTTTGGATGCATTATGAGACCGTGGTTCCTTTGCTTGTGCAATGGCTCCATTGTTATCATAGTACAGAGTAATGGGATTCACAATGTCAGGCACCACTCCTAGTTCTGTTATGAACTTCCTAATCCAAACAGCCTCCTTTGCCGCTTCTGCAGCTGCGATGTACTCTGATTCAGTTGACGAGAAAGCAACACTTCCTTGTTTGGAACTCTTCCAAATAACTGAACCTCCATTCAGGATAAACTGGTATCCTGATTGGGATCTATAATCATTTTCATCAGTCAGATGACTAGCATCTGAATATCCTTCAATTTTCATTTCTCTGTGTCCATATATGAGGAACATGTCTTTAGTTCTTCTAAGATACTTAAGAATGTTCTTGACAGCAATCCAGTGATCAAATCCTGGATTCCCTTGATATTGGCTCGTCATACTCAATGCGAATGCCACATCAGGTCTAGTGCAAAGCATGGCATACATGATCGAACCAACCGCACTGGAGTAAGGAATTACAGCCATGCGATTCTTATCACTATCCGTTTTAGGACATTGATTATTTGATAACTTGACACCATGGACCATTGGTAAGTTACCTCTTTTCGATTCATACATGTCAAAACGCTTTAGGACTTTGTCAATATATGTAGATTGGGATAGTCCGAGTAGTCTCTTCGATCTATCCCGATATATCTTAATCCCTAAGATATAGGCTGCTTCTCCCAAGTCTTTCATGGAGAAATTACCCGATAACCAAACTTTTACTGTTTGCAACATTGCAACATCGTTTCCCATAAGTAGTATATCATCAACATATAGTACTAAGAAAATGATTGAGCTCCCACTTGTCTTCTTATAAACACAAGCCTGTTTAGAGTTTTGCTCGAAACCAAATTGTTTTGTGGTTTCATCAAAACGCTTGTTCCAGCTTCTAGATGCTTGCTTGAGTCCATAAATGGACCTTTGAAGTTTGCAAACCTTGGTTGCATCCTTCGACGTGAAACCTTCAGGTTGCATCATGTATAGATCCTCAAGTAAGTTTCCATTTAGGAAAGTTGTTTTCACATCCATTTGCCGAATCTCATAGTCAAAATGAGCGGCAATTGCAAGCAATATTTTGATGGATTTGAACATGGCTACTAGAGAGAAAGTCTCATCATAGTCAACTCCTTGCTTTTGACGATATCCTTTCGCTACTAACCTAGCTTTGTAGGTACTAACCTTTCCATCCATGCCCGTCTTCTTCTTGAAGATCCACCTGCACCCAATGGGTTTTATCCCTTCGGGTGGATCAACCAAAGTCCACACTTGGTTAGTATACATGGAGTCCATTTCAAAATTCATGGCTTCAAGCCATGCTTTAGATTCTGGACTAGCAAGAGCTTCTTCGTAGGTTTCGGGTTCATCGTCTAACACGGGAACCAGTTCGTTATCTCCCACTAGAAAACCATATCTAACTGGGAGTTCACGAATTCTTTGAGACCTACGAGTGGGATATGACACTTGTGTTTCATCTAGTGAAACGGGTTCGGGTTCAACTTCTTCCGCGTTTTCAACATGTGATTCCTCTTGAACTTCCTCAAGTTCAATTACGCTTCCATTTTGTGTCTCTTCCAGAAACTCTTTCTCTAGAAACACTACGTGTTTGGATACTATTACTTTCTGGTCATCTGGATGATAAAATTAATAGCCCACAGTTTCCTTTGGGTATCCAATGAAGAAACACTTGTCAGATTTGGGATCTAATTTGTCTGACACAATACGTTTGACGTATGCTGAACATCCCCATATTCTCATGAAAGAGAAGATGGGTTTTCTACCAACAAACAGTTCGAATGGTGTGGAACTGGCGGATTTGGTTGGAACTCGGTTTAAGGTAAATAAGGCAGTTTCTAAGGCATAGCCCCAGAATGATTTTAGAAGAGAAGAGGTGCTCATCATGGATCGTACCATAACTAGTAAGGTGCAATTTCTCCTTTCTGATACACTATTGTGTTGAGGTGTATAAGGAGGCGTCCATTGTGAGCATATTCCACATTCATTTAGATAATTCATAAATTCTTCAGAAAGATATTCTCCACCTCGATCAGATTGAAGTATCTTAATAGTCTTTCCCGTTTGATTCTCAACTTCATTCTTAAAGCATTTGAATTTCTCAAAAGCTTATGACTTGTGCTTCATCAAATAGATATAACCATATCTAGTATGATCATCTATGAAGCTAATGAAGTATCTGCATCATCCTCTTGCTTGGACTGACATAGGACCACATACATCTGAATGTATTAATCCTAGAGTGTCTGATACACGCTGACCTTTATTGCTAAAGGGTGTCTTTGTCATTTTTCCTTTTAAACATGACTCACATGTTCCCATTGATTCACAATCAATTGAGTCTATAAGCCCATCTTGATGTAGCTTAAGCATGAGTCTCTGGTTTATATGGCCTAAACGACAATGCCACAAGTAAGTTGAATTATCTAATCTAAGTCTTTTGGTATCAATTGTGAAAGCAGAAACTTTATCATTCAAAATATAAATCCCATTTAATGATATTCCTGAAAAATAGAAAATATTATTTCTATAAAATTCACAACCATTGTTCTTAATTGAAACATGAAAGCCATCATCAACTAGACAGCTAATAGAAATAATGTTACGAGACATCTCTGGAACATACAAACAGTTCCTTAATTCTATTACAAGCCCAGAGGGCAAACTCAAAGCATAATCTCCAATTGCGAGGGCGACAACTCTTGCTCCATTTACTACTCGCAAGTTTATGTCTCCTTTCTTTAATTCCCTAGTCTGCTTTAGTTCCTGCATATTCATACAAATATGAGATCCACATCCGGTATCCAATACCCAAGATTCAGACAGCGAAATTGAGTTAATTTCAATATAGAACATACCAGAAGTTGAAGCACCGTTCTTTCCCTTCTTAAGAGAAGCTAGGTACTCCTTGCAATTTCTCCTCCAATGCCCATCTTTACCACAGAATTGGCATTCCCCTTTGGGCTTCTTGACTTGCTTTCCTTTGGCCTGGGCTGGCTTACCTCCCTTGTTCTTTTTGGGATATTTCGGATTGGGAAAATTCCCCTTCCTCTTCTTTGATCCCTCAATCACAAGAGCAGGTACCACCTTATCTTTCTTCAGGTTGGGCTCAACAGTCTTGAGCATATTGGCAAGCTCTTCAAGAGAGGTATGTAAGTCATTCATTTGGTAGTTCATGGTGAACTGTGAATAACTTTCTGGGAGGGATGTAAGAAGTAAGTCGACACTTAGTTCATGATCCATCGCGAAGCCAATACTAGAAAGTTTGGTGATATAGCCAATCATCTTGATACAATGTGTCATAACAGATGTGCCCTCTTGCATCCTGCAGTGAAACAACAGTTTTGATATCTCAAAACGTTCACAACGAGTCTATTTCCCGAACAGCTCTTTCAAGTGCATGACAATAGAATAGGCATCCATCTCCTCATGTTGCCTTCGCAGATCTGGTGTCATCGATGCAAGTATGATGCACCCAGCATGTTCATCATCAGATTTATGCTTCTGATAGGCATCAATATCTTCAATGGGTGCATCATCGGCCGGAAGAGCGGGTATCAATGTATCCAGTACATACCCTATCTTTTCGAACTTCAAAACAATTTTAAGGTTACGAAACCAGTCGGCGAAGTTGGAACCATTCAACTTGTTATTGGTAAGGATATTTCTTAGATTGGTTTTCGACATGATTGTTTTAGAGTACGATTTGTTAATAACCTGAGAGTGAGAAAAGTGATGGATGTTATCATTTGTTTAATTCATTTACAATTTAAATACGTTGGACTTTTATGTTTTTAAATTGCTCCCACTATTTTACCAAATTAATAACCCTCTATATTAATTCGAAGGATATTCACAAATCCCTTAGTGAGCTAGAATCCTAACTCCTAAAATTTCACCTTGAGTTTGCTCAACAAGCTAGTTTCATTCATTAGGTAGATTCATGTAATCAATCACATCAAGCATGTGACTTCTAGGTTGTTGGGTTACTAACCACATTAGTAACTGATATGTGTCGTCTATCAATCCCAACCATATTGCCCATTAGGTTAGAACAACATGAGTTTGCTCATCCAATTATTCTAGCCTAATTTAAGCATTACCCCATATTCGTGAAAAACGATTTTTCGATAATTCAGGTGTTACCATAAGACCCCGAGCTTGAGTTTGCTCAACAACCCAAAGGCCCCCAGTACTGCCAGCTGAACTATAATATTAGGGAGGGGCAACCGATTTTAATAACTTGCTTATTTACTTAACTCTTGATTAGTGAGGGATTTTATTTAAGTCTCATAATCTAACCTAGTCTTGATTTGCTTTAGCATATATCAGACATTCATACATTCATACATTCAACATTGACAATTATGGACATATCTCTAAGTTTATTCCGTTGAGCTAGAAACGGAATAAAGGGTCACCCTAGGGAAATACTAACTATTGCATATTTCTCTTTGGGTCCTCCGTCTTCTCCTTGGCGCCTTGAATTACAACAATATTCAATTTCTAAGAAACTTCAATTTACTTGAAGGGATTTGGATGAGAAGAGAAATACAATGGAGAGTAAGAGAAGGCAGGACATGCAGGTCCTATTCAAAATACCAAAAGACTGAATAACTATTATAGAGGGTCTAATATGTCCATAACGCCAAACATGCAAAGACTCAATGAAATTAAATTTAATTGGTTGATCACACAAACTATTTGTGTAATATTTTAGTTAATCAAATTAACAACTTAATTAATTTTACATCCAATTTTAATCTTGTCAATTTTGTATCCTTTATATTTAATCAAATTGTAGCAAGTACATATTAGATTAATATAACATGTACAAAATTAGTATTATGCATACCGTAATTAATTCGTATAATTCATTTAATGCTTTGAATTACTTATATCAAATATTTAGGTAAAACAAACTTATAAATAAATTGATTTTGATAATCAAAACAAATTATTATATTCTAAAACATATATATATGTATATTTAAAACCAGGTCCTTTTAAAATACTTTTAAAACCGGTACCATCGATCGGGCCGGGCCGATTTAATCGGCCGGACCCTTTGGACTAGCTGCTGTCGTAGGGCATCAGTGAGCAGCCAGGTGCTGCTGCCTCAGCGGCAGCAGCGTCCGCCGCTGCTGGTTGCTACCTAGCGGTCGAGGTTGCCGCCTCGCGGCAGCGACCCCGAACAGCTGTTTATATTTTTTTTAAAATTATATATATATATAATTGTTTTAAAACAGTTTCAAAACAATTTTCAGAATATTAGAAAACAGTTTTATCTTTTAGATTTAATAAAACCAAAACGTTTTAATTATCTAACTATAAAACCTTTAGATTTTGTTTAAACGATTATCAACCGAAATAATCAGGAACTATGCATAATCAGTTTTAATTAACAAGTAATCAAAACTTATTTATCTTTAGATTAATTAAACTAACTGATTAATTAATTAACCTAACTATAAATTTATTCAATCCGATTGAAAAACTCTTTTATTTACATATATGAAATAACAGATTAACATAGTCTCTGATACCAATGTAGGAAAATAGACAAGCCTAGAAGTAGCGGAATAATAAAATTTTATCTATTTCCCTTTTTCAAGATCTGTTAATTGTTATTTCATATAAAAAGGGATAGAAAGTAATACCTTTGGTGAAGAACTATCTACCGTTGCAAACGAAGTGCCCACAACTTCTTATTATCAATCCGTGAGCAACGAACATTTTTGTTCAACACAGAAAAACAAAACTAATCAGTAATCAACCTTTAAAGTATAGCAATCGCAATGATTGCCTCTAACAGAAATCGATACGAGATCAAAGAGGGAGTAAGAAATAAAGTAAATTAGCCGAGACGACGACGGAACGATTCCTTCTCTTCTTTTCTATTGTGTGTGTCGAAATTTATGGGGTTAGGGAGTCTATTTATAAACTTCTCTAAACCCTAATCCCAGTTGTGCTAGGTAATTAAATAATTGGAATCTTATTCGGAATAGGATTCCTAATTAGATAATTAAACAAACACTTTACTATTATCTAAATAATAACTAATTATATATAGATAATTATTATTAATCAAATTAATAATTAATTAATGTTAGGGATAATTAATTAGAGTTTCAATCACATAAAACTTCTAATTAATATTATCAGATAATCTTTTAATTTAATTGATAACCATAATCAAATTATAATTATTAATCAAATTAATGTATCCCTAAATTAATACAAATTTCGGCCCATATATGTATGTCCCACTAATTACATTTTCGTCCTCCGATTCCAAGTCCCATATGCGACCCATTAGGTTCTTTATTGCCACTAGCCGTATATATCCTTTGAAATTATTCATCACGATTAATTCCAACATATATATAACGGAATACCATCGCGAGCTGTTACTAGCAGACCCTATGATATTCCCCCAGAGCAATTAAGAAGTCAGGTTGATAACTGACGTTAACCTTTCTACATTAGGTACAGTATAATACGATCCTTCATCAACTATATCATGTTGGTCAATTCCTTATAACCATGGAACGTGTCAAGGTTACATATAATGAAGAGTCCGGTTTTACTTATACAGGTTGAATTCACTCTGAAAAGATAAGTTAAGTGAAAAGTTCATTTCTACTCTTAACTGTATCACCTTGCAAGGATTTCAGTCAATTCAACACAAGCGGCCATTTGGATATATCTCCCACTTATCGGGAGTGATGAATGCTCAATCTGACATTAACTATTCTGCAATTACTTTGTGTGATACCCAACCCTGCTCTCACACACCCCAGGCTCTCACCTATTGGATCGTGCTCACACAGAATCAAAGTATCAGACTCCATAATCCAGAATCACTAATTAACGAATGTTTGAGTCTGAGGATTAGTTATACATACTAATACCAATGAGATGAACAATTGACACATTAGATAAATCAATCCATTCTGTTATCTCAAGTCGGGTCCCAATCCTAATCAACTCCTTCACCGGATCCATGTAACTGTCTAGATATCTGAATATCTAAAGCTTGTGAGATCAGCTTTCTGTCTCGATAGAAAACACTGTTACATGCAAGTCTCAACAGCAATATGCCAACCCCTATAACATATCACTTGACTTGGGTTTACTTTAAGTCTATTGGTCTATTATAAAGTACAGTCTCACTTCATGCTTGTATAAACACTTTATGACTACTTAAATAAACTTAGGGTTACTTTCTTTGTGAAAGATTTGTGCCTTTATATATAGTTACATTTTAATGCTATATATCTGATTAAACAAATGATCAAATAAAAAATTTATTCATTAATATTAATATCCTAAAAGCAATTGTCTTTAGGACACTAAACTCCAACAGGGTCAAAAACCCATATCTTTAGGTACAGTTTTTAGGGCAGTTCAATTTAGTTTTCCTTCAATAAGCGAGTAATTCTCGCATTTTTATGCATGTGTGCGTATTAGTTAGATTTTACATAAGTTTTATTTACTTTTGTAGTTTGAAGTCGTTTTCTAGTTGTTTTTAGGCAAATATTACCAAAATAGCACGTACGTTAACTATCAATTATTTGTTGTGGCTAAATGATCAACCAAAGGTCGCACCAAATGGAGTTTTTACTCAAATCTAGCGACTGGTGGGTCAATTTAGCCTTGGAACTGACGTCATTTGGAGTTTATGTGTGTGTGCAGGTCAAAACAGGAGCAATTTCGGGCGAAAATCGCCTCTCGAGGACACCGACAGTCGGTCGGTGCGTTTGGTCATTTGTTGCTCGTCGAACTGGCCTTTATAGGCCAACTCGGTGAGTTGGTGCCCAGCTCGTGCCGAGCTGGCTTTCAGAGGCCAGCTCGGCGAGCTGCGCCTCGGGAATCAGTCTTTTGACTGATTCCTAGCCCCACGACTCCATAAACACGCCCTCACTTATCCACTTGCAATAGGAAACAAACTCGGTTAGGTTTAGGACTCAAACTACATCTATAAATAGGATTTTGTAAATGTAAATTAGATATCTTTCAATTTGTGTAAAAACCCCTGCCTCCACCCTTGAAGAATCATCTCTCTCCTTCCATCCCCCATTGAAGAACCTTCAAGCTCCGCTTCCACCGAGGATTATTCAAGGATCCAGCCTTCAAGTCCTAAGAAGACGTCTGCACTGGTCGACAGGTTCCCTGAAAGGGATTTCTTCTCTTTTTATATTCTGTTTACCTCTGATCCAGGCTATGAATCTTAGGCTAATTAACATTGTGACAAACACATTCTTCATCTTTAATGTTGATTTGATTTCTTGTTTTATTCAATTGATTTGCCTATTTAATCTTTGTCTTACGCTTTGTCTGATTGGTTTAACTCATTCATATATCCGAATAAATACTTGGCACACATTGCGAGCTGAATCTGACCTAGTCAGAGCCTATAGGATTGACGACCCTATGGAAGATTAAGCCCAAATTACTGAGCCTTAGAGCTAGTTTCGGCCTTACGTGGGAATCATGCGCTAGGAACCATAGAAGGATAAGTAGGGTTAATCGCCTCAGGCACAAGTGACTTAGATTAGGTTAATAATTGATTGTTTAAACAGGTTGAATTTATCATTATCGTATCCTTTCATATCCCTTCGGGTAATTGCATTGTTGAAAGATCATTTAGGAGTAGAATAACTTAATTAGGACTAATATAATCAAAAACTCAATCTCAAACCCCCCAAAGCCTAGATAACTTTAGAAGCTTAGTAGCTCAATACTTGCAGGTGTAAATCCTGTGGATTCGATACCTGGACTTGTCCAGATTATTACTTGATAATGACGGGGTACACTTATCCCTAAGTGAGTCTCGTTGGGCGATTGCTCCGAGGTGCATTAGAAATCAACTTACAAAACTAAAAGGAAATGACTTTGAAACATGAAATTGTGCTTAAGAACTACAAAAATCAACTAAACAAGAGTAATTGACAATTGCTCAAAGCTTGGCTACAATAAAAATGGGGATTGTGTAAAAAAAAGTGTACATTCTCTTCCAATATCTCATCTATTTATAGGCTAAATCTTGCTCCAGTCAAGATGATAATCTGAAATTGATGATTAGTAGCCTCCAAAATACTGAATTGGTGCATTAAATGTCATTAAGAAGTTCGATTGAAGAAGGGTATGGGCTTATATAGAGAAGAGGAGCCGTCCATTGCAACTTGCTGAAATTTGGGAGGTCTCGCCGAGACCTGCCCTTGGAACTCTTGTTCCAGCTTTGCTTCCAGCCAATTGCAACGCTTTGTGCGAATCTATTGCAATACGTTCAATTTGTCCAAGAATTTCCGTTTTGTTGTCTCTTCGCGGAATGCATCCATGTTCTTGCCCTGTAACTCACTAGGATAAATTTTCAATCTCATGAGGGTGTGAGGGTGTAAAAATAAACTAAAAACTCATGAATTAAATTAAAACTACGTGATAGTGTGTGGAATTGTGAATTTTAACAAAATTAGTACTAAAGTAATAAAAGGACACACAAAATGGACAAAATTATGACTCAATTTTACTGTGAAAATGGACAGCAATAATGGACAACCAAATCCTCCCACTACTGGGATTCCTGTTATACCCACTACTGGGATCCTTGGAATTCCTACCACTCGGAGTTCAACCATATCTACCACACGTAATTCTACGCTTTTGTCATTTCATTTGACGATTTCTACCTTTGATGTCGTTGTGAGCACGAACTTTTTTCGACTCTTATGATGAGACTATATTACTTGCACATAGTTATTGTAGGTGGATTTTATATCATGTCCTACAGAAGCACGAGCTAGGATCCGAACCATGACTTCAAGCTGAAAAATCATATTTTCTTTTTAAGGAGTAGCCGATCGGCTACACCTGTGACTGGTCGACAACTGGTCTTTAATTTTGTAAAACTCTATCATTCTTATTAAATAACGGTTGAAACTGCTTCTGCCAAATCAGTAGCTGATCAGCTACAGGCATCGTCGATCGGTAATCACTGTAGCAGATCGACTACGAGAACGATTTCCAGTAGCTTTATTTCGAATCTTAGGCAGTTTCTACCTAAATTAGATAGAAATAGGTAGAAACTACAAGACCAGGGATTGGTTTTTTTTACAGAACAAAGAAAAAGAAATTAAGGGAGAAAAGACAGATTATTGCCATCTTTGAGTGATTCGAACACGAATTAAACACCAAAATTGAGTTCATCCATTGATTTGCAGTTTGAGAAGTTGATTTTGGTTCTTCTTTAATATTTTGAAACACCATCAAAAATACAGTTTTTGGGTTTTAACTCTATAACAATAATTATAAATTTCATTCCAAACACACTTGGAGTGATTTATTTTGATTTCTAGTTGCATTTGGATTTACTGAAATCGGGGTCAGATGGTGCTCGGGTTTTCTGTTCGTCTACACACAGAAGTGTGCCATAGTACAAATTGGATAATAGCCCAGAAGGCAATTTTTTTAAAGGCTTTTAAAAGCCTCCATTTTTTATTCCGAACTTTTCTGCCGTTTCTGAAGATCAGCGACGCCCCATCACCAATTGACGACCACTTGTAGCCGATGGTGGCTGGTCGGCTACACATGCAAAAATAGGGATTTCTGCCTAATTGATTTATTTTTTAATTTGGGGTTAGTTTTGTAATTTGTAGTTATTTATTTTTCAGTAAATTTGTTTTTATGCTAATAATTTTATGTTGTAATTTTAAATATGGAATAAAATCAGTTTAAGGTTAAGGGACATTTTGGTCATTTTTGGAAAATATCAAATCAATTAGAACTTATAAACTAGGTTGTGGACATAATTACTATGTTGTTGTGTTAGATTAATAGGATTTACTTAAGCCCTATATGATCGAGTCCGACATCGTAGAATAAACTGAAAGATGGGTCCCAACGTCCCGCATCTAACGTATATTTGTTTTACATGTTTAGTAGTTTCATTAGGCTAGATTTGATGTATACGGCTATTTGTGCCATTCGTCTGTGATGTAATTTATTTTATATTTCCATATTTATTTATTGCTCTCCCGTGATAAAACGATGTAAATGGAAAATGATTTAGATTATAAATGGTATTCTAAGAAAAGACAATTCTACGAGTTTATTAATCAAACCCTTGGACCATTTTAATTCACGAACCCAACTCTGAAGAGATGATATTGTGTGAGCCTGTATGTCATCTAACATATGTTCTCGAACATTAATCTCGGGTGGCGACTCTCAATATAATAAAATTAGTTCGAAAACATGATAAAATGGATTAATAAACAATAAGATATGCACCGGAAGGGAGACACCATGTGTTGTCCTTAAAAATGTTAAGTGACGGTGTAATGTCAAACACGGAACCCTTTTGCTGAAATAAACAAGGATAATCGGGTTCCGTGGGCTCTCACAGTGGCGACTCTATTAGGGATAAAATGACAAAATTAAAACAACACTAAGGTTTTGACGATTAATGAGACTAAACTTTCCTTTTTGTTAAAATATGTCTGTTCACTTCACGACACTTTGCACAGTTTTCACAAATTCTAGCCCCATTTTTCTAGTATGTACATTCTATAATAGTAGCATTGACTGTGCATACTTGTAAAACACTCATCAGATGTACCCCTACAAATCGCTAGAACTCCTAAACAAGGTGAGGCGTAGGCAATCACATCGTGCTATGAGAACCTTCAAGTACCCCAAGCTAGGTCGGTCCCAAGCTCATTTAAGCAACCCTAGAAATTTCTATTTAGGTTACCAAACGTGCATTTTGTTACCATTAAGAGATGAGTTTATTTGTTCCAGTTGATGAATAAATTAAGCCAAATTCTAGGACATATGAATTTTGACCATTTCGTTTGGAGGAATAAGGTTGGAAGGGAGTGTGCATATTTGCATGCAATATTCAAATTGTCCTTAACCCGTTTGTTAATTTTGATTTTATGTTGTTTCAATTTTATTTTTCCCATATACATAAAGTGTGTCAAATCAATTTTTCATTTAGTGTCACACGCTAACAATTTTGGCAGCCATTCTAAGTGATTAACAGATTTAGGTCATATTTACATCAAAAAGGGATATTAAAGTCGGCCTAATTTGGAGTCAAGTTATACCTAATCAGGAGACATATCTTTTATGTCGTGATGTATTTTATGCGTCTTTACCTAATCATAATGTTGGGGTTTAGTGTCTTATAGAAATTGTTGTAGGATGTAAACTATTTGTAAATGAATTGTTCATTATCGTTTGTTTTATAAGATATAGTAAATTCAACTATATAAAGGCATTAATCTTTTATCAGAACTAATTAAGTCAAATAAAAGAAATCCCAAGTTTATTTAAGTGATCATAAAGTGTTCATACAAGCATGAAGTGAGACTAAACTTTATTATAAACCAATAAACTTAAAATGACCCCAAGTCAAGTAATGTGTTTATGGGATTAACGTATTTCTATTGAGACTTGCACGTAATAGTGTCTTCTGTTGTGAACAGAGAGCTGATCTCACAAGATTGAGATATGGAGATATCTAGATAGTTATATGGATCCAGTGAAGGAGTTCATTAGAATTGGGGACCCGGCTTGAGATAACAAGATGGATAGATTCATCTAAATGTCACTTGTTCATCTCAAATGGTGTTAGTAGGTATAAGTAATCCTCGGACTCAAATAAACATTAATTAATGATTATGGAATGTAGTGCTTAGACTCTGTTTAAGCTACAGAGGGGACTCTAGGTGTGTGAGGCAGGAATTGGGTATCACATGAAGTAATTGTAGGATAGTTAATGTTAGATTGAGTATTCGTAACTCCTGATAAATAGGAGATATATCTGTGGCCTCTTGTGGAGAATTAACTAGAAATCCTTGCAAGATGATAGGGTTAAGAGTAGAAATGGAGATTTCATTTAACCTATCTATTCAGAGTTAATTCTACCTGGACAAGTAAAACAGACGTCTCAATATATATAACTTGACATATTCCATAGTTACAGATTCGTCTAAGGATATAGCTGATGAAATATCGAATTATACTGGACCTAATGCGGAAAGGTAAACGTTTGTATCAACCTGGCTTCTGATCACTCTGGGGAATGTCTACGATTCTGCTAGTAACAATCCTCAAATTCATTCCGTTATATATTAAGTTGGAATTAATCAGGTTGAATTAATTCCAATAAAATATATACGACTAATAGCGGTAAGAACCTAATGCGTCACACATGGGACTTGGAATCGGAGAACGTAATTGTAATTTAGAGGGTATATATATGTGGGCAAAATTTATGTATTAATAGGGATATGATAATTTAATTAATAATTATAATTGGATTATGATTTTAAATTAAATTATATGATTATGAGATAATGTTAATTAAAAGTTTTAATGTGATTATAACTCTAATTAATTATCCTTAACATAAATTAATATCTAATTGGATTAGGATCATTATCTAATTATATTAGGATGTGATTTAAGATAATGATAGATATTTAATTAATTATCTAATTAGTAATCCTATTCTGAATCGGATTCTATTTAATTAATTAACTAATATAAGTAGGGTTTGGATTTGAGAAGTCTTTAAATAGACCCCTTCCCATATGTATTTCGGCCAAGCAAGATTTGGAGGCTGGAAATTCTTCCGACATCATCCCGTCTAAAATACTATTTCGTTTACTCTCTCGTTGATCTTATGTTGATTCCTTTAGAGGCAATCAATTTAGATTGTTATTCATTGGTTGATTATTATTCGTTTTCTTTTCTATTGTTACCATTGTTCGTGATATACGGTTAAAAAGTTGTGGGCACTTCGTTTGCAGTGGTAGATTAATCTTCAGAAAAGGTACACTTATTTAATCCCTCTTTGTATGAAATAACCACTTCGTTTGCAATGATAAATAAAAAGTTTATATTTTCATTGCGTCTAGGTTTGTCTATTTTCCTTCAGTGGTATTAGAGCGAGCGTTAATCTATTATTTCATATATGAATTAATTAAACAGTTAGGACGAGGTTTATGATATGAACCTAAAAAGTTCATATTTTAATATTGTGTTTTATTAAATAATCCAAGTATTCATTAATAAATTCAAGTATTATATCTTCATTATGTGTTTTATTCTGCCTTTCAGGTACTTAAGATGATTTAGGATAAAATTCCTCCTAAATTGAAAAGGAGCCAAACTTATGAAGAAAAGCTGAAATTCCAAACTGCGCAAGCTCACAATTTCCAGATTTTGTATAATTTCACAGATGCTGCAGTAAACAATTTTCTTCCTAGATTCTAAGGTCATGTTATTCCAGAAATATTTTAGAAGCCCAAAAGTTGCACCTTCTCATCACAAAAGACATATCCTTCTAGAAAGGTTTCTTGAAAAGACATGTCCCAATGGAGGGGTGCTTTTCTTTCCTTATTTAAAGAAGCCAGATACTGAGAAAAACATCTGAGAAAAATTAGAGATTACATCTGAGAATTACAGAAGAATCAGAGAACAACTCATCTGAATTTTGGAAAAGAGAGATCAAGAAAAAAAAAAGAGTACATGTAAAGGATATAGAGATCATTCCCTTTAACTTCATTCATTCTTTCTTGAATCTCTAAATTTATGTTTAGTGTTATGTTGATGTTTATGAATTACAATTTTTCAATCAAATCAATATTCAAGTATTCTTCATTACTACATAAATTCCATTACAGAGTTTCCTTATATGAATGTTTTCAATGTTTTCATATATTGATATTCTAAAGTTAGGAAACACATTGAGAGATTGATCCTAACTAAGATTGCAAGGAATTGATCATTTGGTATTCGCTAGCGAAATCAGGTTTATTGAATGATTGTCGTATATTAACTTATATACTTGTAATTTCATATGATAGTGGAATTAATTCTTTATGTGAGAACTAGGAATTAATGCTTCATATGAACTTATAAAGGACTCTGATTTATATCGAGAGAGTAAATTGGAAACTATAATTAACTTAGCCTGTAATGTTAGAATAAATATTTATGAAAACATACTTTAAGCATATACATTCCATTTCATTTCATTTCTATAAAAATAATTTATTTATCAAAGTTGTTTCTGGTTTATCTTAAATTAGTTTATTTTTAGATCAGATAACTTGAACCAATAGATTCATATTCACTGTAAACAAAAGAAACAGATAAAAGTGATAGTGAGTAATAAACCTTGTTCCTTGTGGGATCAATATCTTTTATTACTATAAGGAAACAATGCACTTGCGGAAATTACTCAACGGTTTGATAGTTTAATTGTTAGATTGATTTAATTAATCTAAAATAAAAACGATATTTGATTATTTGATAATTAATCTGATTCTAGAAATATATATATATATATATATATATATATATATATATATATATATGGCGATAAATGGATCGAGGTTGCCGTCGCGAGACGATAGCCCTGGGTTGCATTAGCTGCTGTCGGGAGGCAGCAGCTCGGGTTGGGCCGTCTCGCGACGGCTCGACCCTGGTTTGTTTATTATTTTATTTAAAAAATTAGTTTTTAAATTAAATCAGAATGTTTATATATTTTTTTTTCCAGAATAAATCTCGTTTAAAACGTTTAGAATTTAAATTGTTTTGCTAAAAGTTTAAAGGTTTTAATTCAATTATATTTGATAAGATTAAATTAAAAGGGTTAAAAGATTCTAGTAAAATAAGTTAAATATACATATATGTTTTGTATGGATTATATTTTATATTTAATCAATCTTAAATTTGATTAAGGGTTAAGTAAAATGAAACATGAGAGATGCAAAATTAATTGAAAAGTCTAAATTGAAAATTGAAATTAATTTAAGGGTTAATTTTGATTAACTAAAAATATTACGTAAATTGTTTATGTAATCAACTAATTAAATTTATTTAATTGAGTATTGACATGTTTGGCGTTATGGATATTATTAGACCCCTCTATAATTGTTATTTAGTCTTTTGGTATTTTTGGAAAAGGCATGCGTGTCATGCCTTATCTACTCTCTATTGTATTTCTCTTCTCACCTAAATCCCTTCAAATTAGTTGAAGTATTATAAAGTAGTATAGAAATTAAATATTGATGTAAATCAAGGCATCGAGGAAAAGACGGGCGGATAAATATGTAATAGTTAGTATTTACCCTAGGGTGACCTTTTATTCCGTTTCTGGCTCAACGGAATAAGTTTAGATAATATGTCCATAACCGCCAATGTTGAATGTATGGTCTGATGTATGCTAAAGCAAATCAAGACTAGGTTAGATTATGAGACTTAAAATAAAAAAAATCCCGCACTAAACAAAAGTTAAGTCAATAAATAAGTTATAAATCAGTTGTCTCCCTAATATTATAATTTAGCCGGCAGTATCTGGGGCTTTTGGGTTATTGAGTCACTTAAGCTCGAGGTCCTTTTAAGATAAGACCTGGATTATTGAAAATTGTTTTCACGAATATATAAGGTTAAGAATTAATTTTTTTTTTTCGATGATGATCATACGGGATGCATCAAAGGCTATGACACCAGAGCTATAGAGGCAACATGAGAATATGGATGCCTCTTCGATCATTGCACACTTTGAAGGAGCTATTTAAGAAGAAGACTCGAAGAGAGAGCTATGAGATAGTAAAGTTATTATTTCGCTCCAAGATGCAAAAGGGCTCTTCTGTTATGACACATTGTGTCAAGATGATTGGTTACATTACCAAACTTTCTAACATTGGATTTGTGATGGATCATGAATTAAGTGTTGACTTAGTCCTACAGTCCCTCCCAAAAGTTATTCACAATTCATCATGAACTATCAGATGAATGACTTGCAGACCTCTCTTGAAGAGCTCATGAATATGCTCAAGTCTGTTGAGCCCAATATGAAGAAAGACAAGGCAGTGCCTGTACTTGTTATTGAGGGATCTAACAAGAGGAAAGGGAAGCTTCCCACCTATAATAGTTTCAAGAAAAACAAGGGCTCGAAACCAATGCAAGCCAAACGTAAGCAAACAAAGAAGCCCAAAAGAGAATTGAAGGAAAATAGGCAAACATTTGGCAGCGGAAATATAAATTTTTTAACCTATTTCCTTAAACCAAGATCCGTTAATCGTTATTTCATACAAGGAAGGATAGAAGGAAATACCTTTTAGAAGAACTATCTACTGTTGCTAGCGAAGTGCCCTCAACTTTAGTTTTGAGTTCCACAAACCAAAAGACAAGATCAAACAAGTTAGAATCTCAACTAATGAATAGCAACCAAAATAGATTGCCTCTAACAAATCAACACAAGATCAAGGATAAAGAGAAAGAGATGAAATCAATTGAATGGAGGCAATCGGTGGAAATTCGGCCCTCTACGGTAGGGGTTGAATTTCTCTCTCTATTAGGGGTTGGGCACAATTCACCTATAAGGGGGGGGGGGATATAGATAGCCTCTTGTATCTAAACCCTTATTAGATAGAATTAGGTTACTTCTTTAGAGTTTTATTCTAAATAAATACTCCATAAATATTATATACAGTTATTAGATAACTTCTTTAGAGTTTTATTCTAAATAAATACTTTATAAATATTATCTATAGTTTTTTAGGTAACTTCTTTAGAGTTTTATTCTAAATATAAAGATAACATTAAGTTGTTTGATAGAAGCAATTTAACCACTTTAAACCTTCTAACTTAATTATCCCATAATTAATTTAACCACAATTATAATCTAATCATAATTGTCTAAAATAAATTAATTCCCACATGTATATATATAATACATGTATTTCGCCCCCCCTTCATTATTTGGGCCTTTATGGACTATATTGGGCTTCCATCTATTAATTAACATCCATTCCTCTTTTTGGTTCCAAGTCTTATGTGTGACCCATTAGGTTCTTATTACTACTAGCCGTATACAACCATTAGATTAATTTTCCAAAATTACATTTAATCTTTGTATAACGGAATGAGTGCAAGGACTGTGATAGGTAGAACCGTAAACATTCCCCCAGAGTTATAAGAAGACAGGTTGATTCCATCGTTGACCTTTCCATATTAGTTACAGTATAATTCGATCCTTTATCAACTACATCCTTGAACAGAATCTTATGACTATGGATTATGTCAAATCGCATATAGCGAGACGTTCGTTTCACTTGTACAGGCCGAGTTAACTCCAATAGATAGGTTAAGTGAAATCTCTATTTCAAGTCTTAAGCTAACACCTTGCAAGGATTTAGAGTCAAGTCTTCCACAAGTGATCCTTGGATGTATATCCCATTTATCAGGAGTGACAAATCCTCAATCCAATGTTAACTATCCTATAATTAATTCATGTGATACCCAACGCCTGCACGCACACACCCCAGAGACATCTCTGTTATGGATCGTGTTTGAACAGAGTCAAAATATCACATTCCATAATCTAGAATCACTAATTAACAATCCTTTGAGTATGAGGATTACTTATACCTATTAATATTAATGTGATGAACATGTGACAAGGATAAATCCATCCATCATGTTATCTCAAGTCGGGTCCCCAATCCTAATGAACTCCTTCACTGGATTCATGTAACTGTCCAGATATCTGCATATCTGAAGCTTGTGAGATCAGCTCTCTATCTTGATAGAAAACATTGTTACATGTAAGTCTCTACAGTATTATGTCAATCCCTATTCAAAACATATTACTTGACTTGGGGTGGTTTTAAGTTTATTAGTTTATTATAATGTTTTGTCTCACTTCATGCTTGTATGAACACTTTATAATCACTTTAAATAAACTTAGGGATTTCCTTTTATTTAGACTTATTTAGTTCTTAAAAGTAATTATCTTTATATAGTTTGAAAACCATATCTTATTAAAACAAATGATATAAAGAACAATTCATTTACAGCTGGTTTATATCCTAGAACAATTGACTATAGGACAATAAACCCTAACATACTCCCAATTGGACTAAAGCCAATTGTTTCTACAACTTATCCCAGTAGAACTTAGATGACGATCATGTACTTTCTGGGTTAAGGGCTTTATCAACGGATCTGCTACGTTGTCCTCTGCAGGCACTCTTTCTATTCTCACATCTCCTCTTGCAACAATCTCTCTTACAAGGTGGTATCGCTTAAGGTAATGCTTGGATGCATTATGAGACCGTGGTTCCTTTGCTTGTGCAACGGCTCCATTGTAATCACAGTACAAAGTAATGGGATTCACAATGTCAGGCACCACACCAAGTTCAGTGATGAACTTCTTAATCCAAACCGCTTCCTTTGCTGCCTCCGCAGCTGCGATGTACTCAGACTCGGTCGTAGAGAAAACCACGCTTCCCTGCTTGGAACTCTTCTAACTTATCGCACCCCATTCAAAATAAATAGATGTCCTGATTGGGATCTAAAATCGTTCTCATCCGTGAGACGACTAGCATTTGAAAATCCCTCTATTTTCAGTTCCCCACCTCCGTACACTAGGAATATGTCTTTAGTCCTTCTCAAGTACTTAAGAATGTTCTTGACAGCATTCCAGTGCTCGTCACCTGGATTTCCTTGAAAGCGACTCGTTATGCTTAACGCGAATGCTACATCAGGCCTAGTGCAAAGCATAACATACATAATTGAACCAATCGGACTGGCATACGAAACTACAACCATGCGTTTCTTATCATCTTCCGTTTTAGGACAGCGATGATTATTTAACTTTATCCCATGTCTCATGGGTAAGTTACCTCTTTTCGATTCAAGCATGCTAAACCGCTTTAGCACCTTTTCAATGTATGTAGCTTATGAAAGACTAAGCAGTCTTCTTGATCTATCTTTATAGATCTTTATCCCTAATATATAAGCTGCTTCACCTAGGTCTTTCATGGAGAAGTTACCTGATAACCATACTTTCACCGAATGTAGCAGAGTTATGTCATTTCCCATCAGTAATATGTCGTCCACATATAGTATGAGAAATGCTACTGAGCTCCCACTAATTTTCTTGTAAATACAAGCTTCTTCACAGTTTTGTTCAAAACCAAATTGTTTTATGGTTTCATCAAAGCGTTTGTTCCAGCTCCTTGATGCTTGCTTAAGTCCATAAATGGATCTCTGAAGTTTGAAAACCTTGGTTGCATCATTTGATGTGAAACCTTCACGTTGCATCATATATACATCCTCAAGCAGGTTTCCATTTAGGAAAGTTGTTTTCACATCCATTTGCCAAATCTCAAAATCGAAGAGAGTGGCAATAGCTAGCATAATTCTGATTGATTTGGACATGGCTACTAGAGCGAAAGTTTCGTCATAATCAACTCCTTGTTTCTGACGGTATCCTTCCGCTGCTAACGTAGCTTTGTAGGTGCTAATCTTTCCATCCATGTCTGTCTTCTTCTTGAAGATCCACCTGCACCCAATGGATTTTATCCCTTCTGGTGGATCAACCAAAGTCCAAACTTGGTTGGTATACATGGAATCCATTTCAGAATTCATGGCTTCAAGCCATGTGATAACATCCGCCATGAAACATGAAGGATTAAACAAGAAATATTCCCTAGCAAAGAGGGCTTAAGGGGAATAAAGGCCCGCCTCCAAGATATATATGGCGTACAAATAGGAGTATGGTGTCTTCTTGAGTATTCCCTCTTACGATCCGCCACACGGCACATAACAGGAATACGATGTCGTCTCGTAAGAGCTCCACTTATGATCCGCCATAGTTGAAGATACGGTGGCGTGCCAGGGATTCTTACAAAGATCCGCCCAAGAGGGGATCCACCTCATATGGCAATCCGCCTCTAGAAGAAACAGATGATTATACGACATAACTCACTATCACTTAACTAGCATTAATGATAGCTCAGAACCTGCCAAAGCCTGGAGGTTAGAGGATGGAGTTAAACTATATTGAAAGAGCATTACTCTTCATTAAAGGGATATTAAAGAGAAGGTTATTACAGTTTTCACTCAAACCTGTATAAATACCCTTGTAACATGACAATGGAGGTACACTGACACACTCTTCTTAGCTTTGCTTTGTCATTACAGTTTATTCTCTTAAGAAGTTTACTGACTTAGGCATTGGAGTGCCCCCGGCCGATCCCAACGGCGCCTCACAGGGACGCTTTGTGGTGTTGCTAAATCTACACAATATCAATTGGTGCGGTGAGCGTGGAATCCTAATATTAATAGGATTACACGACGAACATTCAAACATGTCTTCAAATAATCCCACTGGGAATGTCCCAACCAACGAAGATCACGATAACAGTCCCCTTGAACAAATTGTACCACATCCTAACGGTACGGTGCAACCTTCACATGAATGGTCTCCCGAGTCATTTTTGGACCAGATGGTGGAATCTGTTCGGCAGGAACTAGGCAACGAATCGGCTGATAGGGCGCGTGATATCCTCAATATAAACGATGTAACAGAGCGGGCTAGAAGGGTGCTCGCGCAACAACAACCCCAAGGAGGCGCTGATAGTGCAGGTCCTACAATGAATAATTCTGAACCAAGGGATAGATCGAGATCACGTCACAGACATTCGCCCAGACCATGAGAAAACAATAATAAGGGTCGAGATGGCGGATCCCTTTCTCTAGACAGGTTTATGGCGGCGGTAGAGGCGCGATTCTAAGAAGAATCCCGAAAGCAAAAACATAATGAAGAATGATACGCCCATCAAGTAAATAGGCATTCGCCTTTCACCGCCTATATTATGGGATTCAAAACAGATGGACGCTACAAAACCTCCAACTTGCCACAGTACAAAAAAGCAGAAAACCCTGAAGCACATGTAAGAAAATACAAGGAACTGATGGACCTAGGAGGAGCAAATGAAGGGATCCTTTGTAGAATGTTTTCTACAACATTGAGCGGATCAGCCTATGGATGGTTCGAATCCCTAGCGGCTGGATCCATAAATAGCTGGGAAGAATTAAGCCGAGAATTCTGTGCAAAGTTTGCAGGTAGTATCCCTTGCAAGGTGTCTAGCAGAACATTATATGACTTAAAGCATAAGGAGGGCGAACCATTGAGAACCTACATCAATCGATTCAATGACTTGTGTACGGATATAATAGACGTTGATGTAAACACGACGGTAGAGGCCATAATAAAAAACACGAGGTGTAAAAGATTGCAGGAAAAATTGGTTATCCATAAACCAAAGACAATGGTGGAATTAGTTGAACGCTGCAAAAGATTTATGGAGATTGATGACATCAACAGAAATAATTAATCGTCAGGCCATACTTCACCAGAAAGGAGAGACCATGGCGGATCTAGCAGGCGCGAGAACAGATGGGCGGATGCCAGGCCCAGTAGACGTGAGAACAGATGGACTGATAGCAAATGGACGGATCAAAGAATCAAGTGTCCCTCCAAAGGCGGATCTCATTTCACTCCTCTTAACACTCCTAAGAATGAGGTCCTATTATGGCTAAAGAAGAGTAGATTCAAAAGAGACGTCACATACCCAGATTTCAAAGGCGAACAGCACATTCCGATGGGAAAAAAATACAAAAGCATATTGCAAGTTCCATAGAAGGCAGGGCCATGACACTAATAGATGCCTTGCGCTGGAAAAAAGAGATTGAAAAATTAATTGAACGAGGAGTTCTTGATAGGTTCGTTCAAAATGAACAAAGTGAGGGAAAAGAAAAAGAAGGTAAAGGCAAAGGCAAGGGGGTGATCAACGTTATTGCAGGGGGACCCGGATATCAACCACTCGCTAAAAAGGCAAGGATGCAGGATTCTGATAAGGTGGCTCTCATTAAACCTTTTACGGAAGTTGGATCCCCTAATGGTCCTCACGCCAATGCGTTAGTAATCATGATGAACATTGAAGGATGGGATATGAAGCGTGTCATGATTGACACCGAGAGCTCGTGCAATGTAATCACAAGAAGCGCATTCACCAAGTTGAAAATAGATCCAATGCAGGTTCAAACTACTATTGTGGACATCCTAGGGCTGACCGGGCATACTGTCCAAACCAAGGGACAGGTAATGCTGGAATGTGAGATCACGGACGGAAACCAGACTTGGAAGGGAGAGCAAGAATTCACCATCATGGATGGCCGGCTGACGTATAATGTTATCTTAGGAAGACCTTTCCTCTTAGAAGCTTCCGCCCTAATATCGGTACGCCATTTAACTATGTACGTGCCAACTGAAAAAGGTGGAATAATGGTCAAAGGGAGCCAAAAAACGGCTCAATAAACTTATACGGCATCTCTAACCATACGCCCACAAGAAGATAACGATGAACAAAAAGAGGAGGAGAATATGAACACAGCCGCTCTAGGAGAGACAGAGACATGCCTTATCTCGGAAGGAAAAAGAGTGAAAATTGCAAAGGGGCTGCATCCAGAGATCAAGGAGGCAATTATGCAAACACTCATTGAATGCCAGGAGGTTTTTGCCCGTGATAGTGAAATACTAAGAGGCGTAAGCCCAGACCTCATTACTCACAAGCTCAATACAATGGATGAAGTTACACCAGTAACACAAAAAAGAAGAAATCATGGGCCAGAGAGACAGAAGGCGATAGAGGAGGAGATCGCAAAACTCAAAAAGGCGGATGCGATAGAAGAAGTAATTTATATTGAATGGCTGGCGAATGTGGTTCTAGTCAAGAAAGCTGGCGGAGCGTACAGAATGTGTGTCGACTTCACGGACTTAAACAAGGCGTTCCCGAAGGACAATTATCCTCTACCATGTATTGACATCTTGGTGGATGGAACGGCAGGGCACGAGGTCTACTCTTTCACAGATGTGAAATCTAGCTATCACCAAATACCTATGCATCCTGAGGACAGAATCAAGACATCATTTATCACACATCAAGCGACATATTATTTTAAAGTAATGCCTTTTGGCTTAAAAAATGCAGGGGCCACATATCAGCGCATGATGAACAAAATCTTCGAGGATAAGAAGGGTGATAAATTCTCCATATACGTTGATGACATGATCATCAAAAGCAAAACCATGAAGGAACATACGGCGGATATCAAAGAGGTACTCAATGTATTAAAATTCATAATATTAAGCTTAACCCAGAAAAATGCACGTTCGGTGCCACATCTGGCAAATTTCTGGGCTATATCATTAATCGCCAAGGAGTCACGACCAATCCTGAAAAAGTAAAGGCGGTGCTAGAAATGAAGCCACCAAAGAACCTTCGAGAGGTGCAGCGCTTGAACGGGCGGATCATTGCTTTGGCAAGATTCATATCTTGCTCCGTTAGACGATGCCTCCCCTTCTATGAGGTGATTAAGAAGCAAAAATCCTTCGATTGGAATGACGATTGCCAACAAGCCTTCGAAGGAATAAAAGAGTTCTTGTCTAAACCACCGCTGATGAGTAGACCAACCAAAGGTGATGACCTTTATTTATACGTCTCAGTTACAGAGAAAGCAATATGTACGGTCATAATTAGGGAGGAAGAAGGACAACATTATCCTATATATTATGTGAGCAAAGTGTTGAAAGATGCTGAGACAAGATATTCAAAGCTAGACAAAATGGCGTTGGCGGTAGTAGTCACTTCCATCCGCCTGCGTCCGTATTTCCAAGCACACACCATCATAGTGCAAACAAGTATACCAATGAGGAAGGTGTTGCAGCGACCAGAAACATCCGGCAGGTTGATGGAGTGGTCGATACGGCTAGGCGAGTTCAACATTCGGTACGAGGGAAGAGTAGCATTGAAAAGCCAGGTTTTGGCGGATTTTGTTAAGGAATTCATAGAGGAATTCACAAGCTCGCCAAAAGTCAGAAAAGAAGAAAAGACAATGCATACAGATGGAGCCTCTTCAGAAGAAGGAGCAGGAGTGGGAGTAGTAATAAAGGGGCCAGAGTATGTCTGAATCTGCTACGCAGCCAAATTGGATTTCACCACAACTAACAACGCGGCAGAGTACGAAGCCCTAATCCTTGGATTACAACTGTTGAAGGAAGTTGTACCAGAGCATATAGTGATATACAACGATTCAAACCTGATGGTGAACCAGGTAATGAAGAATTTCCATGTCAAAGATGAAAACTTGGTAAAATATATGGAAGAAGCAAAGCAGATCCTATCTATACTAGAGGGCAAAGACGTGAAGTGGGAAATAGTACACATCCCGCGAGAATCAAATATGGAGGCGGATCACCTAGCCAAAGCAGCCTCCACTAAGAATCAGTGGCAAGACCTCACATGTCCGTTTTCAATCAAAACGAGACCGGCATTTGATAAAGAAGAAATGGTGATCGTCTAGTTGGCTCAGAATGACTGGAGAACCGCCATAGTAAAGTATCTGGAGGAGGGAATTCTGCCTAAAGATAAGAATCAAGCTAGGAAGGTGGTCAAGAAGGCCGCTCATCATGCTGTTATGGAGGATCAGTTATACAAAAAATCCTTTAGCCAGCCTTCGTTAAAATGTATAACTACAGAGGAGGGACAAGATGTTCTCTGGGAATTGCATGAAGGAATATATGGAGCACACAAGGCGCATGCTACGATCTTTAGAAAAGCAAGGTTAGCAGGGTATTATTGGCCCACAACGGAGAAATATGCTAAGAAAATGGTGAAAGAATGCCACAATTGTCAAATTCACGCAAATGAGACACATGTACACAAGGCGCTTCAAAGACCGATCGTAGAAGGCTGGCCATTCGCCACCTGGGGCATTGATATAGTAGGACCCTTCCCACCTACCAAGAGACAATACAAGTTCGTGATAGTAGCGGTAGATCATTTCACCAAATGGGCGGAGGCCGAACCCGTTTCAATTATCACTGTCAGGCGAATGATAGATTTCCTCCACGACAACATTATTGGAAGATTTGGCATACCTCATACAATTGTCACAGATAATGGGACGCAGTTCAATTGTGAGGAATTCAAGAAATACTGCTCAAATTGGGGAATCACCAACAACTTCACCTCCGTTTATTATCCACAATCAAACGGGATGACCGAGGTTACAAATCGTACGCTTGTCAATGGGATTAAGAAAAGATTAGGAGAAAAGAGGAAATGCTGGGCGGATGAGTTGATTTCAGTCTTATGGGCGTACCGCACAACCCCCAGGGTGGCAACCGGAGAAACCCCGTTCTCCCTCACTTATGGAGTCGAAGCAGTTCTCCCCATTGAAATCAAGAATCCTAGTGGGCGAATCTCCTTTTATTGCGAGCAACAGAATGCAGAGAGGCTTAGACAAAGCCTGGATGATCTTGAAATAAAGAGGGATAGAGCTTCTACTAGAATCGCCGCCTATAAACAGCGAGTCGCCTCATATCACAACAAAAACGCTCGCCTAATAGAGCTAAATAAAGGGGATTTAGTCCTGAAGAAGGTGGATAAAATCCAGTCGGCAGATGGAAAAGGCAAGTTAGGCGTAACTTGGACGGGACCATACCATGTAGCGGTTAAAACTGGAGCCGCCACCTTCAAGCTTGAGGAGATGGATGCAACAGAAATACCAAGAATTTGGAACATCCAGAATCTCCGCAAATACTTTCAGAAGTAGAAGGAAAAGGGCCTTGAGTACTCTTTTTCCTTAGAATAAGATTTTTTCCCAATGGTTTTTTTCTTGTTATAAGGTTTTAATGAGGCTCATAAGAGAGGCTATTCACAAATGTAATAAGAGGCAAGCCATTTCTTGCTCAATAAATGAATTGTTATTGAAATTAATTTTTGCTTGCATGTTTCTCTTTACCACATAATACATAAATGTCTTCTAACTAAAAGGGAAGGCATAGATTCTCCATCACCATTGCATCTCTTGTAAAGAGATTTTTAGGCAAAGCCCCTCCATAGGGCAAATTCTCCTTCCGCAACAGGACAGATTCTCCATTTGTGTTCTCCATTGTTTCTCCCGTGGGGAGATTTCATACGAAGTCCCTCCATATCAGGGCAGATTCTCTTCCCCGTGAAAGAATCTTTTAAAAGTCCCTTCATAGGGCGGATCCAAAATTATAAATGTCCCGCAACGGATAGACACTTTTTTGTAAAGTGGTCATTTAGATATCCTATTAATGGGCGGATTGTCCTGCGAAAAGGAAATCCTTAAAAGCTTATCGCAAGCTTACCGGGGGACGGTTGACCACCTACCCCGGAATATGGTGGAAAAGTTTAAGTACTTGAAAAAGTGATATGAAGAAACAAGTCTGAAATACTTAAAGAAGTAGTTCAGAGAATAAGTCTAGACACTTATGTCTCTCCCAAAAAAGCATATAATTAAGTGAATGCTTAAAAGTAAAAAGGCATGCATCCAAAGGCAAAAAAATTCTTGAAGCAAAAGAAATATTAAATGTGCAAAAAGATATTGTAGCATTTTTACATCAAAAAGACCCTAAGCAGTGTGAGGTCATTAATATTATCATCAAGAGGAGAGGAGCTTGGGTTAGCCTCAACGGGCTTCGGCTTAGGCTCAGGAGCAGAATCATGTTGGCCTCTTGTTTGCTCATCCGCCTTAGGGAGATCCTCACCAGGCGCAGCATCGCCACCCTCCAAAGCATCCTCCGTGTCCTAAACGACGTCCTCCAGGTCAATGATCTCTCCACTCTTCTTTGGTATGGCAGGAGGGGCAAAAGCTTCTTTGAAAATGACCGCGGTGGTATCCTGCAAAGAAGCATAGTAAACTGCCTCATTCTCGAAAGGCACCTCCACTTGGGGATCGTCGATGCCAGCATCCGGAAAGTCTTTCAAAAGAGCCGCCAGGATGCGTTCGCCGTAATAGTAGGCACGGAGTCCGCAAGCTCCCTCTAAACGCTCCCAATCCTTCTCTCGCCCCTCTTGCTCCACCCTCAGCTCCTCAGACTACTTGGCAGCTTCCGAAGTCTTCTCCTCCAGCTTCTTCTCTAGATCAGCAAGCTTCTCCTTTAAACCATTCGCCAAAGCACTTGCTTCCTGTGCATTGGATCTGGCGAATGAGGCTTCATCCTCTAGCTCCTTGAGACGAGCTTCATTCACTGTATTCACAGCAAGGTCCGCCTCCACAGCATTGCAATGATCAATGGTTTGAGACAGATAATAAGAGAAAGAGTAAGTTAGAGAAGGAAATTATAAAAATATGTCAAGATCAAAAATAGCACCTACCGCCAAAGCCCAACGCTTGATCATTTTAAGGTGAGATAGGGTCTTGTACTTGGGCCTTGTCTTCAGAACAACAGGGAGCTTGCCAATAGCCTCTTCGATGTCATGCATTATATGCTCCGAAGCCAAAACCAACCCCGGACCATAAGTAGACAACCAATAACCCCCAAGATCAGGCTTCGAGGACTGCAAGTTTGAAGAACAGATTAAAGAAATTCCAATATTCCCTATAAAAAGCATATAGAGAGAAAAGACATACCTGAGAAAGGGAAGAGGAGAATAAGGAGACTTTAGGAGTCTTGGCTGGAACCATTTGTTGATCCAACTCACCGGCTTGTAAAGCTCGCTCCTGAGGACCGGCCGCCCTGGCCTTTTTCGAAGGAGGAGATTGAGCTCCAGAGGTTGTAGGACGCTTCCCATCCTTCTTGCTAAGCGCAGCGTTCGCCTTCTCCTGGGCGACCAGAGCTGCTTGAAGCTTTCGCCTCTCTGCAATAACATCCTTGGCGTTAATTATCCCCCTGTAAGAAGGGGCGAAGGACAAAAACAAGTCAATAAGGAGAATCAAAAAAGGCAGAAGATACCTTCAAAAGCGTAGAAATTATTGTAGCGAATCTCTCCGTCCCGTATTATTGCTAGGGGTTCGCCGGACTTCATAATAGCCAAAGCTTGGTCATACGTCCAAAAGTCATGCTTGAGAGACCGAAGAATCCACAGAGTACTCTTCTCCTCCTGGGTAAGGTAAAACTTTTGAATCGCCCTCTCTTTTGGATTATAGTTCCATCCAGCAGGAAACCCGAGAGGTACGCCTTCCACTATCTTCACAAAGAAAAATCTTTGCTCCCAACGATGGACGTTCGACATTTTACTATGAAAAGTCAAATACCCTTTCAATTTGGAAAAGGTAATGTGACTTTCCACCCCGTGCTTGGACATGGTGTGAAGAGTTTGGAAAATGCGATGGCTCAGAATTAAGCCCAAATTCGCCGCCAAGTAAGTATCCAATATTAAGTCTAACCAACCATTTGGATGCAGTTGACAAATAGGGATGTAGAAAAATTCAAGAATGTCCCCAACCATTTTGGGGACCGGATAACTAAAGCCCCTTTCAACGTGGCTTTGATAGACTGCAAAATAACCCTGAGGAGGGGACGCATGTCTCTGATAAGGTGTAGGAACCAAGCAAGAAGCCGCTCGAAGCCAAGGGTATAGAGACTGAAGAGTTATCAGGAGAGTGAAGCTAAAACTGGAAGAGGTCACCTCCATTTTAGGGGATTTTGCCCCTTTCTTTTTAGGAGCAGAAGAACTGGCTTCTTTTCCAAAAGTAAGGTTTTGAGCCTTCATAGTCGCAACAAGAATACGAGACGAAGAAGGCACCAAGGAAGAATTTGAGTTCAAGCTCAATGTTCTCTCGGAAGAAGAAGTAGAAGATGAAAGAAGCATTCAAATAAACAAAAAATCAAGGATGAATGGAGAAATTACAGAAGAAAAGATAAACTTACATGAAAAATCGAAAGGTAGAGAGAGGAATTAAGCTTTTGCAGATGATTGAAGAGAGTCGTAGAGAGCAAAAGTGAAGATGAAAGGAGTTGAAAGGAAAGCCTCATCTATTTAGTGAAATGATTAAATAATTTCGAAATCCGTGTCAAGAACTGCCACCTGTAAAAACGTCATCGGCCTAGATAAAGGTGCTTGTCAGGTGCAATAAATGCTAATAGCACGCGAAGAAGCTGAGAAGTCCTAAAGAACTTAAAATACCATTTAGGGGAGGCTTCTGATAACATCCGCCATGAAACATGAAGGATTAAACAAGAAATATTCCCTAGCAATGAGGGCTTAAGGGGAATAAAGGCCCGCCTCCAAGATATACATGGCGTACAGATAGGAGTACGGTGTCGTCTTGAGTATTCCCTCTTACGATCCGCCACACGACACATAACAGGAATATGATGTCGTCTCGTAAGAGCTCCACTTATAATCCGCCATAGTTGAAGATACGGTGTCGTGCCAGGGATTCTTACAAAGACCCGCCCAAGAGGGGATCCGCCTCGTATGGCAATCTTCCTCTAGAAGAAACAGATGATTATACGGCGTAACTCACTATCACTTAACTAGCATTAATGATAGCTCAGAACCTGCCAAAGCCTGGAGGTTAGAGGATGGAGTTAAACTACATTGAAAGAGCATTACTCTTTATTAAAGGGATATTAAAGAGAAGGTTATTACAGTTTTTACTCAAACCTGTATAAGTACCCTTGTAACATGACAATGGAGGTACACTGACACACTCTTCTTAGCTTTGCTTTGTCATTACAGTTTATTCTCTTAAGAAGTTTACTGACTTAGGCATCGGAGTGCCCCCAGCCGATCCCAACGGCGCCTCACAAGAATGCTTTGCGGTGTTGCTAAATCTACACAATATCACCATGCTTTGGAATCTAGACTTGTAAGATCCTCTTCGTAGTTCTCGGGTTCGTCATCTAACACGGGAACCTCTTCATCATCTCCCACTAGAAAACCATGTCTAACTAGGAGTTCACAAACTCTTTGTGATCTATGAGTAGGCAATGGCACTTGAGTCTCATCTAATGGGACTGCCTCGTGTTCCTCAATCGCCTCTGTTGTTTCAGTTGGTGTTTCCTCTTGAACTTCCTCAAGTTCGATCATGCTTCCCGTTTGTGTTTCTTCAAGAAACTCTTTCTCTAGAAACACTGCATGTTTGGATACTATTACTTTCTGATCATCTGGATGATAGAAGTAATACCCTATAGTTTCCTTAGGGTATCCTATAAAGAAACACTTATCAGATTTAGCATCCAGTTTATCTGATGCTATACATTTGACAAATGCTGAACAACCCCAAATTCTCATAAAAGAGAAATTAGGTTTCCTACCAATGAACAATTCATGTGGTGTGGAACTGGCGGATTTGGTGGGTACTCGGTTTAGGGTAAAGAGGGCAATTTCTAAGGCATAGACCCAGAACGTCTTTGGAAATAATGATGTGCTCATCATGGATCGTACCATATCCAATAAGGTACGGTTTCTCCTTTCGGATACACCATTGTGTTGTGGTGTATAAGGAGGTGTCCATTGTGAGCATATTCCACATTCATTTAGATAACTCACAAATTCTTCAGAAAGATATTCTCCACCTCGATCAGATCGAAGTATTTTGATAGTCTTTCCTGTTTGATTCTCAACTTCATTCTTAAAGCATTTGAATTTCTCAAAAGCTTCTGACTTGTGTTTCATCAAATAGATATATAACCATATCTAGTATGATCATCTATGAAACTAATGAAGTATATGAATCCTCCTCTTGCTTGGACTGACATAGGACCACATACATCTGAATGTATTAATCCTAGAGTGTCTAATACACGCTGACCTTTATTGCTAAAGGGTGTCTTTATCATTTTTCCTTTTAAACATGACTCACACGTTCCCATCGATTCACAATCAATTGAGTCTATAAGTCCATCTTGATGTAGCTTAAGCATGCGTCTCTGGTTTATATGGCCTAAACGACAATGCCACAAGTAAGTTGAGTTATCTAATCTAAGTCTTTTGGTATCAATTGTGAAAGCAGAAACTTTATCATTCAAAACATAGATCCCATTTAATGATATTCCTGAAAAATAGAAAATACTATTTCTATAAAATTCACAATTATTGTTCTTAATTGAAACATGAAAGCCATCTTCTACTAGACAGCTAATAGAAATAATGTTACGAGACATATCCGGAACATACAAACAGTTCCTTAACACTACTATAAGTCCTGATGGTAGATGTAGATCATAGTTTCCAATTGCGAGAGCGGCAACTCTTGCTCCATTTTCCTACTCGCAAGTTTATGTCTCCTTTCTTTAACTCTCTAGTCTGCTTTAGCTCCTGCATATTCATACAAATATGAGATCCACATCCGGTATCTAATACCCAAGATTCAGACTGTGAAATTGAGTTAATTTCAATATAGAACATACCAGAAGTTGAAGCACCGTCCTTTCCCTTCTTGAGAGAAGCTAGGTACTCCTTACAATTTCTCCTCCAATGCCCATCTTCACCACAGAAGTAGCATTCCCCTTTGGGCTTCCTGACTTGCATCCCCTTCGTTTCGGTGGGCATGGCCCCCTCGCCATTATTGGGATAGTTAGGATTGGGAGGATTCCCTTTCCTCTTCTTTGATCCCTCAGTAGCAAGGGCCAGTATTTCCTTGTTTTCTTTTATATTGGGCTCGACCTTCTCGAGCATATTTGCAAGCTCTTCAAGAGAGGTTTGCAAGCCACTCACTTGGTAGTTCATGATGAACTGTGAATAACTCTCGGGGAGGGATTGAAGAAGTAAGTCTACACTTAGTTCATGATCCATCGCATCTCCAATACTAGAAAACTTGGTAATAAGGCCAATCATCCTGACACAATGTGTCATAACAGACTTGCCCTCCTGCATCTTGCATCTATATAGCTACTTCGTTATTTCATAGCGCTCGCACCGAATTTGATTCCCAAACAATTCTTTTAAGTGCGCGACCATGGAATAGGCATCCATCTCCTCATGTTGCCTTTTCAATTCCAGTGGCATAGATGCAAGTACAATGCTTCTTGCGTGATTATCATCAGCTTTATGCTTCAAGTAAGCTTTGATCTTTTCGATGGGTGCATTAAAAGTCGGGATAGAGGGTATCGGTGTATCAAGTACATACCCTACCTTATCGAACTTCAAAACGATTTTGAGGTTGCGATACCAGTCGGTGAAGTTTGAACCATTCAACTTGTTATCGGTAATGATATTTCTTAGATCGGTTTTCGACATGATTGTTTTAGAGTACGAAAAATTAATAACCTGAGAGTGAGAAAAGGTGACGGATGTTATTCATTTGTTTAATTCACTTACAATTTAAATACGTTGAACTTTTATGTTTTTCAGTTAGATAATTCAGAAAATCATCTGAAAGTTATTCACCACCTCGATCCGATTGAAGTATCTTAATTTTCTTTCATGTTTGATTTTCTACTTCATTTTTGTTTTTTGAAGCATTTGAATTTCTCAAAAGCTTCTGACTTGTGCTTCATCAAATAAACATAACCATATCTAGAATGGTCATCTATAAAGCTAATGAAGTATCTGAATCCTCCTCTTGCTTGGACTGACATATGACCACATACATCTGAATGTATTAATCCTAGAGTGTCTGATACATGCTCACCTTTATTGCTAAAGGGTGTCTTTGTCATTTTTCCTTTTAAACACGCTTCGCACGTTTCCATTGATTCACAATCAATTGAATCTATAAGCCCATCTTGATGTAGCTTAAGCATGTGTCTTTTGTTTATATGGCCTAAACGACAATGCCACAAGTAAGTTGAATGATCTAGCTTATGTCTTTTGGTATCAATTGTGAATATAGAAATCTTATCATCTAAAACATAGATCCCATTTAATGATATTCCTGAAAAATAGAAAATCTCATTTCTATAAAACTCACAAATTTATTCTTTATTGAAATATTAAAGCCATCATCAACAAGACAGCTAATAGAAATAATGTTTCTAGACATCTCTGGAACATACAAACAGTTTCTTAATTCTATTACAAGCCTAGAGGGCAAACTTAAAACAGAATCTCCAATTGCGAGCGCTACAACTCTTGCTCCATTCCCAACTCGCAAGTTTATGTTTCCTTTCTTCAATTCCTTAGTCCGTCTTAGTTCCTGCATATTTGTACAAATATGAGATCCACATCCGGTATCCGATACCCAAGATTCAGACTGTGAAATTGTATTTATTTCAATATAGAACATACCAGATGTAGAAGCACCATCTTTTCCCTTCTTGAGGGAGGCTAGGTACTCCTTGCAGTTCCTTCTCCAATGCCCGTCTTTACCACAAAGTGGCATTCTCCTTTGGGCTTCTTCACTTGCTTCCCCTTAGCTTTAGTGGGCATGGCCCTTCTTGGGATGTCTAGGATTGGGAGGGTTCCCTTTCCTCTTCCTTGATCCCTCAATGACAAGAGCCGGTATTGCCTTGTCTTTCTTCATATTGGGCTCAACCGTCTTGAGCATGTTTGCAAGCTCTTCAAGAGAGGTTTGCAAGTCATTCATTTGGTAATTCATGATGAACTGTGAATAACTCTCTGTGAGGGATTGAAGAAGTAAGTCTACACTTAGTTCATGATCCATCACGAATCCAATATTAGAAAGCTTGGTAATATAGCCAATCATCTTGACACAATGTGTCATCACAGAAGTGCCCTCTTGCATCCTGCTTCGATACAACAACTTCAATATCTCGTAGCGTTCGCACCGAGTCTGTTTCCTAAACAACTCTTTCAGGTGCGTGACAATGGAATAGGCATCCATCCTCTCATTTGCCTTTGCAATTCCGGTGTCATTGATGCAAGTATGATGCATCCCCCGCGTGATCGTCATCAGACTTATGCTTCTGGTAAGCATCGATCTCTTTGATGGGAACATCATCAGCTAGGGTAGGGGGTATCGATGTATCAAGTACATACCCTATCTTATCGAACTTCAAAACGATTTTGAGGTTGCGATACCAGTCGGTGAAGTTTGAACTGTTCAACTTGTTATCGGTAAGTATATTTTGCAGATTGTTTTAGTCATGATTTTAGGAGTGTGTTTTAATTTAACCTTAGAGTGAGAAAGAGTAAATGTATGTTATTCATTTGCTTTATAGTATATCAATTTAAAATTATAGGACTTTATATTTTATCTTAAATTGCTCCCACTATTTTGCCAAATTAATAGCCCTCAATATTAATCCGAAGAATTTCACAAATTCTTTAATGGGCTAGGATCCTATCTAGTGAAGTTTCGCCTTGAGTGACTCAACAAGCTAGCCCCATTCGATAGATATATTCGTGTAATCAATCATATCAACAATATGACTCCTAGGTTATTGGGTTACTAACCACATTAGTAACTAATACATCTTTGTTATTCATCCTAACCATATTGCCTACTAGCTTTGAACAACATGAGTGACTCATCCAATTATTCTAGGCTAGTTTAAGTCGTAACCTTATATTCATGAAAATGATTTTCGATAATTCAGGTGTTACCATAAGACCCCGAGCTTGAGTGACTCAACAACCCAAAGGCCCCCAGTACTGTCGGCTGAATTATAATATTAAGGAGGCAACTATTTTATAACTTGCTTATTGACTTAACTTTTAATTAGTGAGGGATTTTTATTTTAATTAGGCTCTGTTCTTTATCGCTGAAAAAAACTGAACTGAACTGAATTGAACTGAACTAAATTGAATGCTACTGAATACTGAACTGAATTTAACTAAATGGTACTGAACTTAACTGAATGCTACTGAACTTAACTGAATGCTACTGAACTTAACCGAACTTAACAATAATGATGATATTAGACTTTAAAATAATTTTAATGATAATATTGGACATTAATAAACTTATAATAATAATAATGGTTCTAATAAATTTAATAATATCAATAATAAATAAATATATTATTAAAGATAAAACTAAATTGAATATCAAATAAAAGCCCGGATTGATAAAATCTTGGCTCGATAAAAGCCTATGAAATTAAATAAAAATGAGTCTAATTTAAATTAAAAATACAAATTACATACAAACACAAATTTACATATAATTTAAAGCCTATGAAATTAAATACAAATCTTCATATGAATACAAACTCTTAACTTTGTATTTTAATTAAGGGTTAAGTGCAAAAATAACGTTTTGGGTCAGGAGTAATTTTACCTCTAACGTCTAAAATGGTGCAATTTTATCCCTAACATTGATAAATTTGGTAAATTTGAGAAACAATTCATAATATAGATGCAATTCCTAATTTTTAAATATGGATGCATACTTTAGTTTTAATTTTTTTACTAAACGATATATACTTTAATAAACTATCATTTCTTGACTTTTATCTAATTTATAGATAATGATAAACTATAAATAATAATAATAATAATAATAATAATAATAAATTATAGATAAATTATAGATAAATAATAATAATAATAATAATAATAATAAATTATATAAAAATAATTATAATATAATAAATAATGATAAATTACTAAATACTGAAACTGAATGCTGAAACTGGATGCTGAACTGAACTGAATTGAACTGAACTGGACTGAACTGATTGCTACTGAACTGAACTGATTGTTACTGAAATTAAGTGATAAAGAACAAGGCCTTAGTCTCATAATCTAACCTAGTCTTGATTTGCTTTAGCATACATCAGACACATACAATTTACATTGGTAGTTATGGACATATTATCTAAATTATTTCGTTGAGCTAGAAACGGAATAAAAGGTCAAACCTAGGGAAATACTAACTATTACATATTTCTCTTTAAGTCCTTCATCTTCTCCATGGCGCTTTGAAATTACATCAATATTAATTTCTATACTACTAAAGAAAACTTCAACTAATTTGAATGGAATTAGATGAGAGGAGAAATTACAATAGATAGTAGACAGGCAGGACACGCATGCCCTATTTTCCAAAAATACCAAAAGACTAAATAGAGGGTCCAAATATATCCATAACTCCAAACATGCATAGACTCAATTAAATAAATTTAATTGGTTGATTACATAAATTATTTATGTAATATTTAGGTTAATCACATTAACTTGTCAAATTAACTTTCATCCAATTTTAATTCCATTAATTTTGTATCCCTTATATCTAATCTAATCAAACTGTAACAATTACATATTAGACTAATATAACTATACAAAAATTACATTATGCATATCCCAATTAATTTGTATAGTTCATTTAACACTTTGATTTACATATATCAAATATTAAGTAAAACAAACTTTTAAATAAATTCATTTTATTTGATAATCAAAACAGAAAACTACTTATTTCTGAAAACATATAAATATATATTTGTTTCAAAACGATTTTAAAATAATTTTCAGAACATCAGAAAACTTTCAAAAAATTTATGTTTTATCTTTTAGATTCAATAAAACAAACTTTTATTAGTCTAACCATAAAACTATTAGTTTTTGTTATAATGATTATCAACCAAATTAATCAGGAACTTTTGCATAATCAATTTAATTATTAGGCAATCAAAACTCTTTTATCTTTAGATTAATTAATCAAAACAATTTTATTAATTAACCTAACAATAAATATTTATTCAATCTGATTGAAAACCCTTTTATTTTCATATATGAAATAATGGATTTAACGCATGCTCTGATACCACTGAAGGAAAATACGCAAACATTTGGCAGTGGAAATATAAAAAATTTAACCTATTTCCTTAAACCAAGATCCGTTAATCGTTATTTCATACAAGGAATGATAGAAGGAAATAGCTTTTAGAAGAACTATCTACTGTTGCTAGCGAAGTGCCCTCAACTGTAGTTCCGAGTTCACGAGCACAAACCAAAAGACAAGATCAAACAAGTTAGAATCTCAACCAATGAATAGCAAACAAAATAGATTGCCTCTAACAAATCAACACAAGATCAAGGATAAAGAGAAAGAGATGAAATCAATTGAATGGAAGTAAGCGGTGGAAATTCAGTCCTCTACGGTAGGGGCCAAATTTCTCTCTCTATTAGGGGTCGGCCACAATTCACTTATAAGGGGGATATAAATAGCCTCTTGTATATAAACCCTAGTTAGATAGAATTAGGTTACTTCTTTAGAGTTTTATTCTAAATAAATACTCCATAAATATTATCTATAGTTATTATATACCTTCTTTAGAGTTTTATTCTAAATAAATACTCTATAAATATTATCTATAGTTTTTTAGATAACTTCTTTAGAGTTTTATTCTAAATATAAAGATAACATTAAGTTGTTTGATAGAAGCAATTTAACCACTTTAAACCTTCTAACTTAATTATCCCATAATTAATTTAGCCACAATTATAATCTAATCATAATTGTCTAAAATAAATTAATTCCCACATGTATATATATAATACATGTATTTCGCCCCCCTTCATTATTTGGGCCTTTATGGACTATATTGGGTTTCCATCTATTAATTAACATCCATTCCTCTTTTGGGTTCCAAGTCTTATGTGTGACCCATTAGGTTCTTATTACTACTAGCCGTATACAACCATTAGATTAATTTTCCAAAATTACATTTAATCTTTGTATAACGGAATGAGTGCAAGGACTGTGATATGTAGAACCGTAAACATTCCCCCAGAGTTATAAGAAGACAGGTTGATTCCGTTGTTGACCTTTCTGTATTAGTTACATTATAATTCGATCCTTTATCAACTACATCCTTGAACAAAATCTTATGACTATGGATTATGTCAACTCACATATAGCGAGACGTTCATTTTACTTGTACATGCCGAGTTAACTCCGAATAGATAGGTTAAGTGAAATCTCTATTTCAAGTCTTAAGCTATCACCTTGCATGGATTTAGAGTCAAGTTTTCCACAAGCGATCCTTGGAAGTATCTCCCATTTATCAGGAGTGACAAATGCTCAATCTAATGTTAACTATCCTGTAATTACTTCCTGTGATACCCAACGCCTGCCCGCACACACCCCAGAGACATCTTTGTTATGGATCGTGTTTGAACAGAGTCAAAATATCACATTCCATAATCCAGAATCACTAATTAACAATCATTTGAGTCTGAGGATTACTTATACCTATTAATACCAATGTGATGAACAGGTGACAATGATAAATCCATCCATCCTGTTATCTCAAGTCGGGTCCCTAATCCTAATGAACTCCTTCACTGGATTCATGTTACTGTCCAGATATTTGCATATCTGAAGCTTGTGAGATCAGCTCTCTATCTCGACAGAAAACATTGTGACATGCAAGTCTCTACAGTATTATGTCAATCCCTATTCAAAACATATTACTTGACTTGGGGTGGTTTTAAGTTTATTAGTTTATTATAATATTTTGTCTCACTTCATGCTTGTATGAACACTTTATAATCACTTTAAATAAACTTAGAGATTTCCTTTTATTTAGACTTATTTAGTTCTTAAAAGTAATTGCCTTTATATAGTTTGAAAACCATATCTTATTAAAACAAATGATATAAAGAACAATTCATTTCCAGCTGGTTTATATCCTAGAACAATTGACTATAGGACACTAAACCCCAACAAGAATGCCAATTCTATGGTAAAGATGGGCATTGGAAGAGGAACTGCATGGAGTACCTAGCTTCACTCAAGAAGGGAAAGAACGATGCTTCAACATCTGGTATGTTCTATATTGAAATTAATTCAATTTCACAGTTTGAGTCTTGGGTATTAGATACCGGATGTGGATCTTATATTTGTATAAACATGCAGGGACTAAGGCAGACTAGGGACTTGAAGAAAGAAGACGTAAACTTGCGAGTTGGAAACAGAGCAAGAGTTGCTGCACTCGCAATTGGAGATTATCTCTTAGCATTACCATCTGGACTTGTAATAGAATTAAGGAATTGTTTATACGTTCCTAAGATGTCTAGAAACATTATTTCTATTAGTTGTCTAGTAGAGGATGGTTTTATTGTTTCAATTAAGAACTCGAATTGCGAATTTTATAAAAATGGGATTTTCTATTTTTCAGGAATATCATTGAATGACATTTATGTGTTGAATGATAAAATTTTTGTTTTCATAATTGATACCAAAAGACATAAGATAGATAATTCAACTTACTTGTGGCATTGCTGTATAGGCCATATAAATAAGAGACATATGCTTAAGTTACATCAATATGGACTTATAAACCCAATTGATCAATGGGAACATGTGAATCATGTTTAGAAGGAAAGATTACAAAGACACCCTTTAACAATAAAGGAAAGCGTGTTTCAGACACTCTAGGATTAATACATTCGGATGTATATGATCATATGTCAGTCTAAGCTAGGGGAGGATTCAGATACTTTATTAGCTTCATAGATGATCACACTAGATATGGTTATATCTACTTGATGAAGCACAAGTCACAAGCTTTTGAGAAATTCAAGTGCTTCAAGAATGAAGTAGAAAATCAAACACAAAAGACTATTAAAATACTTCGATCAAATCGAGGTGGAGAATATCTTTCAGATGATTTTCTGAATTCTCTAGAGGAATGTGGAATACGCTCACAATGGACTCCTCCGTATACACCACATCACAATGGAGTATCCGAGAGAAGAAATCATACTCTATTAGATATGGTATGATTCATGATGAGCATGGCCAGTCTTCCAAAGACATTCTACGGCTATACCTTAGAAACTACTCTATTTACCCTAAATCGAGTATCCATCAAATCTGTCTATTATAATCCATTCAAACTGTTCAATGGAAAGAAACCTGCCTTTTTTATGAGAATTTGGGGTTGTTCAGCATTCGTTAAACGCATTATATCAGATAAATTAGATTCTAAATCTGATAAATGCTTCTTTATTGGATATCCTAATGAAATAGTGGGATATTACTTCTATCATCTAGATGAGCATAAAGTAATACTATCCAAGCACATCGTGTTTCTAGAAAAGGAGTTTTTAGAAGAAACACGAACGAAAAGTGTGATTGGACTTGAACGAGTTCAATAAGAAGCATCAGTTGAAACAGCGGAAGCGGTAGTGGAACCCGAACCTATCTCATTAGATGAGACCCTAGTGCCATTACCCACTCGTAGGTCATAAAGAGTTCATGAACTCCTTGAGAGATATGGATTTCTAGTGGGAGATGATGATGAGGTTCCCGTGTTAGACGATGAACCTAACCCCCCCCACTACATCTCAAATTGAATCTACTTAAATAAGACTTCAATGGACAAATACCCAAAAAAAAAAAAAAAAACCATACAAAAACCCATACCAAGACTTTGAAAAATACATCAATAATATCATTCACCCATACATTGACTTTCAACAACCCAATTCATTATTCTTTTTATATGCTTTTCTTTTATTTTATTTTGATTGATTTTTTTGTTTTATTTTATTTTGATCAAAATTAAGTTTATTTATTTATTTTTTTTTAACAGATATTACCTATTCTATTTTTAAAGATTAGGTTCGGATTTCTGCGAATCAATGTGATATAATTATATTTGTATGATATATAGCAGTATTAAATAGATTTGTATAGATAGTCGTCTATATTTATATATTTCTAGATTTTTAATATAATTTACATGCTATACAACAAATTAAATATTTCAGGTTTTTGTTAAAATAAATATGATGCTGAAAAAATTCATTAAACAAAACACAATATAAAATATATTCTTTCATATAATCCAGCTTCCCCATATCACATTGAATTCAAACTCCAACATATATTGAGTACAAAAATTAAAGAAAATACAAAATAAATCCACTTTTTCTTAAAATGCCAAATTCAAAATCCATCCAGAACCCCAACTTCAACAAAAATTGGGATGCTTACAAAAGCCAATTTCATAAAAACTTAAACTCAAAACAAAGAAAAATTATTTCATGCTCATCAATTTTATCTCCTCAATTAGACTATCAAGATTACAAGCAGAAGACCCACCTCCTTTGACACTATTTCTTGCCAATTCAGCCATGTTTACTGCTGATTTCACAAACTCATCCCTCCTATGAACCATCAAATCATTCACCATCTTTTCCACAATATTTCTATCACATGTATCCTTCATGTCCAACCCCAATTTCCAAACCTCACTAACAAATCTGCTATTGACTTGTTGATCACCATAATATGGCCAGCAAATCATAGGCACACCAGCTACTATACTCTCCAAAGTTGAGTTCCATCCACTGTGTGTCCAAAATCCACCTACTGCTTTATGTGCTAATACCTCATCTTGTGGTGCCCAACTCACCACATACCCTCTTTCCTTAGGACCCATTTCAACTTCAACTGGAATGTTTTCAAGGACATTACCATCTTCATCAACAAGGGAATCAGACCTTATTACCCACAAAAATCTTTGTTTGCTATTAGCAAGACCATACCATAATTCCATGAATTGATCTCTTGTCATCAATGTAACACTACCAAAACTTACATACACAACAGAATGCAATGGTTGCTTATCTAGCCATTCCATACAGCTTCTGTCCACCTGTCGTAAACTATTGGAGCTTGAATATGATTCTTTCTTTTGCCCAAAATCCAAAGCATGGCTTGAAGCCATGAATTCTGAAATGGATTCCATGTATACTAACCAAGTGTGGACTTTGGTTGATCCACCTGAAGGGATGAAACCCATTGGGTGCAAGTGGATCTTCAAGAAGAAGACAGACATGGATGGAAAGGTTAGCACCTACAAAGTTAGGTTGGTAGCGAAAGGTTATCGATAAAGGCAAGGAGTTAACTATGACGAAACTTTCTCTCGAGTAGCCACGTCCAAATCCATCAGAATCCTACTTGCTATTGCCACTCATTTTGATTATGAGATTTGGCAAATAGATGTGAAAATAGCTTTCCTAAACGGAAATCTACTTGAGGATGTATATGTGATGCAACCTGAAGGTTTCACATCGAAGTATGCAACTAAGGTCTGCAAACTTCAGAGGTCTATTATGGACTCAACAAGCATCAAGGAGCTAGAACAAACGTTTTGATGAAACCATAGAGCAATTGGTTTCGAACAAAACTGCGAAGAGGCTTGTGTTTACAAGAAGGCAAGTGGGAGATCAGTCGTTTTCCTGGTACTATATGTGGATGACATATTACTGATGGGAAATGATGTAGTTATGCTACAATCGATGAAAGTCTGGTTATCTGGTAACTTCTCTATGAAAGACTTGGGAGAAGCAGAGTATATCTTAGGGATTAAGGGGGTGTTTGGTTGCTCCTTTTCATACTCTTTTTTCCTTTTCATTTCAAAATGAGAGTTTTAGATGTTTGGTTATTGACCTCCTATTTGCCTTTTACATCTGAAAAGCAGTATTAGGTGTTTGGTTAGTGATCTCCTGTTTGCCTTTTACACCCGAAAAACAGCTTTTTACAAAAGTAGAGAATCTCTGCTTTTTGGAAAAGCAGCTTTTTCCAACAGCAAACAGCAAACCGTAATAGCAACATCACACAACAACAACAAACCGTAACAGCAAACAGCAACAGAAAACAGTAGGTAAAACAAATGGGCCCTAAGGTTTATAGAGATAGATCAAGAAGACTGCTTGGTCTCTCCCAGTCTATATACATTGACAAGGTGCTAAAGCGTTTTGACATGCATGAATCGAAAAGCGGAAACTTACCCATAGTACATGGGATTAAGTTATCTAATCATCAGTGTCCGAAAATAAAAGATGATAGGAAACGCATGGTTGTAATTTCGTACGCCAGTGCAATTGGTTCGATCATATATGCCATGCTTTACGCGAGGCATAATGTAGCGTTTGTATTGAGCATGACGAGTCACTATCAGGCAAATCTAGGAAACGAACATTAGATAGCTGTCGAGAACATTCTTAAGTACTTGAGAAGGACTAAAGACATGTTCCATTTGTATGGAGGTGGAGAACTGAAAATAGAAGGATTTTCAGATCTAGTCATCTAACATATGAGAATAATTACAAATCCCAAACAGGATATGTGTTCATCCTAAATGGGGGTTCAGTCAGTTGGAAGAGTTCCAAACAAGGAAGTGTTGTTTTCTCGTTGACCGAATCAAAGTACATCGCAACTGCAGAAGCAGCAAAGGATGCAGTTTGTATCAGGAAGTTCGTGTCAAAACTAGGAGTGGTGCTTGGCATTGTGAATCCCATTACTTTGTAATGTGATAATAATGGAGCCATTGCACAAGCAAATGAACCACGGTCTCATAATGTGGATCGAAGCATTATCTCAAGTGATATCACTTTATCAAAGAGATTATAGACAGAGGAGATGTGAGAATCGAAAGAGTACCCATAGAGGACAACGTCGCAGATCCGTTGACGAAGGCCTTGACCCAAAGAGTTCATGATCGCCATCTGAATTCTTCTGGGATTATTTTCAGGAACAATTGGCTTTAGTCCAAGTGGGAGATGTTGGGGTTTAGTGTCCTATAGACAATTGTTGTAGGATATAAACTATTTGTAAATGAATTGTTCAATATCGTTTGTTTTATAAGATATAGTAAATTCAACTATATAAAAGCATTAATCTTTTATCAGAACTAATTAAGTCAAATAAAAGAAATCCCAAGTTTATTTAAGTGATCATAAAGTGTTCATACAAGCATGAAGTGAGACTAAACTTTATTATAAACCAATAAACTTAAAATGAGCCCAAGTCAAGTAATGTGTTTATGGGATTAACGTATTGCTATTGAGACTTGCACGTAACAGTGTCTTCTATTATGAATAGAGAGCTGATCTCACAAGATTTAGATATGGAGATATCTAGACAGTTACATGGATCCGGTGAAGGGGTTCATTAGGATTGGGGACCTGACTTGACATAACCGGATGAATAGATTCATCTGAATGTCACATGTTCATCTCAAATGGTGTTAGTAGGTATAAGTAATCCTCATACTCAAATAAACATTAGTTCGTGATTCTGGATTCTAGAATGCAGTGCTTAGACTCTGTTCAAGCACGATCCACTACAGAGGGGACTCTGGGGTGTGTGAGACAGGCGTTGGGTATCAAATGAAGTAATTACAAGATAGTTAATGTTAGATTGAGCATTCGTCACTTCTGATAAATAGGAGATATATCCATGGCCTTTTATGAAAAATTAACTGGAAATCCTTACAAGGTGATAAGTTTAAGAGTAGAAATTGAGATTTCATTTAACCTATCTATTCAGAGTTAATTCTACCTGGACAAGTAAAATAGACGTCTCAATATATGTAACTTGACATATTCCATAATTACAGATTCGTCTAAGGATATAGCTGATGAAAGATCGAATTATAGTGGACCTAATGCGGAAAGGTAAACGTTTGTATCAACCTGGCTTCTGATCACTCTGGGGAATGTCTACGGTTCTGCTAGTAACAATCCTCAAATTCATTCCATTATATATTAAGTTGGAATTAATCAGGTTGAATTAATTCCAATAAAATATATACGACTAGCAGCGGTAAGAACCTAATGGGTCGCATATGGGACTTGGAACCGGAGGACGTAATTGTAATTTAGAGGGTATATATGTGGGCCGAAATTTATCTATTAATATGGTATGATAATTTAATTAATAATTATAATTGGATTATGATTGTAAATTAAATTATATGATTATGAGATAATGTTAATTAGAAGTTTTAATGTGATTATAACTCTAATTAATTATTCCTAACATAAATTAATATCTAATTGGATTAGGATCATTATCTAATTATATTAGGATATGATTTAAGATAATGATAGATATTTAATTAATTATCTAATACAACTAGAGTTTGGATTTGAGAAGTCTATAAATAAACCCCCTACCCTATGTATTTTGGCCAAGCTAGATTTGGAGGCTAGAAATTCTTCCGACATCATCTCGTCTAAATTACTCTTTCATTTACTCTCTCTTTGATCTCATGTCAATTCCTTTCGAGGCAATCAATTTAGATTGTTATTCATTGTTTAATTACTAATCGTTTTCTTTTCTGTTGTTATCATTGTTCGTGATATATGGTCAAGAAGTTGTGCGCACTTCGTTTGCAATGATAGATTGATCTTCAGAAAAGGTACACTTGTTTAATCCCTCTTTGTATGAAATAACAACTAACGGATCTTGGGAAAGGGAAATAGATAAAATAGATAAAAAAAATTATATTTCCGTTGCGCCTAGGTTTGTCTATTTTCCTTCACATAACTCTTGTGAATAAATTGTACCTCAAGTCAATGATGTAACACTTACGTCATTCATTTTGTATACCATCAACTTGGTTATGTCTTCAAACATGTGAAACGTGTCATTGGTGTATTCCAAGAATATGTCATTATATTGTCCATCTCCCGGGTCAAAGTTTACCATTTGACACATACCACGTATGTCGTCTTTGTGTCTCGAGTTGTACCGACAAACCAAGTATGTCATATCCCCATAATGTGTTAGTATTTTATCGTAAATGCGTCGTTATGATGTTCATGTATTGAGTTTAAGTGAGCCGTGAAAATGCCACATATGTCTTCCTTTTACCTCTTTGTGATATCCACGTATATCGCCATGTGATGTATTTCAATAAATACGCCATTATGTCGTTCATGTCTCGTTTATCTATTGGTATACATACCTCGTATGTGATCATTAAATTACAAGTCCATTTCGAGTCACGTCATTGTCACAAAAAGAACGTCTGTGTTGTCAGTCGTCAACTAACGTTTGCCTAACATTTGTTACATGTTGTAGGGCATAAGGGAAATCACATCTTTAATCATGTCTTCCACACAATAAGACACCAAAATTTCGCTAAGTGAAGGAATGAGTTTGAATGAATTTCAAATGCCTGCTATGCTTATTTTGTTTATGGTTCAGGAGATCCTTACACACATCTAAACTCTTATATGTGGAGGATGAGGGCTATCGGGCCATAAGAGCTCGACTTACTATGATGTTCGTCCGTACTCTTAAAGGAAGACTTTATAGAGGTATCATGATCTGGCTGAGGATGTGTATCGACAGTTTGATGTTCTTGCCATAGCTTTTATTAGAGGCTTTGAACATAGTCTTCGACCACCAACAACCTTGACTAAGTTGGTTGCAATTAGGCAAGACCTTGGCGAGTCTATCCATGATTACTTTGAGAGATGGACGAACAAATTGGTAAGTCTCCAGGACAACCCCCTATACAAGTTCTCATCACCATATTCATATGTGGGGCTCTTCTAGAATTCTATGGAATGCTACGATGCAACACCTTCACCACATTTAAGGATGTGTATGAGGTGGCAAAGAGAATAGAGAGGATTGAAGCTGCTGACAACAATGCCGATCCGGTAGCCAATTGTGCAGCGGAAGCTTGAGAATGCATGTCTTTTCTTATATGTTTTATGTTGTTGAACTTTTCTTTTCCATCATATTGTCCATGTAAATGCGTACTTTATTTCCTTGTGTTTTTCAAGAAATTTTCCCAATTTCTATTCCGTAATTTTTCACAATTGTTGAATTCCTTATCAGTCAGTCATTTATCTTTCCATTTAGGTTGGCTCATTCTCACTAATGTGTGCGTCCAATAAATAAAAAAATAAAAAGGAATCATTTAGCATTCATAACACCCATTTCATGCATATATAAGAAGTCGTAGGCAACATCTAACGTGTGTTGCATGTTTCAGAAGTGTCTGGTAATACGGGTTAGTCTCGCAAAGGCAAAGGTCGTTTAAGCAGAAAATCAGTTTTATAACAAGAGTTTCTAAATCTTCAAGAGGGATTGACAGCCAGTGAGTCAGAAAATAGTTTAGATTTAGTTCAGGTTGGTTTTATACCTCTAAGGACATTTCCTACAATGGCCACGATTGATGACTTAAGGCAGATGATGGAAGATATGCTCTAGAGTGATGCTCTTAAGCAAGTTGTCTCAGATGCGGTCAAAGCTTCTAACTCCAAATCAGAAGGAGATATTCTAGAAGATCCTCTTGAAACCTCAGGCCATAGGAATAAGAAGAAGCAATGTGATAATGGGGATGATATAGAAGTTTCCTTAGATGAAGATGAAAGCTAGAGAGACCGTACGTTTAATCGCAGATGGCTGAAATGAAAAGGCTTCAACAGAGGCTAGAGAATAAGGAGAAAACTCCGACCAGGTTGGTATGCATTGATGTAGATACTCAGTATGGGAAGGGCATTGAGACTTTCCCTACTGGATTTCACATGACCAAATTGCCAACTTATAGTGGCAAGGGAGAGCCATCCACTCACATTCATTGTTATTCCAGAATTATGATGGGATCAGGAGCCACAAAAATCCAGTTGGTGAATTTGTTCTCCACTACATTAGTAGATGGTGCTTTACTATGGTACAATAACCTTATATAGGAGGTGCAGAACAATTGGAAACTATTATCATATGCCTTCCTTGAGCATTATGGGTATCAAGATGAAGGTTAAGATGAGCGACCTTGAGATGATCAAGCAGAAGCGCAATGAACCATTTGATGATTACTTTAAAAAATGGATGGATAACGAATTGCTTGTTAGGGATAAACCGGATAAGGAAGATATGATCATTAAGTTGCTAGAAGGTGCTTTGCCTGTCTACCGAGATTCCATGAAGTATCGTGACTTTGAGTCTTATGACGAGGCATATAGAATAGCTCTCCGAGTGGAGAAGTTTGAAGGATCTGGTGCATCGGGATCGAGTGGTTATCGTGGACAGACCTATAACCAAGTCAACGCACCCAAAAAAATTACGAATCCAAGTACGGATATTGTTCCCTCGAAAAAAATGCAGCTCTTGTGAAAGTAGTGGATGTGGCAGCTATAACTGACAAAAGAAATGAGCCTGTGAACAATCAGGTAGTTAGCCGATGGGGTGTTACTCTCAGTTCTCTGTTTTCAAAGTTGAAGAAAGTGGGTGTATTTGACTCGCTCAAGCCACACGCGAAGTTGCCTCAGGGTACTGATCTAAGGAATTTCTACTTTTATCATCAGATTATGGGTCACCACACCAACAATTGCAAGACTCTTGATCATGGTATTTAATGCCTAAATGATAGTGAGAAGATCATGGACCCGTCCAAACCGAGTACTACTGGTAATCCTCTTCATGACTTTGGCAAGGATGTACACATGATGTCTTCGGGGGTGTGTGAGAAATTCATCTTTGAGCAGTTAAGGAAGGCTAACCCGAGTATATAGTCTGTGTCAATGGGGAAAGTCTAATCAGTGGGCCCAATTGATCTATGTTGCATATCTTCGAATTCCGAGAGAGACTGAGTCTAAGAGGGTGAGTCATATGACCCGGAGCGGTCGGACTTACAATGCAGTGCTCTAGAGGAAATGGAGAAAATATAGGAACCCCAAGTGCACATGTAGTTACCCTAGTGGTAAATGAAAAAGATAAGGAGAATGAAGATGTACTTATCTCCCAACTAAAAAGACGCCATCACAAACAAGTGTTTGTCATTTGTTAATGAAATCACTAAAGCACCGGAGTGCTTTAGTGAAGGCTCAGTCTAAAATGGAGGCTCCTCCAATAGTATTGGTTTAGGTCTTGGGTTGTATGTTGACCCAAATATGCACCAAACCCATAGAAATATCTTTTTATGACAAAGACCTACCCACTGAAGGTAGGAATAACAATAAACCTCTATATGTGAGAGTGGAGATGTTGCACATGGTGATACCATGCGTAATGGTTGATGATGGGTTAACATTGAATCTGTGCCCTATGAAAATGTTGAGTTCACTAGGTATGTCAGTGGAGAGCTTGAAGTAATCACACACTATGATTCGTGTAGGGATGGCAACAGGCTGCGGGTACTCAGCACTACCCGACCCTAATGGGACTACTCGTACCTTGTATAAAAGGGTATGCGACGGGTATGGGATCAAAACCATTACCCGTTAGGGTAATGGGACGGGTATGGGAATACCCCCTAGGGTACCCAGTACCCGTTACCCGTTATAACGTTTTTATATATTAAGGAAGATTATTATTTTTTAGACGTAAGATGTGATATTTGAACCCCAAACGTTTGTTTTCCAACCATTGAGTGATACCACTAAATTATTTTATTCTTATTGATTAAGGTTCAATTTGTTCAATTTTTAGATTGATGATTTATTAAATTTATACTATGTTAAATTTGTAATATTTTTTTTATTTTACTTATTAATTCTTAACGAGTAAGGGTGCCCGCGGGTACCCGTGAATTAAATGGGAAGGGTATGGGATGCAAAGAGTATACCCGTTAGAGTAATGGGACGGGTACGGGTAATTAAAAAATAAAAGGGTAAGGATTTGGGATTGGCACTACCCGCGGGTACCCTATCAAAACTGGAAGTAAAGGTGGGGTCTATCAAAACTAAGGTGGAATTCGCTGTATTGGATATTCATATAACATTTTCTCTGTTATTAGACATTCATGGTTCCATAAGCTTAGAGGGGTGCCATCCACTCTTCATTAGAAGGTTGAGTTCCCACTTCCCAATGGGATCGAGGTCATAGAGGCAAATGAGATGTCTATCATAGCCATGTTGATGGAGGTCTACCATCCTATTGTGGGTTCCAATTAGCTAGTATATATGGAGAGCATATGCCCAAAGGAGTGGCTAACGATATGTTGAAGCCGAATTTTACTCCATGTTTAGGTATGGTAAAGGTTAGCAGGGAATGGCCTCTTTTGACATCAAAGTAAGGCAGCGTACTCATCATGGTTTGGTTTTTAAGGCCAGAAAGGAAAAGAAACCTCTGAAATGAAAGAATGGAAAGAAGATAGTTCTCCCATTTATGAAAAGGGGAGTCTGCACCTACATGGGGGAAGCAGTCTATGATGGTTAATGAAGAAGAACTTCCCGGGGTTGAGATCATCAATGATGTACTTAACTTCTCAAAAAGTGAAGATTTCCCTTTCTTATTTTCAAATATGAGCCCTAGTCCTACTCATGCAGAGGAAGTGGATTCGAAAATTGAAGAGAAAGTTTCACGTGCTATGGCAAAGATGAAGATGGTCTTTGGGGAAGATTTTGATAAAGGTACTACCTACCGTCGCATCGAAGTGGGTAATTCTTCAAGCTCGATCGTTTATGAAGAGGAAAAGTCTGGTGAAGGTCGAAGCGCTGAGGAGATTATCGATGAAGTGAAGGAGAAAATCACTGAAGGCAAGAAGTGCATGTGAGAGGCTGATGTGGTTTTAAATGAAGAACAAAAGTTGTCAAAAAGTCAGATGTAAGAACTTTCCAGTGATCTCGAAGACCCGCTGCTTGAAGACGAAGTGGAGATAGAAGATGACATTCTTCCCATCGTGGATGAGGATTCTGATGTTAATGTTACATCTGTTTTTAACTTTGACACTAAATTATTTACAAAATTTAATTCAATGAATAGTCAATTCGCAAACTTGTGTGATGTCTCTGATAATGGTGTCATGCATGCACTAGATCCTCCTAGTGGCATTTTTAGCATACATAACTCATCTTTAATTGAAATTAATTTTGGTATATAGGAAAGTCCTAAAAATGTTTCTATATCGAATGTTCTGCCCGACTGGGACAGGGAATCTCCGCCCCACTTGCATCCCTAATCTCAACTCAATAATATACGGTGGCGACAACAGTTCCATGAGTTAAATTTTCTTTTTAAAAAGATTAGGTTTTCCCCAATATTTTAGGTATGCTCCAATATGTATCGGTCTGGTGTTTTCCTCGCCTCTCATTTTCTCTAATTTGCCCACTCCTCTGTATCTCTTTGCATTCGATAACTATAAGAACCTGATTGTAATCTTTAACCGCATAGTTTCAGGATTTTGAAGAATAATCAATTAATTGGGCCAATTCCATCTACATCTATTAATTGTAAGATGATCAGTTGGATGGAAGAGGGAAGATTCCATCCGTAATTGGCCTAATGCAAGAACTTCTTGTACTGTAAGTTCGTAAATTAAGATTTATCTGAATTTTTAAGGTTTCAATATTTTATTTTTTGCATTATTTGTTGCATTTACTTTGGGAACCAGAGATTTAAACTGCAACATGTAAATGGACCCATTCCACCACCTATTTTGGGAAATTTAAGTTACACTGAAATTTTTAATGTGTTTACTATTGTTTAATTTTCTTATTCATTGCTGTAATTTCCATCTAAGATAAAAACTAATTTAAATTACTAATATGATGTTGAATGAGTCAGATTGCTGCATGATAATGATCCTCATTGATTATCCCATTCAGAAATGCACTTTTCACATCCATTTGAAACAATTTAAAGTTCATATAACTAGCATGGGCACAAAGAATACATATAGCCTCTAACCTTGCTACTGGAGCAAATGTTTCTCCGTAGTCAATACCTTCTTGTGGACTGTACCCTTGAGCAACGAGCCTTGCCTTGTTTCTGACTACATTTCCGGCTTTATCCAATTTGTTTCGGAACACCCACTTGGTTCTAACTGTCTTTTTGTTTTTAGGATGAAGGACCAAGTCCCATACATCATTCCTTCTGAACTGGTCCAACTCTTCTTGCATGGCTATCATCCAATACTCATCATTTTCAGCTTCTGGAAATGTCTTAGGTTCCAGCATTGAGATGAAAGCAACATTACTCAGAAGCTCCCTTAGATGGCTTCTGGTTTTTACTAGGTTCTGGACAGAGTCGAAAATGTTTCCTTCAGAGTGTCCTCTAGGAATTCTTACTTCTCTAGGAAGAGGATTGTCTTCAACTTGAGGTGTTTCAACAATTTCTGTAGGCAGAGTATCGTCAGTGAAAATGATTTCAGGTTCAGTTCTACCTTTGGAGGTTCTGATTTGGTTTGACTTGATGGTCGGTTGGTTCTCAGTAGGTGCTGAGATTGGTTCCTCTTCTGGATCACTACTAACCTTCTCTGCATGGTTAGTTTCATCGAACTCAACATGCATAGACTCTTCTAACACATGGGTTCTTTTATTGAAAATTCTATATGCTTTGCTGTTTGTTGAATAGCCAATAAAAATGTCTTCATCAGCCTTTGAATCAAATTTAGCAAGGTTGTCTTTAGTATTTAGAATGAAGCATTTGCAACCAAAAGCTCTGAAATACTCAATCTTGGGTTTTCTCCCTTTCAATAGTTCGTAGGGAGTTTTCTTCAGAATGGGTTTGACTAGAGCCTTATTAAAAATATAACATGTTGTATTAACAACTTTCCCCAGAAGTACTTAAGTAGCTTATTTTCGCTTAGCATTGTTCTAGCCATTTCGACCAAAGTTCTGTTTTTCCTTTCGACTACCCCATTCTATTGGGGAGTTCTGGGAGTAAAGAAATTATGATCAATGCCTCTGGTTTCACAAAATTCCTCAAACTGTTGATTTCAAAATTCTCCACCGTTATCACTTCTGATATGAGTGATTTTTAGGTCCTTTTCATTCTCGATTTTCTTATAGAGTCCTGAAAATAACTCAAAGGTTTCGTCTTTGCTGCTGAGTAGGATGACCCAAGTGTATCGAAAATAATCATCTACTACTACTAATGAGAATCTTCTTCCTCTTAGACTCAGAAGTTGAACTGGTCCAAAAAGGTCCAAATGTAGTAGCTCAAGAGGACGCTTGGTTTAAACTAGATTTTTGCTTTTGAAAGACTTTCTAGTTTGTTTTCCTAATTAACAAGCATTGCATAGATGATCTTTTTCAAATTTGAGTGTTGTCAATGCTTCAACAAGTTGCTTTCTTGCTAATTTGGCCAGAAGGTCCATGCTTACATGACCAAGTCTTCTATGCCATAGCCAGGAGTTTTCCTCCTTTGTTACTAAGCATATATCTTTTGAAAACTTGTTTTCAAGGTTTAGCATGAAGAGATTATCTACCCTAGGAGCAGTAACTATAAGTGAGTTAGTCTTACCCTCTGTTATTTGACATCCAAAGGAATCTAAAGTTGCCCTTCTGCCCTTATTGCAAAGTTGAGCCACGCTCAGTAGGTTGTACTTCAGACTTCTGACTAAGGAGACTTCTTCAATAGCAGGATTGGTTCCGATAGATCCGAAGCCTACTGTTCTTCCTTTCATGTCATCTCCGAAACTTACAATTCCACGATGTTTGTGTTTCAATGTGATGAATTGAGTTTCATCACCGGTCACATGTCGTGAGCATGCGCTGTCAATGTACCACATCTTTGACTTTTGAGCACATCTCAGGCCTACCTACAAGACAATCAATGATTTTTAGGTACCCAAGTCTTTTTAGGTCCCTAGGGTTAGTTTTAGCATGTTTGATATAATCATCTTCAAAGTAACCATTCTTGTGCCAACAATCTTTGGTTGTGTGGCCAATCTTTCCACAGAAGTCATTTAGACTCTTTTTTATGGATTCCATCTTTTCTTGCTGGAGGAACTCCCTCCAGAGTAATGATGTTGATGGTTATGATACAGATTGTTCTGAATTGAAGTCACGTCCTTTCGAAGGCTTTTGGATTCCTTCTGGACCTTTGTGGCAAATTTATGCATAATTTTAAATTTTCATCATGCCTTGTGTTGTCTTGTAGAAGGTGTCTGATGTCTCCAAGTTTTACTTCTTCTACTTCATCACATCTTCTTCCAAGAGCTCTAATTTTTTTTTATTACACTTTTTAACTAGTGTATAAACATCACACATAGCATTGATCATTTCATTTTGGAAGAGAGATAGGGAATTTACCTCATTTCTTTGATGCTCCTACTCGGAGGCATTTGAGGGTTCTAGTTCTTCAGCAGCTGATAGAACCTCTACTTCATCAGCCATGAAACATATGTTTGATGTTTCGACACCTTATTTTTTAGAGGATGAAGAATCATCACTATCACTCCATGTTGCAACCATGGCCCTCTTGGTGTATTTCTTATCCTTTTTGAGATTTGGACAATTAGATTTAATGTGCCCTGGATGATGACATTCGAAGCATATGATAGGCTTAGAATATTCCTTTCTGAATTTGTTGTCACCTAGCTCTCTTATGGGTCTGTTAGATCTCTTGAATGGCTTCTTGTACTGGTCACTCTTTTTGAACATCCGCTTCATTTTACGGGTGAACATGGCCATTTCCTCATCGTTAGTGGAGCTTTCCTTAGAGGAGTCAGCCTTCAGTACAATTGATTTTTGCTTCTTGTCTTCTGACTTCTCCTTTGTCTCAAAAATTTTCATTGAGATTTCATGAGTCAAAAGAGAGCCGATCAACTCATCATATTTGTAGGTGCTGAGATTTTGAGCTTCCTCAATAGCCGTCTTCTTGGCCTGCCAACCTTTTGGGAGGCTTCTGAGGATCTTTTTGACTTGCTCCTCTTCTGAGAAGACTTTTCCTAGTCTTTTGAGCTCATTTATAATATTGGTGAACCTAGCATTCATATCAGAAATGCCTTCTCCTTCCTTCATTTCAAACAGCTCATAGAGTCGCATGTTTTGATTCACTTTGTTGGTTCCTTCATATGTTACTTCTAGCTTGTCCCATATTTCCTTGGTAGTTTCACACCCTGAGATTTTATTAAATTCTGCACCATCTAGAGCATAGTGAAGCATGTTTATGGCAGATGCATTAGTCTACAGTTTTTTAAGGTCGTCTTCGGACCATTTATCCTCACTCGTGATTACTTGAGTCCTTCCTACTGTTTTAGTAGGAACATAAGGTCCTTTGGTTATTACTAACCAGGCACTCATGCTCTGATCTTGGATGAAATTTTTCATTCTTTTTTCCAGAATGTGTAATTTGATCCAAAGAATAAAGGAGGTCTAGTAATGGATAGACCCTCTGCAAGAATTTGAGTGGTCTCATTACTATGGAGGTTTCTGGTGCTGTTTGCAGCCATTAGGGGTCTTAAGCTTAATATAGTGTTATCTTTTCAATAGATCTTATTAGGCTATGATACCACTTGTTGGTCCTTAATGAGGTAATATTAGTTCCAAAGGGGGGTGAATGGAACTATTTGGCGATTTTAAATTTTTTTAATTTTCTCACTTGGCTTAGCACAGTCTGTCTACACACAGATGTAGAATAATTAATATCATAGGCTGAGATACAATAATCAGAGGAGACTATTGATTGAGCAGTTCTGATATTAACTATTATCTTTTTAGTTTGACAAAGCTTCTGTTTAAGATGTAAATACTTTAGCAAATGATAATGCAACAGAAGCAATTTAGCATTTATAGGAGATCATATATTGAGCATAAATAATAAGAAGCAGTAGTTGGAGTTTAGAAAATAGTTACTCAATAGATTTATCCTGGTTCATCCTCTAGCATATGTCCAGCCCTCATAATACCTTCTTCTGAGCTTTAATCCACTAAAACACTCTTTCATGGGTAGAGCACAAACCTTTATACAAATAGATAGAGCCTCTGTAAAGTACGTTCCTCTACAATCTCTAAACTATCTATATTTCTATTGCTTGCCTACCGAAGCAAACAACCGAGCTTCTGAAAGAAATATTATGAACAAAGAAAATTATTTTTAAGAACACAATGAAGATCTAAAGAATATATTTTGAATAAACACGGGTATGAACAATGACTGTGTGTTAGAATATTGCTCTAGCTCTTTTGAAGAATTTTGATCTTTCTTGATAGCTTGTATATGTCGTGTTGTTCAAGTGGAGTGTATAGCACGGTATTTATAGGAGAGGTTGGCAAAAGATCCGTTTGAATTTTATTAGCCGTTATAAGCAAACAGAGCATGTCACCCTGTCTTTTGGCACCTTTTGCATTTTAGGCGAAAAGTTATGTTGCATATTTCAGAGCCACTTCTGTTCTTGAGCTGTGTTTCCCTACAACCTTTTTGACTGTGCTCGTGACAGAGGTACGGTGAGAGGACACTTCTTCTGTAGCATTGTACTTCATGTCAGGTCTTGGGACCATGCGTACACTGTCAACTGTCCATTCACTTTGCTTTGTGGGCTTCCGGATTGTTGCGGCCTCTGAATGCAATTTGGGCTTTTAATTTCTCAAGCCCACTGAATTTCCTTTTGTTCAAGTTCATTTAGCACACTCAACAAACATGTTAGTGAATAACAAATAACTTAAACTTGAGATTTTATTGTTTAATCTGATTTTGGGGTTTTGATTAATTTATTTTAGTCAGATTCAAAAACTCATAGAAATTGTGTTTCAACATAAAAAGCAAAAGAAATGGAGAAAAATGTAAATTCAACTAGTCAAATACTATAGGACACCCTTTGAACACATGCAATCAACATCGGCTAATTATACCCATATAGAAGAGCGACAACCACAATTATGCAAATTGGAAGAACAACATGAATGACAATAGACTAATGAAAACATATATCTTTTTACTCCATCAAACCTTGAGATTTTAGGAAGCAATAGATATGTCTCTACCATTGAAAACAACATATGACCTTCAATATAGGTAGGATTTCAGAGCTGGTCTTCACTAAAACAACTTCAAGATAAATATGAATCAATAAGACGAATTCAATTGAAGAAGGAAACACCTAAGTTATGAAATTTAAGGAAACAAACAAAAAAGCAACTGCAATTAAACATGAAACTCACATTAACCATAAAAGTAGGGAATGGAATCAGCAAACTGAAGAAATCATAATAATCAGCTTAGAGGAGCGTATAAAAGAAAAACAAACAAATAAACAACAATTGATTATAATTATGTGGCATGCCACTCAAGTCGAGGACAATAAATGTGGATTCCATAGTTATTTTGAACACTAATAAGACTCAAAATTTAGCTGCAAATTTCACTTCATTAGCTTTAACATGGAGCACTCACAGTTGAACATCCTATCGTATATTCCATCTGAAACATATCAAGATGGTTAAAACCTTAAAACCTAGAATCAGCAAATTGAAGAAATCAGAATAATCAACTTAGAATTTTGGTGGAGCCTATAAAAGCAAAAAATAAAAATAAATAAACACAATTGATTATAATTATATGGCGTACCACTCAAGCCAAGGATAATAAAGGTGGATTCTATAGTTATTTTGAGCAATGGCAGGAAATTTAGCTGCAGGTTTCACTCCATTAGCTTTAACATGGAGCACTCATAGTTGAACATCCTAGCGTATCTTCCATCTAAAACACATCAAGATGGTTAAAACTTAGAATTAAGCATCAACTAAGATAAAGAAAAAGGGAAAACAATGATTAAAATGTGCACATTCTACATGGGTTGAGGAGATTATAAGTGTACATTTCGCCGGACAAATAATAACAGAGATGGAAAAATAGAAACAACAAATATAAGAACAAAAAAGAGACAATCAAAATTTTAACTTAAACAACCTAGATCAAAACAACTAATATGTCATATTATCTAATACAAAAACACTTTAGTTGTAACTACCACTATTTTAACACTACAAATAGTCCGAGCGCAGCCGTCTTAGCTGGCCTAAATGAGTGCATACAACATTAGTTGAGAAAACACAATTGGGAACTAAAGCCAGTAAGAAATTACAAAGTGAAAATAGTAAATACGAAATCTAATTTAAAATGGAAAGCGAAACCAAATATGAAGTTGTTAGAAAACAAAAGTATTAGCATTGGACGAATGCACTCGATGAGATGCGAATAGACACGATGTCGGTCCTAAAAATACAAACAAACACCAAGGGATAGAAATCAAAGATCAGAAATATTAATTGCGACAACACATATATAAGAATGGAAAATGAAAAGGAAGTCGTAAAGAAAGATAAATATAAGTATCAGACGAACAAAGATGTTAAAATGCAAAAAAAAAAATGACATCAATCTTCAAATGGGATATTAGTAAACTAGGATTATTCATTGCACCACCAGATATAAAAAGGAAATTGGAAAATGAATATAAAGACAAAAGTCAAAATAAATACTGATATCATATGAACGCACCCGACGCATTGTAGATAAATATGATGCATTAATCTGAATGTTATGTCGTGTAGAAACAGAAATGATTTAGAAAGAGATTGATAAATTGCAGATGAAAATGGACAATAGTGGTGCGTCTCGATCTGCATGATTTGTTCCAAAACATGATGTGAGGATGGATCATGATAGGGAAATCTACAAAGTTTGTAATAGGACCCATATGAGGTAGGAGGATAAGGGAACAAATAGAGAGTAAGAGAACCTAACTAGAGGCAGAATGTTGGGATTAGGGTAGGAAAAGAGAGTCAAATGACACAAATATCCTTACTAGTGCAATGTCGTTTTGTCGACAATAGCTTTAATTACTTGTTTTATCGAATTATATCAAGTAGAGTCGCTAAAACAAAAACTATACAGAAAAAGATAAAAACACATGCAAAATACGCGTGACACATCCCCATAAAGAGAAAAACGAGCGTGTCATAATAAGAAATATGTGTAAAATACATAAAACCCCACATGAAAAAAGACATAAAAACCTTTCAATTTGTATTAATGATATTGAGGTTTAGGGATTTAATTGGAAAAAATTGGAAAAAATCTTTGATTTTACTTTTGAGAACATTTAATTTTAAAGTATTACTATTGATATCTTCATTGTCCACGCACATCTGCATTTTTAGTTCTTAATATCTTCAACCTTTTTGTTTCCCAGATCGCCTTCACTGTCCTTTATGAAGCGAAACACACATCTTTGCCATTCATATGGTATGCATCCTTTATTGTATCTACATCCCACACAATTAGTTATAATTTTGAAAGTATTATTGTTAAAGTTCTTAATATTTTTTCCTTTCATCAAGTATCTATCTTAACTCGTTTGCTCTAATGATTCAAGAAAAATTGATCTTTGTTTTTAATTATTTCTTGATTTTTTTTTTTAGAAACTATTTGTTTAAATTTGTTTTCATGTAATAACACTAAATTTTATTATTTACATTTATGCTTTAGATGTATTCCTAACGAAAACAATTATAATTCTAGTAATTTTATATGGAAGAACCTATTAAATCTCCATTTGTTGATGCATAAATTTGGAAAAGCATGCAACATAAAACAAAAAGAGCGTAATATTTGTGTTTTGCAAATTATAAATCACATATTATTTGGAAATTTATAAATAAGTTTTGGATGTAGATAAAATGGTATAAAACTCAATTGAACTCTTAATCCATACACATTAAATCAATTGAGTCTTTATTCTCCTAAAATCATCAAATCAGTTCATATATTTTAGGAAAGTCAACAATTGAACACATGTTCAACAGTGCTAAACATCAAACTTTATACCGTCAAAATTAGATACATGCTTCCTCATATTCAATTGAATTATGCAAGTTGCAAAGTGTATTGCATACTAATAATTCCATATTTCCATTAACCATGTTCGGACGAAACACATTAACGTTAAATATGGAGAATGCTCGTTTGATTGGGTACCAAGCCGATTCCTGTCTCTCTTTCTTATTTAGAGATTCATCGGCTAATATTGAAACATTAAATAACATAATTTTTTATGGAAAGATTATAAGGACTTTATACTCATTATACAAATTTAGGAGATAAAGTGATCGTTGTATTAAGAATTTCTACTACGGTAATTAATACTGCAATCAATAATCTCCATTACTGATGTGTTTAGATAAGAGGTGTTATTAGCTAGCAGAATTCATAGGATTCAGTTTCAGATCAAATCCAACTAGAACTGCAATTAGGGGTGCAAATGAGTCTTGGTAGTTCGTAAACTATTCGAGCTCGGCTCCGTGAAAGCTCGATCAAAGCTCGGCTCGATAGGGCTCGACTCGAGTTCGGGATCGGCTCGAGCACTAACGAGCTGAGTCCGAGCTTCCTCAAGTTGGGCTCGAAAGCTCGCGAGCAGGCTCGATTATTTTTAATTATTATATATATATATATATTTCATTATATATGTATATTTAATATATATTTCATTGGTTATTCTTAGTTTTCATCACAATTCACAACTCAAATAAGATTTAGCTCATACAAAAAAAAAATTAGACATTTGAGTCTTTAGCGAGACAATTAGGTTTTTTTATTACAAAGTTTAATATATATATCTGTTGGCGATATTTTTGAGTAACAAAAATATTCCCTTTACAACCTTGACTTGTGCGGAAAAAATGCGGGCGTGTCAGAGAATTAGGTTCTCAACCTACGTTTAAGAAAACGGTTTTTATAGATATGCGCCTATGTCTAATGGATAACTGACTAATAATCAAACAATTATACGGGAAAGCAAGGATTGTGAAAATGTTTCTCTGGGTTCCTAGTTGCCGTCAGCACAACTTTAACTAGAATTGGACCAATAGTTTTCAGTAATTAAAAATGTAAGAATAATAAAGCAAACACAAGAATTTTGGAATTTTTTTCTTTATATTTACTTTATAATGAGAGTTTTGGGTTACAATAAACCGAATAGCAAATAATTATAGCCAAGACAAATAGCAAAGTTAATATCCACAATGTCAAAAATAATAAATATGATTGTAATTGAAATTGAAATGAACAATTGAAATGAATTAACCGAAGTGGTGAACCGTTGCGTCGAAGCGTCGCGTTGAAACGTTGTGTCTGCCTGAGGTCGTTATCCCGAGACCGATGCTTGACTTGAGTAAGATGCGTGTTTAGTGGTGCCAATTGATTGGGCTTGAATATTTGGAAATTGGGATTGCTATGATAAGATTGATATTTTGACTAGGAAACTGCGTTTTTGGAATGTGAATTTGAGTAGGAAAACGAATCGGGTTTGTGTTTGGTCGGAAAAGAGCAAATTATACCGAATCAGGGACCGAGAGGGACGATTCTAGTGGCTAAAATCGGACAAAAAGGGGGCTGTTGTAAATTGATGAACAAAAGCTTGAGATTATAGCGATTATAGCTAGAATTGATGATAAGAATCAAGGATTAATGATTGGAATTAGCTCGGAAGCTTGAAAATTGTGTTTAGTGATGAAATTCCTTCTTCACACCAGAATTCCTTCTTGTCGTCGTCGCTGCCTTGCTGTCGTGAACAGTGTCGGCCTCCTCCTCCACGGGTAAGTTCTTTTCCTTTCCAATTTCGTCTCCTTCCTTGATTTTGCACCATTTTACATGATTCTACAGATTTAGGCATAGTTGAATTTTGATCTAATTTTGTTTTTGTTGCCTGATTAGGCGTTCGGGCATGCTTAAAATCATATTTGGTCAAGGTTAGGATTGAAATTGGTGTGATTATTGTGATGGAGTTTGTAAATGGTGAACAATGGATATAAATTGGGTTTAGATAAGGTGAAATTGATCTTCTAGGATTGGAATTTGAGGTTTTTAGGCAGAATTAAGGAAGTTTTAGGATAAGGAAAGGGTTAATTTGGTATTTGGCCTCATGGTTTTTGAGTTTGTTGTAAAATTTGCTTTGAACATGTTGACAGGCTAGAAGACAGCAGGTGTAAAAATGGCTTAATTATTTAAATTAAGGCTAAGAAACTGAAATTTAAGGCTAGGAAAATACCAGGAATGCCTGTAATTTTGATTTTCCCATGCAATTTCAAGCTTGTTGGCTTATTTTTGAACCTGTGAATTGCTAATCTTTGTGTTTTTCTGCGGTTTACAGCAAATTTTATTTCTTTTTTACACCGAATATCTTTTATCTGCCTTATTTATTTATTTTGGTTTTTTTTCTTTTAGGCAAATTCGGTTTACATTTTTTGCATTTTTTTTAAAGTAAGAAACGTGTACCTGAGCTTTTGCCCTCTGTGTCTGAATAATTTTGCAGTTAATACTGATTATTCTCATCTCATTGAGCCTTCCTCCTACTTCAAACAACGATTATGCTTGAAGAAGGTAAAAACTGCGCCTTTGAATCAACTTTTCCTTGAATTAACTTGAAAAATCAATTAAATTTCTCTTAATTTCTTCTTCAGGCTTCCTATTTTGGCATAAGACCTGTGGCTCTTTCTGGATAGCTCCTTATTTCCGCTTGGCTCCAAAAAGAGCACATATCCTGTCTTTCCTAGGGATACGGCTGAGTGGAAGAAGCTTGTTGACAGGTTCAGGCCGAGCTATGAAAGTAAATGGAAGGAATGGGGCATCTACAACTTCATTGAGCTGCCATGCCATGAGTTCCTCCTTAGCCACAACGTCATCACTGGGGCTCTTAACTTCTGGTCTACCCGATGTAATTCTCTCATGCTTCCTCTGGGGCCAATGTGTATGACTCTCAGAGATGTGATGGCAATCACAGGATTGCCTATGGGTGAGGCTGAGATTCCTAGGCAGATCCATACTGACCTGTTTCCTGAGCTACAGTCTTTATCTGTCCAGTTAGCTGGCAAGTACTGTACCGTGATGACACAGTTTCCTGAGCTGCGGACCGTCAGTGATGTTGGGCATGTTTATTTCGTCTAGATTTTACTGAGTTAGTTCCTCTTTGAGCCTCTAGGAGGCAGACCTACTCCTAGCATCTTCCACATAGCCAAGGCTTTGGTTGCAGGGCAAAGTCTGAACTTGTGCTCCATGCTGCTTACTAATGTGTACCACAGATTGGAGAGGACGATTAAGGAGAAGCCTTTATCGATGATCAGAGGTGGGCTGTGGTTCTTCCAGCTATGGATATTCTACTACTTCCTTGAGTTGGCGACAGTTCGTGCCAATCCGTCTAGAGGCTCAGTGGGAGTTGATGCCAGTTATGCTTCTTCAGAGCTATCCCAAGAGGATGCGGTCCATTTCTTTCGGATGGCGAGGCCGAATACCACCAGATTGTTCTTATTCAGCGTGTCTAGAGAGTCTTTTCTACCGAGATGGGCTACCACGTACTTTGAGGCTCAAGACCATTCTGATAGGTTCTGCAGCACTCGTCACCTAGTGCATGGATTTCCGAAGAACAGGAACTCGAAGGCTCCGGTTCAAGGATTAGTCCTCTATGCCCCGTGCTTGTGGGTAAGGCAGCTAGGCTTCTTTCAATGCGTTCCTTCTCCTCTTCCGTTCCCTACAGCGGATCAGAAGGCGAATGCCTCAGATGATGACATTGATGAGTCCCAATAGTCAGATCATTGGGTATCTTCCCATGGTTCTTGATTCTGCTCAACTGTCGTTTAATGAGTGGTGGCAGCCTATCTTCGCTGTACTTGTACCTCCTGTGGGTATTTAGCTTCGCTTTTCTTTACTTTTATTTTCTTTTGTTTTCTATTTATTTTTTTTTACTTTTCATTTTTCTTGATTGCACTTGTATATATATTTTTTGTCTTTTTCTTTTTCTTTTTATGCAATCTTGTTTTTTTATATAAAGAACTAACTAACTAAGACTTTGTTCTTGCAGCTTCAAGTGGAAGTTCCATCTTAGAGCCAGTGAGTGAGAAGTGGCGAGCTATTGAGCCTATGAGAGGTAAACCTGTCTTTAACTGTGGAACCCGGCGATCTTCTCGGATATGTTGGATTGGATTTGGTTATCATAATCTCCCCTCTGATCCGATTGTCTTCACAAAGACGGAGGATGAGGCTTCTGGTGATTCTGGAGATGCAGTGCAAGTTAATGCAGTTGAAGTTAGTAAGAAGGAGACTGGTCCTTTCGAGGATACGTTCGTCGGAGAGGATCCTCGAGCTGCGGATGATGAGATTGAGGTTGTGCTCCGCCGTGCTCCTATACCTACGTAGCTTTCTCTTCCTATTGCTTCAGCGAGTCTCTCGACCTTCTCCTTTGAGAGGTTTGATGTCGATGCTTCAGTAAGTGCACCAGATGTTGCACGAGATCCTCCTGCACGTGAGCTGCTTCCTACCTCCTCTTCACTGGAGATTATCGTCTCAGGCCTCCATTCTCAGGTATGTTTTCTTCTCTTTTGGGATCCTTCTTGGGCTTGGCCGGACGAGGCACCCGAGAAGTTAATTTATGCATTCAACTTTGATGTTTGAGGCTTTCAAATGATTGCAAGTGATGCAAAATGGTGATTTGCTTGTTGAATTAGCACTCGTGCATTTTGGGGTTAATCTAATTTACGCCAGAATGCTGCCGAAATTTCGTTAGATTCGTGATGTTTTATGCTTCAGTTTGACATTGCTTGCTGCTTAAAATTTTGTTTTGCTTGACCCAAAGACTGAGACCTTGATTTGCTAGAAACTCGAACCCCATTTGATCAAGATTTGATCCGAACCTTGCTTTTCTAGGCTTCCATCCTCTTGCCTTACATTTCTGAATTTTAGGACTAGCTTGTATGTGAAATCTGCAGCTCTTAAGCATATGGTAGCTCACGCACTTGATCACCAAATAATTCGGCCTTCTTTGTTTGATTTTATGTTGCTTAAACATAAGGCCAAACCTGCACACAATAAAACAGTAAACCTAATAATGCATAAACTTTCCGTATCACATACCTTGATAGAACTTTATGTTTGACAGCTTTAAACTTGGCTTTTTTACGTTGTAAATGTCCCAACTTTGTCGCTAGTCCAATTAGTGTCATCAATGTGCCTTCGTTTAGCTTCTTGGCATGACTTTAGACTTGTTTTCTTCTTGTTTTCCGCATGATATAGCTGCTGCCCGGATTTTGTTCTTGTCATTTCCATGCTTTTCTTTTAACTTCAACACTTGCAAACGACTTGAACTTGTTCCCAGGGCATGTGTTATGCAACGTGTGCTTGATTTTCGCTCTTTCCGTGCAATTTCAAGATGATTACATTGCTTTCAAACCTTTGTCTTACTGTTGCCCCGATTTTGCTTTCAGTGTTTGTGCAAAATGGATCAGATTTTGATTTTAGCTTTGTTTTTGCTTGAAATTGATGCAGGAATCCGTCCTTCCCAACTCCTGCCTCAAGCCACTGGATTTGTATCTTGACAATCCATTTGAGGGCCTGGACTTCTCCTTCTCCAAGGATGCACTCTCTACTTCTGCTTCTAGCTCCGACCCAGTAATGAAAGCCCAGAACGCCATCGCCAAACTGGTTAAGTCTTCTCCGGATACTTGGGATATAAATGAGATAGGGAATATGGAGAGGGACTTCCAAGTCATCCTTAGTAGCATAGATGATGATGCGGGGAAGAAGATTATCACAGACTTTAGGGCGTATTTTGAGGATATATGGGTGGATTATGTTGCAGCTAGAGAGACTGCTGATAGGCTAATCACAGAGGCGAGGTCTGGCACCACTGCCTTTGATCACTTCAAACAAAGAGCGGGATCAGCAGCGTCTTCAGGAGATTGAGGCCAAAGATGCACGGATTCGGGAGCTGGAGATTGAGTTAAGCGCACTGAGGACAGAGCGTGGGAGCCTTTCGAGAGCTGCAGCTGAGTTCAGGTATTGGTTTCCACTCGAGCACCGGGAGTTAGAGGCAGAGAAGATCTGTCTGATGGCCCAGTACAAGGATTTGGAGAAGAAACATGCAGAAGGCTTACAACAGCGGCGGCTAGCATATGACATTTGTGTGGCCTGGTTGGCCCAGTCTAGAGCACGCCTTGCTCTACTTTCCCTTGACCGGTACATTTGTTTACCTATTCTTTTATTCTTTTACTAATATTCGAGAATGTAGAGCATAAGCTCATGATGTATGTATTCACTTCCAGCACTGTAGTCTTAGTCTATGTATATAAACAGGATAACTAGCTAGTAAATGAAAACTGACAAACTAATTCTAATTATGCAATGACTCAAAAATAAGAATGACTAAGAATACTACAGCAAAGTAAAACTAGGACTTAATTAATCAATTGCAATTGATAAGCAACGACAATCAATTAAATTTGCCCAAAATTAAGAAAACGTATAAATGATGTAATTAAAGCCTTGTAAAAGATTCTAATCACATATGTACATCACAAAAAGTAATGAATTAAAGCAATACGATAGAACCTGATTTTTCAGTCTCCTCATTCCATGCGAAAATAGGCTAGGTTCCCTGTATCCATATGCTTCCTTTTCACCTCCAACTGTGAACAGAAATTAACCCCATATAACTACCCCCCTAGCGTGTTAAGCTAGGGTGTGATTACTGAAGGAAAATAGGCAAACATTTAGCAGCGGAAATATAAAAATTTTAACCTATTTCCTTTAAACCAAGATCCGTTAATCGTTATTTCATATAAAGAGGGATAGAATGAAATATCTTTTGATGAACTATCTACTATTGCAAGCGAAGTGCCCTCAACTCTTAATCCGAGTTCACGAGCACAAAACAAAACACAAATCAAAACGATGTTAGAACTCAACCGAATAATATCAATCAAGATAGATTGCCTCTAATTAATCAACACAAGATCAGAAGTAAAAGGAAAGAGATGAAATCAATTGATTCGGAAGCACGCGGTGAAAGACGATCCACTATAGTATGGGTCGAAATTCTCTCTCTCTGGGATAGGAAGCATGGCCGAAATTTACAGTATAAGAGGGTATATATAGCCTCTTCTATCTAAACCCTAGTCAGATAGATTTAGGTTACTGAATAAGAGTTGTATTCGGAATAATACTCTTATTGTTATTATCTATAATTATATCTAAATATAAAGATAATAATAACTTATTAATAGGATAATAATTAGAAGCAATTTAATCTCAATAAACCTCATAACTTATTTATCCTATAATTAATTTAATCCATAATCATAATCTAATAATAATTGTTTAAAATTAAATTAATTCCCTATGTGTCACAACACATAGAAATCGCCCCCCTATATTACTGGGCCTTAGTGGACTCAGTTAGGCTTCCGTTAATTAATTAACATCTGTTTCTCTTTTGGGTTCCAAGTCTTATGTGTGACCCATTAGGTTCTTATTGCTTCTAGCCGTATACAACCATTAAATTAATTTCTCAAAATTACATTCAATCTTTGTATAACGGAATGAGTACGCGAACTATGATTGGCAGATCCGAAACATTCCTCCAGAGCTATAAGAAGACAGGTTGATTCCGTCGTTGACCTTTCCGTATTAGTTATAGTATAATTCGATCCTTTATCAACTACATCCTTGAACAGAATATTATGACTATGGGTAATGTCAAGTCACATATAGCGAGACGTCCGGTTTACTTGTACAGGCCGAGTTAACTCCAATTAGATAGGTTAAGTGAAATCTACATTTCAAGTCTTAAGCTATCACCTTGCAAGGATTTAGAGTCAAGTCTTCCACAAGCGATCCTTGGACGTATCTCCCATTTATCAGGAGTGACAAATGCTCAATCCAATGTTAACTATCCTGCAATTACTTCCTGTGATACCCAACGTCTGCCGTACACACCCCAGAGTCATCCCTGTTATGGATCGTGTTACAACAGGATCAAAGCATCACATTCCATAATCCAGAATCACTAATTAACATTCCTTTGAGTCTTAGGATTACTTATACCTATTAATCCCAATGAGATGAACAGGTGACAAGGATAAATCTACCCATCCTGTTATCTCAAGTCGGGCCCCCAATCCTAATGAACCCTTTCATTGGATCCATGTAACTGTCCAGATATCTGCATATCTGAAGCTTGTGAGATCAGCTCTCTGTCTCGACAGAAAACATTGTTACATGCAAGTCTTAACAGTGTTATGTCAATCCCTATTCAAAACATATCACTTGACTTGGGGTGGTTTTAAGTTTATTAGTTTATTATAATGTTTTGTCTCACTTCATGCTTGTATGAACACTTTATAATCACTTTAAATAAACTTAGGGATTTCCTTTTATTAGACTTATTTAGTTCTTTAAAAGAGGTTGCCTTTATACAGTTATGAAACCATATCTTATTAAAACAAATGACATAAAGAATAATTCATTTACAGTAGGTTTATATCCTGGAACAATTGTCTATAGGACACTAAACCCCAACAATTACACTGGTTAATCTTAGTGCTTTTGTTGCCTTGGACTAACCACATCCCACATCGTTTGGTAATATTTTTTCAAATATTTACCGTTGATATACCGTGGGTGTAATTCTCCTTCTATACTCTTTAGCCAGTAAGCATTTCCTGAAAGTGCCTTGTGAACTTGAAAGGGTCCTTCCCAGTTAGGTGACCACTTTCCAAGCTCGTGACTCTTTAGACCAATTGCCAGGATTAACTTCCAAACTAAGTCACCTTCCTGAAAGACTTTCTTTTTGACCTTCTTGTTGTAAATCCTCTTGACTTTCTTCTTCTTAACCCATATACAGTCGAAAGCTTTCTGCCTTTCGTAGTCCAGGTCTTCTAACTCCATTATCATTGCCTGCAAATAATTGTCGGGCTCCAATTCGTTCTGTCGGACTACTCATAAAGATCGGATGACAACCTCCATCGGCAGCACTGCATCATGACCAAACATTAAGAAATAAGGACTTGCCCTATTAGCTCTGGTTTTAGTCATTCGCATTGCCCATAGAGTCTCTGACGGGTCGTATGCCATTCCCTTGGATTCTCCTTTAGCATCTTTTTTAAAATACCAATGAGAATCTTGTTAGAAGCTTCTGCTTGTCCATTCGCCTGAGCATAGAAAGGCATCGAGTGAATCAACTTGAACCGATATTCGTCCATGAATTCCTCCATGTCTTCCCTGGTGAACATTGTCCCTTGGTCCGTCGTGATTGACTCCAGAATTCTGAACATGTGGATCAGATGTTCCTTGATGACATTCTCTTGGCCTACTCTCTTCATCGGAGCCGCTTCTACCCATTTCGAGAAGTAGTCAGTTGCGACAATAATGAAGCAGTGTTCTTTAGAGGATGCTGGGAAGATCTTTCTGATTAGATCAATCGCCCAACCCTTGAAAGGCCAAGGTTTGATAATAGTGTGTAGTTCTTCTAAAGGTACTCGCTGAATTGGCCCATACATCTGGCATTTCTTACACCCCTTGGCATAAGTCATACAATCTCGGAGAACTGTTGGCCAGAAATAGTTGTGTCTGTTGATGACCCATCTCATTCTTCTCCCGGACTGCTGTGCGCCACAAATACCCTCGTGTACTTGTCTCATAACCTCCATTGCCTTCAGTAAACCGAGACATTTCAGCAACATGTCGTCATAGCTTTTTCTGTACAATTCCCCTGCCAGTATCATGTAATTCTTGGCCTGAACGCGGAGCTAGTACTTCACTTTCTGGGCAGGATCCTCGAGATATTCGATGAATGGCTTTCTCCAATCCTGAGGAATATTAGCGCCGATGTTGAATGACTCTAATTGAACTCCTCTTTCTGCAACTGATGGGTGCCCTTGCCTTTTGATGAGCACCAACTTGTACATTGTCTCCCTTGATATCCTCATTCCTGAAGCGATTTGGGCTAACTCGTCAACTTCCCAGTTTTCACTTCTAGGTGTATGAATAAGGTCAACATCGTCGAATTCGTCAAGCAGTTGTACGACGAAAGCAAAGTATGGCACTAGAGACATGCTTGCACACTTGTACTCTCCTGTTAGGTGTCGGATTACCAGTTGCGAATCTCCAAACACATTGATTTCTTTTGCGCCTAAATCAATTAGGATCTCGAGCCCAATAATCAAAGCTTCATACTCCGCTTGGTTATTTGTGCACTCGAAGTCCAGATTGACCGATAGGATTGTCTTGGCTCCGGATGGGGAAGTGATTACTACTCCTGCTCTGCTAGAACTCTCCGTACTTGAGCCGTCGAACTTCAAAATCCAAGGTTCCCTTCGAGCTAGATAGATCGGTAGCTCTTGTTCTTCTGGATATTGGAAGCTAGTTGGATGATCCGCCACGAACTCGGCAATAGCCTTCCCTTTCACCGACGACTGCGGCAAATAGACTAAGGAAAACTCCGTCAAAGCCAACGGCCACTTCCCAATTCTTCCAGACATAATGGGCTGATTCAACATGTATTTTAACAAGTCTGTATTAGAAATTACATACACTTTCGACCTAAGCAAGTAATGTCGTAATTTTGTACATGCAAAATACAATGAGAGACATGTTTTCTCAATCGGACTGTAACATGTCTCAGCAGGCAGTAAGGAGCGGCTGAGATAATAAATAGCTTGTTCGTTCTTGCTATCATTATCTTGAGCCAATCGACTCTTTAACTGATGCAATGTACAGTTTGAATGGTGTTTGGTCCTTTGGGGGAGCTAACACTAGCGGAATGCACAAGTATCTCTTGATTTCCTCGAATGCAGCTTGGTGTTTGTCTTCCCATTTGAATTTTTCTTCGTTTTTGAGTCTCAAGAGCTCAGAAAACACATTTGATTTCCCTGCCAAGTTTGAGATGAATCTTCTGAGAAAATTCACTTGGCCCAAGAACTGCTGCAACTCTTTCTTATTCTTCGGCGGTCGAGCTTCTTGGATCACATTGGTCTTGTTTCCATCAATTTCTATGCCTCATTGGTGCACTAGATAACCAAGGAAATTCCCCGCCTTTACTCCAAAAGCACACTTCAGAGGGTTCAGCTTGAGGTTGTACTTTCTCATGCGCTCGAAACCCTTGCTGAGGTGCTCAACGTGGTCAGACTCCTTTTTGGATTTGATGATGATATCATCCACATAGACCTCCATTGATACCCCGAGTAGGTCGTGGAAAATCGCGTTCATTGCCCTTTGATAAGTAGCTCCAGTGTTTTTTAGTCCGAAAGGCATCACAACCCATTCGAATGTTCCGATTGACCCCGGGCACCGAAATCGTCCCCAGCTATCTTAATCTGATTATACCCTGCAAAACAATCAGCACATGAAATAATTGCATTTTTAGATACAGCGTCTACCAGCATGTCTGCGATGGACATGACATAGATATCCTTCGGTGTTGCTTGGTTGAGATCACGGAAATCTACATAGACTCGTACCTTCCCGTTCTTCTTGACTACTGGGACCACGTTAGAGAGCCACTTTGCGTATTTGGCCGGTCGAATGAAACCTGCTTTGAGCAACTTTTCAATTTATACCTTGACTTTTGCCTCGACTTCCTTGCTCATTCTCCTAGAAGCTTGTTTGAATGGCTTAAAATCTGGATTGATAGGCAGCTTATGCTCAACTATGTTTCGACCAAGTCCGAGCATCTCATCATAGTTCCATGCGAAACAGTCCTTGTACTCGTGGAGCAGCTTGATGATGCCTTCTTTTAGAACAGGTTGCAGCAGATTACTAATATAAGTTAGTCGAGGTTCCTTCTCTGTTCCCAGATTTACTTCCTCAAGGGGTCAACGGCCATTGTACCATCGTCTTCTAACTTCGGATTAACCTTTTCTAGGTCCTCCATTTGGATTTCCTTTTCTAGCGACTACGCTACTGATTCTGGTTCCTCTAGCACTTCTATATCTACAATCTCCATATATTCCTCACCATGCAATTTTTCGATCGTTTGATGTGCATTCAATTTTGCTATAGCGGCTGATGCTACCGCTCTTTGTTCTAATCGGGACCTAATCAATTGGACTTCCTCAATGATGGGTTCGGTGCTTGTCTGCCTCCGGAGAGGCATGACAGCAGTTGACTCGAACATATGCTTGATATGTTCGGTATGTGCCTTCTTTTGCTTAGGTCCCGCCTTGATTGGACCAATGTTAGGCTCGTACAATCTGGATTCTGCCATGTTGGATCGGGTATCGAATGGTTGGTTGTTAGCCCAATCACTTCCATGTTGTCTCCTTTCCAGAACAACATCAGTTGGTGTAGGGATGACGGGATGCAAGCATTCGAGTGAATCCAATCTCTTCCCAACAAAGCTTGATAGCTGGCTAATGAATTCACTACGAAAAAGGCAGTGCTGAAGTCTTGGAACTGACGGTCAGCTCTGCTGATAGAACTCCGAATGTCCTAGCAACCTCTCCAGTAAAGGCTGACACTGCGACCTCAGAAGTCATGATGTCTTCTTCTGATTTTCCCAATGCTAACACCATTTTTAGTGGCATTATGTTGATAGCGGATCCGTTGTCAATCAGCACTCTAGATATTGGTTTGCCATCTATGTGAGCTTTCACATATAATGGTATGGTATGGCGCGTCATCTTAGGAGTGGGTTTATCAAAATAAACTCTCTTCGCACGATCCTAGGCTGAAGCCTTAATCGTAACTCCACTTGATTCGCCTGCGCATTCATGTACCCTCTTCTTGGGACTCTCACCTCGGAAGCTTGAGGGCAAAATTAACGAGGTGGCTGCACATCCAATGTGGATAACAAAATCCCCTACTTTTATTTTATCTATCTTATCAGACTTTTTCTTTTCATTTTCTTTTCTCGGGCTAGTGCTAGGGCTTGTACTAGTCCCTTCTATCTGTTCTTTCTTTCTTTTTTCTGCCTTTCTCTTTCTTATTTTTCTTTTCTGATTTTTTGAAAGAGGTCTTGGAAATTTCTTATGCTGATTCACTTGCCATTGGCCTTTCGGCACCGTAGCAGATGGAACAATGAATCTAGGATGATGTTGGGGTGTTTCTATTTTATCTTTATGTTTACCCCCCAAGTCCTCTTTGGGTTTTTCCGTACTGACCTTGGCGGTATGGTTCCTTTCGGTGCCCATACCTGTCGAGTCATTGGAGCTCTACTGAGCTTCTGGTGGATGAAGCTTGTAAATTCCTGCTTCCTAGACTTGAGCTGCACTGAGGTGGAGTTGACCATTGCCACTGCTGGCATCAGATCATCGTCCATCAGCATGCTCGCCTTTTTTGTCGGAAACTGGAGAACTCCTCGGTCGATCATGTCCTATACAACATTCTTCAAAATAAAACAAGAGGAAGTGTTATGACTCCATGCATTGTGATACTTATAGTAAGTCCTTCCACGAATCTCCTCCCTCTTCGGAATGACATGTCCGAAGGGAAAGGTAATGAATTCCTCCTGCATTAGGTAATCAAATATTTCCTCTGTTTTGGAGGTGTCGAATGTGTATTGCACATTGGTGCTCCTTTTCACCACCTCCGGTACCTGCGAATTCTTAGCTAACATGGGGCAGACTTTAAAGCCTGTGGCAACCATCTCGGCTATTGCAGTCTCATAATTTTGAGTTTCCTGATGGTAGCTACCAACTGAATTCTTTTTCCTCCTATAATCCTCTCGCATCAGTTCCTCATATTCCGTGACTTTAGCAATAAGATCATAAAAATCACGAAATTCTATTCCTTTGAACTTTTTACGATTCTCAAAGTCTAAACCCCTTTGAGCTAGCCTAACAAATTCAACTTCAGGCAAATTGACACGACATCTATGCCTCATTCGTTTGAATCTATTAACAAAAGCTTCTACTGACTCACCTTGGCGCTGAACCATACGTGCTAGCTCAACGATGCTCACCTCGGGCTCCGTCTTGTAGAAGTGTGCATGAAAAGCATCCTCCATTCGCCTCTAGCTATTGATAGATTCTGCAGGCAATGCAACATACCATGAAAATGCAGGCCCTGTAAAAGAACCAGCAAATAGCCGAAGCTTAAACATGTCAAAATTCAGCTCCGAAGTAAGTCCGCTACACTAAAAAGTGAATCGTGTGATATGTTCCATCGTGGATTGACCTTCTTCCCCTGAAAACAATGTAAAGTCAGAAATTCTAAAATTATATGGAAAAGGGAAATTTTGGTCAATCCGCCTAGGGTATGGTTTAAGAGATTCGGGGCGATAAATTTCTCTTAAGTTAGGCCCATAAATTTCTCGCACCACATCCTTGACGCACTGTCTATCGTCCACGTCATTGACCTGATCAGCCTGCACAGGAGCATTTTTATTATAACCATAATCGCGACTTTTACCCCCCCCCCCCAGTTGCGGTTGGGGTAGTCATTATAATTGCTTGCCCTGTTGTCCATCCTTGTATGCCCTTTGTAATGCGCAGCTGGTGTAAGCATTGGGGCCGAACCACGATCCGGGCTAATTCTGTCACCTCGCTCGTTGAATTTCATGTTTTCTTTACGAGTTGAAGGTCGTTTGTATTTTTGGTCAGCTGGTGAACTTTCCTTCTCAGCTGCACTGCTGTTGGCTTTCATTACAGCTTCAGCGCACCTTTCAGGTATTTTGCTGATTTCTGAAGTCAGGTCAACAACACTGATGTTTTCCTGCACAACTGGGGCTTTACCTGCAACCTTCATAGGTTCGGCCTCAGTATACGCAGCTCGAATAATCTGAGTGAGCGTCCTCGCCCACTTCATGTCAGCTTGGTCTTGTAGTCGTCTAGCCCTTTCCATCACTTCCTGTTGCTGTTGTAGGGCCCTTTCGATAATGAGCTCGAAATGGTCTTTCTCTAGTCGACCTGTTCGTCCATCCTGGGTCTCGAACTGGTTAATTGTCTCAGCTACCTGTCCGACGGCTGGGATATCTTTGGGTGTTTCTTGTCCCTAGACGTTGCTACTATCGGACACTTCCTTTCCTGTCTTTCTAGGAGCCATCCTGCGTGTGTAAACTTTCGAAAAAATTCTATAAAGTTTGGTTAAAATTTGGTAACCAAAAGTGTGAACCGGTTGAAACTAAATGCATAGAAAACTTTAAGTGTGTAAATGAGATTTTGCAAATTGAACTTCAAGGAACAAGTCAAATAATATTCGCAAATGTAAAACCAAATCAATGTGATGATTTTGATTAATTAAAATTGTAGAACCGGAAAATCAACCAAAATATGACTCAAAATCAATTGAAAATTTTGAATGAAATTGTAAATATGGCAAAGCCTCGGGAAAAAGGTTGCTTAAGAAAGCTAGGATCACGAAAAAATATTTTAAACTTTTTGGCAAAGTTTATGAAACCGTAGGAGTTTTTAAACTAAGTGATCTGATGCAGTGTATATAAAAATTTTGACATAAAAATTTTTAAAAACCAAAAATATGTAATCGGTCCCACTGGGCGTGCCAGAAATTGTTGACGATATTTTTGAGTAACAAAAATATTCCCTTTACAACCTTTACTTGTGCGGGAAAAATGCGGGCGTGCTAGAGAATTAGGTTCTCAACCTACATTTTAAGAAAACGGTTTTTATAGATATGCGCCTATGTTTAATGGATAACTGACTAATAATCAAACAATTGTACGAGAAAAGCAAGGATTGTGAAAATGTTTCCCTGGATTCCTAGTTGCCGTCAGCACAACTTTAACTAGAATTGGACCAATAGTTTTCAGTAGTTAAAAATGTAAGAATAATAAAGCAAACACAAGAATTTTGGAATTTTTTCTTTATATTTACTTTAAAATGAGAGTTTTGGGTTACAATAAACCGAATAGCAAATAATTACAGCCAAGACAAATAGCAAAGTTCATATCCACAATGTCAAAAGCAATAAATATGATTGTAATTGAAATGGAAATGAATAATTGAAATGAATTAACCGAAGCGGTGAACCGTTGCGTCAAAGCGTCGCGTTGAAACGTTGTGTCTGCCTGAGGTCGTTATCCCGAGACCGATGTTTGACTTGAGTAAGATGTGTGTTTAGTGGTGTCAATTGATTGGGCTTGAATATTTTTGGAAATTGAGATTGCTATGATAAGATTGATATTTTGACTAGGAAACTGAGTTTTTGGATGTGAATTTGAGTAGGAAAACGAATCGGGTTTGTGTTTGGTCGGAAAAGAGCAAATTATACCGAATCAGGGACCGAGAGGGACGATTCTAGTGGCTAAAATTGGACAAAAAGGGGGCTGTTGTAAATTGATGTTCAAATTGATGAACAAAAGCTTGAGATTATAGTGATTATAGCTAGAATTGATGATAAGAATCAAAGATTAATGATTGGAATTGACTCGAAAACTTGAAAATTGTGTTTAGTGATGAAATTGGACCAAATTGGGACCAAATTTAGCTAGAAAGATATGAATAGGTTAAATATATCTGATAATTGGATTGATATGTGTTGTGTATTCTTGTATTGGATTGATTATTTTGGTATTGATTTTGGTTTTGTATTTATTGATTGGTTGTTGATTGGGGGGAGGGGGTTGAATGAAGAGGAAGAAAGGTTATTTATAGGAAGGATTTGCCCCCACTAACCACACACTTACCCACTACTCATGCCATGATTCCACTTTGCATAAAATGGAGTAGCGCTTCCTTGTTTTTAGGCCTCAACTTGGCTTGTGAAGTTTGACCCGAAATTGTGTTGTGTTTCTGCAGCTGACTTCGTAAAATTCCTGCTCTCTTTGTGTTCGTCCTATGGTGCTGCTGAAGATGGATCCAGAAAGCTGGAGACGTCTATTTTCTGGATCTGAGCTCACTTCAGAAATTCTTGAATGTTTAGCTCCCCGAATAATTTAATCAAAAGTGACCCGTGACCAATTCCGGATTTTCATACACTTAGAAGCTAGTTTAATGCATTTTCCCACTTTGATTTTATATTTTATATTTCTTTTATTTTTCTTTTTATTTCCTTTATTTTTACACAAAAATAATAAAAATGACAAACAATACCTATGGTTTGAATACGAATAAATGTAAAAATTAGCAAACATATGTTATAATTATAACCCATGGTAAAAATGTAAATAAATGTAAAAATTACATTTACCCCCAACAATATTATTGTTTGAAATTTTTCTCCAAGATTGTATTTTCCGATCACAAGTTTTCCGATCACAAGTACCATATACTGTTTTAGAATCTCGACAATAACATGATTGTTTTTCTTTATAAATATTTTAAACTCATATGGAGTATGTTATGAGGCTTTTTTTATTTTTTATGCTACTTATTCTATGCCAAATAAATTGGCAGGGGAAGGCTTTGCCCCCAGTACACCCTTGTGGTGGGACCCCTCCCCGGACCCTCGCTCAGCGGGGACGCGTAGTGCGACCGGGCCGCCCTTTATGCTACTTATTCTATGCATATATAATGAATTTGGTTAAAGCTCGTTAGAAGCTCGATAAAAGCTCAGCTCGGTCAAAGCTCGGCCAGATTCGATCAAAGATCGGCTCGGTCAAAGCTCCATTCGAGAGGGCTCAGCTCGAGATATTAACGAACCAATACTTAGCCTACCTAGAGTTCGGCTCGGTTGCACCCCTAACTGTAATTCAATTGAAAGATGATGATTTTAGATTTTAGACGGATGAATGAGGAGATACAAGATACTAGATTACAAGACGAGCCCCTCGTCGAATTTGATAGAAATCTTTCTCTATCAACAAGTGTTCAATTGGTGGCCTAGTAAAGAATATGGATTGATTTATTGATTTTAAAATAACGAGGACCCAATTGATTTGGTATAACGAGTATGAAGACTTTATGCCTAGACAAAATATTCCATTATCTTCCTTTTTCTTAAAAAGAAATAAGAAACATCGCAAATTGTGACAAAACGCAAACGTTTTGACTGTAATTACCAAGTCCACACACAACTACCCATTCACTCAATCTTCCTCCTCTATAAATCCCTCTCAGCCTCATTTCGTTCTCTTCTCCGTCGTGGCATCGCCTGTGGCTTTCTTCTCCCCGGAGGACTCCTCCAGGTTTCTAACGATCTCTCCTCTTTGTCTTACATATTTTCCTGTAGGTTTTCTCTCTTTTTTTTATTTTTTATTTATTTAATTTTTTTTTTATGCTGATGGTTACAATTTGAGATTCAAACTTCCCTTTTAATTTGCAGATCTTGACTTACTATTTTATGGTTACTACTCTCTTACCTCAACATCTGTACTCCTTTTATTTTGTTTTTTTAAACAAAATTTTAAATTTTAAAGAACTTCAATTCTAATTCTGGGTCAGATCTGGCTTATCTTTGCTGTTTTTTTTCCCTTTTTCTTTTTGGCTTGATTATTGGGTGGTTTCACGGCTGAGCTTTTATTCCTATTAGGTTTTTAACAATTCCGGTTAAATTTTTGTAGTCTCTTTGTTCTCTCTTATCCCGTCTGTATATGTTTTTTTTTGTTACCTTTGGTTTTAGCCATACTTGTCCTGAAGGGAAAAAAAGTTTGGGTTTTCAAATTTCCATTATGATCGGTTTGATTTTGACTGCATTTTTTTTTGCGCAAAATTGTTCTTTTGACAAGCTTTGGGCTTAGATCTGTCATGGAGTTCATCAAATCATGTGATTTCTTGCAGTTTGGTTGGTGGAAGGTGGATGAAAGTTCAATGGTGACAAGGAATCAAAACGAATTTGAACGTTCTTATGTTTTTCATTTTTTTTTTGGTGGTGATAATTTTGCAGACCATCGAAGTTGAACACGATTAAGACACTTTCTATAGTTGATCTGCGTAGATCTTTATGATAGAATTGCGTTTTCTTGGATGGATCTGAATTTATAGTGTTATATCTTGCTGTCTTGTGTCTTTTGAATATTTATGAGTTAAATGATTAATTATTTGATTTGATCTCTATACTTGCTCACTGCAGCTAGTTCCTTTTTTTTAAGCTATGTAGATATAATTTAGAGTTAATATAGTCTGTTGTGTTGATAGGCGTTCTACTGTTGAATTACACGAACAATTTGAAGATGAATCATTTTAATCTTCAGAAGAACGCTGTTACCTCCTGTGATGAGACATTAGGCTTGGTTTCGATCTGTGATCCCAAGGGTCCTGTTGTCTGCCCCAAACCTCGAAGAGTTGGAAATCTCGCTAACAGTCCCATTAGGCCTATACGATGGTACATGGGGTAATTTTGTAATAACTTTCTTGATCTTTTTATAGGATTTTAGTTGTTAATGAATGCATCATAATCTGGTCCCTTTTCAATTTGTGTTAAATGACAGTTACCAAGCAGAGATATGCGACTCAAAAGTTGGGGCAGAGCTTCTGGACATTATCCTCATGAAGGTAGATATACTGTTATTGTTTACTAATTAACTCATATTCTTATTTGAAATGTATGTAACTTCAAGAGCTGTACATCCCAACTATCCCCATGTGTTTTTTTTGTTTGTAACCTGTTTGGTAGCTAATTTTTTCTCAAGATACAGCAGTTCTTGCTTCAGTTCCTCTTATTTTATGAGCATAAGTAATTTCTCACAGAAAGAAACCTGCGATTGATTTAGATCTTTCTGTATCAGGAGGGTCATGGGGCTGAACAAGCTGCAACTCAGGTAGCCGCTTCACCTCCATATTTTTGTGGGTCTCCTCCTACTCGAGCCAGTAATCCTTTAACCCAAGATGCCCGGTTTGGAGATGAGAAAATCACTACACTCTCACCATTGTCAATTCCATCACCATCGGGTGCGATATCTCCATCATCATCATCATCTCGCAAAGGAGGTTGTGTGAGAATGAAATATGGGCTTAAACCAGCTGCAGTTAGAGTAGAAGGGTTTGATTGCCTGAATAGGGATCGTCGGAACTCCAGCATCCCTGCAATGGCTTAGGACTTATAAAATCAAGTGTACATAGAAGGAAGCTTAAAAATGCGACCAGATTTACAAAACATAATTGGACTTAACAAGAAAAGAGGGAAATTTTGAATCTTTTTGGTGAGTCGAGAGCTACAAAGTAGTGTAAATATGAAATGTTTTTGTTTTCTTTTTCTGTGGTGATCAATGCTAATATTTCTGTAAGTAGTTTGATTGGTGCAAGAAATGGGAAGGAAAAAAACCTACCTTGTGTTGTTAAGAGGTCCAGATGCGTTTGAGAGCATAGAGCTCCTTTTGTAGTGTAAGATGAGAGAGTAAAAGGGGCTCTTTTTGATTTCATTTGTGATCGCCATGTAAAAATTATGTATATAGTTGCCTATTGGTGATTGAATTTTGCTCGTGTACTGTGTAAATGTAATTAATCAAATTATGAATGGATGTCTTCTAATTAAGGGCCGCACAAAATAAAATGAATATATAGGTTTAATAGTCTTTGTACTTGATCAATTTTAGCAGGTTTAATACTCCCTGTAAGATCAATTTAACTGCCTCAATTCCATTCCATAACCACTATTAGGAACTTTTAATATATTAATGTTAGATGTGTTGGCTGAATATATATATATATATATATATATATATATATATATATATATATATATATATATATGAGGTTGGTTTGAATGGTGAGCACTAAATTATCTCCATGGGTGGTGAGTGATTAATATCCATTGGATCAAGATCTAGTGGTCCATGATTTAAGTTGTGATTTAATATTAAAATGGGTTTACCTGATGACATGTCAGTTGTAACTTTGAATATTGTGCTTTGAAAAAAGTTTTCTTTTTCCTCAAGATATAACCAACTTCCAAGAAATAATTTTTTTCCGGATGTTTTTATTTTACATAAAAAGACGTATTCTTTTAAGTAATTTTGTATCCGTCTAATCAATGTTATATACATTAAATCTTAATAAATGATTATTCATTGGGAACACGAAAAGTTTGACATTGAGAATGTACAACATTATTTATGATAACCAAATACAACATTAATGATGTTCTAATTAATGGTGTTATCCCCTTATTTATTACCTTAGAATTGCAAGCTCAATTTATAAATTTCTAGGATTGTAAACTGAATTTGTAAATCCTTAGGATTCCAAGATCAATTTGTAAATCCTTAATTTTTTTTATTTCTTTAAGCATTCATTTATTTATAAACAATTATTTTCAAAAAAATTTATTTATAAACAATCATTAAACTTACCATCTCTATAATTCATATATTCTAATGTCACACTAATGACAATAATAAATTTCTAACGTCATCCATTTAGATGTCGTATTAAATACTACTCTCTTCATGCAATTGATTTATATCCTTACACAAACGTAATGTAACGTAACGTAAATATCACTGAACAGAAAATTTTACGGAACTCAAACATCACTGAACTGAAACATTACTGAACTGAAACATTACTGAACTGAAATATTACTGAACTGAAATATTTTGAATTGAAACATCACTCAACTGAAACATTACTGAATTGGAATATTACTGAACTAAAACATTACTGAACTGAAACATTACTAAACTGAAATATTACTGAACTCAAATATTACTGAACTGAAACATCACGAAACTGAAACATCACTGAGCTGAAACATTACTGAACTCAAACATTACTGAACTGAAACGATACTAAACTAAAACGTTACTAAATCGAAACATCACTCAACTGAAACATTACTGAACTGAAATATTACTCAAATGAAACATTACTGAACTGAAATATTACTAAACTGAAACATTACTAAACTAAAACATCACTTAACTGAAATATTACTGAACTGAAACATTACTGAACTGAAACACCACTGAACTGAAATACCACTGAACTGAAATATTACTAAACTGAAACATTACTGAACTGGAATGTCACTAAAATGAAATATTAATTAATTGAATATCACTGAACCGAAACATCACTCAACTGAAACATTACTGAACTGAAATATTACTGAACTGAAACATTACTGAACTAAAACATCATTGAACTGAAATACTACTAAACTGAAACATTACTCAACTGAAACATTACTAAACTGAAACCTCACTAAACTAAAACATTGTCGAATTGAAACATTACTAAACAGAAACATTACTGAACTGAAACATTATTGAACTGAAATATTACTTAACTAAAACATCATTGAACTGAAATATTACTAAACTGAAACATTACTGAAGTGAAACACTACTGAACTGAAATATTACTAAACTGAATATCACTGAACCAAAATATCACTGAACCGAAACATCACTGAACTAAAACATCACTAAACTTAAACGTCACTTAACTAAAACCTTACTCAACTAAAATATTACTGAACTGAAACATCATTGAACTGAAACATTACCAAATTGAAACATTACTAAACTGAAACATTACTAAACTGAAATATTACTGAAATAAAACATCACTGAACTGAAATATTACTGAATTGAAACATCACTAAACTGAAACATCACTGAACTGAAATATTACTGAACTGAAACATCACTAAATCAAAACATTACTGAACTAAAATATTACTAAATTAAAACATTACTGAATTGAAACATCACTGAACTAAAACATTACTGAACTGAAGTATTATTAAACTAAAACATCAATGAACTGAAACATTACTGAACTGAAGTATTATTAAACCAAAACATCACTGAACTAAAATGTCACTGAACTAAAATATTACTGAACTGAAACATCACTGAACTGACATATTACTGAACTCAAAGATTACTAAACTGAAACATTACTGAACTGAAACATTACTAAACTCAAATATTACTGAACTGAAATATTACTGACTTCAAACATAACTGAACTCAAACATCACTCAACTGAAACATTACTGAACTGAAATATTACTAAACTGAAATATTACTGAACTGAAACATCACTGAACTGAAACATTACTGAACTGAAATATTTCAGTTCCGTAATGTTTCAGTTTAGTGATGTTTCAGTTCAGTGATGGTTCAGTTCAGTAATGTTTGACTTCAGTAATGTTTGAGTTCAGTAATATTTCAGTTTAGTAATATTTCAGTTTAGTAATAACTCAATTCAGTGATGTTTCAATTCACTAATATTTCAGTTCAATGATGTTTCAATTTAGTGATGTTGCAGTTTAGTAATATTTAAGTTTAGTGATGTTTCAATTCAATAATGTTTCAGATTAGTGATGTTTTAGTTTAGTGATGTTTCAGTTCAGTGATGTTTCAATTCAGTGATGTTGCAGTTTAGTAATCTTTAAGTTCAGTGATGTTTCAGTTTAGTAATTTTTCAGTTCAGTGATATTTTAATTTAGAGATGTTTCAGTTCAGTAATGTTTTAATTTAGTAATGTTTCAATTCAGTGATGTTTCAGTTTAGTAATATTTCAGTTTAGTAATATTTCAATTCAGTAATATTTGAGTTTATTAATATTTCATTTTAGTGATTTTCAGTTCAGTAATATTTCAGTTTAGTGATGTTTCAGTTTAATAATTTTTCAGTTAGGTAATGTTTTGGTTTAGTGATGTTTCAGTTCAGTAATATTTCAGTTTAGTAATGTTTGAGTTCTATAATATTTCAGTTTAGTAATATTTCAATTCAGTGATGTTTTAGTTCAGTGATGTTTCAATTCAGTGATGTTGCTGTTTAGAAATAATTAAGTTCAGTGATGTTTCAGTTTAGTAATGTTTCAGTTTAGTAATATTTCAGTTCAGTAATATTTTAGTTCAGTGATGTTTTGGTTCAGAGATGTTTCAGTTCAGTAATGTTTCAATTTAGTAATGTTTCATTTCAGTGATGTTTCAGCTCAGTAATGTTTTAGTTTAGTAATATTTCATTTCAATGATGTTTCAATTCAGTAATGTTTCATTTTAGTAATATTTCAGTTCAGTGATGTTTCAGTTCAGTAATATTTTAGTTTATTAATATTTCGGTTTAGTGATTTTCAGTTCAGTAATATTTCAGTATAGTAATGTTTGAGTTCTGTAATGTTTCAATTTAGTAGTGTCTTAGTCATCTTATCTCTGATGTTGTTGCAGATAGTTTTTAGAAGCCTATCAAAGTTTCTAGAGATGGGACAAGGTTGTCCCATATTTTCTTTGTGGATGATATTATCCTTATGTCTGAAGCGTCTTTAACTTAGGCGCATATTTTGAAGCATGTTTTATATCATTTTTTTAATAGTTCGGGGAAAAAGGTCAGTTTATCTAAATCTCGTGTTTCCTTTTCCACTAATACTTCTAACAAGCTTTAAAATCACTTTTGTTCGGAGTTGGGCTTTAGGAGAACTACCAATCTTGGTAAATATTTGGGTATGCCCTTTCAGTTTAGTAATGTTTCAGTTTAGCAATGTTTTAGTTTAGTATTGTTTCAGCTCAGTGATGTTTCAGTTTAGTAATATTTTGGTTCAATGATATTTCAGTTCAGTTATGTTTCAATTCAGTGATGTTTCAGTTTAGTAATATTTAAGTTCAGTGATGTTTTAAGTCAGTAATTTTTTAGTTCAGTTATGTTTTAGTTCACTAATATTTCAGTTGAGTGATATTTCAGTTAAGTGATGTTTCAGTTCAGTAATGCTTCAGTTCAGTAATGCTTCAGTTTAGTAATGTTTCAGTTCAATAATATTTCAGTTCAGTAATATTTCAGTTTAGCAATGTTTCAGTTCACTGATGTTTCAGTTTAGTAAAGTTTCAGTTCAATGATATTTCAGTAATGTTTCAATTTAGTAATATTTCAGTTTAGAAATATTTGAATTCAGTGATGTTTCAGTTTAGTAATGTTTCAGGTCACTAATGTTTCAATTTAGTAATGTTTTAGTTTAGTAAGCTTTCAGTTTAGTAATATTTCAGTTCATTCATGTTTCAGTTTAGTAATGTTTTCAATTCAGTGATGTTTTAGTTTATTAATATTTTGGTTTAGTGATTTTCTGTTGAGTAATATTTATTTTAGTGATGTTTCAGTTTAATAATGTTTCGGCTTAGTGATGTTTCAGTTTAGTAATTTTTTAGTTCAGTAATGTTTCAATTTAGTAATGTTTTAGTTCAATAATGTTTCGCCTTAGTAATATTTTAGTTTAGTAATATTTTAGTTTAGTGATGTTTCAGTTCAATGATATTTCAGTTTAGTAATATTTAGTTCTAGTTATGTTTCAGTTCAGTGATGTTTTAGCTTAGTAATGTTTCGGTTTAGTAATGTTTTAGTTCACTAATATTCCAGTTTAGTAATGTTTCTATTAAGTGATGTTTCAGTTCAGTAATGTTTCACTTTAGTAACGTTTCAGTTTAGTGATTTTTTAGTTCAGTAATATTTCAGTTTAGTCATGGTACGATTCAGTTATGCTTCCGTTCAGTGATGTTTCAGTTCAGTAATGTTTCAGTTCAGTGATGTGTCAGTTGAGTAATGTTTAAGTTTAGTAGTATTTCAGTTCAATGATATTTTAGTTCAGTAATGTTTCAATTTAGTAATGTTTGAGTTTAGTAATGTTTCAGTTCAGTAATGTTTCAGTTTAGTGATGTTTTAATGTAGTAATATTTCAGTTTAGTGATGTTTCAGTTTAGTAATGTTTCGGTTTACTGATGTTTTAGTTTAGTAATGTTTTGGTTCAATGATGTTTCAGTTCGGTGATGTTTCATTTCAGTGATGTTTCATTTCAGTGATGTTTCAGTTTAGTGATGTTTCATTTCAGTGATGTTTCAGTTTATTAATATTTCAGTATAGTGATGTTTTAATTCAATTATGTTTCAGTTTAGTAATGTTTGGGTTTAGTGATGTTTTAGTTCAATGATGTGTCAGTTTAGTAATGTTTCAATTCAGTGATATTTTAGTTCAGTAATGTTTTAGTTTAGTAATATTTCAGTTCAGTGATGTTTCAGTTTAGTAATGTTTCAATTTAGTAATATTTGAGTTCAGTGATGTTTGAATTCACTGATGTTTCAATTTAGTAATATTTCAATTGAGTAATGTTTGAGTTCATTAATATTTCAGTGTAGTAATGTTTCAGTTCAGCGATATTTCAGTTCAGTGATGTTTCTGTTTAGTAATGTTTCAGTTGAGTAATGTTTCAGTTCAGTGATGTTTCAGTTTAGTAATATTTCGGTTTAGTGATGTTTTAGTTTAGTAATGTTTCGGTTTAGTGATGTTTCAGTTTAATGATGTTTTAGTTCGACGATGTTTCAGTTCAGTGATATTTCAGTTCAATGATGTTTCAGTTTAGTAATATTTCAGTTCAGTGATATTTCAGTTCAGCTATGTTTCAATTTATTAATGTTTCGGTTTAGTGATGTTTCAGTTTAATGATATGTTAGTTTAGTAATGTTTCAATTTAGTAATGTTTTACTTTAGTAATATTTCAGTTCAGTGATGTTTTAGTTCAGGAATGTTTCAGTTTAGTAATGTTTCAATTTAGTAATGTTTGAGTTCAGTGATGTTTGAGTTCATTAATGTTTAAGTTCAGTAATGTTTCAATTTATTACTGTTTTAGTTTAGTAATGTTTCAGTTCAGTGATCTTTCAGTATAGTAATTTTTCGGGTTAATGATGTTTCAATTTAGTAATGTTTCAGTTTAATGATGTTTCAGTTCAGTGATATTTCATTCAGTAATATTTCAGTTTAGTGATGTTACAGTTTAATAATGTTTCAGTTCAATAATGTTTCATTTTAATAATGTTTCAGTTTAATAATGTTTCACTTCAGTGATGTTTCAGTTCAATGATGTTTCAGTTGAGTGATGTTTCAGTTTTGTAATATTTTAATTTAGTAATATTTCAATTTTTGTAATATTTCAGTTTAGTGATGTTTGAGTTCAGTGATGTTTGAGTTTAGTAATGTTTTAGATTTGTAATATTTCAGTTCAACGATGTTCCAGTTCATTGATATTTCAGTTCAGTGATGTTTCAGTTCAGTGATGTGCTAGTTTAGTAATATTTCAGTTCAGTGATGTTTCAGTTTAGTAATTTTCAGTTTAGTAATATTTCAGTTTAGTATACGTAAGGATTTACAAATTGAGCTTACAATCCTAAGGATTTATAAATTGTTAGGATTGTAAGCTCAATTTATAAATCCTTAGGATTGTAAGCTCAATTTGTAAATCCTTAGGATTATGAGCTCAATTTGTAAATCCTTAGTTTTTTTTTATTTCTTTAAGCTTTCATTTATTTATAAACAATCATTGAGCTTACAATTCATAACGTAACGTAATAAATATAAGCTCAATTTATAAATCCTTAGGATTGTAAGCTCAATTTATAAATCCTTAGGATTGTAAGCTCAATTTATCTATAAATAGTCATTGAGCTGTCAATCTGTAACGTAACGTAATGTAACGTAACGTAACTTGACACGACGTAATGTAACTTGACATGACATAACATATTATAACGTTATGTAACGTAGCGTAACATAACATAATATAATGTTACATAACGTGAATAACGTAACGTAACGTAACGTAACGTAACGTAACATAACATAACATAACGTGATGTAACGTAATGTGATGTAACGTAATGTGATGTAACGTAATGTGATGTAACGTAACGTAATGTAACGCAACATATACCATAATGTAACGTAACGTAACGTAACGTAGATCACTAACTTTCACGAAAAATATTACTTTCATGTAAAAAATTTGAACTTTATGTAAATCTCATATCTTTAGAGATAATTTACGTAAAATTGGACTTAATTAACATAAAGTTGTATTTTTATAAAAAAAAAGCAGTAACATTGCAAACAATCAAGTTTTACGTAAAACATTTGAATTTTATGTAAATCTTATATGTTCAGGTGACGTGACGTGACGTAACGTAACGTGACGTAAGCTCAATTTATAAATCTTTAGGATTGTAAGCTCAATTTATAAATCCTTAGGATTGTAAGCTCAATTTGTAAATCTTTTGGTGTTTATTTTTATTTTTTCAAACTTTTATTTATAAACAATCATTGAACTTGCAATCCTTAATGCAACGTAGCGTAACATGATGTAAGTAACGTAACATAACATAATAAATATAAGCTCAATTTATAAATCCATAGGATTGGAAGCTGAATTTGTAAATCCTTAGGTTTTTTTATTTCTTTAAACTTTTATGGGATAAAGTACCAAAATAGGCCTAAGGTTTTTGGGGAAGTACCAATTTAGGCTCAACGTTCAAAATAGCACCAATATAGATTTAACATTTACAACATAATATCAATTTAAGCTTAACGTTTACAATATAGCACCAATTTAGGTCTCACGTACAAAATAGCACCAATATAAGTTTAACGTTTACAAAATAATACGAATTTAAGCTTAACATTTACAGAATATATATAATTTAAGCTAAACGTCATAATTAAATTAACCATATTATACTCTTTTCCTATTGACTTTGTATGTTTTCTTTTTATTTAGTTCTATTTTCTTATTTATTATAATACAATTAATTAGTTTTATTGCCCATTAAAACCTTATATTTGTTTTTTCATCAACCATTCCATTACTCCGAAATTCCATGGCTCATGTAATATATGCAAACTAAAAGTAATTGAATATCCATAATATTTTGAACACTAGTAATATTGATACATGTCAGTGTTCAAAATATTGTGGATATTCAATTACTTTTAGTTTGCATATATTACATGAGCAATGAAATTTAGTAGTCATGGAATCATTTATGAAAAAAAATATAAGATTTTAATGGACAAGAATACTAATTAATTGTATAAATAAGAATATAGAACTAAATAAAAAGATAACATATAAAGTTAATAGGGAAAGAATATAATATGATTAATTTAATAATGACGTTTAGCTTAAATTGTATATATTTTGTAAAACGTTAAGCTTAAATTCATATTATTTTTTGTAAACGTTAAGCCTATATTGGTGCTATTTTGTACGTGAGGCCTAAATTGATGCTATATTGTAAACGTTAAGCCTAAATTGATATTATGTTGTAAACGTTAAGCCTATATTGGTGCTATTTTGAACGTTGAGCCTAAATTGGTACTTCCCCAAAAACCTTAGGCCTATTTTGGTACCTTATCCCAACTTTTATTTATAAACAATCATTGAACTTACAATCCTTAACACATCGTAACCCAACGCAACGTAAATAAAGTAACATAATAAATATAAGCTCAATTTAGAAATTCTTAGGATTGTAAGCTCAATTAATAATTGAGTGGCTACCAGTGTTAAAAAGTGTAAAGTTCAGTGACCATACCAGAAAGAATTGAAGTTTAGTGGTCATAATGTGAAAATTGGTAAAGTTCAATGGCCATGGGTGTAATTTACCCAAATAAAATCATTCACAAACAAACATTGAAAACAACGATTTTGTATTTATGTATTTATTTATTTTTAATATTTTATGAATTTATTATAGAAAGAGTAAGTATTTTTGGAAAATGTGGGCAATCATTTATTATAGAGAGAGAAATATGCATTTAGGTAACCTGATAAATTTTGGTTTAGTGATTAGGCTGGGTGTTAAGAGGCTTTATATGGAGTCAGATAACTTGGAGGCCATCAATATGATTTTGGGTAGTCATGCCATGGGTCTTCATAGCCGCAACCTTATTAAAGCTATTAAGAGGCTTAGCCCCTCATTTGATATCTTTGAGTTCAGCCACATTTTCCGGGAGCAGAACCGTGTTGCAGATCACTTGGCGGCGGCAGGCCATGAGGGGGTGTTAGGTGTTTCTACCCTTACCGTTCCCCCTATCGCTCTTTCTCCTCTTCTTTTAGAGGATAGGATTGGGGTTAGCTTTCCTAGGCTAATCCCGGTGTAGTTGCTTGTTTTGCTTTGCTTTCCTTTCCTTTTCTACCAAAAAAAAAAAGGTAACCTGCTATAGCAGGTCATTTATTTAGAATATAATAGTCTCCATGGATGAAGACTCACCATTGAAAACTCTTCTATATATATATATATATACATATATATATATAAGGTTGTTCTTAATGGTATCAGTAACCATCCAAATCCTAAATGGATGCAAAATCTCAACCATTGATTTTGATCCAATGGTGTGATTATTTAATGTAATTAATACTCGTAATAAATGACTTATCTTGTGAATTGTATTTTTCCCTCTCTTTGTAATTACTCCTTCTTCATTAGTCTTCTTCTTCTTCAATACAATTAATCCGAAAAATACATCGGATTATTCATCGGAAAATTCATCACGGTGGTCGGAAAATGCATCGCGGTGGTCGGAACATTCATCATCGTTAATCGACTTTTCCTGCTGATTTCGACTGACAACTTGGTTTCGATTTCATTAATATTACTCGGTTAATTTTTGAATTGATGTTTGTGTTCCTCTTTACCTCATAATGGATCTAATTCTTAAGTTTCATTAAACTGTAGTTCAGTTGGAGTTTCAATATCCATTATCAGCAAATGTTAAAGCTTCCATTGAGTTAGTTGTGTTTTGTATATATTGATAAATTGTAAAGTGTTATTGATTTTAAATAAGAAATTCAAGAGGATTGAATTCAACCCCCAGAAGATTCATTCAACACGTTGGAATGTTGCTCTGAACTCCAAATAATGTTTCACATTATTATTTTACATAAATCAAAAGAAATCGTTTTTTTCTGTGTATTTTTTTACCGCTCTATAATGTCTACAAAGTTTCTCACAAGTCTTTTTTATTTAAGTATAAGTGCATACTGAAAAAACGTAATGTTTTGGGATTGGGCTTACGAGAAGCGATGCATTCTATGTGGATTGGTTTTGCATTTTGGACTTTAATAGGCTTTTTCAGAGTTTGATGTGATTATAAGAATTTTTAATGCACGATTGAAATAATAAGAAACATCAGAAATAACAATAGTAGTTTATGAAAAGGAACAATATCAAAACATTAAAACTTGATGAACCAATATTAATTGTTACTAGTCTATATTTTGTGAAACATTATTCTTCTTTCGAGGATAATTCCTGGAAGCATGACCAGTCTGATCACAAATTCTACAATGGTTCGGATCCTTCCACACATTTTTTCGTTTTACCAGTCAAATGAGACGAATGTGCACATCCGACTGAATCAGATGTTCTGCGATCACTTAGTCTTGGGCAAGACCAACTTCCAGTTTGCTTCATATTATTATGGCCTAATACACAAACAATCCCCTGAATTTGTTCAAATGTTGCAACTGCCCCCTCCAGCTTTCAATTGCAATAACTTACCCCTTAAACTTGTCCAATTGTAAAACATAACCTATAAATTGTGTATTACCCCAAAAGTTAACAAATGTAAATTCATTAATTTGACTCTACATTAATTGTATTTCTTAATTTGTGTGAAAAATCTCTATAATTAGAGCATCTCCAAGAGACTTCTAGACTACTAGTATAAATAATGAGAGACACTCTTTAATAAAAATTTATTAACAAAAAATTAATTAAAAAAACATAGTAATGAAATCGGGATCAATGCGACTTTATTGCATTAAGTAGTTCTGAACTTTTGTTGCTATGATTAGATTTGACAATCCATAAGGCTACGACACACCTTTCATCGTCAGAATTAAACTACAATAACAAAGAAAAATACAAATAATTAAAAAAAGTGTTTTGTTGTACAACTAAAGTTAAAATTTATACATAACTATTTATCATAACATCAATTGATTGATTCCGTAGTCGAACGTGTTTGGCTGTCTTGGAACATTTTCCGCACGTATAATTTTGAATGAACCAAAGCTGAAACCAGTCTTTGTCGATTTGATTTGGTCGTCCAATACAAAGTCTAGAGCGCGCAACTATATTTAAATCATGTTTTGGGGCATTAAAATTTTAAAAATCAAATAAAAATAATTTGAAACAACTAACTTAATAAAATATATAATAAAACTTACTATATCGATAAGCTTATTTTTATACATGATTGGGTCGTCATTTTCAGCATTTGAGTCCCAAACTTCTACGTTTTATTTTTTATCGTAGCCCGGCACAAAATGTAGTGCTTGTTTTTCAGAACATGAATAAAAATCCGAAGTTATAATGGACGTTAGATTAAATATAATACATATTTGAAGTAATTTCAACTTAACTAAAATTAAAACACAACTCATTGCATTTGTTGAGTGCGCCCATATATTCATCAAGTAGTTGCATTTTATCCACACTTATCCCAAATGTCCAGGATATGAAGGCATTTGATATTTCTGCGTTTATTTCATAATTTTTTTAAATGACATGTACTGACTATGACATACATAAAAGATGTTACAAAAAAAATATATGTATAAAAACTTACCAATAGTCTAGCAGGAAAATACCAATTAATTTTACCATTATTTCTTTTATTTGACCTCTCATTGGCAGTCAATAATGTGAAAACCACTGTAACAAACTGCATATATATACATGGGAAAAAGGATGAACATGGTATTTTTGTATGGAATTTTCCAGGTATTTTTAAGAGATTTAACATATTATCTCGGTTTCCAATCACTCGTCAGGTCCAAGATAACGGAAGTCGGACCGGATTAGATAAGTCAAATCATTACGAAATAAAACTTCCCTGGAGGAAAAAAGGGCAGTTCAAATCTCATTGCCTATATAAAAAATAACTATTTGGAAAAAAAGGTAAGCTTACAAAACAAAAGATATCTTGGATCAGTACCCGAGAAAATGTACTTTAAAACTGCTTTATCGAGAGGTGTAATAGGTTTTCTCAGTTTAAAATCTTCAAACAACGGGACTTTAGCATTACTTTTTATAGAAAGCAGTCCTTTTTCATCTTCGAAGACACATTTTCTAGAAGTAACCGATGTATGTGATGTTGTTCCACATGCCTGAGTTTGTTTCACTATTTTGGCAGATTTAAAAGGAATTTTCCCCTTCTTCTTATGCGACAAGTCTTGTTTCTGTTTCTTCAAGCCTTTCACTTCTACTCCAATGCCTCTTCTGGTATGAAGTGAAGGAAAATAGACAAGCCTAGGCGCAGCGGAATAATAAAATTTTATCTATTTTATCTATTTCCCTTTTCCAAGATCTGTTAATTGTTATTTCATATAAAAAGGGATAGAATGAAATACCTTTTGTGAAGAACTATCTACGGTTGCAAACGAAGTGCCCACAACTTCTTAAATTCAATCCGTGAGCAACGAGCGTTTTTGTTCAACACAGAAAACAAAACTAATCAGTAATCAACCTTAAAATATAGCAATCGCAATGATTGCCTCTAACGGAAATCGATATGAGATCAAAGAGAGAGTAAGAAATAAAGTAAATTAGCCGAGACGAAGACGGAACAGTTCCTCCTTCCTTTCTTTTGTGTTGATCGAAATTTAGGGGTTAGGGTGTCTATTTATAGACTTCTCAAAACCCTAATCCCAGTTGTGTTAGGTAATTAAATAATTAGAATCTCATTCGGAATAGGATTACTAATTAGATAATTAAATAAACACTTCATTATTATCTAAATAATAACTAATTATATCTAGATAATTATTATTAATCAAATTAATAATTTAATTATTGTTAGGGATAATTAATTAGAGTTTCAATCACATTAAAGCTTCTAATTAATATTATCAGATAATCCCTTAATTTAATTTATAATCATAATCTAATTACAATTATTAAATCAAATTAATTATCCCTAATATAATTAAAAATTTCAGCCCATTATGTTAGTGTCTCACTAATTACATTTTCGTCCTCTGGTTCCAAGTCCCATATGCGACCCATTAGGTTCTTTATTGCCACTAGCCGTATATATCCTTTGAGATTAATTCATCACGATTATTTCAACATATATATAACAGAATACCGTCGCGAGCTGTTATTAGCAGAACCTATGATATTCCCCCAGAGCAATTAAGAAGTCAGGTTGATAACTGACGTTAACCTTTCTGCATTAGGTACAGTATAATACGATCCTTCATCAACTATATCCTGTCGGTCAATTCCTTATAACCATGGAACATGTCAAGGTTACATATAACGAAGAGTCCGGTTTTACTTGTACAGGTTGAATTCACTCTGAAAAGATAAGTCAAGTGAAATATCCATTTATACTCTTAACTCTATCACCTTGCAAGGATTTCAGTTAATTCACCACAAGCGGCCAGTTGGATATATCTCCCACTTATCGGGAGTGACGAATGCTCAATCTGACATTAACTATTCTGCAATTACTTTGTGTCATACCCAACCATGCTCTCACACACCCCAGGCTCTCAGCTGTTGGATCGTGCTCGCACAGAATCAAAGTATCAGACTCCATAATCCAGAATCACTAATTAACGAATGTTTGAGTCTGAGGATTAGTTATACCTACTAATACCAATGAGATGAACATTTGACACATTAGATAAATCAATCAATACTGTTATCTCAAGTCGGGTCCCAATCCTAATGAACTCCTTCACCGGATCCATATAATTGTCTAGATATCCAAATATCTAAAGCTTGTGAGATCAGCTTTCTGTCTCGACAGAAAACACTATTACATGCAAGCCTCAACAGTAGTATGTCAACCCCTATAACATATTACTTGACCTGGGTTTACTTTAAGTTTATTGATCTTGTTATAAAGTACAGTCTCACTTCATGCTTGTATGAACACTCTATAACTGCTTAAACAAACTTAGGATTACATTTTTTATGAAAGATTTGTGCCTTTATATATAGTTACATTTTAATGCTATATATCTGATTAAACAAACGATTAAATAAACAATTTATCCATTAATGTTTATATCCTAAAACAATTGTCTTTAGGACACTAAACTCCAACATTCTCCCACTTGGACTAAAGCCAAGTGTTTCTGAAAACATTCCCATAAGCGTTCGCATGACGATCATGAACCTTTTGGGGTAAGGCATTCTTTTAAATGGATCTTTAAGATTGTGCTTTGGTGGGCACTCTTTTAATTCTCACATCTACTCTTGTTGTTATCTCTCGAAAGAGATGGTAATGACTGAGGTAGTGTTTGGACGTATTATGAGACTGCGGGCCCTTAGCAAGAGCAACAGCCCTATTGTTAATCTCATTAACAATGTCAGGTACCACGCCTAGTTCATTAATGAACTTGCATTCCAAACTTCCTTTTAGCTGCTTCCGAAGCTGCTACATATATATACTCTGATTTAATCTTTGGCTTGGCTACGGTTTCCTGCTCGGAACTATTCCAATTATCCGTACCTCTTTCAGAATAAACTTGTATTCGGTAAGATCATCTTTATCTGTTTGATGACTTGCATCTGAAAGTCTCCAACTTTCAAATTTCATCTCCATATACCTGGAGCATATCTTCAGTCATTTTAAGTACTTAAGAATGTTCTTGACAACAATCCAGTGACCATCATTTGGATTGACCTATAATCGACTTTGTCATACTTAAAGCAAAAGTGATGTTAGGTCTAGTGCAAAACGCTTTGAACACTTTGTCAACGTATTTAGACTGGGAGCGGTCAAGCAGTCTTCTCAATCTATCTCTATAGATCTTAATCCTTAAAATGTAAACTGCTTCTCCTAAGTCTATTATGGAGAATTTTATCCGATAACCAAAATTTTCACCGATTGCAGTATAGCTACGTCGTTCCCATTAGTAGAATATCGTCGACATATAATACTAAGTAAATGGCCAAGCTCCCACTAGTTTACATGTAAAGGCTCATACGAGCTCCCACTAGCTTACATGTATAGGTTTACAAGAGCCTTCTCATAAGTCGTAGGTTCATCGTCTAACACGTAAACCTCTTCGTCGTCTCCCACTAAAAATCCAAATCTCTTTGGGATTTGATGAACTCGACCAGACCTATGAGTTAGCAGTGTCACCAGTGTCTCATCCTGTGAGACAGATTCAGGTTCCACCATCGCTTCCGCTATTTCAGCCAATCCTTCTTCTTGAACTTCTTCAAGTTCAATCACGCTTTCTACTTGTGTTTCTAGAAGAAAATCTTTCTCTAGAAATACAGAGTGTTTGGATACTATTACTTTTGATCATCCGAATGATAGAAGTAATATCCTACTGTTTCTTTCGGAATTCCAATGAAGAAATATTTATCAGATTTAGGGTCTAACTTAATCTGATGCTATGTATTTAACATGTGCTGAACACCCCTAAATTTTCATGAAAGAGAAACTGGGTTTCTTTTCCAATGAACAATTCAAATGGAATAGAACTTGGCGGTTTTGTGGATACTCGGTTCAAGGTAAATAAGGCGGTTTCTAGGGCGTAGCCTTAGAACATCTTTGGAAGAGAGGCTGTGCTCATCATGGATCGTACTATATCTAATAGAGTACAATTTCTCCTTTCAGATACATCGTGGTGTATACGGAGGATTCTATTATGAGCGAATCCTATATTCAATTTAGATAATTCAGAAAATCATTAGAAAGATATTCTCCACAACGATCTAATCGAAGCACTATAATATTCTTTCTTGTTTGTTTTTCTTACTTCATTCGTGAAGCATTTGAACTTTCTCAAAAGCTTCTGACTTTATGCTTCATCAAGCAGACGTATGCATATCCAATATGATCATCTTATGAAGCTAATGAAGTAACTGAACTTTTCTCTTGCTTGTGTTGACATATGATTTCATACATCTGAATGTATTAGTCCTAGAGTGTCTGATACACGTTCTCCTTTATTGCTAAAGGGTGTCTTTGTCATCTTTCCTTTAAACAAGACTTACATGTGCCCATTGATTCAAAATCAACCGAGTCTACAAGCCCATCTTGATGCAGCTTAGACATGTGTTTCTTGCTTACATGGCCTAGGTGACTATCACAAGTAAGTTGAATTATCTATCCTTCAGTTCTAAAAGTAAAAGCACCATCATGACCCTTCTTCTAGAGAGAGTCTAAGTACTTCTTACAGTTCCTCTTCCAATTCCCTTCTTTACCATATTGGTGGCATTCACTTCTTGCTTTTATTGACTTGGGTTTAATGCATTTGTTCTTCTTGGAATCTTTAGAATTGGAAAACTTCCTTTCTCTCGTGAGATCCCTCAATAACAAGTGCTGGCATCACTTTCTTAAGATTTGGGCTCAACTGACTTGAGCATATTCAAGAGCTCTTTTAGAGAGGTCTCTGAGTTTATTTATCTGACAGTTCGAGATGAACTTATGAATAAATCTCTGGGAGGGATTGTAGAACTAAGTCGACACTTAATTCATTATCCATCACAAATCCAATACTAGAAAGCTTTGGTGATGTAGTCAATCATCTTGACATAAAGTGTCACAACAGAAGAACCTTCTTGCATCTTGGAGCGAAACAATCATCGCTATCTCATAGTGTTCGCATTTGAGTCTGTTTCTCAAAACACCACCTCCAAGTGCATAACCATGGAATACGCATCCATGTTCTTATGTTGCCTTTGTAACTCTAGTGCCATAGCTGCAGGTATGATACATCATTACGTTCGTCATCTGATTGGCGCTTCCGGTAAACATCAATCTTCTTAACAGGAGCATCATCAACAAGGACATTGGGTATTTGCGTATCTTAATACATACCCAATCTTTTCGAACTTCAAAACAATTTTGATGATGGGTATCAGTGTATATTAATGCATACCCAATCATTTCGAACTTCAAAACAATTTTGAGTTTTGCCAAAATAGTTGGTGAATTTTGAACTATTCAATTTGTTATCGGTTAAAATATTATGTAGATCCATTTTAGATATGATGATTCAGAGTATTTATTTTAACTTGAGAGTGAGATAGAGTGACAGATGTTATTCATTTGCTTTAATATATTTCAATTTAAAACATAGGATTTAATATTATTTTAAATTGCTCCCACTATTTTACCAAATTAATAACCCTCAATATTAATTCGAAGAATTTCACAAATCCTTTAGTGAGCTAGGATCCTAACTCCTGAAATTTCACCTTGAGTTTGCTCGACAAGCTAGTTTCATTCATTAGGTGGATTCATGCAATCAATCACATCAACCATGCGATTCCTAGGTTATTGGGTTACTAACCACATTAGGAACTAATATGCATTCATATTAATCCCAACCATATTGCCCATTAATTTATAACAACATGAGTTTGCTCATCCAATTATCATAATCTAATTTAAGTATTACCCCATATTCGTGAAAACGATTTTCGATAATTCAGGTGTTACCATAAGACCCCGAGCTTGAGTTTGCTCAACAACCCAAAGGCCCCCAGTACTGCCGGCTGAATTATAATATTAGGGAGGGGCAACCGATTTTAATAACCTGCTTATTTACTTAACTTTTAATTAGTGAGAGATTTTTATTTTAAGTCTCATAATCTAACCTAGTCTTGATTTGCTTTAGCATACATCAGACACATACAATTTACATTGGTAGTTATGAACATATTATCTAAATTATTCCGTTGAGCCAGAAACGGAATAAAAGGTCAAACCTAGGGAAATACTAACTATTACATATTTCTCTTTAGGTCCTCCGTCTTCTCCATGACGCCTTGAAATTACATCAATATTAATTTCTATACTACTAAAGAATACTTCAACTAATTTGAAGGGAATTAGATGAGAAGAGAAATTACAATAGAGAGTAGATAAGGCAGGACACGTATGTCCTATTTTCCAAAAAATACCAAAAGACTAAATAGAGGGTCCAAATATGTCCATAACTCCAAACATGCAAAGACTCAATTAAATAAATTTAATTGGTTGATTACATAAACTGTTTATGTAATATATTGGTTAATCAAATTAACCCTTAAATTAATTTTACTATCAATTTAGTCCTTTAATTAACTTTACTATCAAATTAACCTTTGATTAAATTTTGTATCATTTATATTTTATTCTAATTAAAATACATCGAATATAAACTTAATTAGACATTCAAAATATAACTATACAAAATATTAATTAGTTGTGTTCAATTATTTTACCAAAATTATTTACCGTATTTGATTCAACCGTATCAAATACAAATAATTAAACATCAAATAACTTTGCAAAATCAATTCTAAAACACAAAACTTTTAAGACGAGAGATTATAAATTATTGTGTTTAATCATTTTACTAAAACCGTTTAACGTGATTAACTAATACATCAAACATGATTATTAAGCACAAGAACCGGTTTGCAAAATCAAATTAAAACACATATAATTACTATATCCTTTTATTAATTATAACAATAATGTATTAATAAACTTATATGGGCTGATTTGTTGTTCCAAACTTTTAATTTTGTATCAATGAAATAGTTCGTCTAATTAACCGTATCAAAATATCTTTAATTAGATAACTCAATTCAGTCTATACAATTTTAAAATAGATAACGATTAAATTCATGTGGATTAATTAATTCTATATATATTAATTTTAGTTTTTTGAAAAACAAAATATTTTTTGAAAAAATCAGAAATTCAGATTAAACGTGACGGAGACGAAATCCGAAGTCGTCCCTATCGCGGATCACATCCTCGTAGCAGGGAGATGTTGCTGCCAAAAATCAGTACATCACGCAGCCCCACTATGTTTGTGAGGCTGCGCAAATAGTAGCAAAGCTACTGTTTTGCGCAGCACTCACATTATTATTATTATTATTATTATTATTATTATTATTATTATTATTATTTTAATTAATATCTTTTGTTTTAAAAAATTAAAACTTAATCAAAACCTTTTAATGGAATTAAAACCTTGTTTCTGAATCCAAACTTTTCAATTAACAACTTTAATTTATATATATATATATATATTTACAAAACTATTTTATATTTACATATATACATAACTTTTTCTAATATAATTCTAACCGTTCGTTTAAATCGTTTAACAAAATCAAATTTTCAAAGATTAATCTAATCAACTCTTTTAACGATTCAAACGGTTAAACCCTTGATCCACAAAACACATATATTATATATACAAACATCGTTATAATCAACAGTTTAATTCTACAAACCCTTTGTTAATTAACCGAATCATAAAACATTTTAATCTCATCTTAACCATTTATCTTCAGATTAATTAACTAAATCAAATTTATTAATTAACCTAACAATAATTTATTCAATTTGATAGAACATCCTTTTATTTACATATATGAAATAACAGATTAACATAGACTCTGATACCAATAAAGGAAAATAGACAAGCCTAGGAGCAGCGAAATAATAAATTTTTATCTATTTTATCTATTTCCCTTTTCCAAGATCTGTTAATTGTCATTTCATATAAAGAGGGATATAATGAAATATCTTTTGTGAAGAACTATCTACGGTTGCAAACGAAGTGCCCGCAACTTCTTAAATTCAATCCGTGAGCAACGAGCGTTTTTGTTCAACACAGAAAACAAAACTAATCAGTAGTCAACCTTAAAATATAGCAATCACAATGACTGCCTCTAACGGAAATCGATACGAGATCAAAAAGAGAGTAAGAAATAAAGTAAATTAGCCGAGACGAAGACGGAACGGTTCCTCCTTCCTTTCTTTTGTGTTGATCGAAATTTAGGGGTTAGGGTGTCTATTTATAGACTTCTCAAAACCCTAATCCTAGTTGTGTTAGGTAATTAAATAATTAGAATCTCATTCGGAATATGATTACTAATTAGATAATTAAATAAGCACTTCATTATTATCTAAATAATAACTAATTATATCTAGATAATTATTATTAATCAAATTAATAATTTAATTATTGTTAGGGATAATTAATTAGAGTTTCAATCACATTAAAGCTTCTAATTAATATTATCAGATAATCCCTTAATTTAATTTATAATCATAATCTAATTACAATTATTAAATCAAATTAATTATCCCTAATATAATTACAAATTTCAGCCCATTATGTTAGTGTCTCACTAATTACATTTTCGTCCTCTAGTTCCAAGTCCCACATGTGACCCATTAGGTTCTTTATTGCCACTAGCCGTATATATCCTTTGAGATTAATTCATCACGATTATTTCAACATATATATAACGGAATACCGTCGCGAGCTGTTACTAGCAGAACCTATGATATTCCCCCAGAGCAATTAGGAAGTCAGGTTGATAACTGACGTTAACCTTTCTGCATTAGGCATAGTATAATACGATCCTTCATCAACTATAACCTGTCGGTCAATTCCTTATAACCATGGAACGTGTCAAGGTTACATATAACAAAGAGTCTGGTTTTACTTGTACAGGTTGAATTCACTCTAAAAAGATAAGTTAAGTGAAATATCAATTTCTACTCTTAACTCTATCACCTTGCAAGGATTTCAGTTAATTCACCACAAGCGGCCAGTTGTATATATCTCCCACTTATCGGGAGTGACGAATGCTCAATCTGACATTAACTATTCTGCAATTACTTTGTGTGATACCCAACCATGCTCTCACACCCCTAGGCTCTCACCTGTTGGATCGTGCTCGCACAGAATCAAAGTATCAGACTCCATAATCTAGAATCACTAATTAACGAATGTTTGAGTCTGAGGATTAGTTATACCTACTAATACCAATGAGATGAACAATTGACACATTAGATAAATCAATCCATACTGTTATCTCAAGTCGGGTCCCAATCCTAATGAACTCCTTCACCGGATCCATGTAACTGTCTAGATATCCGAATATCTAAAGCTTGTGAGATCAGCTTTCTGTCTCGACAGAAAACACTGTTACATGCAAGCCTCAACAATAATATGTCAACCCCTATAACATATTACTTGACTTGGGTTTACTTTAAGTTTATTGATCTTGTTATAAAGTACAGTCTCACTTCATGCTTGTATGAACACTCTATAACTGCTTAAACAAACTTAGGATTACTTTCTTTATGAAAGATTTGTGCCTTTATATATAGTTACATTTTAATGCTATATATCTGATTAAACAAACGATTAAATAAATAATTTATCCATTAATGTTTATATCCTAAAACAATTGTCTTTAGGATACTAAACTCCAACATGAAGCTCGATCTCCAAGATGTTTAATTGTTTCTTCAACTCGTTCACTTCTTCAATGCTTACTTTATTTTGAAGCTCGGTCTGCAAGTCCTTTAATTGTTGCTTCAACCCTTCCACATGTTCTTCAACTTTTCTTTTGCTAAGAAGTTCGATCTGTAAGTCTGATACTTGTAACCTCAACTCTTTAACTCCTTCTTCAATTTTTTTATTACGAACTTCGTATGCCAATATCAATGCTTGTGTATTCAACGCATCCATAGCTGCTTCATTGTTTCTTCTGTTACTATGGTCGTTCTGCAAGTCCTTTACCTGTTTCCTCAGCTCTTCTTAAGTTTTTCTAATGTTATTAACTTCCCTCGTCAAGTGCAGTATTTGTTCCTCCAACTAATCCATATCTTCTTCAATCATCATACGAAGACGTGAACCCCTCTCCGTATTTGATTTGACAATATTATATGAATAAAGATGAAATAGAGAGGAAGTAGAAGTGGAGTGGTTGTGGTTGTGGTAAATTACTAGTATTTATTTCAATTGCAAATAGTTAACCATTTTCTTATACCCAATTTCCTGAGTAGTATTTTTTAGAGTGACTGTTGGTTTTCTTTTTTCCTGTGGACATGAAATAAATGTTTTCTTATTCGCCTTATTTATTATAAAAAAAATTATGATGATATCTTGGTTCAATGGTTAAATTGTTTATCCCTTTTACATCTGGATAATATGGTATTCTTTTATAAGTTATAGTTTGCAGGACAACATTAAATCAATTTGCATAATTTCATATAATTAATAATGAAAAAAAAGGACTACATTGTGTCAAAACTAATAAAAAAAAGGACTACATCTCAAAAACAAGGAAATAAAGGGAAACTTAACAGTCATATTTCTATTGAATGATATGATGGATCAAAAAAACTGATTATATCTATGTGAAAACATAGGCGTTCATTTTGATCTTCTGTGTGAGTCAATCTGATCACCAACTTCATACCCTTACGCAGATTGCGTCTATTGACACAATCCAGCCAATATTTCTCAAACCTTACCATGTCTATCTTGCCTGATGCCTCCTTTATTCGAGGAACGTAATCCACGGTGTCTAAAGGTTTACCTTTCTCAAACACGCCAAACGTCAGGATGGCTACCCTCTTACTTCTCACATGCTGGAGGCATTCATTCACAAATGCCATAGGAATCTTCTGCATAAACATAACAAGATTATCCTTCTTGTTTGAATGAATTATATTGGTGGTTTATAGCCAAAAGATAGGATGAGCTAAACTTACGAGCTTGTACTTCCAATCCTGGTTCAGAAGCTCTTTCTCGAATGTTGGTTGATATGGACGGGGTTGGAACCAGGATAGATGGACACGTTCAGGTTTATGAAAAACTTCAACGAAGAAGAAAATATGTCAGCAATTGAATGATAACATTTTAATTAGTTACAAAGAATTAAATTAGAAAAAACATCTTCCATCAACAATGCTCTAAGTCTAACAGGTTTCTAGTGTTCATCTTCAGAATCTATTTGAGTTTTCACCATTAGGTGTCTGGCCATGTTTATTGTGAGAGAATGAATGGATCATCTTAAGGAGTAGTATTTATAGTTGTAGTCTTCTTCAATTTAATCACAAATTTTACACGTTTCTACCTTCACTCCTTCATCTACTCCTTGCATTTGGAGTGTTCTAGTCAATTAGAATTTAATTATTGCTACTGTATTTAATGAAACATACACATCACAAACAATATTCCACCAACTAACACAAATTTATTTCATTCCAATTAAGCCATTACAAATAAACGACAATACAACAATCATCAACCCTACATCAGCAAAATCCCACAAATTAATCCAAACAAGAAAATAATAGTGTATTTCTTCCATGAGTAGCTTTCTTTCCTCATTGCAACATTAGCTTTGTCATCCACATAACAGACATCACATCTCTTGTTCTTCTTGTTCAGTAGCCCCCAAATAACATTTCGATAATGATCACTCAATTCGCCATCAAACCAGTCAAAATATCTACACTCTATCTCATTCCCCTGAAAATATAATACAAATCTTATAAAAAAAGAATTTTTGTATTACAGACTAAATAACATGAACTTCAATTTGCATTACCCTAAAAAACAACTTACCCGAACATGGTCTAAGTTATTCTGAGCACATCATACATAACCACGGAACTTCATCTTTTGTTGCTCTTCTCAATCAAAAATATTAACTACGGAACGAAATACTCCCTTCCACACATGGAGTGCGGATTGCTCTTCCTCACTCCGATTTTTTATCTTCCTCATTCCCTTTTTTTTAACCAACAAATGCATTTATTGCAGCTAATAAATTGCTTCTTTTATTCCCTTTTCACAAAATTTGATGGATGTTGGGATCTACAGGTGTCCTAAAGCTTTTCAAAGGGAATGAAAGTAATTTTTTCATCCAAATTACTACTTGTGTGAATGTTTTTTTTAAAAAATAATCTATTTTGTTGATAATTCTATCCTTACATCACTACTAAATAATGTTTTAACAAAATCATAATAGTATTCTACTTTTAGCTGGAAATAAATAATCAAACTATAAAAATATAGTAAGGTTTTATTTCAAATAATGATAAGCATATGTAGCATATTTTAACAAAATCATACCAGTATTTTCTTTTTAGCTGGAAATAAATAATCAAACTATAAAATATAGTAAGGTTTTATTTCAAATAATGATAAGCATATGTAGCATATAGTATTTTTCATTTTATACGATGTATGTGGTTCAATTGTTATTTAGAAAATTAAGACCTTAAAAGGATAAAAATTACACATGCCAAAAATCCACAGTTGATGCTTAAATCGAGATTCTAAATATAACGTCACAGTAAGTTAATGAAATACGTTACGTTACGTATTCTAGGACCATGTCGGTTGTTGGGGTTCCCATTGTTGTCGAGGTTAACATCTCACAAGGATTCCGTTTGAATACACAATGAATTATTTTGATAAAATTCCAATGTATTTATTCGAATATAAATTACAATACGATTTGAAAATCTAATAAAAAATACTTACTCTGACTTGGACAAGACCTTGCTTGTGTTCGAAGCAACTCAACTTTGATACAGGAAGCATTCTACCTAATATTGTTTTATTACAGCTAAGAAATGTATTATAAGCTCTTGTCGATTATTCGGTTCCCACTATTATCGAGCTTAACATCTCACAAGGATTCCTTTTGAATCACTATGACCTATTTCCATAGAAGATCAATGTATCTGTTCGAAAATAAATTATATTACAAGACCTTGCTTATGTTCGAAGCAACTCAACTTTGATACAGGAAGCATTCTATCTAATATTGTTTTATTCCAGATAAGAACCGTATTGTAAGCTCGTGTGGATTGTTCGGTTCCCACTGTTATCGAGCTTAACATCTCACAAGGATTCCTTTTGAATCACTATGACCTATTTCCATAAAAGATCAATGTATCTGTTCGAAAATAAATTACAATACGCTTGTGAAAAAAATAATTTAATTTCAATTTCCAAATATGAAAACGTTTAATGCACAATTATGAATTCAAAATCGAATAATAAAATATAAAAGTAGATCGTTTAGTTATAACGAAGAAAAAAAATGTTTTTATAAGGAGCATCTCCGGATCGAATCCGGTCCAGATTATTTAGAGCACATCATACCTACTACTTAACTACAAGCATCTTCTGTTGCTCTTCTCAATCGAAAATATTAACTACGGAATGAAAAATGCCCTTCCACACATAGAGTGCGGATTGCTCTTCCTCACTCCGATTTTTATCTTCCTCATTCTCTTTTTTTTTTCTTTTTTTTACCAACACATGCATTTATTGTAGCTAATAAATTACTTCTTTTATTACCTTTTCACAAAATTTGATGCATGTTGGGATCTACAAGTGTCCTAAAGCTTTTCAAAGGGAATGAAAGTAAGTTTTTCATCCAAATTACTACTTGTGTGAATGTTTTTTAAAAAAAAAATCTATTTTGTTGATAATTCTATTCTTACATCACTATTAAATCATGTTTTAATAAAATCATACTAGTATTCTATTTTTAGTTGGAAATAAATAATCAAACTATAAAAATATAGTAAAGTTTTATTTCAAATAATGATAAGCGTATGTAGCATATTTTAACAAAACCATACCAGTATTCTATTTTTAGCTGGAAATAAATAATCAAACTATAAAAATATAGTAAGGTTTTATTTCAAATAATGATAAGCGTATGTAGCATATAGTATTTTTCATTTTAGACGATGTATGTGTTTCAATTGTTATTTAGAAAATTAAGACCTTAAAATGATAAAAATAACACATGCCAAAAATCCACAGTTGATGCTTAAATCGAGATTCAAAATATAATGTCACAGTAAGTTAACGAAATATGTTACGTTACGTATTGTAGGATCATGTCGGTTGTTCAGGTTCGTTTAGATATAACGAAGAAAAAAAATGTTTTTATAAGGAGCATCCGCGGATCAAACTTGGTCCAGGTTATTCAGAGCACATCATACCTAACAGCTTAACTACAAGCATCTTCTGTTGCTCTTCTCAATCGAAAATATTAACTACGAAAAGAAATACTCCCTTCCACACATAGAGTGTGGATTGCTCTTCCTCACTCTGATTTTTATCTTCCTCATTCCATTTTTTTCTTTTTTTTTTTTTACCAACACATGCATTTATTGCAGCTAATAAATTACTTCATTTATTCCCTTTTCACAAAATCATACCAGTATTCTATTTTTAGCTGGAAATAAATAATCAAACTATAAAAATATAGTAAGGTTTTATTTCAAATAATGATAAGCGTATGTAGCATATAATATTTTTCATGTTAGACGATGTATGTGGTTCAATTGTTATTTAGAAAATTAAGACCTTAAAAGGATAAAAATTACACATGCCAAAAATCCACAGTTGATGCTTAAATCGAGATTCTAAATATAATATCACAGTAAGTTAACGAAATACGTTACGTTACGTATTGTAGGATCATGTCGGTTGTTCGGGTTCCCATTGTTGTCGAGGTTAACATCTCACAAGGATTCCGTTCGAATACACAATGAATTATTTTGATAAAAGCCCAATGTATTTATTCGAATATAAATTACAATACGATTTGAAAATCTAATAAAAAAATACTTACTCTGACTTGGATAAGACCTTGCTTGTGTTCGAAACAACTCAACTTTGATACAGGAAGCATTCTATCTAATAATGTTTTATTACAGCTAAGAAATGTATTGTAAGCTATAGTCGATTGTTCGGTTCCCATTGTTATCGAGCTTAACATCTCATAAGGATTCCTTTTGAATCACTGTGACCTATTTCCATAAAAGATCAATATATCTGTTCGAAAATAAATTACAATACAAGACCTTGCTTATGTTCGAAGCAACTCAACTTTGATACATGAAGCATTCTATCTAATATTGATTTATTCAAGATAAGAACCGTATTGTAAGTTCGTGTCGATTGTTCGATTCCCACTGTTATCAAACTTAACATCTCACAAGGATTCCTTTTAAATCACTGTGACCTATTTCCATAAAAGATCAATGTATCCGTGCGAAAATAAATTACAATATGCTTGTGACAAAAAAAAAAATTCATTTCAATTTTGAAATATGAAAACGTTTAATGCATAGTTATGAATTCAAAATCGAAGAATAAAATATAAAAGTAGATCGTTTAGATATAACGAAGAAAAAAAAACTTTTTTATAAGGAGCATCCGCGGACCGAACCTAGTCCAGGTTATTCAAAGCACATCATACCTAACCGCTTAACTACAAGCCTCTTCTATTGCTCTTCTCAATCGAAAATATTAACTATGGAACGAAATACTCCCTTCCACACATAGAGTGCGAATTGCTCTTCATCACTTCGATTTTTATCTTCCTCATTACCCCCTTTTTTTTACCAACACATGAATTTATTGCAGCTAATAAATAAGTTTTTCATCCAAATTACTACTTGTGTGAATGTTTTAAAAAAAAAATCTATTTTGTTGATAATTCTATTCTTACATCACTACTAAATCATGTTTTAACAAAATCATACTAGTATGCTATTTTTATCTGGAAATAAATAATCAAACTATAAAAATATATTAAGGTTTTATTTCAAATAATGATAAGCGTATTTAGCATATTTTGACAAAATCATACTAGTATTCTATTTTTAGCTGGAAATAAATAATCAAACTATAAAAATATAGTAAGGTTTTATTTCAAATAATGATAAGTGTATGTAGCATATAGTATTTTTCATTTTATACGATGTATGTGGTTCAATTGTTATTTAGAAAATTAAGACCTTAAAAGGATATAAATTACACATGCCAAAAATCCACAATTGATGCTTAAATCGAGATTCTAAATATAACGTCACATTAAGTTAATGAAATACGTTATGTTACGTGCTGTAGGATCATGTCGGTTGTTCGGGTTCCCATTGTTGTCGAGGTTAACATCTCATAAGGATTCCGTTCGAATACACAATGAATTATTTTGATAAAAGTCCAATGTATTTATTCGAATATAAATTGCAATACGATTTGAAAATCTAATAAAAAATACTTACTCTGACTTGGACAAGACCTTGCTTGTGTTCGAAGCAACTCAACTTTGATACATGAAGCATTCTATCTAATATTGTTTTATTACAGCTAAGAAATGTATTGTAAGCTCTTGTCGATTGTTTGGTTCCCAATGTTATCTAGCTTAACATCTCACAAGGATTCCTTTTGAATCACTGATAGGCATATTATTGATCCTAATAAAACATACCTTATGTGATATAAATGGGTGCTAATTAAGGCTTAGGATTGCATAAATTAAGGACTAAAAAGGGTTTTATGCAAATCTTGAATATAGAAGTCAAAACAGCTGCCGTGCAGTCTGTTTTGCAGGAAAAAGGTGAAAGCAACCTTCAGACCAGTGGATAAACTGCGAACTAGCGAGGACAGCGACGACAGGGAGCAGAAGCAGGAGTAGGCGGCCTAAAGCAACATGATGACATGAAGTTTCTGACCTTGAGTGTTCGAGTGTCAACAAGTAATCACCCATTTCAGTGAAAGAACATTTCGACCTTATGAAAAGAACAATCCTTTTTGTAATATTTTAGTTTTAATTTTATTTTGGGGCCTCCCTCCTTTAAATTAAGAACAATAGTGGAGGGAAGGACGACTTATTGCTTGGATAATTTTGGAGAGAGCCAAAAAGCTCTCTAAGAACTTCAGGAACTCCATTAATGGAGTATCATTGCTTGATCTCAGGCTGTTCACTATTCACTATGAGTGAGTAGTCATTTGAATGTGCTAGGCCAGATGTGGGCTGGTGCTGTAAGTATACTTAGCCTTTTTATGAATGAATGTTATTATCTGATGATGTGTTTGATGATGTTCTTGAATGCATGTTGATTACATTTATCTTAGTGATTAATGAATGATGGGGAACTGCTTTCATTATCATGTATCTCTTATCAAACTTACAAGACCCGAAATAGGAATATAAGGGGATTGTATCAAGGGTTTTCTAAATAGAAATGCTGCTTCATACGTAATGCAAGAAATAACCAACTTTAGGGACATTTAAAGTTGTAGTAAGACTTAGAATCTTAAGAACACACGGAAGTTGACTTAAGTGAGCCCAAAGCAGAGAACCTTGACTTCACTATATTATATTCATGAATAAATAGGTTAATGTTATATTGTAAGCAACATGTTCCTACCTTGGCTTAGCCTGTTTCTCCATTCTATTATCACAAACCAACATCTTCTGAACAAACAAGTAGTAAGTCGTTCGCATTTAGTCATTTCCAAATAAAACCATATAAAATCATTTTTCAACCAAAGAAAGAAGCTACGTTACTATGAACACCCTGTTTTATAAAGTTTTTCTGTTAAAGTTATTCATCAATCCCTAAGGAGATGACATTCTACCACTGAAATATTACTTGTATCTAGTGCACTTGCTAGAGTCTACTTTTAGGACAACAAGTTTTTGGCGCCGTTGCCGGGGATTGAAAGCAACAAATTTTCTGAAAATTTCTATGAAACAAGGTGTTTTTGATCTGTTTGTTAAATAGTGCAGCCAACGGTAGTTCTTTCTTATAGTCTATGCGCAGAGCTGGACCACCGGATTTTCCTATCGATCTTGAGTTAGAAAGAACGTGTAGAAGGAATCATGTGGAAGCTAGACGAGCTAGGCAAAGAGAAAGGCAGAGACAAGGCTGACCGAGGACCAGAACAACAACCTCCTCTAGAAGGAGAGGGTGAAAACAGCAACCCACAACTGATAAGAATAAGAGATTACTCGAGACCTACCACTGAAGGGCTCTCATCATGTATCGTGATGCCAAACGAGGGAAACAACATGTTCAAAGTTAAAGCGTTTATGATACAAATGTTACAAGCCACTGTGCAGTTCAACGGGTACCTTAATGAAGACCCAAATGCTCATGTGCAAGATTTTGTTACAATGTGCACACCTTCAGAACGAACATGGGAGTTGCCGATGAGGTGATAAGGTTGAAGTTGTTCCTTTTTTCTCTAAAAGACAAAGCAAAAAATTGGCTAAAGAATCTGCAGCCGGGATCCATAACAACTTGGCAGGACATGGCCAGTGCCTTTTTAATGAAGTACTTTCCACAGAGGCAAGCTATCAAACTAAGGAATGAGGTGTCTCGCTTTGTGCAAGAAGAGGACGAATCATTGGAGGAAGCTTGGGAGAGGTATAAGGAGCTGTTAAGGAGGGTACCAAACCATGACATCCCTATGTGGATGCAAGTGCAAAACTTTTACAATGGAGTCACCAACACATACAAAATTCAGATTGAATCCATTGCAAATGGTAACCCGGAAGATCTAGAACCACAATCCATGTATGACCTCATCGAGAAAGTAGTACGCACAAGTTACAACTAGCATTCAGTTAGGAGTGATGGCAAAAGGATTCCAGAATCAGACACGCTCTACAAGCTGACAACACAAGTGGAACAGCTTGCAAAGCAGATTAGCAAAATCAATGTATCATACATTCATAGTGAACCACTGTTCTCTGACGAGTGTGATTTCTGTGGAGGGCCCTACTACAACATCAACTGTCCAGGAGTGAAACAAGGAAAGTCTAACCAAGAACAGTGTGACTATGCTGCTTACAATCAAAGAAATCCACCCAACCCCTATTCAAATACATATAATCCTGCAACAAGGAATCATCCGAACTTTGGGTGGACTCAATAGCAAAGCCACCAGGAGCACCCAAGACATCAACAGCAGCAAGGAGAACAATACCAGAGACAGCCTCAACAATCCTACAAACAGCCTGTTCAGGCTAAAGAGGAGATTGAACCAGACCTGAAGACCATGATGATGCAGTTTATGCAACAGACCCAGGCGTCCATTAAAAATTTAGAAACCCAAGTGCACCAAATGGCAGCATCATCTTCATCAAAAGGGAAGGGGGTTATTCTAAGCAATACCGAACCAAACCCAAAAGGAGATGTCATGGCCATCACACGAAGGTCAGGTAAGGAAACCTCTAACCCTATGATAACTAACAAAAGTGTTGATACTGCAGGTACCTCTAAGAGAGCTGAAAATGACGATGAACAGACTGTTCAAGAAGGGAGCAGATCAGTTGCTACAGAACGAGAATCTGATCTGATCCAGGAAGAACAAGGGAAGAAGTACTATCCACCTCCTCCATATGTGCCACTTGTACCCTATCCATCCAGACTAATGAACAAAAAGCTAGAAGAACAGAATTCTAAGGCGTTGGACACATTGAGGAAATTGCATATCAATATTCCGTTTGTGGAGGCTCTTGCTCAGATGCCAACCTATGCAAAATTCTTGAAGGACATTCTATCAAATAAGAAGAAATTGGAAAACATCTCCATGATCCAATTGAATAGAGACTGTTCTTCCATACTGCAGAACAAGTAGCAGCTTCCCAAAAAGCTAAAGGACCCAGGAAGTTTTTCAATTCCTTGTTCTATTGGCAAATTGAGTATTGAGAATGCATTATGTGACCTAGGGGCTAGCATCAATCTTATGCCATATTCTGTTTATGTCAAGTTAGGGCTAGGAGAACCCCAACCTACTAAGATGTCAATTTAATTGGCAGATAGATCTGTATGCTACCCTAAGGGGATTGTGGAAGATGTGCTAGTTAAGGTAGGAAAGTTCATATTGCCTGTAGATTTCATTATCATGGATATTGATGAAGACTTGCATGTTCCCATCATTTTGGGTAGACCGTTTTTAGCAACTGGTAGAGCTTTAATAGATGTGGGAGAAGGGCAATTATTTTTGATAATAAATGGTGAGGAGATAATTTTCAAAATGAATGAAGCCATGAGGCTTGATAACACCAATGATGATACCTGTTATTTCTTGGATGAGTTCCACACTTTATCTGTTTCGCAGGAACATGATCAAGACACATTGGAGGCACTGTTGGGAGAAGAGGTAAACATCTATGAAGGAACAGGTTGTTCCCTTGAAACAGAGACTTCACCACTTCCCCCAGACACCACTGAACCCTAACATAAATAACCACCAGATATACCCATTGTCCAGATATCTAAGCCAGAGCTGAAACCACTACCATCCCACCTTGAGTATGCCTTCCTTGAACCACCACATGGTAGCCCAGTCATTATTTCTTCTAAGTTAACTCCTGACCAGAAAGCCCAATTGCTGGAAGTTTTAAGACAAAACAAAGATGTTATTGCCTGGAAGATGGACGATATCAAAGGGATAAGCCTAGCAGTGTGTGTTCGTCGGATCCTCATGGAGAAAGACCACAAACCGTGTATTCAACCACAAAGAAGGCTAAACCCACATATGAAGGAAGTTGTGAGGAAAGAGGTAATCAAGCTGTTGGATGTCGGAATTATCTATCCTATCTCTGACAGTATATGGACGAGTCTGGTGCATGTTGTTCCGAAGAAGGGAGGCACTATGGTTGTTCTAAATGAGAAAAATAAATTGGTACCTACAAGAACTATCACAGATGGAGGGTATGTATTGATTACCGCAAGCTGAACGAGGCCACGAGGAAAGACCATTTTCCACTACCATTCATAGATCAGATGCTTGAGAGATTAGTAGGGTATGCATTCTATTGCTTCCTGGACGGTTATTCAGGATACAACCAAATCCCAATTCATTCAGAAGATCAAGAGAAAACAACCTTTACATGCCCGTATGGAACATACGCTTATCGGAGAATGCCGTTTGGCTTGTGCAATGCTCCAGCCACCTTCCAGAGATGTATGATGTCAATTTTCCATGACATGGTGGAAAGAACAGGCGAGATCTTCATGGATGACTTCTCAGTCTATGGTAACTCATTTGGAGATTGTTTGAAGAATCTGGAGGCTGTTCTGGTTCGTTGCAAAGAAACTAACCTCGTGTTAAACTGGGAAAAGTGTCACTTCATGGTCACTGGAGGAATTGTACTTGGCCACCAAATTTCAGAAAAGGGCATGGAGGTTGATAAAGCAAAAGTTGAAGTAATTGAGAAACTGGTTGTTCCCACCACTGTGAAGGATGTGAGAAGCTTCCTGGGCCATGTTGGATTTTACAGAAGATTCATCAAGGATTTCTCTAAGATTGCCTTGCCTTTATCCGCGTTGTTGCACAAAGACGTGGAGTTCAAATTCGGAACAGACTGTGTGAAGGCATTCGAGCTCTTAAAAGGGAAATTGATCAACTCACCAATACTTACTGCACCTGATTGGGAGCAACCTTTTGAGATGATGTGCGACGCCAGTGATACCTGTGTGGGAGCTGTTCTCAGCCAGAGGAGAGAGAAAAAGCTCCAACCAATTTACTATGCGAGCAAAACTCTCAATGAAGCATAGTAGAACTACACCACAATTGAAAAGGAAATCTTGGCGGTTGTGTATGCCTTTGATAAGTTCAGGTCATACCTGGTTCTATCCAAGGTAGTAGTTTACACTGATCATGCGGCCTCGAGGTACCTATTCGCCAAGAAAGATGCAAAGCCCAAACTAATTAGATGGCTTCTCCTGCTCCAAGCGTTTGATTTGGAAATCAAAAACAAGAAAGGGATTGAGAACGTAGTTGCAGACCACCTATCAAGAATCCAAGCTAACGATCACCAGGAACAACCAGAAATTTTGGAAACATTTCCGGACGAACGGTTGTATTCTCTTAACTCTGTCCCTTGGTTCGCTGACATAGCAAACTATCTTTTTAGTTTGATTAAGCCATATAATTTGTCCACCAATCAAAAGAAAAAGTTCTTTTCGGAAATCAAAAACTATTTTTGGGAGGAACCTTTTCTTTTCAGGTTGTGTGCTGACCAAATCATATGAAGATGTGTGACTCATGAAGAGGGGCAGGCCATTCTGAGCCATTGCCATGATAGAGAAGCTGGAGGACACCATGGAGCAAGTAGAACAGTTGCAAAAGTACTTCAATCAGGGTTTTTCTGGCCATCCATCTTCAAGGATGCCAATATATTTGTGAGTGCATGTAATGAGTGCTAAAGAAGAGGCCGTTGGAGAACAGAGACGATTGCAACTCAACGAGATGGAGGAGTTCAGACTGTTCTCCTATGAAAACGCGGTGAGTTACAAAGACAAGACAAAACAGTGGCATGACAAGAAGATTCAGGAGAAAGTATTCCACGAAGGACAAAGGGTGCTCTTGTACAACACAAGGCTGAGGTTGTTTCCTGGCAAACTGAAGTCCAGATGGTCGGGACCTTACATAGTGAACAAAGTGTTCAACCACGGTGCTGTAGAAATTTCCCAAGAAGGACATGAGCCGTTCAAAGTCAATGGTCAGCGCTTAAAGCCTTATCTGGAGAATGACGTTCCTGGAGCAATTGAGATCGTTCACTTCCAGGAACCACCATAAGACAATAATGAGGAACATGGTGTTCGCTGCAAACACCAATTTTAGCAAGCTGTGGGGTAACCCTAAAATCTTTTTCTCTGTCTTTTCATTTAATTTTGTACATATTTTATGTCCATTTCTTTGTAAGTTTATTAAAGACTAGCAAATGTCTTTGCTAGTTCCATTGAATTTTGTGGTTCCTCTTTGCTAGTTCCGTTGAATTTTGTGGTTCCTCGCCACTATCTTTGGGCAAAAATTCTATAAAACTCTTGACCCTTAACATTAGGGTGTAGTTTTAAATTTTTACTTGCTTAGATTTTGGATAGACCATATTTGGGGGGGGGGGGAACATTTTCGGCAAAAATTTCAAATTCGAAAAAGGGGACTTGTCAAATCACCCTATCTCTTGGCATTATAGACTTGTACTTGATCACTAATTACTTTCCTTGGTACATCCAAGGCAAAGTAAATAGTTGTTAATGCAAAAGTAACCGAACCCTTCCTCCCAAAACGTCCTTTCTCTCTTCCACCATCCTCTTTCCACACCAACGCTTTACACATGGCATCTGGGCAGACTTTGCAATAATGAAGGAACTGACAACAGTCCGTTTTTACGTAACCACTAGATAAACCCACTCTTGTACTTTATGGACCTTTGCACCACTTTCTCTTTCCACTGCTCAATTTCTCAAAACCCTCTCCCTCACTCTCTTGATAACCTCTATTTGCATCTATTTAGTATCTCTTTCAGGATAAGGACCAGGGGCTCTAGCAAATCAGTCAAAATCGAAGGAGCCAAGAAAGAGGCCAAGAAAGGAAAAGGAATGGTAGGGGTGAGTGCGGTAGCGTTTGTTCCGGACGAAAAACTCGTGAAAAAGCTCTCTCATTTCAAAGACATTGGAGTCCAGAAGTACTTCGGTGATCTATCTCAGTTGGAGTTCAGTCCAGTGAAGATGGTGTGTTGGGAGACTTTAAAGAAACTAAAGCTTGCGAGCAGGGTACGGGAAAGAATGGACGGAGGCTGTTTTGGCAGTTTCTTCAAAATGGAGGAGCCTACATACCGGGAACTCACCCTCGAGTTCTTAGCCACGTTCAAACATGACCCGGACATCACAGATCCAGACGAAGAAGGCAAGTTCAGTTTCCGTCTCATGACTCATACGCAGCGCCCGTCACTTAATGGGTTCAACTTGCTCCTCGGGTGCACTGATGATGATGACTTGGAATCCGAGGCTAACAAGGGGGCATTTCTTCATAAAACGCCTGACAGACCCTCAAGTTTTCTTCCATTCAATCTCTGGCCAGCGAAGTTATGATGGAAGTGCATCAAAGGCAAGCAACATAGAGGACTATGCCCTGCGTTATCTGCAAAGCTAGTGTCGGGAACTCTTTTCGCAAGGGAGAATCAAGTCACAATTCCTAACGCTGATCTTGTAGCCTTGTGGAGCATGATGACCGGCAAGAGGATGAATTTGGGATATTGGTTTGGGGAGTATGTAAGTGCATTTGGGCACAAGACGTCATCATTGATTTGCTGTGGAAGTATTATGACCCGTATCGCAGAAGCTATTGGGGTCTTCAAACCTAAAGACCGGAACAGGTTCACCATTGTTAACCACCCTGATAAAATTGATATAAAGAGCCTCTAGAGCATGCTGTTCGGGAAGCAAATCAACGCGAAGTGGGTATGGATGACTGACTACATTGAATCTAAGAGGCTTGAGACCAAAAAGCGCAAGAATGAGCCTGCCGTCGCCGTCTCTTCTGAATCGGACTCCTTGGACTCCAATGTTAAAGACATAAGCTTTTACCTCAAGTGCTCAAAGCTTTCCAATGAGGACATTCTCTCCTAGTTGAAAGACCTATTCACAAAGACCAAAGCCAACCAGGACCAGATCCGAGCACTACAGGCTCAGAATGCTCAATTGCAGGGAGAGGTTGACCTCCTAAAAAATATATGTGTTAAGGAAGAACATATGAAGGAAAGTCCGTCAGTATGTCAGTGAAAAGTCCGGTAAGGGAAAAATCTGGCCTAAATTTGAATGTCGCTGCCACCTCAAAGGGTGGCAGCACTATTCCTGCAAAGGAAAGAGAGGATGACTCCTCTCTTTCTTCGCTAGTTTGAACAATCTGCTCGATGTCCTCTGCATCTAGTAACGCTTATACACCCTTATCCTTTATTTCATGATGTATACATGTTGTGTTACTATTCAAATATTCCCATGTAGTAATTGCACCAACATTAGGGACAATGTTCAATTTTAAGTTGGGGGTGGGAAATATGAAATTTATTGAAATACCTGTTGGCCAGAACATTATAAAATAAACTATCGTTGCACCGAATGAAAATCTACATATGGTATGTTTGTTGGAACTACAGTTTATGCCCCCTGAATTTTTGCTTGCAAATACAATTTTCTGCTTGTCCTTAGCATGTTATGACTGTTCTACTTTGAGAACAATTAGTTTTTCTTTCTGTTGTCTTGTGAATAATAGTGCGTGCTCGTATTTCCTTTTGTCACACGTATATTCATTGTGTAAATTCTCTTTTGTTAAGCACGCTATTCATTGTTGATTCCCAGTTCTTGTTACTCTCTATGTTTGTTGAAGTAGGAGTAGAATAATATTCTTTCAATTGCCAATCAATGCTTGCATGCGTGTACCTAAATTTAGTGTGTGGTGAACCTAGTAAAAATTCTAAAATTCAATTCAAGGACCTTAAGCCCAAAGTGCGCAGTAAAGCCCTAAATAGTGAGAACTTGAGCCTACATTAGCATTTAAATGCATTGATCCTTTGTGAGTGGGTTAATACATGTTGTCTTGAAGTAGGTTTTGCTTTGGTTGCCTGGTCAAAATGGTAAAATCTTGGAAGAACTTAGGATGAAAAAGGCATTTAGATCCCCAATTCACTCCACAAAAAGCTTACTTGTGCATTGCACTCACATTTGTAGGATAGCCAACTTCCTTAGCATATTCTTTCTTAAAACACCACTTAAAGGAACCAATCCCTTCACTTGAATCCATAAATACCTTGAATTTGTCTGGACTCAGAACATGCCGTTTTGATTAGAGAAAATATAACTTATCTGTTTCTGAATGTAATGGTTAAAATAAGGACATTTGAGGGATAATGATTAAGTGAGGACCACCATTAGGAACTGTTGAAAATGACAAAAACAAAAATCGTTGAATAAAGTCCTTTCAGTTTAAGGACACGTCACATCTGAAGCTTAAAATGAAGATTGCTGGATGGTTGTCTTTGGTGTGTTTGAACAATAGGTAGGCCAACATTGGGAAACAAGCTATACTAAGTGAGTTGGGAGAGGCTGAATCACTAAGTTCTTAGAAATAAGCATAATTGAATTGCATTGAGTAAGGACAAATTCTTGCACTTAAATAGCCATTCACTTCCATACCATTGCCCCAACCAAACATTACAACCAATATTGAAGCCCTTTTGACTTTGTTTGGAAAATCTTTAACCGTAGAGATTGGACCAATGAGCAAAATCATAACCTATGGATGCGTGTATTAATCTGAGGAGTGAAGTTCCATTCCCTTACTTGTGGCATCAAAGGCCATTGGAGAGTGAGTGAAATTTCCTTCATTGGTGAGGCACTGTGGGTAAACAGGTTGTTTGATTGAATTTTGAAGTTCAACCCTGAGTTCTTAACGAATCTCTGGCGTAGAACTGCATGTTTTAAATCTAGTCTAACCACATTTTTATTAAGCTCGTGTGTGCTAATCATCGGTTGAGTTAATTGAAAGTTAAAATTAATTCTGCTGCTTTTGTATTATCATGTCGCACCTTGTATCTCTATTCTACTATAATCCTTGTCCCTATGATTCTCTTTCTCTTGTCCTAATTCATTGTTAATTCCCTCTTGTCTATGTTTCGTTATGTTCGCTTGAGGACAAGCAAAGGATTAATTTGATAGGCATATAATTGATCCTAATAAAACATACCTTATGTGATATAAATGGGGCTAATTAAGGCTTAGGATTCCATAAATTAAGGACTAAAAGGGGTTTTATGCTGATTTTGAATAGAGAAGTCAAAACAGCTGCAGTGCAGCCTGTTTTGTAGGAAAAAGGTGAAAGCAACCTTCGGACCAGCGGATAAAGCTGCGAACTGGCGAGGACAACGACGACGAGGAGCGGAAGTAGGAGTAGGCGGCCTAAAGCAACATGATGACATGAAGTTTCTGACCTTGAGTGTTCAAGTGTCAACAAGTAATCACCCATTTCAGTGAAAGAACATTTCGACCTTTTGAAAAGAACAATCATTTTTGTAATATTTTAGTTTTAATTTTATTTTGGGGCCTCCCTCTTTTAAATTAAGAACAGTAGTGGAGGGAAGGAGGACTTCTTTCTCGGATAATTTTGGAGGGAGCCAAAAAGCTCTCTAAGAAATTTAGGAACTCCATTAATGGAGTATCATTGCTCGATCTCAGGCTGTTCACTCTTCACTATGAGTGAGCAGTAATTTGAATGGGCTAGGCCAGCTGTGGGCTGGTGCTGTAAGTTTACTTAGCCTTTTTATGAATGAATGTTATTATTTGATGATGTGTTTGATGATGTTCTTGATTGCATGTTGATTACATTTATCTTAGTGATTAATTAATGATGGGGAACTGCTTTCATTATCATGTATCTCTCATCAAACTTACAAGACCCGAAATAGGAATATGAGGGGATTGTATCAAGGGTTTTCTAAATAGAAATGTTGCTTCATACGTAATGCAAGAAAGAACCAACTTTAGGGACGCTTAAAGTTGTAGTAAGACTTAGAATCTTAAGAACACAAGGAAGTTGACTTAAGTGAGTCCAAAGCAGAGACCTTGACTTCACTATATTACATTCATGAATAAATAGGTTAAAGTTATGCTGTAAGCAACCTGTTCCTACCTTGGCTTAGCCTGTTCCTCCATCCTATTATCACAAACCAACATCTTCTGAACAAACAAGTAGTAAGTCGTTCGCGTTTAGTCATTTCCAATCAAACCATATAAAATCATTTTTCAACCAAAGAAAGAAGCTACGTTACTACGAACACCCTGTTTTATAAAGTTTTTCTGTTAAAGTTATTCATCAATCCTTAAGGAGACAATACTCTACTTACTGAAATATTACTTATATCTAGTGCACTTGTTAGAGTCTACGTTTAGGACAACAATCACTGTGACCTGTTTCCATAAAAGATCAATGTATATGTTCGAAAATAAATTACAATACAAGTCCTTGCTTATGTTCGAAGCAACTCAACTTTGATACAGGAAGCATTCTATCTAATATTGTTTTATTCCAGATAAGAACCGTATTGTAAGCTTATGTCGATTGTTCGGTTCCCACTGTTATCGAGCTTAACATCTCACAAGGATTCCTTTTGAATCACCGTGACCTATTTCCATAAAAGATCAATGTATCTGTTCGAAAATAAATTACAATACGCTTGTGACATGTTGAGCGATTTTCGCAAGTGCACGGCTTTCGCTTGTAGTAATAAAAGATATCGAACCCACAGGGAACACTTATTTTGTAAAAACTTATTTAATTCAGATTAAATTCACTTTCTCTAAGTTTAATTAGAAAATCGTTTTTGTTTGGTTTGAATGGAATAAATTGCTGTGATTCAGAATCCAATTCTGTCAACAATTTGGATTACAATTACAGGAACTAAGTTTAAGAATAAGTAGAGTTCAAGACTTGCTTGCACAAAGCAAGAACGCAACTTATAACTTTGATTAGATTATGGGTATGTAACAATTTATCATTTAATGCAATTACTGGGCTTCGAACTGCAGACAACCTTTCTACGATCGAAACTGATTGCTACCTTAATCAAATTGGTGTTCCATGTTTGATAAGCCGACCTATCGATCATATCAACCATAAATCCTAATTCTTTTAAATGTTCAACAAAGTTTCCTTTGAAATATATTCTGTGTAAAAAGGTTTTTATTGAAAACACCGGTTTATTACTTTAAAGAATATCGCTAGATTAAACTTGAAAATAACAACAATAGAAAATATATTGTATTGAAAAGATAATTTATTAATGAATTGTGAATCGTCACAAGTTAACAGAAAAGAAGAAGCTTGGATAGCATTTTAACTAATTTGAGTTCCGGGTTGTCAATCCTTTCCTCAAACTTCGTAGGCTTGTCAGACCCTGGGGCGCTTCAGCCGTTGGTTCTTCTCGCTGAATCCTCGAAATAGAGACTACAATCGATCATCTACATAATGTAAACTCGTCTTCGAACAATTCTCGAACTTAAACTAAAATAACTGTGTTTGTAACCAAACTAATCGAACAACTTGTGTACAACAAGTTTGCTTTTACAGAATTGAAAACTAAAATCTAAGTATCTAACTCTCTTCTGAATTAGAGAATTATCAACAAACTATCCAACCTTGGATTCTAAAAATATGTGCTCTATTTATAATTGTTGAAGAGTCTTGTTTGAAGTGTCGTGTCCACTGGTGAAAAGTCGTCTCTATCCGGATGAATAGACGCGTCATTTTGAATTAAAAACATGTAAAATATGTGCAGGAAAGTTGTTGTTTCTGTCGAGATTTCAATAATCTCGGCCGCGGTTTTGGATTGAGGGAGAATAATGCACGAATGCTCGTTTCCTTGTCTGGAAGACGCGTGTCGCGGCCGAGATATTGGGAATCTCGGTCGCGACATAGACTTTTGTCTCTGTTCTAAGATCTTTCCCAACTCCTTCGTCACGACCTCTGAATCGTACATGCCTTTTAGCTTGTAAATGCAATTTCTCTCGTTTTTGCTCCGTTTTTGCTCCTATTTGGATTTTTCCAAATAATTAAGTACCTTGCACAATAGAAACAAATATAGACATAAAAGTATTCTAAATAAATATAATTAACATGATTTCAATATGAAACTGGCGTAATTATTGAAGTTATTTTAGGTATATTTTGGGCTTATCATGACAAAAAAAAATTAATTTCAATATCCAAATATGAAACCGTTTAATGCACAGTTATGAATTCAAAATCGAATATTAAAATATAAAAGTAGATTGTTTAGATATAACGAAGGGAAAAAATGTTTATATAAGGAGCATCAGCAGATCGAACCTGGTCCAGGTTATTCAAAGCACATCATACCTAACCGCTTAACTACAAGCATCTTCTGTTGCTCTTCTCAATCGAAAATATTAACTACGGAACAAAATACTCTCTTCCACACATAGAGTGCCGACTGCTCTTCCTCTCTCCGATTTTTATCTTCCTCATTCCCTTTTTTCTTTTTTTTTACCAACACATGCATTTGTTACAGCTAATAAATTACTTCCTTTATTCTCTTTTCACAAAATTTGATGAATGTTGGGATCTATGAGTGTCCTAAAGCTTTTCAAAGGGAATGAAAATAAGTTTTTCATTCTAAAGCTTTTGTTGATAATTCTATCCTTACATCACTACAAAATCATAATAGTATTCTATTTTTAGATGGAAATAAATAATCAAACTATAAAAATATAGTAAGGTTTTATTTCAAATAATGATAAGCGTATGTAGCATATTTTAACAAAATCATACCAATATTCTATTTTTAGCTGGAAATAAATAATCAAACTATAAAAATATAGTAAGGTTTTATTTCAAATAATGATAAGCGTGTGTAGCATATAGTATTTTTCATTTTATACGATGTATGTGGTTCAATTGTTATTTAGAAAATTAAGACCTTAAAAGGATAAAAATTACACATGCCAAAAATCCACATTTGATGCTTAAATCGAGATTCTAAATATATCGCCATAGTAAGTTAACGAAATATGTTACTTATTGTAGGATCATATCGGTTGTTCAGTTTCCCATTGTTGTCGAGGTTAACATCTCACAAGGATTCCGTTCGAATATACAATGAATTATTTTGATAAAACTCCAATGTATTTATTCGAATATAAATTACAATACGATTTGAAAATCCAATAAAAAAATACTTACTCTGACTTGGACAAAACCTTGCTTGTGTTCGAAGTAACTCAACTTTGATACAGGAAGCATTCTATCTAATATGGTTTTATTACAGCTAAGAAATGTATTGTAAGCTCTTGTCGATTGTTCGGTTCCCACTGTTATCGAGCTTAACATCTCACAAGGATTCATTTTGAATCACTATGACCTATTTCCATAAAAGATCAATGTATCTGTTCGAAAATAAATTACAATACAAGATCTTGCTTATGTTCGAAGCAACTCAACTTTGATACAAGAAGCATTCTATCTAATATTGTTTTATTCCAGATAAAGAACCGTATTGTAAGATCGTGTTGATTGTTCGGTTCCCACTGTTATCGTGCTTAACATCTCACAACGATTCCTTTTGAATCACTGTGACCTATTGCCCTAAAAGATCAATGTATGTATTCGAAAATAAATTACAATACGCTTGTGACAAAAATAAAATTAATTTCAATTTCCAAATAAGAAAACGTTTAATGTACAGTTATGAATTCAAAATTGAATAATAAAATATAAAAGTAGATCATTTAGATATAACGAAGAAAAAAAATGTTATTGTAAGGAGTATCCGCGGATCGAACCTGATCCAGGTTATTCAAAACACATCATACCTAACCACTTAACTACAAGCATCTTCTATTGCTCTTCTCAATCGAAAATATTAACTACGGAACGAAATAATCCCTTCCACACATAGAGTAAGGATTGCTCTTCCTCACTCCGATTTTTATCTTCATCATTCCCCTTTTTTCCTTTTTCTTTAGCAACATATGCATTTATTGCAGCTAATAAATTACTTCCTTTATTCCCTTTTCACAAAATTTGATGCAGGTTGAGATCTACAAGTGTCCTAAAGCTTTTCAAAGGAATGAAAATAAGTTTTTCATCCAAATTACTACTTGTGTGAATGTTTTTTTTTTAAATCTATTTTGTTGATAATTCTATCCTTACATCACTACTAAATCATGTTTTAACAAAATCATACTAGTATTCTATTTTTAGCGGGAAATAAATAATCAAACTATAAAAATATAGTAAGGTTTTATTTCAAATAATGATAAGCGTATGTAGCATATTTTAACAAAATCATACCAGTATTCCATTTTTAGCTGGAAATAAATAATCAAACCATAAAATATAGTAACATTTTATTTCAAATAATGATAAGCGAATGTAGCATATAGTATTTTTCATTTTATACGATGTATGTGGTTCAATTGTTATTTAGAAAATTAAGACCTTAAAAGGATAAAAATTACACATGCCAAAAATCCACAGTTGATGCTTAAATCGAGATTTTAAGTATAACGTCACAGTAAGTTAACGAAATACGTTACGTTACGTAATGTAGGATCATGTCGTTTTGTTCGGGTTCCCATTGTTGTCGAGGTTAACATATCACAAGGATTCCGTTCGAATACACAATGAATTATTTTGATAAAAGTCCAATGTATTTATTCGAATAAAATTACAATACGATTTGAAAATCTAATAAAAATACTTACTCTGACTTGGACAAGACCTTGCTTTTGTTCGAAGCAACTCAACTTTGATACATGAAGCATTCTATCTAATATTGTTTTATTACAACTGAGAAATGTATTGTAAGGTCTTGTCGATTGTTCGGTTCCCACTGTTATCGAGTTTAATAATATCTCACAAGGATTCCTTTTGAATCACTGTGACCTATTTCCATAAAAGATCAATGTATCAGTTCGAAAATAAATTACAATACAAGATCTTGCTTATGTTCGAAGCAACTCAACTTTGGTACATGAAGCATTCTATCTAATATTGTTTTATTCCATATAAGAACCGTATTGTAAGCTCGTGTCGATTGTTCGGTTCCCACTGTTATCGAGCTTAACATCTCACAATGATTCCTTTTGAATCACTGTGACCTATTTCCATAAAAGATCAATGTATCTGTTCGAAAATAAATTACAATACGGTTGTGACAAAAAAAAATTAATTTCAATTTCTAAATATGAAAACATTTAATGCACAGTTATGAATTCAAAATCGAATAATAAAATATAAAAGTAGATCGTTTAGATATAACGAATGAAAAAATTGGTTTTGTAAGGAGCATCCATGGATCGAACCTGGTCCAAGTTATTCAAAGCACATCATACCTGACCGCTTAACTATAAGCATCTTCTGTTATTTTTGTCAATCGAAAATATTAACTGCGGATTGCTTTTCCTCACTCCGATTTTTATCTTCCTCATTCCCCTTTTTTCTTTTTTCTTTTTTACCAACACATGCATTTATTGCAGCTAATAAATTACTTCTTTTATTCCCTTTTCACAAAATTTGATGCATGTTGGGATCTACAAGTGTCCTAAAGCTTTTCAAAGGGAATGAAAATAAGTTTTTCATCCAAATTACTACTTGTGTGAATGTTTTTTTTAAATCTATTTTGTTGATAATTCTATCCTTACATCACTACTAAATCACGTTTTAACAAAATTATACTAGTATTCTATTTTTAGCTGGAAATAAATAATCAAAGTATAAAAATATAGTAAGGTTTTATTTCAAATAATGATAAGCGCATGTAGCATATTTTAACAAAATCATACCAGTATTCTATTTTTAGCTGGAAATAAATAATCAAACTATAAAAATATAGTAAGGTTTTATTTCAAATAATTATAAGCGTATGTATCATATAGTATGATATTTGAAAACATAATGAAAGTGTTCTATTGTAATCCAAAAAAATTCATTTTCCAAATGCATACACTTGATCACAACAAATGAAGATGTTTATTTCGAGCATTAATTTTGAAAATCCAAAGGCATCACAATTGAAAAATTGAATCTCAAAAAATCATAAAAACGGCTAACAATGTCCTAAGTACTAGTGGTATTCGAATATTTCTGATTTGAAAATAAAAAAAAATACTTATTAATCCTCGAATTTTATATGCAACTGTCATTAAAAAAAGGAAAAAAAATTTAAACAAACCCTCTTCATGCTTTGGTTTAATAGTTGTTCAATTTTCTAAATGGTTTAGCTATAATGATATTTTGGCTTCCAATGCAAGGATTAATTTGGAATAGAATTTGAAAGGGTTGTTATTTCTCTATAAATAGTCTTCATTGTTCAAAATAATATACTACACTATATCCCTAACAATAAAGATGAGAATGATTAACATAACCTCTTCAACTGATCAAACTACAATCGAGAAATCCATAGACAGCGATAGTTTTTCTCCATTTCTTTTCAAAGATGAGGAGGTTACGTCACCGGAATTGAAGCTAAAGACGGATAGGAAGGATAAGGAAGTAGCGGGCACTTATCTGGGAAAGAGAAAGGTGGACGATTTCAGTGAAGATAAATTTGATTGTCCATTGAAGAAGCTTTTTTTCCGACAACTATGGGGATTCTAAAGCGTATAAGCGATATTCTGGTTCAAAGTATGATGAAACCGTTAGATTGGCTAAGGAAATGCTATAGAATGACGATGATACAAAGAGCATTGTGCTTGCTCTTGCTCAATCTTTGTATCTGATGCAAATGTCCATGGCAAACTTCTTTAATGCCCAGAAGACCAAATTGGAAGAACGTGAGAAAAGGCTCGAGGCTGGGGAGTGTAGCTTGAGAACCAGAATGGACATATGGAATAACAAGGTGGTTGATGATGATCAGTTGGGCAAGTTAAACAATGATGAAAATATAATTTTGGGTGATGAGGAAGAGCGAGATAAGCTCATGTAGGGATTGTAGTCAAGTAAGTGAAGGAATTGATTATGAAGTATCATAATATCCACTACTGATAGATTATGCATTTTTTTGGAGCGTTTGTACTTTTTTGGATCGTTTGTACTTTTTTCGGATCGTTTGTACCTTTTTAATCTTAACTTATATTATAAGTTGAAGTTTTTGCATTCGAATACGTTTTCTTATGAATATTGTTCTTATCTTTTAAAAACTATGTTCAATAGTGTGCCAATGTGTGAAATAAATAAGATACAGGGATTAATTTGGAATTTAAAAAAATACATTAAACGCGTCTCTATTTTGCGTTTAGACATTCAACAACTCAAGAACTTCCCCCCTTTCAGAACGTTTGTTTCCCGTTACAAACACTAAACCCTTCAAAATTTGTGCAAAATTCAGCCTTCGATTCGATCATTTTGTCCTTTTCCCTTCCTGTTAGTTCTCCCTCATTATTCTCCTTTAACAAATTTACAGTACAACTCGTTAATCTTACAAATGGTGACCAAGAGAAAATGAAGTAACAGTGGAACAAGAAGCAATAAGAAGATGAAAGTTAAATGCGATGTGGAAACTGGGTATCTAAAGTTTAATGCGGTTAAACTTGACAGCATGCCTATTATAAAAGGTATGTATGTTGATTTGGAGTCTCTACAGAAGATTAATTTTGATGTTTCTTATTGGATTGATGCATTGCAACTGAGGAAGTTATTGACTGTCAAAGAACCTACCTATGATAAATTGGTTAGGGAGTTTTATAAGAACATAAGACGAAATAGGAATTCTACTGAGTTGCATTCAAGTGTTAGGGATGTGAAAATTAAAGTTGATTGTACATTGCTAGGAACATTGTTTGGTTTGAAAGATGATGCCAATGGTTTTTGTGTCAAAAATCCGTCTGACAAGGCTATTGAGTGGGATGGGTATGATGATAGCTCTTTCAAAGCAAGTATTTTAGAGAAAGATGCTAAACGGTTTTGTGGGGGAAATTTGAAAGCTTCTGCCAAATTTATGCATATAGTAATTATAAAAAACTTGTTGCCTCAACATAGCAGCTGGGATAACTATAACATTGCTAAGAGGATAGTTATGTAGCATTTGTTCAACAAGGAGCCTATGAATTTTGCACAATAAATAATTTACAACATCTTGAATAGGCATAGAGCAGGAAAAAAAGAACGAAAGAAAGATGTCCATCTCCCGCATGGTAATTTACTAACTATGGTTTTTAAGCACTTCAAAGTTCCTATGACAGTGAACGACAAAATGTCCAAGAGCATGTATACTATCAATGCAAGATACTGGCTACGTTTAGCCAACTTGACCGAAAGGAGAGGATGGATTTTGTCAAAATTTGTCCATGTAGGAACTGATGTAGTGCTTTGTGACAAAAGCACAGTGTTAAATGATGTAGAAAATGAGGAAGATGATGGGAGAGATGAGGATATGGACGATCATTTTGTTGGAACTGATGCTGATGATGGTGTTGGTAACGTTGGAGGAACTGACCAACCATCAGATGATAATGATAATTATCAACATGTGATTGAGGAATTGCCTTGTGAGAATGAGCAATTTATGGAAAAAGATGCTTCAGTTGAAAACGACCAAATAGAGAAAGAGAGCCGGTTGGAGCAGGTGGTTGAGGAATGCAGAGTACTTGAGGAGTCGCCTTCATCCACTCATTCAATCAAGAAACTGCTTATACTGGATTTGAATGGACTGATTTTCGGTTCTACAATCCATCTCCTGCAGCCACACTCCATTCCATTTTTAAAATTATGCTTTGAACATTTTGATGTGGCAATTTGGTCGTAAAAAATGAGGTGTGATGATCCATTTGTTCAATGTATTTTATCTTTTTATGCTTCCACTCTATTCATTCATCTAATTTTTTGTTTGTTCAACTGTTTTTCAAGGCACAATATCAATAAAGTACTCGGAGCTTTCAAACCAGTCGGATATATCTACATAAAACTCAAGTTTATTTGGGTTAGACATCATTCATTCTGATTATTATCGTTTCTTTTCGGGATCATTTCTTTTCAGAACCGTTTCATAGAATGTTTTTTACTTTGCAGGATCAGACTAAATGCATAGTAACGAATGTCAACAGTAACCCACATTCCGACAAACCAATAACGTTTAAGGACTTGCGAGCTGTTTGGGCAGTATATCCAAAATATAATGCCTCAAATACGGTGATAATTGATGATAGTCCCTATAAAGCATTCCTGAATTTTGTAAGTGTATCCATGATAGTATAGTTAACTGGCATTGTTGATGATTTAAATTTTTCTTTCTTCGAAATGTGCAGGAATACAATTTACTCTTTCCAAAGACATATACGGGAAAGGAACCAGATGACAATTTACTAAGTGAAGTTTGTGTCAATTAGATTTGTAATAATCTTCAGTATCCAACCAAAATGTAATTAGTCAACTGATGTAACACGAAAATTCACAGATACAAACGGACCTTTATACGATACCTGAAGGCACTTGCGATTGCTGATAACGTTGCTGCGTTCATTCAAGAGAATCGCTTTGGAGAAAGTGCAATTTGACGACATCACAAAATGTGGAGACAATGCATGGTTGCCTGTGCGCTTGGTAACTTAATTCGCCAAACAAATTGACAATTGTATATACCTGCTATATTATCTTTAAATGCTGTATAGTTACAATATGCATCATTTACGAGTCCTAGTGTTAGACACGGGTTAGGCAGCAAGGGGTTTTTTCGGTTCCCCTCTTATGTATATATACTTGGTTCTATTCATTAATAAGATAACACGTAGTATTGCTCCTAAATCTTATATACTATATTATTATGGTTTTAGCAAAGTTAAAGTAATTTGCATTAGTGACTATTATTTCTGATTTTATAATCACCACAAACTCTGAAAGGCCTATTACAAGTCCTAAACGGTTAGTCTTGTCCAAGATTAACATCTTCTATTCACCAGCTTATTTTTTTAGTTGTGGATTTCTTTTTCTTTTTTTGCTTTATTATAATTCAGTTATAAGTTGTTTCAATGATATTGTTGTTGAAATGTTGATGTTTGCACAATTTTAAAGATATATGTTACAAATATACGTGTTTTTCCATAATAAGTAATTTTGTCCTCCTATTTTGAAAAACACATTTTAAGGTCTCTAACTTTTGCCAATATTTGGTCCTTTTGCCTAGGTTTTTTAGACTTGTATTGTACTATGGTTGTCTTAAAAGCTAATATATGTTCGGTTAAAAATATAAAAAAATAGATAAAAGGACCACATGGTTAATATTGGTAAAAGTTAGGGACCTTAAAATGTGTTTTTCAAAATAGGGGGACTAAACAGTGTGTTAGGTAAAAACTAGGGGAGTAATAAATTACTTACCCTATTTTAATTGAATTTATATAATAATTTGTTGATTAATAAATAAAAAATACAAAAAATACAAATCCGATTAAACCCCAATCAGTCTCCGATTAATCCCCGATTAGTCAGCGACTAACCCTAAGTAATCCTTGAGGGTCCTGTCCGCCCGACTAGCGCCTATCATTTTTTTACAATCATGGCTTGATGTACATAAATAGAAAATACGTTTTTTTTTATGTAGAAAAATATGAGAGAAGAAAACGTTTCATTTTCCCGTTTAATTTTAAGTTATTTATATTAGTGGATAGAGATGCTTCGATTCTGTAAACGCATTGCTTGTCCAATGGGACTGCAGGACTCGCGTGGAAAATTGATCAAAATTATGACTGTACATCGAAGGAATACAAATCTCTGTTGTTTCATTAATTTAAGTGGATTTATAAGATCTTCTAATTAGAGGAGTCATTTCGAAATATGTTAATGGACCTTTGATATTCATAAGCTTTCCTGTAACTAGAGTCCTCCAGTATAAATTTAGAGCAGATTAGTGAACGTCCTCAACACTAACAAAATTTCTCTCTGTTCCAATACATTATACTCTCTATTTCAAGCGAAGAACATCCTCATCCCAGAGCAATCCAGGTAATCATTCCTTATCCATATGTTTTTAATTTATGTTTTTACTCTTTGCCACATATTTACTAATGAATCCTCATACAATGTTATGTTTCAACCCCCAAAATAGATCTCCAGCCATGCCTGCTATTAGGGTTCCGCTGGACAGATATTTAACTCAAACACTAGAAACATTTCATTTACCAAATTTCCTTTCCCGTACCATTGTCAGAAACGGAAATTTCATAACGACTGTCTCTTTCATGTACAAGAGAGTAAACACTGAGCTTGCATGCTATCATACCGTCATAAGTGATCTATCAGCATCCGAACGTGAAGCTCTCTAGGATGCTTGTAAGAAAGCAATGGACTTTCTTAAGTTAGAGTACCAATTGATCTATGAAGACTACAACCACATTGAACTAAAGAGGGTTGATAGCGTTAATAATGCATTCTTTGCAATGCAAATGTATGAAGATAGGATAGATTTGGAAGCAAAATTTTTTTTTATCTAAGTTTGTAATTAGGAAAAACAAAGTTGTCCTTAGTCTGGTCGACCAAATCCACAGTGCTTCAAAGGATTTAATTGAATAGATATGTACTAGGCCGTTTTGCCCTTTTCCTTGTTTTTTCTGTTTAGTAATAAGTTGTTTGGTGTATGTGTTTACCATATTTACGATTAATATAAATCATCTTCTTTTCTTGTTCTCTTTATGTTTACTTTATGCCTTAGATTAATATTTGACCTTTTAGTTTGTTTTATAACCGTTTTTTAGATGAATACCGTTGTTACATTCAGTAAATCGGATATATTGAAGGAGGCAGTTCAACAACTGTCTTTGAGAGAGCCAGTAAACGATCTCACTATCGTGAATATTGAGGATTTTGATTTTCCACAGAAGCACATATGCGGAACAACCCTCTTCTTCGATGTATACCCAACTCAGATTAGATTCACCGGTGAAAGCTGTATTTCATAGAGTGTAGCAATAGAGAAGGTTGTTATAAAATGTCTGAAATATCTCCGTATTCATAAGGGAGTTGAGATTATAGATTACAATTATACTGAATATGAGCAGAAGAAGAGTAACTTAGCTCATTTGATAAGAGGATTAGAAGGATCAAGTACGGACCATAGGGCAGTATGCAATGCAAAGAAAATTGAAATTCAGAGCATGTTTTCGTAGGGCTTTTACCGAACTTGTTCGCATTAGGGAAATATTGTTTGAGTAAAAGTAGAGTTAAGTAAATTCTCATGTTAGTTTTTAACTTTTTACTTCATTCTCCGGTTTGTGTTTGAACAATTTAAAATTAGTTTATGGCAAATTACTTTATAAATTTTACTTTGTTTATGTTAGTCTTGTTAACATATGAAGTATGGATTACTCTTGCCCAAGATGCATATCCTTCACAGTTTCACATTCACAGTTCACTCTGGCTTACTCTTGCCCAAGATGCATATCCTTCACATGATTTCTTAATGAATTTGAATGAATCGTATTGTTTTTTATAAGATTTCCGCTTAAGTTCATAAGTGTGGCTGAAATTTGTAAGCCCATTGTAGGATGCGCGTGGAAAATCGATCCAAAAGCGTTCCTGGTAATCATTCCTTATCCAATTGTTTTTTATTTTATGTTTTTACTCTTTACAAATTATATATTTACTACTGAATCCTCATACAATGTTATGTTTCAACCCCAAAATAGATCTCTAGCCATATCTACTGTTAGAGTTCCTCTTGACAGATATTTAACGCAAACCCTAGATACACTTCAATTACCAGATTTCGTTTCAAGAACCACAATTGAAAACTGAAATTTCATAGTGACTGTCTCTTTCATGTACAAAAGAATAGAAAATGAGCTTGCATGCTATCATATCGTCGTTAGGGAGCCATCATCATCTGAACCTGAAGCCCGATGGGATGCTTGCAAGAAAGCAATGCACTTTCTTAAGGGCAAACACCAATTGATCTTTGAAGACTACAGCCACAAAGAAATAGAGAAGATTAAATCCTATGGTGATGCTGTTTTGCAGTGCAAGTGTCTGAAGACAGGCGAGATTATGAAGTGGATAAAAAATTACATAGGGTTGTACATAAGGGAAACAAAAATGTCCTTCGTCTGGTCGACCGAATCCACATTGCTTTAATGGATTCACTTGAATAGATATGTACTAGGGCGTTTTCCCATTTTCCTTGTTTTTTCTGACAATAAGTAGGTTGTTGTTTGATGTATGTGTTTACTATGTAAATCATATTTTCTTGTTCTCGTTATGTTTACCTTATTTCTTTTATTAATATTCGACCTTTTTTTGTTTTATAACCGATTTCTTAGATGAATACCATTACATTCAAACATTCGGATATATTGAAAGAGGCAGTTCAACAACTGTCTTTGCAAGAGCCAATACACGAATTCACTCACTAGGATCTTGAGGATGAAGATTTCCTACAGAAGTTCATATGTAACACAATTCTCTTCTTAAATGAAGCCCCATTTCAGATCAAAAACACCGGTGAAAGCTGTGTTTCTGAAAGTGTGGCAATGGAAAAGGTTGCAGTAGGATGTCTGAACTTTCTTAGTTGAAATAAAAAAATTGAGATTATGGACGACAATTATGCTGAGTTAAGGGGGAGGAAGAGAAACTTATCTAATTTGATAAGAGGATTAGAACAAACAAGTACGAACCGATGGGCAATATATGATAGAAAGAAAACTGAAATCAAAGAAAGGTTTAATAGGGTTTATGTCGAACTTGATCGAATTAGGGAAATAATGTATGAATAGAAGTAGATTTAAGCAAATTCACATGTCAGTTTTCAAGTATTTACTTCATTCTCCGGTTTGTGTTTGAACAACAACCACTTTGTCGTAATGCCTTGAATTAGTATATCCTATTTCCTATTCGGAGTAGTATTGGGTTTTGGATTTCTACTTGGATTCGGAATCGTGGGGACATTGTGGGTGATAAGCCCAAAATATACCTAAAATATCATTAATAATTACGGTAGTTTTGTATTAAAATCATGTTAATTATATTTATTTAGAATACTTTTACGTCTATATTTGTTTCTATTGTGCAAGGTACTTAATTACTTGGTAAAATCCAAATAAGAGCTAAAACGGAGCAAAAACGAGAGGAAAATCACATTTACGAGCTAAAAGCACGTTCAAGTTCAGAAGACCGATACGAGGAGTTGGGAAGTAGTCGAGAACGGGAACAAAAACCCGTGTCGCGATCGAGATTCCCAATATCTCGGTCGCGACACGCTCACTTCAGCATCAAAAATACACTTTCGTCAGCAAATCTCCCTCAGCCCCGCGACTGAGATTCCAGAATCTTGGTAGCAGCAGCGAAGTTTTCAGCACTAATTTCATATATTTTAATTCCAAACGACGCATCCGTTCATCCAAATAAAGGCGACTCTTCACCAACGGATACGACCCTTCAAACACACCTCTTGGAATATTATAAATAGATGAAGAAGTTCAGAGTTCAATGTTGTTCAATGTTGATTATTTCAATGTTGTTATGTTGGTTATTCTAGTTCATAGTTTTGTTACACAAACTTGTTATAAAGTTACAAGTTGTGTAAATAGTTTAAGATACGATATGTAGTTCTTATAGTTTGCTTCTCCAATATTCCACTCCATCCAGCTCCAGTGTTTGTTTAGCATCCAAATCTCCTTTGTTGCTATTCGCACATCACACCCCCTGTACGCTATTCGCACATCACATCATCATGCCCCCCTTGCACGCTATCCTTTTTTTTATAATACAAAGTAGACAACTTATTCAAGTGGACATATGTATATTCAAGTGACACATAACATGCTATATAACAAGTACACACATTATTCGTGTATACATGTCTATTCCTAAATTGATATAGAACATGCTATATGTATATTCAAGTGACACAGATAGCAACAGGTTCATAAACATACTCATAGTCAGTTCTAGCTCCCTAAATAGAACACCAATCATAAGCTTCATAGCAATATACATACATAACCATTGTTTATCATATACTCATGCCTGACTATTGTATACAAACGAATTCAGTTCATGGCAATTCCTATACACAACCCTTTATAAACATATTCATGTCTGACTAAGGCATATAACAACATCATACATGCAACCAACATAACAATACATGTACTCAACAAGTTAAAGAAATCTTCCCATATGTTGTAGGCATGAAACCATCTCTTCCATATACTTCAGCACTCTTACTATCCTTGCAAATAAAAAGAGCAATATCTTCCCATATGTTGTAGGCATGAAACCATCTCTTTCATATACATACTCAATCTAGTCCTTGCATCACTATTTCACTCAATGAACATTCATAGCATAAGAGTATGACCAATCACAATATATACAAGGGACACAAAACATGCTATAGATAAAGTAGACACGATATGATAATGAAGTGAGCACGGTGATGAAGTGTATGATACTTGAAAGCTCCTTTACTATGTACCTGCCACTTGGATTGTACAGTTCATGATGAAGTGAGCATGGTGATGAAGTGTATGATACTATCACCACAAGCTTAGTCATAAACTTGTGTTGTTAGAATCATATAACTTCATCACCATGTTAAATACTTTTCCATAAGCATAACAAGCCAAGTGACACGATACATAGTGATGGAGATTTAGTTGACTATATGACTATGCTTCATATGTGCAAGCTTCATAGCAATACACATACACAACCATTGTTTATCACATACTCATGTCTGACTATTGTATACAAACGAATTCAGTACATGACAATTCCTATACACAACCCATATAGTGTAGGCATGAACATTATTTCACTCAATGAACATTCATAGCATAAGAGTATGGCCAATCACAATACTCAACCAAACCGCAACATGCTTCAAACAGTTCTAGTTTCCTAAACAGAACATCAACCATAAACTCGAATCTCTTTTACTATGTACCTGTTGTAGACGAAGCCTACCTCAATAGGATTTCACCCGCGGGAGGTCCGTCATGACTACTATGGTACTGTTTAGACTAGAGGTCCATTAGAGAAAACGACTAGCTCGACAGGGCCGGTGTCGAAAAAAGAGTCGCCACCCGGATTTTAGGTCCCAGAATATTACTGAGATTCCTTACGGGAAGCAAGTGGATTCGGGAAGTTAGGTACGCTTGGGGAATGTTAATATCTCCTCGAAAGGAAATATTAAGCACCCCAAAATCGCCCGGTGAACCCACCGGCCTCCTACTTAGCATTTCTAAATACAATCAGGCTATTAATAATAACTCTTTTAAGCTTTTTAAATTCGTTTTGAATGTGATTTGTTTGGAAAAAATAATTTTTTTTCATGTCATATTGCACAATTGTATACAAAAGAAAATAAACAAAATATTACAACCCCAAAAGCAATGAAATAGGTACAAAATTAAATACAATTACATCCGGGCATTCCCGGGTCTTCAATCCGCACCAAAACAATATCGTCATATACTCATATCCACCAAAATAAAAAGTTAGAAAGAAATAACATAACTATATAATTAATTACGATGTAAAAATGGATAAAGGACTAAACTGAATAAACTTAAAAAGTTTATTTTGGGACTCAATTGAAAGAAAGTGGAAAACTTTAAATTAAGGACCAAAGTAAATAAAATATAAAGTTCCAAAATAGGGACTAGAATGAATAAAATGAAAAGTTCTAAATTAGGGACTAAAACGAATAAAATAAAAAAGAGTCATTAGGTTAGAAATCAAATTGAATAGAAATAAAGTTATTAGGTTAGAAATAAAAAATAAATAGAAAAGAAAATTTTATTATAACTATTGGTACCTAAAGATCGTGAGATAAAATATATTTCAAGTTGGTTCATTTATTCCAAACCATCTTTATGAACAAAAAGAGACAACTAGATCAATAATATTAACTTGTAATATTATTTATATCATATTTAAAAATAAAAGTATAAAAAGAGAAGATTAATTGAAATAAATAAAAAGGCTCAAAACAAATGATTTAACTGGTAAATCATTGCTTTAGGGTTAAATTAGATCGATTTAGGGATCAAATATATATAGAAAATATATTTGACAGCCTATTGACAATAAAAAAATCAATAATGAAAAATAAAATAAGAAAAAGGGATGAAAAATCAATATTTTATAGTGCCAAATATTAAATAATAGACATAATTTGTCCCTCGGAAACCTTTACCTAGGTTGTGGGATGATTGGAAAAATGACAAATATGGAACACGGGTGATGAACGCAAAATACTAGAATTTATTCGGCGTGGTTTGGTAGAATTTTGGCTATCTATAAGTGTATTTTCCGTCCTCCTCAAACTGTGTTAAGAGCTGCTATTTATAGGCTAATATTAGGGTTCAGGGCTAGGATTGGAAAAAGAGAAAGAAAGCAGGGTCAAACAAGGTATTTTACCAATAAAAGGTATAATGTACCGAAACCTAATGGAAAAGAGGGAGGAAGGAGACAGCCGCTGACGCATTACGTCAGCGTTGACGTGCCTGCCACGTGTCTAGCGTGTGGCCACTCATACATCGACACGTGGCATCACTCCATCAATATTCTAATTACGTTTTTATCTTCGAAAATACCTTTTCCGGCCTCCGATTTTGACGATTCTTGTTCCGTTGTACTCGTTTCGACGAGGCAGATATTTTTGTGTGAACGGTCCAAGGCTAAAAATGATCCGAACTAAGGTTATTGCTCATCTTATTCCGAATTTCATCCGAAAACTTCAACTAGTCACAGATTCTTCATTAGATCTCCGAACTGAGTCCGAAAAAGTGGGTTATGACACTCTCGAGGGACATGGCTCACAAAGATATCCTAAAATTCAATTTGGTGATCTAAAAAATTTGGTTTTGAATGGGAAAGGGTTGACTTCGTCTTTTTAACAACGGATTTTTCCGTCATCCATTTTCGATCATATTTCCAATCATCTTTAAAAGGTTTTCATCATAGGGTTCTGACTCTAGTGTCTACAGTTTCCGCTACTTTATCATACATTGTGAGGTGTGTGCATATTTAGGAAAACTAAATTCAAAGTAGATGTTTTGAAAAAACGGTGTTTTGCCCCTATGATGCTCGTAAAATATATAGTAGTTAATAGGACAAGTTTATCCTATCGCAACAAGTAATATTGTGCTAAGCACGAGATCGAACCACAAAGACTATTTGTTATAATTAGAAAATCTACCTAGAGTGATCTAATTGTTTAGAGGGTTGAATAATAGTTTGGGTTTTGAATAACTAATTAAATGAATTAAAAATATAACATAACAAAATAAAGTGAACAATTGATAGGGTATAAGGTGAATTAATGGATGGCACAATCTAGGCTGAGGAATCCTTTGACTAAATCCTATGTATGGGTTTAGGGAGTTCAGATTCATGTTTTACCAGTGATTGACGGTAATTACCCTAATAAGAAAGACAAATGTGATCAAGATTCATCTAACCTATTCACATGCATTCAGCTAACGGCTTGATTAGGCATATAACTTAGGGCATGCAAAGCATTAGGTTTGATAACTTATGGAAAAATCCTTGATCGGAGCACTTCCCTGTGAGGCGCCGTTGGGATCGGCCGGGGACACTCCGATGCCGAAGTCAGTAATATTTCTGAGAATAAACTGTAAGCACAAAAGTAGAGAATCAGTAAGTGTACCTCAATAGCTTGGGATGCAAGCTATTTATAGTCATGTAGTTGTAACCCTCGGTAACTAGAAAGTCTCCATTAATGCTCCATTAATGGCGGTTACTGATCTTATTCAAGTATGACCGTTAGCACATTAATAAGTTATTAGTTGCCTTTATTGGGAATCGGCTCTGCCGTTGAGTTGGCGTATCGAGGTATGATGGCGGGTCTCCCAAGGCGTTTGACTCTTTGTGGCGTGTTGGAGAATCTATAGATCCGCCACCGATGAGTCTTGCTTTATACGCCATCTGGAGATTCGCCAGTGGATCCTTATCCATAAAAGTATTGATGGCGGATCCTTCATTCTTTGTCTAATTATCCTTTTTCCCCATGTATGATATTTAGATGTTATGGAGATGTAGATGAATAGTCATGTCATTACTTATCTTTAATTGCTATCAATTCTCCATTAATCCCAGCATTTATCCTTGAAACCCTTAGAGTTGGAGTATTCGAACAGTCAAGTCTTTATTCCGCTTTAATGACTATTAATTGCCATTTAATTGTATTTATTCCCATTCATGGATGGTAATAAAGGCGCCTTTTGGTATTCTTAGATCTGTCAAGGCGTATGTACGCTCTCCTTGAGAACAATGGTGAGTCTCGTCATGGTCCACGTGGCGTGGCATAATGCTAAAGACTCCTTCCTTTTCCTCATTATTTGCATATTCACCCCTGCATTAATCCTGCGTTAATTATCATTAATTCCACATTAATCATGCATAAATATCTCTTTTAGAAGGAATAATGGTTTGCCATTATTTCTATTAATTTTCCATTATTCCTTATTTAAGAATAATTTGGGTTGTTATCAGAAGCCCCCCCTAAAGGTATAAAAAGCTCTTTAGGGCTGTCTAAATGGTGTTTTATTTTTCTATCTTGGAGGAAAGTGGACCCGCCCTAGATGGGGGATCATATATGGAAATGATGCGCCTTTTGGGGCTTCCTTATGCGGGATCTTATGAACAAGATCCGCCCTATATGGGATCATATATGGATATGATGCACTTTTAGGGGCTTTTGCTTCCTTGTGGATAGGTGGCCAACCGTATCCATTGTTAGCCTCTAGGGGCTTCTTGAGAGTTATATTTCTTTTAGAAATGGAATAACCCGCCCTTTATGGGACCATTTGTTCCTACCGCATAGGATTATGATTCGCCTTAGGGACTTCTTTTCTTCAGTTCTGCCATATTGAGGAGAATGACCCGCCCTTAGGGATCAGTAAGAATGATCAGCCATTTAGGGACTTTTGCGCATTTTGTGGAGGGTATTGGCACTCTAGGCACTTGCCTTTTTAGCCTTTATCTATTTTCCAAAGTGTTTTTACTTTGCATTTGTGAAGGTGAGACTTCGTTATTTCTATGATGAAGACGAGGATTTATTACTTTGATGAAGACGAGCCTTCATTGTTTGGATGAAGATGAGGCTTCATTATTTGGATGAAGACGAGGCTTCATTATTTGGAGATGAAGACGAGGCTTCATTATTTGGATGAAGACGAGGCTTCATTGTTTGGATGAAGACCAGGCTTCATTATTTGGAGATGAAGACGAGGCTTCATTATTTGGATGAAGACGAGGCTTCATTATCCTGGATGAAGACGAGGCTTCATTATTTAGAGAGGAAGACGAGGCTTCATTATTTAGAGATGAAGACGAGGCTTCATTGTTTGGATGAAGACGATGCTTCATTGTTTGGATGAAGACGAGGCTTCATTGTTTGGATGAAGACGATGCTTCATTGTTTGGATGAAGACGAGGCTTCATTATTTGGAGATGAAGACGAGGCTTCATTATTTGGATGAAGACGAGGCTTCATTATTTAGAGATGAAGACGAGGCTTCATTATTTGGAAGACGAGGCTTCATTACTTTGATGAAGACGAGGCTTCATTACTTTGATGAAGACGAGGCTTCATTGTTGGATGAACCCTTTTCTTTCCAGAACTATTTTTACTAATGCATTATATCTTTTAGCAAGTAACTTTTTAGAATCTGGTTTAGGATTTCTCCGATTGTTTAGGGTAGGTGGCCAGTCGTACCCCAATGTGTGAACCTTTGTGAAGGTTAGAAGCTTTTATTCCTGGTGAGGAAGTTAAGCTGCCTTAGGCGATCGATTTGCTTCCTATCTTTGAGGTGAATCGATCCGCCGCCAGGTCTTAAGACTCTTCTTTGGGAAGAGTATTTGAGAGTGTAAAGTTCTCACGTCTGAGAAATGTTTTAACTCTGTCTCTGACGACGATCAATTGTTTCGTATCTTTGAGGTAGATCAATCCGCCACTGAGATTATTGTTCTCCTATCTTTGAGGAGAAAGTTTAGGGTGTAATTTTCTCATGTTTGAGATAATTTTAACCCGCTTTTGATGGTGACCAATATTTTTCCCGTCTTTGAGGAGAGAGTTGAGCTCATTTGAAAGCTCCTGAGGGTCTGTGCTTCTTATCTTTGTGGAAAGGGGATCCGCCCGTGATGGGGATCAATTGTCCTATCTTTGAGGTAATTGATCCGTCTGTGGAACTTTTCATTCGCCAGCCACTGGGCGTATATCACGAATAAAAGCTAGGCAAATGATATAAGAAGTATGGCGAGAAAGAATAAATTATAAAATATAGGATACTATAACAGTTTAATGCACATATAAGAATACGTAAAAATACTGATTTTTAGGTCTATGGTTCCGTCTTTTCTGAGCAACTAGAACCGCATCCTCAATGATGTTTAACTTATGAGTAATCACATCTGGGCTTACTCCTGTGGGGATCTCATTCTCCTATGCAAATAGGCTTTCAGACTCAATGAGAACTTTCGTAACATCCTCCTTGATCTCAGGTTTTAATCCTTTGGCGATCCGCACCCGCTTTCCATCAGCAATAAGGAGCGTTTCTGTGTTGCCCAAAGCTGTAGTGACAAGTTCATCTTCCTCACCTTCGTCATCTTTGAATTGTGGACGGATCGATAGCAACGCCGAGTAGGTCTCTTGAACCGCCTTTTGGTTCCCGCTAATCATTATTCCTCCTTTGCTGGTGGGAATGTACATTGTCATATGATGGATGGAAATTAAGGCTGCAACCTCTGAGATGAACGACCGCCCAAGAATGATGTTATAAGCTGATTGTCCATTCATAATAGAGAACTCCAGATCAGCAATCCACGCTTGATCATCATCCGCCAGCTTGCATTCCAAAGTTACCTGGTCCTTGGTCCGGATAGTGTGACCTGTCACTCCCATGATGTCAACAATGGTTGTTTCTATTTGGATCGGATCAACCTTTAGTTTGGCGAATGCACCTATGGTGATGACATTGCAAGAACTGCCCGTGTCTACCATTACTCACTTCATTTCATCTCCCATCCTTCAATTGTCAACGCATCTATATGTGGAGAGATTACTGGACCTGTTTCTGCAAAAGGGGAAATTGAGGGATGTTTTATCCAGAACTGATATTTTTGCTTTTTCCACGGGTGGATGATACACTGGTCCATTTGCTATGTCATTAATGACACTTTTGAATTTCTTTTTGGGATCTGTCTTCTGCTTGTCGTCTTGTTATTTGTTATTCTGGACAAAGCTATCTAGTTTGCCAGCTCCCAGCAAGCTTCAGTGTGGTGGCCAACCTGTAGTACGCTTTGGCGTTTCTTCCAACGGTTACATGCTCCCCTCCTTTGGGTTCGGGATATGTAATGTCCCGCTTATATTGATTCTTTTCTTTTATATTGTGGCAAGTTGGAAGCTTTAATCATTTTTTCTGCCTCGTACCCCATGATTCGTGCTGTGAATGGCGAATTCCTATTAACTGGATGGCGTATCTTTCTGCATTGTTCTCTTGTCTATCCAGAGCGGCATGCACTCGCCTTTCAATCTCATCATTCGTGTGTTCAATGTTGAATCATGATGGTGAAGCCGGTTCTTGATCTTGATCTCGATCATGTTGAGGTTATACTTGGAGCTATGGTTTAATGCGGATGGATGTTGTCACAACCGTGGGAGCCATTTTATCTAGCTTCGGATATCTTGTCTCCGCATCCTTCAACATTTTGCTAACATAATAGATGGAGAACTGCTGACCTTCTTCTTCTTGAATAACCACGGTGAACATAGTTTTATCCATGACAGATTGATACAAATGCAGGTCTCCCCTTCAGATTGGTCTGCTCATCAAGGGTGGTTCTGCTAGGAATTGTTTTATACATTGATATGCTTGTTGACAATCTTTCTAGTATGATGATCCGCCCATTCAACCTCTGGATCTTTCTCACCCATAGTGGGGCTCATTTAGGCGCTCTTTTCACCTTTTTCCTCGCATGGCTTTTATTTAGGCGCTCTTTTCACCTTTTTCCTCGCAGGGCTTTTTACTTTATCTGGATTTGCTCTAACTCCTTTTTTGCTAATGACATAGTTAAGGAATTTTTCTGAAGTGACTCTGAATATACACTTCTCTGGATTGAGCTTTATTTTTCATGCTAGTGTTTGGCACTGGTTGCATTATTAGCAATTCCCTTGTACCTGTGGGTTAGCACTGAAAGAACTCCAGAAGTGGGGCATACCCTGTCCATTATTAAAAGATTGTGGTAAGGCATAAAAGCTATATTCACTTACCTTGGGTATCAGTGGCTTGATCCACGGAACATACTTCATAGCAAAAGACTGTTTGCATTGACCTTGTTGGCAAATATCATGTATAATGCAATGTCTCTTTATGGAATTTTTAGTTCATCTTGGAATCAACTTAATAATTCCTTCACGTTGGTCCCTGACTCTAGAATGAACTTAGTTAAAGGATAAAACCGAGTAAATATTTTATGTGAAACAAATTCATAATAGAATTTTAATCGTGCTTGTTTTAATAATAATATCACGTATAACGGTCATAACCATAAAGATTGCTACTGCACATGAATATCATAATGAATTCTTAATAAATAACCATAATGAGAATGGTTTAAGAATAATGTCCTTTTGTATTTCAATGCGCATTAATATCCAAGATAGTATATTTATTTTAAACGTCATAAAAGTTATGACATTCTATATTGTGTAAGATATTTTACATAGTTGCTATTTGCTTGCAATTAATATTGTGCATCCATACATTAATGGCATTCAGAGATCATTAAAGCCTCATTTGAATGAGGTGTAATTAAAGAAAGGTAAGTGATGATTTAATAATATAGTTATATATAAAATTACTCTTATATCATTTCATTTGTACGAATAAAATAAAAGAGAAATGGTAATTTTGGAAGAAAAATACATGTACCATGATTCTCCTCCAATTTGGAGTGTAAGGAAAATTACTCAAAATCCACTCTCACCTACCTTCACATACAATCCTCCAATCTTTAAGGAATTCTCATGTATATCCTAAGAATTTTGCATAAATTAATGTTCTGATCCGAAACCGACACTTGCACTATTTTATAGTTAGCTCAGGACATGAAAGTTTTGTTTATCCAATTTGGTAATTCATCAGCCTATAATGGCCTTAATAGTTAGGGACAATTACGGGATAATTACAAACAAACTCAATATTTTCAAGTCTTTTGTGTTGGTAACAGAAATTCTAACAATGTCAAATAAACAGTTTTTATATGAATAGACTCATCCTTGTAAAAAAGGGAATGAAATAACTGTTTGACAAAACAATATTCAAAAATATGAATTTCTGATATTAAAAGTACTATATAGGAGAAAAGCCATATATAGATGGTGAATTGTACAAGGAAAAACCAAATATGAATTTTTTGTAATTTCTTCTAATAGTTATATGCATGTTCATCCAAAAGACCGACCAGATCTAAATCATTTGTAATTACATGAGCCCTTTTATGATATTTTAATATCAAATGACAAAATCACATTGAATGGATGATTTTTTTTGTAAATCCCAAGATTACGGGTCTTATACATGCGTTTGTACTAATTCAATGATAATGACATATTATACTCGTCATGCATAAAAATATAAGGCATATTGAGCATGCAAGATTTAATGAAAGATTTGTGTCTATTACTTTATCTTTCACAATTTATTAGATTTTTCATAATAACATGTAATGATATTCATAGCACTTTATAAGAGTGAGAGATCTCAATTTTCTTTAATTAAAAAAGGAATAAGAAAGAGGAGGAAACTTATCTTTTTCATCATAAAGTTCCAGATTTAATGTAGAAAACTCTTTTCCACCAATATATGGAGAACTGTATCTTTGGATAGATTTGTTGTAATGATTGAGCCAAGGTTTGAGATTGTGATTTCTATTCCATTGACTCCATTGTTTTGTTCTTTGTGAAACTCTATACAATCAAGATTTTGTGATCTCCTGTTTGTAAGAGATCCACCTTCACCGCACCAATTGATAACTTATGGAAAAATCCTTGATCGGAGCACTTCCCTGTGAGGCGCCGTTGGGATCGGTCGGGGACACTCCGATGCCGAAGTCAGTAATATTTCTGAGAATAAACTGTAAGCACAAAAGTAGAGAATCAGTAAGTGTACCTCAATAGCTTGGGATGCAAGCTATTTATAGTCATGTAGTTGTAACCCTCGGTAACTAGAAAGTCTCCATTAATGCTCCATTAATGGCGGTTACTGATCTTATTCAAGTATGACCGTTAGCACATTAATAAGTTATTAGTTGCCTTTATTGGGAATCGGCTCTGCCGTTGAGTTGGCGTATCGAGGTATGATGGCGGGTCTCCCAAGGCGTTTGACTCTTTGTGGCGTGTTGGAGAATCTATAGATCCGCCACCGATGAGTCTTGCTTTATACGCCATCTGGAGATTCGCCAGTGGATCCTTATCCATAAGAGTATTGATGGCGGATCCTTCATTCTTTGTCTAATTATCCTTTTTCCCCATGTATGATATTTAGATGTTATGGAGATGTAGATGAATAGTCATGTCATTACTTATCTTTAATTGCTATCAATTCTCCATTAATCTCAGCATTTATCCTTGAAACCCTCAGAGTTGGAGTATTCGAACAGTCAAGTCTTTATTCCGCTTTAATGACTATTAATTGCCATTTAATTGTATTTATTCCCATTCATGGATGGTAATAAAGGCGCCTTTTCGTATTCTTTGATCCGTCAAGGCGTATGTACACTCTCCTTGAGAGCTATGGCGGGTCTCCACTACTCGCTCTCCTCGGGCGTATCTCGTTATGGCGTATCTCGCCATGGTCCACGTGATGTGGCATAATGCTAGAAACTCCTTCCTTTTCTTCGTTATTTATATATTCACCCCTGCATTAATCCTGCAATGATTTTCATTAATTCCATATTAATCATGCATAAATATCTCTTTTAGAAGGAATAATGGTTTGCCATTATTTCTATTAATTTTCCCTTATTCCTTATTCAAGAATAATTTGGGTTGTTATCAGAAGCCCCCCTAAAGGTATAAAAAGCTATTCAGGGCTGTCTAAAGGGTGTTTTATTTTTCTATCTTGGAGGAAAATGGACCCGCCCTCGATGGGATCATATATGGATATAATGCGCTTTTAGGGGTTTTTTCTTCTACGGGATCTTATGAACAAGATCTGCCCTATGTGGGATCATATATGGATATGATGCACTTTTAGGGGCTTTTTCTTCCTTGTGGATAGGTGGCCAACCATATCCATTGTTATCCTCTAGGGGCTTCTTGAGAGTTATATTTCCTTTAGAAAGGGAATAACCCGCCCTTTATGGGACCATTTGTTCCTACCGCATAGGATTATGATTCGCCTTAGGGACTTCTTTTCTTTAGTTCTGCCATATTGAGGAGAATGACCCGCCCTTAGGGATCAGTAAGAATGATCAGCCATTTAGGGACTTTTGTGCATTTTTTGGAGGCGAGACTTTGTTATTTCTATGATGAAGATGAGGATTCATTACTTTGATGAAAACGAGGCTTCATTATTTGGATAAAGACGAGGCTTCATTAATTGGATGAAGACGAGGCTTCATTGATTGGATGAAGATGAGGCTTCATTAATTGTATAAAGACGAGGCTTCATGGATTGAATGAAGACGAGGCTTCATTAATTGGATGAAGATTAGGCTTCATTGATTGGATGAAGATGAGTCTTCATTGTTTGGAGATGAAGACGAGGCTTCATTATTTGGATGAAGACGAGGCTTCATTACCTGGATGAAGATGAGGCTTCATTATTTGGATGAAGACGAGGCTTCATTATTTGGAGATGAAGACGAGGCTTCATTACTTGGATGAAGACGAGGCTTCATTATTTGGAGATGAAGACGAGGCTTCATTATTTGGAGATGAAGACGAGGCTTCATTACTTGGATGAAGACGAGGCTTCATTATTTGGAGATGAAGACGAGGCTTCATTACTTGGATGAAGACGAGGCTTCATGAATTGAATGAAGACGAGGCTTCATTACTTGGATGAAGACGAGGCTTCATTATTTGGAGATGAAGACGAGGCTTCATTACTTGGATGAAGACGAGGCTTCATTACTTGGATGAAGACGAGGCTTCATTATTTGGAGATGAAGATGAGGCTTCATTATTTGGAGATGAAGACGAGGCTTCATTACTTGGATGAAGACGAGGCTTCATTAATTGGATGAAGACGAGGCTTCATGAATTGAATGAAGACGAGGCTTCATGAATTGGATGAAGACGATGCTTCATTAATTGGATGAACCCTTTTCTTTCCAGAACTATTTTTACTAATGCATTATATCTTTTAGCAAGTAACTTTTTAGAATCTGGTTTAGGATTTCTCCGATTGTTTAGGGTAGGTGGCCAGCCGTACCCCAATGTGTGAACCTTTGTGAAGGTTAGAAGCTTTTACTCCTGGTGAGGAAGTTAAGCTGCCTTAGGCGATCGATTTGCTTCCTATCTTTGAGGTGAATCGATCCGCCGCCAGGTCTTGAGACTCTTCTTTGGGAAGAGTATTTGAGAGTGTAAAGTTCTCACGTTTGAGAAATGTTTTAACTCTGTCTCTGACGACGATCAATTGTTTCCTATCTTTGAGGTAGATCGATCCACCGCTGAGATTATTGTTCTCCTATCTTTGAGGAGAAAGTTTAGGGTGTAAGTTTCTCATGTTTGAGATAATTTTAACCCGCTTTTGATGGTGACCAATATTTTTCCTGTCTTTGAGGAGAGAGTTGAGCTCATTTGAAAGCTCCTGAGGGTCTGTGCTTCTTATCTTTGTGGAAAGGGGATCCGCCCGTGATGGGGATCAATTGTCCTATCTTTGAGGTAATTGATCCGTCTGTGGAACTTTTCATTTTCCAGCCACTGGGCCTATATCAGGAATAAAAGCTAGGCAAATGAATATAAGAAGTATGGCGAGAAAGAATAAATTATAAAATATAGGATACTATAACTATTTAATGCACATATAAGAATACGTAAAAATACTGATTTTTACGCCTATGGTTCCGTCTTTTCTGAGCAACTAGAACCGCATCCTCAATGATGTTTAACTTATGAGTAATCACATCTGGGCTTACTCCTGTGGGGATCTCATTCTCCTTTGCAAATAGGCTTTCAGACTCAATGAGAACTTTCGTAACATCCTCCTTGATCTCAGGTTTTAATCCTTTGGCGATCCGCACCCGCTTTCCATCAGCAATAAGGAGCGTTTCTGTGTCGCCCAAAGCTGTAGTGACAAGTTCATCTTCCTCACCTTCATCATCTTTGAATTGTGGGCGGATCGATAGCGACGCAGAGTAGGTCTCTTGGACCGCCTTTTGGTTCCCGCTAATCATTATTCCTCCTTTGCTGGTGGAAATGTACATTGCCATATGACGGATGGAAATTAGGGCTGCAACCTCTGAGATGAACGGCCGCCCAAGAATGATGTTATAAGCTGATTGTCCATTCATAATAGAGAACTCCAGATCACCAATCCACGCTTGCTCATCATCCGCCAGCTTGCATTCCAAAGTTACCTTGTCCTTGGTCAGGATAGTGTGACCTGTCACTCCCATGATATCAACAATGGTTGTTTCTATTTGGATCGGATCAACCTTTAGTTTGGCAAATGCACCTATGGTGATGACATTGCAAGAACTGCCCGTGTCTACCATTACTCGCTTCATTTCAACTCCCATCCTTCAATTGTCAACGCATCTGTATGTGGAGAGATTACTGGACCTGTTTCTGCAAAAGGGGCAATTGAGGGATGTTTTATCCAGAACGGATATTTTTGCTTTTTCCACGGGTGGCTGATACACTGGTCCATCTGCTATGACATTAATGACACTTTTGAATTTCTTTTTGGGATCTGTCTTCTGCTTGTCGTCTTGTTATTTGTTATTCTGGACAAAGCTATCTAGTTTGCCAGCTCCCAGCAAGCTTCAGTGTGGTGGCCAACCTGTAGTACGCTTTGGCGTTTCTTCCAACGGTTACATGCTCCCCTCCTTTGGGTTCGGGATATGTAATGTCTCGCTTATATTGATTCTTTTCTTTCATATTGTGGCAAGTTGGAAGCTTTAATCATTTTTTTCGCCTCGTACCTCATGATTCGCGCTGTGAATGGCGAATTCCTGTTAACTGGATGGCGTATCTTTCTGCATTGTTCTCTTGTCTATCCAAAGCGGCATGCACTCGCCTTTCAATCTCATCATTCGTGTGTTCAATGTTGAATCATGATGGTGAAGCCGGCTCTTGATCTTGATCTCGATCATGTTGAGGTTATGCTTGGATCTATGGTTTAACGCGGATGGATGTTGTCACAACCGTGGGAGCCATTTTATCTAGCTTCGAATATCTTGTCTATGCATCCTTCAACATTTTGCTAACATAATAGATGGAGAACTGTTGACCTTCTTCTTCTTGAATAACCACGGTGCACATAGCTTTATCCATGTCATATTGATACAAATGCAGGTCTCCCCTTCAGATTGGTCTGCTCATCAAGGGTGGTTCTGCTAGGAATTGTTTTATACCTTGATATGCTTGTTGACAATCTTTCTAGTACGATGAGCCGCTCGTTCAACCTCTGGATCTTTCTCACCCATAGTGGGGCTTTCATTTAGGCGCTATTTTCACCTTTTTCCTCGCATGGCTTTTATTTAGGTGCTCTTTTCACCTTTTTCCTCGCAGGGCTATTTACTTTACCTGGATTTGCTCTAACTCCTTTTTTGCTAATGACATAGTCAAGGAATTTTTCTGAAGTGACTCTGAATATACACTTCTCTGGATTGAGCTTTATTTTTCATGCTAGTGTTTGGCACTGGTTGCATTATTAGCAATTCCCTTGTACCTGTGGGTTAGCACTAAAAGAACTCCAGAAGTGGGGCATACCCTGTCCATTATTAAAAGATTGTGGTAAGGCATAAAAGCTATATTCACTTACCTTGGGGATCAGTGGCTTGATCCATGGAACATACTTCATAGCAAAAGACTGTTTGCATTGACCTTGTTGGCAAATATCATGTATAATGCAATGTCTCTTTATGGAATTTTTAGTTCATCTTGGAATCAACTTAATAATTCCTTCACGTTGGTCCATGACTCTAGAATGAGCTTAGTCAAAGGATAAAACCGAGTAAATATTATATGTCAAACAAATTCATAATAGAATTTTAATCGTGCTTGTTTTAATAATAATAATATCACGTATAACGGTCATAACCATAAAGATTGCTACTGCACATGAATATCATAATGAATTCTTAATAAATAACCATAATGAGAATGGTTTAAGAATAATGTCCTTTTGTATTTCAATGCGCATTAATATCCAAGATAGCATATTTATTTTAAACGTCATAAACTTTATGGCATTCTATATTGGGTAAGATATCTTACATAGTTGCTATTTACTTGCAATTAATATTGTGCATCCATACATTAATGGCATTCAGAGATCATTAAAGCCTCATTTGAATGAGGTGTAATTAAAGAAAGGTAAGTGATGATTTAATAATATAGTTGTATATAAAATTACTCTTATATCATTTCATTTGTACGAATAAAATAAAAGAGAAAGGGTAATTTTGGAAGAAAAATACATGTACCATGATTCTCCTCCAATTTGGAGTGTAAGGAAAATTACTCAAAATCCACTCTCACCTACCTTCACATACAATCCTCCAATCTTTAAGGAATTCTCATGTATATCCTAAGAATTTTGCATAAATTAATGTTCTGATCCGAAACCGACACTTGCACTATTTTGTAGTTAGCTCAGGACATGAAAGTTTTGTTTATCCAATTTGGTAATTCATCAGCCCATAATGGCCTTAATAGTTAGGGACAATTACAGGATAATTACAAATAGACTCAATATTTTCAAGTCTCTTGTATTGGTAACAGAAATTCTAACAATGTCAAATAAACAGTTTTTATATGAATAGACACATCCTTGTAAAAAAAGGAATGAAATAACTGTTTGACAAAACAATATTCAAAAATATGAATTTCTGATATTAAAAGTACTATATAGGAGAAAAGCCATATATAGATGGTGAATTGTACAAGGAAAAACCAAATATGATTTTTTTGTAATTTCTTCTAATAGTTATATGCGTATTCATCCAAAAGACCGACCAGATCTAAATCATTTGTAATTACATGAGCCCTTTTATGATATTTTAATATCAAATGACAAAATCACATTGAATGGATGATTTTTTTTTTGTAAATCCCAAGATTACGGGTCTTATACATGCGTTTCTACTAATTCAATGATAATTATCATTAATTCCACATTAATCATGCATAAATATCTCTTTTAGAAGGAATAATGGTTTGCCATTATTTCTATTAATTTTCCTTTATTCCTTATTCAAGAATAATTTGGGTTGTTATCAGAAATTGATAACTTGTGGAAAAATCCTTGATCGGAGCACTTCCCTGTGAGGCGCCGTTGGGATCGGCCGGGGACACTCCGATGCCAAAGTCAGTAATATTTCTAAGAATAAACTATAAGCACAAAAGTAGAGAATCAGTAAGTGTACCTCAATAGCTTGGGATGCAAGCTATTTACAGTCATGTAGTTGTAACCCTCGGTAACTAGAAAGTCTCCATTAATGCTCCATTAATGGCGGTTACTGATCTTATTCAAGTATGACCGTTAGCACATTAATGAGTTATTAGTTGCCTTTATTGGGAATCGACTCTGCCGTTGAGTTGGCGTATCGAGGTATGATGGCGGGTCTCCCAAGGCGTTTGACTCTTTGTGGCGTGTTGGAGAATCTATAGATCCGCCACAATCATATATACAAAGCATAGTTGATCGTCATCGAGTCTCATTCTAGCAATAATCCTATTCCTGACAATTTCAAGGCATTAAGCATGCATAAAGTGATCAATCAAATGCCCTAGATTCCTAATCATACATATTCATACAATCAATTTTATCCCCATCTCAGATTGGATGGGGATCAGTTCATAGACAAACTAATCATAGCAATAGGACAATAGGAATAATGGAAAAAGCTTCAATTAAATATAAAGGTAAAAGATAAAAGGGAAATAGAGAAATCTAGAACCCGTTTTTTCGATCCGATTACAAAAATAGAAGATGAAGTGCTTCTCCCATCAATTGTTCTTCAATAAAAGAAATAAAAACTGAAATAAATCTAACCTAAATAGCTGGAAATCTAATCTAAAAAACTAAAATTAATCGTCTACATTGTGAAAGGAGGCAGAATGAATTCCCCCCAAGGATTAGGATTAGCTCCCTATTTATAGAGTTAGGGAGAAAACCCTAATGCATCAAGGGTGAAAAAGACATTTACATATGTTTTAATGGGCTTCAGGGTCCAAATCCGCGAATTTCAGTAAGGGGAAGGCGCTGGTGCGCCTTTTCCCACCTCGTCTCGTCGAGACAAGGAGTGTCTCGACGAGACGAAGGCCTGTCTCAATGAGACAGGTATTGTCTCGACGAGACAGGTCCTAATTGGGGCGATTTTGCTTCGGCTTTTATCTATTTAGGTCCCTAGGCTTCCGAAAGATGCTCTAATGGTCCCTGATGAATCCCAAAAGTGCTCTGAGGTCCCTGATTAGTCCGGAAATGCTCCAAAAGGCTTGGGTCTGGTTCGGAAATGCTCGAATAGTCCCTGGAAATCCCTGAAAACACCGAAAATGCCATAAATAAAGGAAATACGTAATTTAACTAAAAGCTATCAAATTGACATCTAAATTAACTAAAGACTAAACTAAAACAATCTAAATTAATCCTAAAAACACTATAAAATAGGGAGCTATCAACATCCCCACAATTGAATCTTGCTTGTCCTCAAGCAAGACAAAATCCAAAACAGCGAAAAATCAACAAATAGCTCCCGTACAAAAACAAGAATCTACTGCACTTTATTATCCACAACAGTTCAGACTACTTATTTTGCAATAAAAAACATAATGAACCTCAGATGAGTCTCCAAAACTGATTAATTGGTTTTATCGATCAACACTTCATGAAAACGAAAGAAGAGGACTAAAATTGATAGCTCACAAGTGGTCACTCTAACGCTCAAGTGTTTGGGTGTAAATTTTTTTATTTGTAAACGCTTTACATTTTATTGCACAAAGTGGTCACGTTGGGATTGCATCATCCATCCGGTCAAAATTAATGCATTAAAATTAAACAAAATCATAGGTCTTTAAAAGGTTGTAACGTGGGCTAAAGGTTAGGGTAAGAAAAAGGGAATTTAGAGGCAAAAAATTAATGACTCAAATAGTTAAGATTTTTGCAAAAAGGACACTAAATTTGGGAGCTATCAACCACCTCCCCACATTTAAATCTTGCTTGTCCTCAAGCAAGTCAGAATCCAAAAGGGACACGTTTTTCGCTATGTATAAGAAGGTTTAAGCTCAAGGTTGTTTTGTGATTGAATGAAGTATTCGAGAAGCAACTAAAATATAAGCACGTCTTTTATCCTTTCCTCTATAATTTATATTTTTTTATTTGGTTTTTAACTTTTTTTTTAATAGAGGGGAAAAAGAGTGAAATTCAAATGGATAAATGTTACTTTTTCGATTAAAATTACAACCTTTTAATGATTGCTAGCGGGAATTTGAAGGATATGTGTGTCTAAGGATTTATCAAAACTAAATTGAGTCAATTAACTTGGGTGAGAAAGGGTATTTAAGAAGGCTAAGGTTTGTAACACTGTTGATCAGAGAAATGGGTAAATATAGGCTCAAAGGGGCTTATCACTAGTGGATTTGTTCAGGGATTTTGGCTAAACAAAGAAATAGGCTAAATTTCACAAAGGGCTATACCTAGGTTGCCTAATCATTTCAAGTTTAATAGAAACACAAAATTCAACCAGTATTGGATGCATTCCTATGAGCACAAAGACAATAAATGTAATCCCACACCTAAGAGATCAATTGTTCCTAATTATGAGTCTAAAAATATTGATCTTTATGGCTCTAACTCACAAATTAAGGGTTATTTGTATCAATCCTAGCATCAACTAATGTTCCATTCCATGTCAATTTTAGGCAAACAATACTCTTTGGAGACTCAAACGTTGTTCAAAATTTTTCGCATGCATTAATTTCATTTAGAATGTGCAAATTTTTAATCGCATTATCAACTGTATTGTCGGGTTAGCTAAATGTATCAAATTCAACTGCCTAGGATTCTTTTTATTCCTAGAAAAATAAAAAGCAAACAGAAACATAAAGTATGAAATCCTAAAATTTAAACAAAAACATAATAAACATGCAACCTAATATAGAAAAATAAAAAGGAAAACATGCAAATGGCAAGAACCAAAAATCATCCTATCCAATTATCTCCTCTCCACACTTACAACATGCTTTTACTTCCAAAAATCCATAAAAGTAAATCGTAAGTAAAGTGCAAAAAAGAAATAGAATATGAAAACTCCCCCGGGGGTGGCGGTCAATCCAACTCCGAATGTTCGATGCTAAATTATTCAAATCCAAGCGGAAGTCCTGAAAATCAATTCGGCGTCGGTGAGTATTCCGATTAGAGGGTTCTGCCAATAGAAGAAAAAAAAAAGAAAACAAACATAAGAATAGACAAAGCAAAAGAAAAGAAAAAAGTTTTTTTTTTGAAAAAAACATTTTGTCCGTCTCGTCGAGATGAACAGTGTCTCGACGAGAAGAGGCAACAATTTTTTTTTTGAAATTTTTTCTTTTCGTGTCTCGTCGAGACAGTTAGGTGTCTCGACGAGACGACACGAAATTTTTCATTTTTTTTATTTTTTTTTTTGTCTCATCGAGACAGACATATGTCTGGACGAGACGAGGTGAAAACCCAGAAATATATATATATATATATATATATATACACAAATCTAAACAATTATTTCAACCTATTCATTTACACAGATTATAATCGAAATAGTCCCCGGCAACGGCGCCAAAAACTTGATGCTCGTAAAATATATAGCAGGTAATAGGATAAGTGTATCCTATCGCAACAAGTAATATTGTGCTAAGCACGAGATCGAACCACAAAGACTATTTGTTATAATTAGTAAATCCACCTAGAGTGATTTAATTGTTTAGAGGATTGAATAATAGTTTGGGTTTTGAATAACTAATTAAATGAATTAAAAATATAACATAACAAAATAAAGTGAACAATTGACAGGGTAGAAGGTGAATTAATGGATGTCACAATCTAGGTTGAGGAATCCTTTGATTAAATCATATGTATGGGTTTAGGGAGTTCAGATTTATGTTTTACCAGTGATTGACTGTAATTACCCTAATAAGAAAGACAAATGTGATCAAGATTCATCTAACCTATTCACATGCATTCAGCTAACAGCTTGATTAGGCATATAACTTAGGGCATGCAAAGCATTAGGTTCTTTGGCAACTAAGGCTAAAGCCGTAGCCCAGCCACGAAGCCGCACTCCTAGTGGTCTCTGGCGAGGTCAGATTTACACAGGTTCAGCATAGATAATTCCATGGTCAGGTTCTTATCTATCTATAATCCTATCTTTGTCAGGTTTATAGGCATTAGGCACAATCATATATACAAAGCAGGCTAGTTGATCGTCATCGAGTCTCATTCTAGCAATAATCCTATTCCTGACAATTTCAAGGCATTAAGCATGCATAAACTGATCAATCAAATGCCCTAGATCCCTAATCATACATATTCTTACAATCAATTTTATCCCCATCTCAAATTGGATGGGGATCAGTTCATAGACAAACTAATCATAGCAACAGGACAATAGGAATAATGGAAAAAGCTTCAATTAAATATAAAGGTAAAAGATAAAAGGGAAAGAGAGAAATCTAGAACCCGTTTTTTCGATCCGATTACAAAAATAGAAGATGAAGTGCTTCTCCCATCAATTGTTCTTCAATAAAAGAAATAAAAACTGAAATAAAGCTAACCTAAATAGCTAGAAATCTAATCTAAAAAACTAAAATTAATCGTCAACATTGTGAAAGGAGGCAGAATGAATTCCCCCCAAGGATTAGGATTAGCTCCCTATTTCTAGAGTTAGGGAGAAAACCCTAATGCATCAAGGGTGAAAAAGACATTTACATATGTTTTAATGGGCTTCAGGGTCCAAATCCGTGAATTTTAGCAAGGGGAAGGCGCTGGTGCGCCTTTCCCCGCCTCGTCTCGTCGAGACAAGGAGTGTCTCGATGAGACGAGGGCATGTCTCGATAAGACAGGTAATGTCTCGACGAGACAGGTCCTAATTGGGGCACTTTTGCTCCGGCTTTTACCTGTTTAGGTCCCTAGGCTTCCGAAAGATGCTCTAATGGTGCCTGATGAATCCTAAAAGTGCTCCGATGGTCCCTGATTAGTCCGAAAATGCTCCAAAAGGCTTGGGTCTGGTTCGGAAATGCTCGAGTAGTCCCTGAAAATCCGTGAAAACACCAAAAATGCCATAAATAAAGGAAAATACGTAATTTAACTAAAAACTATCCAATTAACATCTAAATTAACTAAAGACTAAACTAAAACAATCTCTTTAAAAAAAACTAAAACAATTTAAATTAATCCTAAAAACACTATAAAATAGGGAGCTATCACCTTACTTTGAAGAGGTAGAAAGAAAATGTGCGTAATGAAACAAAGTATGATAAAGTAAATACTCATCTAGAGTTAGAGGATGTTGTGATTGATTCATTGATCCAATCTCTTAAACTAATGGGAGCAGATGGACATCTGATTATTGATCTCTTGAGCGACCACAGATTGTTGGTCTCTTCAATGACCTTTTGTTGTAGATCTCTTGAACGGTCTCTGATTTGTAAGTCTTTTCAATGACCCATGGTTGTGGATCTCTTGAACGATCTCTGATTATGGTCTCTTCAACGACCTGTAGTTGTGGATCTCTTCAATGACCTGTAGTTGTGGATCTCTTCAACGATCCCAGATTGTAGGTCTCTTCAGCGACCTGTTGTGATTGATCTCTGCAGCGATCTTAGGTTGTAGGTCTCTTCAATGACCTATAGTTGTGGATCTCTTCAACGATCCCAGATTATAGGTTCTTCAGCGTCCTGTTATGGTTGATCTCTTAAAAAATCTTAGATTGTTGGTCTCTTCAATGACCTGTAGTTGTGGATCTCTTAAGCGATCCTGGATTGTAGGTCTCTTCAACGACATGTTGTGGTTGATCTCTTCAGCGATCTCAGATTGTAGGTCTCTTCAACGACATGTAGTTGTGGATCTCTTAAGCGGTCCTGGATTGTAGGTCTCTTCAATGACCTGTTGTGGTTGATCTCTTCAACGATCTCAGATTGTAGGTCTCTTCAACGACTTGAAGTTGTGGATCTCTTAAGTGATCCTATATTGTAGATCTCTTCAACGACCTGTCCCAAAAGTTGATCACTCTTGTCAAATAATCCACTTGTGAGCTACAAAACCCCACTCTCCCTTCGGGAGCCATCTGGCTTTGTTGAATAATTGATGAGAAAATTTGTTTCTGTGACCCAACTCTTCCTTCGAAAGCCATTTGATCTACAGAAGACAAAACCCCACTCTCCCTTCGGGAGCCATCTGGCCTTGTCGAGTTGATTGGAATTCTTCTCGTGGGGTGACTTTTTCTTCAGGCCGTTATTGAGAATTTTTTTTTTATTTGTTGACGATTATGTTGTTTTGCTTAGGACTAAATTTTCTCATTTAATGCCCCCTGGATTCTCTTGCTTCATAAGATGTTGTCTTGATTACGATTCCTGGAGTTCCAGGTATTCCCTGCAATAAAGCAAGATGCCCATTTTCTCGTATAGTCAACATCAAATCAAATGACAAATGTGTAGTGATGCGTATGTAGTCTAATGTATGCATGTATGCATGGAAGTATATGTGTCTGAATGAATGTGTGTGCTACATGTGCAGTTTACTCGGTGTCGATACATTGGTAAATGTGTGAAGATTATGCATGAATGGATGAAATGATTCCATAGATTCTCTTTTTCAGACTCGAGAGATGGGGCGTCTTTAGGATCAATGAATGATGTTTTGACGATATGCCCTAGTTTGTGAGAGCTTATACTGTCTACAAATGATGAGGATAGATAAGTCTGACATGAGAAGCTCAGGGGGCGAGGTTTCAGCTTGATGAGGATAGATAGGTCTGACATGAGAAGCTATGGGGCAAGGTTTCATCTTGATGAGGCTCATATATTTTTTCATGAAGTCTTGATATATTAGTTTTTTCCCTGATTTTTGCCTGAGTCGCCCTCTTCGGTTTTTCAACTCAACGGGATCTCTCTATTGTTCTCTATCTCTCCTTTTGTCTGAACTACCCATATGGGTTTTCAATTAAACTTTTTAACATCTCATAGTTTTTTCTCTATCTCTCCTTTTGCCTGGATTGCCTCTTTTGAGGTTTTCAATCCAACATTATTTTTCCTTGTTTTCACCAATGCAAGAGAATTTGGATAATTTGAAGTGCATGGACCCAAGAGTCATTTCTTTGTAGATTTCCATACTTAGCATCGAAGGTGAGTTGGTGCTCAGTTTTTTTTACCAGTGAAAAAGCCTTCTGAACTGGCTGATAGGTGTACCCCCTGATGGAGATTACAGCTTGGGTGCCAAACAGAGCTTGGGTGGATGCCCGTGAAAAAGTTGAGGTGAGGCCTCATTTGCGTTTATATTATGGAACACCACCGTTGGGAGTGAACCATTGTTACTCACTATGCTTATTGGTCTGTGTATACAGATGAGGAGTGAAGAACTCGATATATTCCTCAGTTTGCACCAGAGTTCACTACTCTTGATGATTATAAAGGCAAGATGCTTCTGTCAAAGTCGGCTCTTGAGAGGATAACAGAGGAGCAGAGAGACCAAGCTTCAAGAAGCATGGAGAGGGAGGAGTAGTCTCTTCTATCCAGATCTTATTTATTTGATTTTCTCTTTTTTTTTTTGAAATTTCAGTTGAGGTGAGATAACTATTGATTCAAACATTTCATCGTATATATAGCTTCTAACTATTCAACTCAAACAAAACACTTGGCAAATATACATTGAATTGTTTATTGCTCAAATTCCTAACCACTGTTACTGAAGCACGCCTTTTCAGGTTTTCACGTTTCAGCTATTTTATTTCCTCACTTTTGTTCCCGGAATTTTCAAATGAATGCCCTTTGCGAATGCCATTTGAACTTACGTGTGACGCCAACGACATTAGTGTAGGGGTTGTTCTTAGCTAGCGAGTGGAGAAAAAGTTCAAACCCATATACTACGCTAGCAAAACCCTAAACGAGGCCCAACAAAACTACACTACCAAAGAAAAGGAGCTCCTGGCGGTGGTATATGCATTTGATAAATTTCGGTCCTACTTAGTGTTGTCAAGGGTGACGGTTTACACAAACCATTATGCATTGAAGTACCTGTCCGCCAAAAAGGATGCCAAACCAAGACTAATCAGATGGTTGCTCTTACTTCAAGAATTTGACCTAGAGATAAAAGATAAAGGAATCAGAAAAAACCTGGCTGTTGATTATTTGTCTAGAATAGAAGCAACAACTGAAATTGAACAGCCAGATATTCTTGACACCTTTCCCAATGAACAACTGTTTGTGATTTCTACTCTCCCTTGGTTTGCTGATATTGCTAATTACTTAGCGTGCAAAATAAAACCTTTTCACTATTCGACTAACCAAAAGCGGAAATTTTATGCTGAACTCAAATATTACTTATGGGAAGAGCCCTATCTGTTCAAACTGTGTGCAGACCAGCTAATCAGAACGTGTGCGAGTCAGGATGAAAGTGAAAGAATCTAGCACCAATGTCACACATCAGAATCAGGCGGCCATTTTGGAGCCAATCGAACAGTCGCGACGGTGTTCCAGACTGGCTTTGTTGGGCCAACCATCTATAAGGATGTTTAGAGGTTTGTAAGAGAATGTAATGAATATCAGCGCACAGGTGATATGTCAGCCAGGAACGCTATCCCCTTGAACAACATAGTTGTTTGTGAAAAAAAATTTATGTATGGGGCATGGATTTTATGGGGCCATTCCCAATGTCTTTTTGTAACCAGTACATAGTTGTAGCAGTAGATTATGTGAGTAAATGGGTAGAAGTTGTTGCATACCCGTCCAATGATGCGAAAGTGGTCATAAAAATTTTAAAACAGCTGTTTGCCAGATTTGGCATGCCTAGAGCAATCATAAGTGATCAAGGCTCTCATTTTTGCAATGCCCTATTTGATAAAATCTTGAAAAAGTACGGGGTGACTCATCGCAAAGCCACCCCCATATCACCCCTAAACGAGTGGGCAGGTTGAACTTTCAAACATGGAATTGAAAAGTATTCTGGAGAAAATAGTCAGTTCATCAAGAAAATACCGGTCCTTAAAACTCGATGAGGCCTTGTGGGCAGTCTGTTTTGCAGGAAAAAGGTGAAAGCAACCTTCGGACCAGCGGATAAGCTGTGAACTGGCGAGGACAGCGACGATAGGGAGCGGAAGCAAGAGTAGGCGGCCTAAAGCAACATGATGACATGAAGTTTCTGACCTTGAGTGTTCAAGTGTCAACAAGTAATCACCCATTTCAGTGAAAGAACATTTCAACCTTTTGAAAAGAACAATCCTTTTTGTAATATTTTAGTTTTAATTTTATTTTGGGGCCTCCCTCCTTTAAATTAAGAACAATAGTGGAGGGAAGGACGACTTGTTCCTTGGATAATTTTGGAGAGAGCCAAAAAGCTCTCTAAGAACTTCAGGAACTCCATTAATGGAGTATCATTGCTCGATCTCAGGCCATTCACTCTTCACTATGAGTGAGTAGTCATTGGAATGGGCTAGGCCAGCTGTGGGCTGGTGCTGTAAGTATACTTAGCCTTTTTATGAATGAATGTTATTATCTGATGATGTGTTTGATGATGTTCTTGAATGCATGTTGATTACATTTATCTTAGTGATTAATGAATGATGGGGGAACTGCTTTCATTATCATGTATCTCTCATCAAACTTACAAGACCCGAAATAGGAATATAAGGGGATTGTATCAAGGGTTTTCTAAATAGAAATGTTGCTTCATACGTAATGCAAGAAAGAACCAACTTTAGGGATGCTTAAAGTTGTAGTAAGACTTAGAATCTTAAGAACACACGGAAGTTGACTTAAGTGAGTCCAAAGCAAAGACCTTGACTTCACTATATTACATTCATGAATAAATAGGTTAAAGTTATGTTGTAAGCAACATGTTCCTACCTTGGCTTAGCCTGTTTCTCCATTCTATTATCACAAACCAAAATCTTCTGAACAAACAAGTAGTAAGTCGTTCGCATTTAGTCATTTCCAATCAAACCATATAAAATCATTTTTCAACCAAAGAAAGAAGCTACGTTACTATGAACACCCTTTTTATAAAGTTTTTCTGTTAAAGTTATTCATCAATCCCTAAGGAGACGATACTCTACTTACTGAAATATTACTTGTATCTAGTGCACTTGCTAGAGTCTACTTGTAGGACAACAAGTTTTTGGTGCCGTTGCCCGGTATTGAAAGCAACAATTTTTCTGAAAATTTCTATGAAATAAGGTGTTTTTTTATCTATTTATTAAATAGTGGAACCAAAGGCAGTTCTTTCTTGTAGTCTATGCATAGAGCTGGACCACCGGATTTTCCTATCGATCTTGAGCTAGAAAGAACGTGTAGAAGGAATAAATCGGGAGCTAGACGAGCTAGCAAAGAGAAAGGCAGAGACAAAGAAGAATGGTTGGCCGAGGACCAGAACAACAACCTCCTCCAGAAGGAGAGGGTGAAAACAACAACCCACAACCGATGAGAATAAGAGATTACTCGAGACCTACCACTGAAGGGCTCTCATCATGTATCGTAATGCCAAATGAGGGGAACAACATGTTCAAAGTCAAAGCGTCTATGATACAAATGTTACAAGCCGTTGTGCAGTTCAGCGGGTACCCTAATGAAGACCCAAATGCTCATGTGCAAGATTTTGTTACAATGTGCAACACCTTCAGAACGAACAGGGGAGTTGCCGCTGAGGTGATAAGGTTGAAGTTGTTCCCTTTTTCTCTAAAAGACAAAGCAAAAAATTGACTGAAGAATCTGCAACCGGGATCCATAACAACTTGGCAGGACATGGCCAGTGCATTTTTAATGAAGTACTTTCCACCGAGGCAAGCTATCAAACTAAGGAATGAGGTGTCTCACTTTGTGCAAGAAGAGGACGAATCATTGGCGGAAGCTTGGGAGAGGTATAAGGAGGGTACCAAACCATGGCATCCCTATGTGGATGCAAGTGCAAAACTTTTACAGTGGAGTCACCAACACGTACAAAATTCAGATTGAATCCATTGCAAATGGTAACCTATAAGATCTAGAACCACAACCCTGTATGAGCTCATCGAGAGAGTAGTAAGCACAAGTTACAACTGGCATTCAGTTATGAGTGATGGCAAAAAGATTCCAGAATCAAACACGGTCTCCAAGCTGACAACACAAGTGGAACAGCTTGCAAAGCAGATTAGCAAAATGAATGTATTATCCATTCATAGTGAACCACCGTTCTCTGACGAGTGTGATTTCTGTGGAGGGCCCCACTTCAATATCAACTGTCCAGGAGTGAAATAAGGAAAGTCTAACCAAGAACATTGTGACTATGCTGCTTACAATCAAAGAAATCCACCCAACCCCTATTCGAATACATATAATCCTGCAACCAAGAATCATCCGAACTTTGGGTGGACTCAACAGCAAAGCCACCAGGAGCAACCAAGATATCAACAACAGCAAGGAGGACAATACCAGAGACAGCCTTAGCAACCCTACAAACGGCATGTTCAGGCTAAAGATGAGATTGAACCAAACCTGAAGACCATGATGTTGCAGTTTATAAAACGGACCCAGGCGTCCATTTAAAATTTGGAAACCCAAGTGCGCCAAATGGCAGCATCATCTTCATCAAAAGGGAAGGGGGGTTATTCCAAGCAATATTGAACCAAACCCAAAAGGAGATGTCATGACCATCACACTAAGGTCAGATAAGGAAACCTCTAACCCTATGATGACTAACAAAAGTGCTGATACTGCAGGTACCTCTAAGAGAGCTGAAAATGTGGATGGATAGACTGTTCAAGAAGGGAGCAAACCAGCTGCTACAGAACGAGAATCTGATCTGATCCGATCTAGGAGGAACAAGGGAAGAAGTACTATCCACCTCCTCCCTATGTGCCACATGTACCCTATCCAGCCAGACTAATGAACAAAAAGCTAGAAGAACAGAATTCTAAGGTGTTGGACACATTGAGGAAATTGCATATCAATATTCCGTTTGTGGAGGCTCTTGCTCAGATGCCAACCTATGCAAAATTCTTGAAGGACATTCTATCAAACAAGAAGAAATTGGAAAACATCTCCATGATCCAATTGAATAGAGACTGTTCTTACATACTACAGAACAAGCAGCAGCTTCAAAGGACCCAGGAAGTTTTTCAATTCCTTGTTCTATTGGCAAATTGAGTATTGAGAATGCATTATATGACCTAGGGGCTAGCATCAATCTTATGCCATATTCTGTTTATGTCAAGTTAGGGCTAGGAGAACCCCAACCCACTAGGATGTCAATTCAATTGGTTGATAGATCTGTATGCTACCCTAAGGGGATTGTGGAAGATGTGCTAGTTAAGGTAGGAAAGTTCCTAATGCCTGTAGATTTCATTATCATGGATATTGATGAAGGGAATTATTTTTGGTAGGAAAGTTCCTTGCATGTGCTAGTTAAGGTAGGAAAGTTCCTTGCATGTTCCCATCATTTTTGGTAGACCGTTTTTAGCAACTAGTTGAGCTTTAATAGATGTGGGAGAAGGGAATTATTTTTTAGAATAAATGGTGAGGAGATAATTTTCAAAATGAATGAAGCCATGAGGCGTGCTAACACCAATGATGATACCTGTTATTTCTTGGATGAGTTCCGCACTTTATTTGTTTCGCAGGAACAAGATCAAGACACATTGGAGGCACTGTTGGGAGAAGAGGTAAACATCTATGAAGGAACAGGTTGCTCCCTTGAAACATAGACTTCACCACTTCCCCCAGACACCACTGAACCCTCACATAAAGAACCACCAGATATACCAACTGTCCAGATATCTAAGCCAGAGCTGAAACCACTACCATCCCACCTTGAGTATGCCTTCCTTAAACCACCACATGGTAGCCCGGTCATTATTTCTTCTAAGTTAACTCCTGACCAGAAAGACCAATTGTTGGAAGTTTTAAGACAAAACAAAGATGCTATTGCCTGGAAGATGGATGATATCAAAGGGATAAGCCCAGCAGTGTGTGTTCATGGGATCCTCATGGAGAAAGACCACAAACCATGTATTCAACCACAAAGAAGGCTAAACCCACACATGAAGGAAGTTGTGAGGAAAGAGGTAATCAAGTTGTTGGATGCTGGAATTATCTATCCTATCTCTGACAGTATATGGATGATTCTGGTGCACATTGTTCCGAAGAAGGGAGGCACTACGGTTGTTCTAAACAAGAAAAATGAATTGGTACCTACAAGAACTATCACAGGATGGAGGGTATGTATTGATTACCGCAAGCTGAACGAGGCCACGAGGAAATACCATTTTCCTCTACCATTCATAGATCAGATGCTCGAGAGGTTAGTAGGGTATGCATTCTATTGCTTCCTGGATGGTTATTCAGGATACAACCAAATCCCAATTCATTCAGAAGATCAAGAGAAAACAACCTTTACATGCCCGTATGGAACATACGCTTACCGGAGAATGCCATTTGGCTTGTGCAATGCTCCGGCCACCTTCCAGAGATGTATGATGTCAATTTTCCATGACATGGTGGAAAGAACAGTCGAGATCTTCATGGATGACTTCTCAGTCTATGGTAACTCATTTGGAGACTGTTTGAAGAATTTGGAGGCTATTCTGGTTCGTTGTAAAGAATCTAACCTCGTGTTAAACTAGGAAAAGTGCCACTTCATGGTCACTGGAGGAATTGTACTTGGCCACCAAATTTCAGAAAAGGGCATGGAGGTTGATAAAGGAAAAGTTGAAGTAATTGAGAAACTGGCTGTTCCCACCACTGTGAAGGATGTGAGAAGCTTCCTGGGCCATGCTGGATTCTATAGAAGATTCATCAAGGATTTCTCTAAGATTGCTTTGCCTTTATCTGCGTTGTTGCACAAAGACGTGAAGTTCAAATTTGGAACAGACTGTGTGAAGGCCTTCGAGCTCTTAAAAGGGAAATTGATCAACTCACCAATACTTGTCGTACCTGATTGGGAGCAACCTTTTGAGATGATGTGCGACGCCAGCGATACCTGTGTGGGAGTTGTTCTCGGCCAGAGGAGAGAGAAAAAGTTCCAACCAATTTACTATGCGAGCAAAACTCTCAATAAAGCACAGCAGAACTACACCACAACTGAAAAGGAACTCTTGGCGGTTGTGTATGCCTTTGATAAGTTCATGTCATACCTAGTTCTATCCAAGGTAGTAGTTTACACTGATCATGCGGCCTTGAGGTACCTGTTCGCCAAGAAAGATGCAAAGCCCATACTAATTAGATGGCTTCTCCTGCTCCAAGAGTTTGATTTGGAAATCAAAGACAAGAAATGGACTAAGAACGTAGCTGCAGACCACCTATCAAGAATCTAAGCTAACGATCACCAGGAACAACCAGAACTTTCGGAAAACATTTCCGGACGAACGGTTATATTCTCTTAACTATGTCCCTTGGTTCGTTGACATAGCAAACTATCTTGTTAGTTTGATTAAGCCATATAATTTGTCCACCAATCAAAAGAAAAAGTTCTTTTTGGAAATCAAATATTATTTTTGGGAGGAACCTTTTCTTTTCAGGTTGTGTGCTAACCAAATCATACGAAGATGTGTGACTCATGAAGAGGGGTAGGCCATTCTGAGCCATTGCCATGATAGAGAAGCTAGAGGACACCATGGAGCAAGTAGAACAGCTGCAAAAGTACTTCAATCAGGGTTTTTCTGGTCATCCATCTTCAAGGATGCCAATATATTTGTGAGTGCATGTAATGAGTGCCAGAGAACAGGTAACATCTCTACCAAAAATGCTATGCCCCTAAACAACATAGTTGTTTGTGAGATTTTTGATATATGGCGCATAGATTTCATGGGTCCATTTCCTTCTTCATATGGTAATAAATACATCCTGGTAGCTGTGGATTATGTTAGCAAATGGGTCGAAGTAATAGCTAGTCCCACTAATGATGCACGAGTGGTCGTTAAGTTCCTAAAAAGGTTGTTCGCCCGATTTGGCATACCCCGTGCCATCATTAGTGATCAAGGCACCCATTTTTGCAATGCCCAGTTCGAGAGATTAATGGGTAAGTTTGGAGTCACTCATAGAATTGTCACGCCATACCATCCACAAACCAGTGGGCAAGTGGAGATCTCCAAGAGGGAGATCAAACGAATTTTAGAAAAAACGGTAGGCAATTCCAGGAAGGACTGGGCAAACAAGCTTGATAATGCATTGTGGGCATACTGAACTGCCTACAAAACACCCATAGGCATGTCACCATTCAGGCTAGTATACGAGAAGTCATGCCACTTGCCTGTAGAAATGGAGCACAAAGCCTTTTGGGCATCAACTTTTCTAAATTTTGAGGAACAAGCTGTTGGACAACAGAGATGATTGCAACTCAACAAGATGGAGGAGTTCAGACTGTTCTCCTACGAAAACGCGGTGAGTTACAAAGACAAGTGTAAACACCGAGTCGGAGGACCTGTGACGAAAGCCTGTAAACAAAACGGTCGAAGCGGTTGATTTCGGAAGTTTTAAAACAAAAATATATAATAAGAAAAGAAAAATTAATGTGAGTCGCGGTCGTCAAGTGGACGGCTTGCGAGTGCTCAGCGACGTGGTGCGAGCGCCTAGCGGCAGCCGATGCGTGTCCGACGACAGTTGGACGCGCGCCCGGCAGCGCGGGGCGCGCGCTCGACGTCCGTTGGGCGCGCATGCCCAGCAGCACGGAGCGCGCGCTCGAAGACCGTGGGGCGCCCAGCGACGTTGGGCGGACGCCCGACGATTGTCGAGCGAACGCCCAACGTCAGTTGGGCGTTTGCCCTAACTAATGTTGGGCGTCCGCCCAACAAAAGTTGGGCGTTCGCCCAACTGACTTTGGGCGACGCCCAATTTTCTTCGGGCGTCGCCCAAAGTTCCGGGGATCCGTTTGCCTATATAAGGCACGGATCCCCATGCATTTGAAAGGAGGACTTTTTGGGAGGAGCTTCTCACTCTAAACATTTTTAGAGAGAGAAAATCTTTTTTTGGGAAAAAACATTTTTTTTCCTAAAAATTCCAAATTTCCTAAAAGTTAAAATTTTACCAAAAACACAAAAATACCGGAAAAGCACGATTCGTGGAATCAACCGACTTCAACCGTCAATACCGAACTTGAGGTATTATCCGAGGACTAGACTCGTTTTATTTATTTCATTTATTTTATTTTCTTTATTTATCTTTATGTTATAATTTTATTTATTTAGTTATTCATTTATTTATCGCGTTTTATTTAATTCTTCGTATTTATTTATACCGTGTTAAATAAAAATTCGGTTTTGTTTTAAAATAAAAAACCTCGTTTTAATATCCCAATACGAACCGTGATCCGATTAATAGGTAGTTCGGGTATTAAAAACGTTGTAATTATAAGTTTTGAAAAGATATTTCCGAATAACGTTTTAAAATAAAAACGTCGTTTTAGGAAACTCCGTTATAGACTATGATCCATTTTTGGTAGTTCGGAGATCCAAAACGATTGAATTAGATTTAATTTAAAGCTTTTGAACGAATCTGGAAAGTTTTTACCCTCCTTTCCCCACTTTTTGACATTTCTACTTGTATATATACGTATATTATTGTGTAATATGTTTATAAAAATTATTTTTTAATCCTATAACTATTTATTATGTACTATATATTTATTTATTTCATGTTGAAATTTAATTCGTTTGGATTTAATATTATAAAGTAGTATATATGTATATATATATGGTTTTTGGCTCATTTGAATTATGTTAGTTATCATTGGGTAAAACTACTTTGGAGATTAAATGTTATTCTTCCCATTTATAAACTTGATTCATTGTTTTTACATATTTTGAATTAGAATAAAAAGGTATTATATTTAGTATTCTTTCTCACTTTCTTTGTTATATCATATAATATTTCTTACTTATTTTCATCTATAGATATATCCCTATTTTTAGATAAAACTATGTATATATGTATTTCTATTTTATTCTTGTATATATGTATATATTCCAAATGTGTTTTACTTGGTGAATTTTGGTTTAATTGGTTTATTGTTGTAATTATGATAATGTAAAAGGTTAATTGAGTGAAAAGGGGAAAGTAAAATCACAAAAAGAGAGTTTAATTTGCTTATTTAAACTTAAAGTTTTCTAGATATTCCTAAAGTGTAAATAACGTTTTCTTGACATTTTTAAACCATTTCTTAAAACATCATGTTTTAAAACCTTAGTCCGTTCCAATGACGGATTAAGCGAACCTTGTAATTAAAATAGCTTTTAATCGTAAATAATAGAGTTTTGAATCGTTTTCTTAAATGATTTGTACAAAGTAAATTGACTTGTATGCCTAACCACGTTTTCGGGTTAAAATTCTTTATTCCACGTCTTCAAACGCTCGAGTCGTTCCAACGGCGGTTCGAGTAGAGGCCACATAAATAAACGGGGTTTTGAAACGTACCTAAATCGTTCCAACGGCGATTAAGGTACGAACCAAGTAAATAAACTCGTTTTCGGGGAGTGAGTTTAGTGTAGAGTTAACATGTGAATCGAAGCATAAGACACACTGTAAAATAAATCAATTCTCCCTTCTCCCCCTCTCTCCTTTATAAATTTATGCAAAATGGGTGATTCTTTACCAAAATGGCTTTCAATAATATATGCTCAAAACGGTTTCAAAACGAGAAAGAAAAGGTTTCAAATGAATTTTAAACTTAAAGAAATATGTGATTAGTCCGTTATCGCCTAACACGCTGAGTAGGAGGCCGGTGGTTCATAACCGGGCGATGTCGGGGTGCCTAGTAGCCTTTCTCCGGAAAGGAGCTAGCCTTCTCGGCTCGTACCTAAGTTTCCCGAACCCTCACCGGTCTCCCGCAAGGGATCGGTGTTCATTTTCCCATTCGTGGGTGGCGACTCTTCCATACTCCGAGCTCCGGTCCTGCCGAGCAGCTTGATTCCACGATTGGTTGCTTTCGGCGCCAATCACCGCTTACGTCGCCATGAGGTGTCCACCCTCCGGTCCGCCCGGGAGATTAGGCCGCGGCACCTCGTCTAACAACAAGGCAAAACAGTGGTATGACAAGAAGATTCAGGAGAAAGTATTCCACGAAGGACAAAGGGTGCTCTTGTACAACTCAAGGCTGAGGTTGTTTCCTGGCAAACTGAAGTCCAGATGGTCGGGACCTTACATAGTGAACAAAGTGTTCAGCCACGGTGCTGTAGAAATTTCCCAAGAAGGACATGAGCCGCTCAAAGTCAATGGTCAACGCTTAAAGCCTTATCTAGAAAATGACGTTCCTGGAGCAATTGAGACCGTTCACTTCCAGGAACCACCATAAGACAATAATGAGGAATAGGGTATTCGCTGCAAACACCAATTGTAGCAAGGTGTGGGGTAACCCTAAAATCTTTTTCTCTGTCTTTTCATTTAATTTTGTACATATTTTATGTCCATTTCTTTGTAAGTTTATTAAAGACTAACAAATGTTTTTGCCAGTTCCGTTGAATTTTGTGGTTCCTCTCCCCTATCTTTGGGCAAAATTTTTATAAAACTCTTGACCCTTAACATTGGGGTGTAGTTTTAAATTTTTACTTACTTATAGACCACATTTGGGGGGGAAACATTTTCGGCAAAAATTTCAAATTCAAAAAAGGGGACTTGTCAAATCACCCTATCTCTTGGTATTATAGACTTGTACTTGATCACTAATTACTTTCCTTAGTACATCCAGGGCAAAGTAAAGAGTGGTTAATGCAAAAGTAACCGAACCCTTCCTCCCAAAATGTCCTTTCTCTCTTCCACCACCCTCTTTCCACACCAACGCTTTACACGTGGCATTTGGACAAACTTTGCTATAATGAAGGAACTGACAACAGTCCGTTTTTACGCAACCGCTAGATAAACCCACTCTTGTACTTTATGGACCTTTGCACCACTTTCTCTTTCCACCGCTCAATTTCTCAAAACCCTCTCCCTCACTCTATCGATAACCTCGATTTGCATCTATTTAGTATCTGTTTCAGGATGAGGACCAGGGGCTCTGGCAAATCAGTAAAAATCGAAGGAGCCAAGAAAGAGTCCAAGAAAGGAAAAAGAATGGTGGGGACGAGTGCGGTAGCGTTTGTTCTGGACGGAAAAACTCATGAAAAAGCTCTCTTAGTTCAAAGACGTTGGAGTCTAGAAGTACGTCGACGATCTGTCTCAGTTGGAGTTCGGTCTAGTAAGGATGGTGTGTTGGGAGACTTTAAAGAAATTAAAGCTTGCGAGCAGGGTGCAGGAAAGAATGGACGCATGCCGTTTTGGCAGTTTCTTTGAAATGGAGGAGCCTGCGTACCGGGAACTCACCCTCGAGTTCTTAGCCACGTTCAAACATGACCTGAACATCACAGATCCAGACGAAGAAGGCAAGTTCAGTTTCCGTCTCATGACTCATAGCAGCGCTCGTCACTTAATGGGTTCAACTTTCTCCTCGGGTGCACTGATGACGATGACTTGGAATCCGAGGCTTACAAGGGGGCATTTCTTCATGAAACGCCTGACGAGTTCGACCCTCAGGTTTTGTGGCATTCAATCTCTGGCCAGCCAAGTTATGATGGAAGTGCATCAAAGGCAAGCAACATAGAAGACTATGCCCTGCGTTATCTACACAAGCTAGTGTCTGGAACTATTTTCGCAAGGGAGAATCAAGCCACAATTCCTAATGCTGATCTTATAGCCTTGTGGAGCATGATGACCGGCAGGAGGATGAATTTGGGATATTGGTTTGGGGAGTATGTATGTGCATTTGGGCATAAGACGTCATCATTGATTTTCTGTGGAAGTATTGTGATCCGTATCGCAGAAGCTATTGGGGTCTTCAAACCTGAAGACCGGAACAGGCTCACCATTGTTAACCACCCTGATAAAATTGATATAAAGAGCCTCCAGAGCATGCTGTTCGGGAAGCAAATCAACAGGAAGTGGGTATGGATGACTGACTACATTGAATCTAAGAGGCTTGAGACCAAAAAGCGCAAGAATGAGCCTGCCATCGCCGTCTCTTCTGAATCGGACTCCCTGGACTCCAATGTTAAAGACATCATCTTTTACCGCAAGTGCTTAAAGCTTTACAATGAGGACATTCTCTCCCAGTTGAAAGACCTGTTCGCAAAGACCAAAGCCAACCAGGACCAAATCCGAGCACTACAGGCTCAGAATGCTTAACTGCAGGGAGAGGTTGACGTCCTCAAAAATATCTGTGTTGAGGAAGAGCATATGAAGGAAAGTCCGTCTGGTATCTCGGTGAAAAGTCCGGTAAGGGAAAAATCTGGCCTAAATTTGAATGTCGCTGCCACCTCAAAAGGTGGCAGCACTATTCCTGCAAAGGAAAGAGAGGATGACTCCTCTCTTTCTCCGCTCGTTTGAACAACTTGTTCGCTATCCTCTGCATCTGGTAACGCTTATACACCTTTATCCTTTATTTCCTGATGTATACATGTTGTGTTGCTATTCAAATATTCCCATGTAGTAATTGCACCAACATTGGGGACAATGTTGAATTTTAAGTTGGGCGTGGGAAATATGAAATTTATTGAAATACATGTTGGCCAGAACATGATAAAATAAACTATCATTGCACCGAATAAAAATCTACATATGGTATGTTTGTTGGAACTACAGTTTATGCCCCTTGAATTTTTGCTTGCAAATACAATTTTCTGCTTGTCCTTAGCATGTTGAGACTGTTCTACTTTGAGAACAATCAGTTTTTCTTTCTGTTGTCTCGTGAATAATAGTGCGTGCTCGTATTTCCTTTTGTCACACATATATTCATTGTGTAAATTCTCTTTTATTAAGCACGCTGTTCATTGTTGATTCCCAGTTCTTGTTACTGTCTGTGTTTGTTGAAGTAGCAGTAGAATAATATTCTTTTAATTGCCAATCAATGCTTGCATGCATGTACCTAAATTTAGTGTGTGGTGAACCTAGTAAAAATTCTAAAATTCAATTCAAGGACCTTAAGCCTGAAGTGCGCAGTAAAACCCTAAATAGTGAGAACTTGAACCTACATTAGCATTTAAATGCATTGATTCTTTGTGAGTGGGCTAATACATGTTGTCTTGAATTAGGTTTTGCTTTGGTTGCCTGGTCAAAATGGTAAAACTCTGGAAGAACTTTGGATGAAAAATGCATTTAGATCCCAAATTCACTCCACAAAAAGCTTACCTGTGCATTGCACTCACATTTGTAGGATAGCCAACTTGAGCTTTAGCCTATTCTTTCTTAAAACACCACTTAAAGGAACCAATCCCTTCACTTGGATCCCTAAATACCGTGAATTTGTCTAGACTCAGAACATGCCGTTTTAATTAGAGAAAATATAACTTATATGTTTCTGAATGTAATGGCTAAAATAAGGACATTTGAGGGATAATGATTAAGTGAGGACCACTATTAGGAACTATTGAAAATGACAAAACAAAAATCGTTGAATAAAGTCCTTTCATTTTAAAGACACTTCACATCTGAAGCTTAAAATGAAGATTGTTGGATGGTTGTCTTTGATGTGTTTGAATAATAGGTAGGCCAACGTTGGGAAACAAGCTGTACTAAGTGAGTTGGGAGATGCTGAATCACTAAGTTCTTAGAAATAATCATAATTGAATTGCATTGAGTAAGGACAATTCTTGCACTTAAATAGCCATTCACTTCCATACCATTGCCCCAACCAAACATTACAACCAATATTGAAGCCCTTTTGACTTCATTTGGAAAATCTTTAACCGTAGAGACTGGACCAATGAGCAAAATCATAACCTATGGATGCGTGTGGGTAAACAGGTTGTTTGATTGAATTTTGAAGTTCAACCCTGAGTTCTTAACGAATCTCTGGCGTAGAACTGCATGTTTTAAATCTAGTCTAACCACATTTCTGTCAAGCTCATGTGTGCTAATCATCGGTTGAGTTAATTGAAAGTTAAAATTAATTCTGCCGCTTTTGTATTATCATGTCGCACCTTGTATCTCTATTCTACTATAATCCTTGTCCATATGATTCTCTTTCTCTTGTCCTAATTCGTTGTTAATTCCCTCTTGTCTATGTTTCGTTATGTTCGCTTGAGGACAAGCAAAGGATTAATTTGGGGGTATTTGATAGGCATATAATTGATCCTACTAAAACATACCTTATATGATATAAATGGGGCTAATTAAGGTTAGGATTGCATAAATTAAGGAGTAAAAACGGTTTTATGCAGATCTTGAATAGAGAAGTCAAAACAGCTGCCGTGCAGCCTGTTTTGCAGGAAAAAGGTGAAAGCAACCTTCCGACCAGCGGATAAAGCTGCGAACTGGTGAGAACATTGACAACAGGGAGCAGAAGCAGGAGTAGGCGGCCTAAAGCAACATGATGACATGAAGTTTCTGACCTTGAGTGTTCAAGTGTCAACAAGTAATCACCCATTTCAGTGAAAGAACATTTCAACCTTTTGAAAAGAACAATCCTTTTTGTAATATTTTAGTTTTAATTTATTTTGGGGCCTCCCACAGTTTTAATTTATTTTGGGGCCTCCCACAGTAGTGGAGGGAAGGACGGCTTGTTCCTCGGATAATTTTGGAGAGAGCCAAAAAGCTCTCTAAGAACTTCAGGAACTCCATTAATGGAGTATCATTGCTTGACCTCAAGCTATTCACTCTTCACTATGAGTGAGTAGTCATTTGAATGGGCTAGGCCAGCTGTGGGATGGTGCTGTAACTATACATAGCCTTTTTATGAATGAATGTTATTATCTGATGATGTGTTTGATGATGTTCTTGAATGCATGTTGATTACATTTCTCTTAGTGATTAATGAATGATGGGGAACTGCTTTCACTATCATGTATCTCTCATCAAACCTACAAGACCCGAAATAGGAATATAAGGGGATTGTATCAAGGGTTTTCTAAATAGAAATGTTGCTTCATACGTAATGCAAGAAAGAACCAACTTTAGGGACGTTTAAAGTTGTAGTAAGACTTAGAATCTTAAGAATACACGGAAGTTGACTTAAGTGAGTCCAAAGCAGAGACCTTGACTTCACTATATTACATTCATGAATAAATAGGTTAAAGTTATGCTGTAAGCAACCTGTTCCTACCTTGGCTTAGCCTGTTTCTCCATTTTATTATCACAAAACCAACATCTTCTGAACAAACAAGTTGTAAGTCGTTCGCGTTTAGTCATTTCCAATCAAACCATATAAAATCATTTTTCAACCAAAGAAAGAAGCTACGTTACTACGAACACCCTATTTTATAAAGTTTTTCTGTTAAAGTTATTCATCAATCCCTGAGGAGACGATACTCTACTTACTGAAATATTACTTGTATCTAGTACACTTGCTAGAGTCTACTTTTAGGACAACAATTTTATTCAACGAAAAGAAACATAAATTGAAAATAAAGCAATCAAAATATTCATAAAAAAGTAAGAACTGAAAGCATAAAAGAATTATTCAAAATTGAATCAAAAACCGGGAAAACCTAATTTTTCCCGCTACTTATTCCTTCCTCTGGATCTTTGGATTCTTCTCCGTTGTGCTTGGGAGAGAACCTTGCAGCCTTTCTTGCATGTCCCTATTAATCTGAGCTACCTGATTGCTTAGATCCTTGCAGAAGGCTTTATTGTTGGCAAGCCTGGCCGAAATTTCCTTCAAAGGGGTCACTACTTCATCAAGCTCCTTGGAAGGTGGCATGGGGCCTTGGTTTTGCTGTTGATATGGGGGCATGCCAAGCCCCTGCTCTCTGTGTTCCTGGACGAACCCATTGGGAGGCCTTAGCACGTTCTGGTTTGAGCTCCCATAAGATAAGTTCGGGTGTTGAGGCCTCCTCCAATTATTGTTGTTATAGGAGTTGTAGTTGTTGGGGTTGTAGTTGTTGAAGTTATGATTGTACCTCTGTTGTCCCCCAACATAGTTGACCATCTCCATCCCATCTCCAGTGAAAGGGCTACCAGCTTGACAGTCCTTTCCATGGTGGTCGCTGCCACAATGCACACAAGTGGGAGGTTGGCTAAATTTTGCCAAGAGGACGTCCATCTTCTTGCTCAGCTCTGTCACAACCAGGTTCTGGTCCTGATCTTCCACAGCAAACACCCGCTGCCTTGAAGGGCCAGCGAGTTTCTCCTCCTGCCACTGCACACTCTTCCTTGCCAGCTCGTTGATCATCTCATATGCCTCTGTTGCAGTCTTCCTAAACAGATCTCCACCTGCAGCGGAGTCCACAGTAGCTCGGTTAGTGGGCGTCAAACCGTGATAAAATACATTCACCAACTGATGTTTAGGTATATCATGCGCAACATCTTCCTAAATCTGGTCCAGGGTGCGTGGAGCGCCTCGTACTCGGGTTGGTGGAATAAAGTAATTTCACTCCTCAGCATCACCGTCTTGGGAGGAAAGTAGTAAGAGAGGAACTCCTTCTCCAATCCTGCCCATGTAGTGATTGACCCGGGCTCTAGCGATCTCAGCCATTACAAAGCCTGTCCGATTAGTGAGAACGGAAAAAGCTTCAGTCTAACAGCATCTTGAGGAACTCCATTTGTCCTCGCAGTGTCTGCGCACATCCGAAAGCGATCCAGATGATAATTCGGGCTCTCCTGCACCTCCCCTTCGAACAGTCCTGCTTGTTGGATCAAGTGAATTATTCCCGACTTGATCTCATAAGAGTTAGCTGGAAAGTTTGGAGCCACGATCCCAGCCAGATGTTGGTGTCTGAGTGGTGCTAAAATATCGCTCATTGAGCGGGTATCAATGCATGTTTCAGTGTTGGTCTCTGGATCTGTCATTTTGATAGGTTTGATTGTCTCGGCTGGCTTGCTATTCTCGATTTGCCTGATCCTATGAAGAGTACGTTCAAGTTCAAAATTAAGAGGGGCACAAAGAAGGTCAAAGTTCCGAACCTCAAAACGTTTCGAATGTGACAGATCCTTATTTAAGTGGGAGTTTGATTCCTGATTCTTGTGAGAATTTGGGACAAAGTATAAGAGATAGGATTCCGGGTTATGATGAATACATGAGAGAAGTTTATCAAAACTCGGAACCACGCCGTACTAAAAGGCAAAGAGTTGATAGTCGATGATTTGGTATTAAAGGCACAACTCTTTTAGTAACTCCAAATGATGATGCGGAACCTAGAAATGCTAAAGAAGCTTTCACTTCTCCGGAAAAAGACAAATGGACTATAGCAATGCAAGAGGAACTAGATTCTATGAGATCCAACCATGTTTGGGAACTGGTTGATCTGCCAAAGGGTAGAAAAGCTGTTGGGAGCAGATGGGTTCTCAAAGTGAAGCGAAGGGTTGACAATAGTATCGAAAGGTACAAAGCTCGCCTTGTCACTAAAGGCTATACACAACAGGAAGGAATAGACTTCGAGGAGACATTCTCACATGTTGTAAGGTTTACATCTATTAGACTAATCTTAGCTATTGTAGCAAGTTTAGACCTAGAGCTACATCAGATGGATGTTAAGACTGCTTTTCTCAATGGAGAATTGAGCGAAGAGATCTATATGTCACAGCCAGAGGGCTTCGTGGTAAAAGGCTCCGAGCATAAGGTCTGCAAATTGAAAAAGTCAATTTATGGCCTTAAACAGTCCTCTAGGCAATGGTACCTTCGTTTTCACAATCAAATGATTTCGAATGGCTTCAAGATGCTTGAAGATGACCATTGTGTCTACACGAAACGGTCGGGTAGAAATTTTGTCATTTTATCTCTGTATGTAGATGACATACTGATAGCAGGAAATGACATAGAATTTGTAAACCAAATCAAAGCTTGGCTAAACTCAAGTTTTGAAATGAAAGATATGGGCGAAGCCGCATACATACTTGGGGTTAAGATTTCAAGGGATCGATCAAAGAAACTAGTCTCAAGAGACTTATGTTAACAAAGTCATTGATCATTTCGGTATGCGTGGAAGTAGGCCTGTAGATAGCCCGATGAATAAGGACATCACCCTAAGTACCAAAATGTGTCCAAAGAATCCAAACGAAAAGAAAAGGATGGAAAAAGTTCCATATGCAAGTGTCGTAGGTAGTCTAATATACGCCATGTTGTGTACAAGACCTGATATCTGTCATACCGTTGGGATGGTGAGTAGATATCAGTCCAACCCAGGACTAGCACATTGGGCAACTGTGAAGAGGATACTGAGGTACCTCAAAGGAACAACAGATTATTCTCTATGCTATCAAGGTAAAGACCTAAATCTGAGAGGATACACGGATGCTGATTGGGCAGGAGACTTGGACGAAAGAAAGTCCACGTCAGGCTATGTGTTCTTGCTAGGAAATGGCGCGATTTCCTGGAGTAGCAAGAAACAAACTTGTGTAGCCATGTCCACCATGGAAGCTGAATACGTATCATATTCATCAGCAGTTCAAGAGGCTGTTTGGCTGAATCGGTTCCTAAACAACTTGAATGTAACCAATTGTCAAACCCAAGTCATAGTTAACAATGACAGTCAATCTGCTATAGCTTTCGCTAAGGACCAGAGGTTCCACAGCAAATCAAAGCACATAGAGATTAAGTATCATTTTGTCAGGGACTTAATTGCACGCAAAGAAGTTAATGTGAAGTATATATCTACTTATGACATGGTGGAAGATCCCCTCACCAAACCAGTCAAGAGAGATGTTTATGTTAAACATGTTAGATCCCAAGGATTGTTTAGGATCTAAGTATACTTCTCATCCTTCATTGTTTTATTTGTAAGACATGAATTATTAATAAAGGTTTTATGAATTTTCATCAATACACGAGTGCGAGTATTTAATTGTAAATATTTGTTGTTATGAACTCAAAATGCATGTTTAGACAGAATGTAGCTCACTCACATGAGCAGTTTCCCTCATTTCATCAATGTGATGATAAATGAAGGAAGAGGTTGTCTTTGAGCAACTTCGAGAGCTTGTTCAATGATAGAAGTCGTCTTGCTATAGACATGGAAAAGTGTTTCCATTACGGTGCAAGATAACATGTGTTACAAATACATGAAAAAGATTAACAAGTAATCTAAAAGGGCAAGTTTGCGATAATTTATAGCCTTCTGTCATAGCCAGAAGTGATCATCATAAGTGATGAACTAAAGTTAGATGTTCAGGCACATCTAGACCTATGCTTCTGTACGGTGTTAATAACATGCTCTTCTTCAGAAAAGAATTGAACACCATAACACATGACTCATACCATGTGTGCTTTAGCGACCACGAGATGGAAAAGTAGATTGATCTCGCCTTTTCCTAATGTGAGACTCACGTCATGAAGATGCGCTTCTTGACTATTGTTTATCCTTATAGACCCTAGACTTATTCTAAGAAGTTTAGTCTGATGTAGCTACCTTGGAAAGGGATACCTCGAGGTTGATGAGATAATACCAACCAAAGAGACCCTGACCGGATAAGCGAATCAAATTATAATGGACAGAATAATGTTAAAAGGGAAAGACATCCATTTGAATCATATCTAAGTGTTTCTATTCTTCACCGTCCGGACACTTATGCATATGTGCATATTTGTGAAAAATAGATGTACTATAGAGATCCGAAGACTACAGTGGATATGATATGGAGTCTAGGATAAAATCATACACCACCGACGATCCGTGTTCAAATCTAAGATCTATATATCTCTAACGAGTACATAGTTCTAAGTTTGTTACATGAAAATCGAGCAGCTATATGTTCTAACAAGTATATAGCACTAGAGCTCTCGATAGTATGCCGGTCGCACAAACTATTTGCAAGAGTATGATAGAGACCGAGATTGAGAAAGTTTGGAATAAGTTCCATTGCGTGCGAGTGGGAGATGTTGGAATTAATTGGATATGGATCCAATTAGGCCCGCCCGAAATGGAACGGGCCCAAACCCAATAAGAATTAGGGTTAGGTTATCTATTTATTCAGTATAAATAGAAACCCTAACCAACACTAATTCTAAGAGAATAAGGAATTAGGTTTTAGAGATATAGTATCTCAAAAACACAGAAAATAGAATTTTTCTCTCCTACTTCCTCCTTTTGGCCGCCGCCCCCTCTCTCTCTTTGGGATTCATTGTCGCTTTAGTTCGTGAACCAATTGTCTTCCTCTCCCAATTCTATTGGCGTGGTTGAAGGCTTGACCGGTGATACTAGATCGGGTGATTGATTCGAATCCTTCTGCTGCAAATCAAGAACGTGATCCGCGCTACAAGAGGTAACCCGTAAACCCGTTTACTTATTCGGATAAATATATATGTTGTGAATATCTGCTTATCCCAACAGGTACCTACAAATTGAGAACTCGAGGCTCCTCCTCCCGTATTACCACTAAGATGGGCAATACGTGACTCGTATGAAACAAAAACGGGAGGACTTAAATTGAGCAACAAGTGGGCTCGGTCAAGGGCCGAAATATCCAAAAAAGGGACATAACCATGGTAGGAAGACATATCATAATCGGCCAATTCTCCACGTGCACCCAACACTAAACCGGTGATAAAATTGCCTAGAGGTACTTGCCTAGTGTTGGATTTAGAAGCACGATATAAATTATCAAATAGCATTCCGATGCTATCAACCCTCAAACCTTTCAATAAACAATCAAGCACAAACAAATCACGAACTTGAACTTTGGAACTCTCAACCCGGCCAAACAACGAAAAACTCAAGAATTTATGAAAGTAAAACAAACAATTATCCCTAATCATCTTGCTTGAAGTGTTTTTGGTATTGAAATAAGCTTTCCCCGAAAGAGTATTCCAAATGGTGTCATTATCTAATTCCTTAGGCTTATCAACAAAACCACTCATTGGAAAACCGAAAATATTCCCCATTGCCTCATAATCAATAGTATAAGTTACACTATTGTTCCTAAAGGTGATAAAATTCTTCATCTTATCAAACTTCAACGTAACCAAAAATTCCACAATATATTCAGTAATGTTAGGGAATTTCATGGAAGCAAAAGTATGCCAACCTAGAGTATCAAGGTATGCATCAATCCGAGTAGAGAAAGATAACTCCCTTACCGAGTTAAAATGTAGGAAAGGCATGTCCACAAACTCTATTTTTGGGTTGGAAAAATGAGTGAAACGGTTTGCCTCTTCCTCAGAAGCGATATCGAAGTAAGCTCCGCAACGAACACGAAGGCGATTAGCTTCCGTAACCTTAGGCTTTTGGCCCGCAAACTTAGTTCTAGGCATGATGGTGGTGTTGGAAGATTGAAAAATATAGAAGAAGAGAAATTTGGAAAGAAACGCAAAAGCTTGAAGAAGAGTTGGGAATGGTAGGGGTGAATGAATGAAAGAGAGGGTAGATGAAAGGGTAATTGATTTGGAATAGGGTATGAATAAATTGGGAAGAGTTTAGAGTGAGGGATTGGGTAAAAATTAAGGTGATGTGATGTTTGTGTAAGTAGTAGGTATATATAGGGTTGAAAAGAGTTAAGTATAGGTAGATTAGGAATAGGAATAGGCTTAATTTATTGCAAAAATCGGACCTTCCACTGCCTACAGCATGCGTGTCGCGACCGAGAATCCAGAATCTCGGCCGCGACACCGCATTTTCAGAGAGAAAATCTCTCTGAAAATTGCATGAATTCGCTGAACCTACCGAGAATTACATATCCACTGCGCACAATAACTCCTTTTTGCGTAATTTTTGAGTAATTATGTCCTGAAACTAATTAAATATGTACCTGTACTTAAAATCACAAAATTAAAAACATTAAATACAAGGAAAACCAAAGGTTTGTCCTTATTAACTGGAGAATAATGAAACATTAATGCCTTATAATTAGAGTTAATGAACAATCAATGTGCATTAAAGCATATAAGTTAAATGAATCATCTACAATGTAATTAATGTAAGTTCATGTAGGGATTAATTCATGTTTAAAACTTAAACATTAGAACTGAAACAAATTGATGAATTATGATACAGATTCATAAATGAATGAAATTATTGTTAATAAGTTCAAATTGATATATGTGATAATCATCATAAAAGATCATATAAGTTCATTATAAAAAGTAACCTTAATGATTTGATGAAAATGCATTATCATGTTATACATTATAATTCATTAATATTAAATGGATTTCATACAGATGTATTGATAATCATATAAAAATTGGAACAGAAATAAATCAGAACGAAATTAAGAAAGAACTGAAATTTTATTTCATAACACATATTTACATAATTAACAAAACATATATACAAAGAAAATAAAACCTAAATACAAACTATTTACAAACAAAGAAAACCTAAATAAATTAAACTAAATACTCATCCCGTTGAATCGGGATACGCATGGCCCTATAACGGTCAATCTTCGCTTGCACGAAGATTTGTCTCTCTTCCGCAGAAAGAAACCTTGGGCCAACCCTAAAAATACATTTCAAAAGACCCTCGTTCTCTAGATACTCATAATCCATTATTGGAAAGGGTTCTGCACCAGTCTAAGGAACAGAGGTTGCTCCTTTTGCTCCCAGTATTATGCCACAAATAATATTCCCATATCCAATCGTTTTATCTTTAGAACGAGAAGCGACAATCAAACCTTCCATCAATATTTTGGAAGAATTTACGGTGTTACTTTGAAAAATGTCGCCTAGGACATATAAGTCTGTGTCTTGGACCTTACTGCTGCCAGTTCGTCCAAACAAACTATGACACAGGAACTTGTGCAAATAAAGCATTGAATTGGAGTGGATGCACTTGTTGTAGGCGAGACTTGGATTGAAACGCCAGAATCCTGTTAACATCCTCCAGATGTCTCTGGATGTCATATCTCTGCCAGGATGGTGATGTGAAGTGTCTCGTGGTGGGAAACCAAACCAGGCATGCAATTCAGGGTAACCGAAGGTGAAAGTTTCGCCATCTTTACGAAAACTAAGACGAACCCGACGCTTATTCATGAAGCGTACTGTACATAAGAATTCAAGAATCCAATCTCCGATTATTGGAAACTTCATGTGGGCGAACTTCGTCTAGCCTAAATTCTCTAAATAGCGATTCATATCATCGATGATACCGAGTTCATCATTCAAGAACTCATCCATGTACAACATTCCTACAAATATAGCATAACGAAATCGGTAATAGCGTTTGGAGAAATCAATACGCTTATTGCATGCAGCAACAATCTTCCTGGAAGATTTATTTTTTGTAGTCATGGTTTTGATTAGAAAGAGTTTCTGTAACTTTAGAAAATGGTGTTTGAATATGTAATTGAAAAGAATATCAGATTTTTGTCTGATAGAGATGAATAGAAAATGAAGTAACAAAAATCTGAACATTTGAAATTATTTATAATGAATTCAGGTTGAATCAATGCATCTTTTGGGATTAAAAAGGTACAAATTCACACCATTTGAACATGAAGAAACTCAATTTTTCAAATTTTTCAGCAATGGTGCATGAACTGAAGGAGAAAAGAAAGGATATATGTCTAAAATACGCCCGTGTCGCGACCGTGAATGGTTCGGTGGCGACACGCTGATTTCCTTTTAGAAATCAAGCATCGAAACCCCTAATCGTCGATCTCAAATTCTCGGTAAGATCAGAAAAAATTCTTTTCTTCCTTTCCCTTAAAATTTTTGGAACCCTGAATTCTCAATTGAGATTCCATAATCTCGGTAAGTTCAGAAAAATTCCCTACCTTCCTGAGACAAACTGAAACTGCTGAATCTCAACTGAGAATCCGAAAATCTCAACTGAGATTCCTGAATTTCTCTAATATACATTAATTTCTGAAAATTGATTAAAAACATCACTGAAATAATTTTTCATTGATTTAAAACTTGATATAAACCTATCTAAAAATTAAAAATAAAATGAGATGTGTAAAAAGAAATGAAACAAAACAAAACAAAACAAAAACTAAACCTAAAATTTGAACAAAAACTAAAGAAAATTTATGAAAATTAATGAATTAATCTTCATTGAATTTTGTTACAAACTTAATTTCCTTATTTGGAGCGTTTTCATAGTAAATTTTACATCTATTACCATTAACTTTAAAACGAACTCCATTAAGTCCTTCAAGTTCTAAGGATCCATAGTCAAAAGTTTTAATGACTAAAAATGGTCCTGTCCACCTAGACTTAAGTTTTCATGGAAACAATCTGAGTCGAGAATTAAATAGTAACACCCTATCTCCAACATTAAAGCTTTTGACTTTAATTTTGGCATCGTGCCATTTTTTCACTTTCTCTTTATATATTTTCGTATTTTCGTAGGATAAATGGCGCAATTCATCCAACTCGTTTAAGTCGAACAAACGCTTCTGTCCTGCTGTTTGCAAATCATAATTAAGTGCTCTAATAGCCCAATAATCTTTATGCTCTAATTCTACTAGTAAATGACAAGTTTTTCCATACACAAGTCGATATGGTGTCATTCATATAGGTGTTTTAAATGCAGTACGGTATGCCCATAACGCATTGTTAAGTTTGCAAGACCAGTCTCTTCTTGAAGACGAAACTGTTTTCTCTAGAATCCACTTGAGTTCTCTATTCGATATCTCCGCTTTACCATTCGATTTAGGATGGTATGGTGTAGATATGCGGTGGTGTACTCCATATTTCCTCATAAGCGATTCAAAACTTTGGTTTATGAAATGGGTACCTCTATCACTTATCATGACTCTAGGACATCCAAATCTACAAAATATATCATCAAGAAACTTAACAACAACCTTAGCATCATTCGTCGGGGTTGCAATTGCTTCAACCCACTTTGAAACATAATCTACGGCTACTAAAATATAAGTTTTACCAAAAGAATGGGGAAAAGGTCCCATGAAATCTATCCCCCACACGTCGAAGACTTCAACTTCTAACATGTTCGTGAGAGGCATCTCATCTTTCCTTCCTAAATTCCCGGTTCTTTGACATTTGTCACAACTAATAATAAACGAACGAACGTCCTTAAACAACGTAGGCCAAAAGAATCCACATTCTAATATCCTAGCAACTGTTTTACTAACGTCGTTATGCCCTCCATAAGAGATTGAATGGCATTCTAACATTATAGACCCGTATTCATTTTCGCTAACGCATCTCCTAATCATACCATCACCACAAGTTTTGAACAAGAAAGGATCTTCCCAAAAATACTATTTAATATCGGAAAATAATTTTTTCCTTTGATGGAAACTTAACCCTTCTGGAACAACGTTAGCTGCGAGATAATTGGCTATATCCGCACACCATGGTGACATGACACTTTTTATCTGATAGAAATATTCATCAGGGAAATCATCTCGTATACCGATAGTTTCACCGATAGGACCGTTTTCATCTTCAAGTCTTGATAGATGATCGGCGACAAGGTTTTCTACTCCCTTTTTGTCTTTAATTTCTATATCAAATTCTTGTAATAACAAAACTCATCTAATCAAACGCGATTTTGCATCTTTTTTAGCAAATAGATACCTTAAAGCTGCGTGATCGGTATATATAATAACTTTAGATCCTAGTAGATACGACCTAAACTTATCACATGCAAAAACTATCGCTAGTATTTCTTTTTCGGTTGTGGTATAATTTAACTGTGCACCGGACAGTGTGTGACTGGCATAATAAATAACATAAAGTTTCTTATCCTTCCTTTGACCTAAAACACATCCTACGGCTAAGTCACTTGCATCACACATGATTTCAAAAGGTAAATCCCAATCGGGTTTAACAATTATGGGTGCACTGACTAAAGCTGCTTTCAATGTTTCAAAAGCTTTAACACAATCTTTATTAAAATCAAAGATTGAATCTTTCATGAGCAAATTAGTAAGTGGTTTGGATATCACAGAAAAGTTTTTTATAAATCGTCTGTAAAAACCTGCATGTCCTAAAAATGATCTTACTCCCTTAACAATAGTTGGAGGGGGTAATTTATCTATCACTGAAGTTTTTGCTCTATCCACTTCTAATCCTTTTTCAGATATTTTATGACCTAAAACAATTACCTCGTCAACCATGAAATGACATTTCTCCCAGTTTAAGACTAAATTCGTCTCTTCACATCTAGACAATACTTTATCTAAGTTTCCTAAACATGCATCAAAAGAATCTCCATAAACTGAAAAATCATCCATAGACAATACTTTATCTAAGTTTCCTAAACATGCATCAAAAGAATCTCCATAAACTGAAAAATCATCCATAAAAACTTCCATGATATCTTCAATGAAATCGTTAAAAATTGCAGTCATGCAACGTTGAAATGTTGCTGGTGCATTACATAGACCAAAGGGCATTCTCCTATATGCAAAGGTTCCATAAGGACATGTGAAGGTTGTTTTATCTTGGTCATCCGGGTAAATATAAATTTGAAAGAATCCAGAACAACCATCGAGAAAACAATAAAAAGCATGACCAGCTATCCTTTCGATCATTTGATCGATGAAAGGTAGAGGAAAATGATCTTTCCTAGTTGCTTTATTTAGGTTCCTATAATCTATATAAACCCTCCAACCGGTGGTGGTTCGCGTAGGTATTAATTCACCTTCTTCATTCCTTACAACAGTTATGCCTCCCTTTTTAGGTACACAATGGATTGGACTAACCCATTCACTATCCGAGATAGGATAAATGATTCCATTATCTAAAAGTTTAGTAATCTCATTTTTTACTAATTCTTTCATGTTCGGATTTAAGCGTCTTTGCCTATCCGCTTTAGGTGGCTTATCTTCTTCTAAGTGAATTCTGTGCATTACAATACTAGGATTAATTCCTTTCAAGTCTGAAATTTGCCATCCCATACTTCCTATCCTATTTCTAACAACTTCTTTCAATTTTTCTTTTTGATCATTAATTAACTTGTTAGAGATAATTATAGGTAGGGAATCGCCTTCGCCTAAGAAAGCGTACCTCAAATGGTTTGGTAACTCTTTAAGTTCTAATTTAGGGGGTATTACAATTGAAGGCGGAATTGGTCCATCTTCTCGAATCAAAGGCTCTAGGTCCTTATCTTCTAATTCTTCTCCCATTATAGGTTCTATTATTTCTTCTTTTTGAACAATGTCATTGACACATTCTTCAACCAAGTCTAGTTTCATACAAGCGAATTCCTCCATAGGATATTTCATCGCTTTGTTCATATTAAACTCGATCTTATCTTCTCCTATCCTTAAAACTACTTTTCCTTCCGACACATCGACTAATGCATGTCCCGTGTTCATAAACGGTCTACCAAAAATTAGCGGACAATTAACGTCATATGCAAAGTCTAATATAACAAAATCGGTGGGAAAAATAAATTTGTCAACTTTAACTAAAACGTCCTCAATTATACCATATGGTCTCTTAGTGGTTTGATCCGCTAATTGCAAAACCATATTGGTACGTTTAATATCTTCTTCTAAACCTAACTTATTAAAAATAGACAACAACATTAAGTTTATACTCGCTCCTAAATCACAAAGACAACTTGGGAATTCAATATCTCCCAATTTACACGGAATAGTAAAACATCCGGGATCTTTGAGTTTGGTGGGCAAATTTCTTGACACTATTGAACTACAGTCCTCAGTTAGTGAAATGGATGAAATTCATTCCCAACTAATCTTCTTTGAAATTAAATCTTTTAAGAACTTACCATAGTTAGGAATTTGCGTAATCGCATAAATAAACGTCAAATTAATATGCAAATTTTTAAGTTTGTCCAAAAATGTTAAAAGCTGTTTGTCATAGTCCTTATTTCGGACTTTGTGTGGAAAAGGTGGTTTGGGTACAAATGCTTTTGTACTTGAGTCAATTGGTGAACTTTTTGCACTTAATGTATCTTCTTTGGATTTTGGTAAATCAGTTCCTTGTAAAGTTGAGTCTTCGGGCATTTCCGGACCTAAGTAATTTTTTCCTGAACGAAGAGTGATAGCCTTTACATGCTCTTTCAGATTTTCTTCTGTATGGCTGGGAAGACTTCCCTCTTTTCGGGATGGAATTGATTTAGCAATTTGTCCAATTTGAACCTCCAAATTATGGATGCTAGATGAGTGGTTTTTAATAAGCTGGTCGAATTTATTTTCGATCCGTTTAAAACCATCGTCGTGATTACTTATTTTTTCACCGATAGCATCTATAAATTTGTCGATTTTAGAAGATAAAGTGCTAATCGTATCTCTTGATTGATTTTGATAATTGTTGGTATGATTTTGATTAGCATTTGCATTATTATTATTATCTTTCCAATTAAAGGTAGGATGATTCCTCCATCCAGAATTATAAGTACTAGAATAAGGATTATTAGTATGGTTTTGCCCTTGGACAAAATTTACCTGTTCGACCTCGCTCATACCTTCATAATCCACATCCGTTTGGACTAGATTACCATTGGCATCGCATGGTACCATAAACCTATCAATTTTGTGCGATAAAGCAAAAAATTGAGCTTGTAACATTGCGACTGGATCAAGATTCACTATACCTTTAACTGACGATGTGTTTGAGGATGATGGTTTCGCCACCGGTATGTGTCCATGTTCCGCGGGCCACATACTGCTGTTGATTGCCATTTCCTCCAAAAGTTCTCTTATTTTGGCTGCTGTTTTCTTCATAAATAATCCTCCCGACATAACATCTAATGAACCTCTAGTTGTAGGATTTAATCCATTATAAAATGTTTTCATTAGAAGTGCATCAGGCAATTGGTGGTGTGGGCATAAACGTTGAAGTTCTTTAAAACGTTCCCACGCCTCATAAAGAGTTTCATTATCATTTTGAGAAAAAGATGTTAACTCTTTTATGACTCTTGCGGTTTTTGCTAAAGGAAAATATTTTGACAAAAATGCTTGGGTAGTTGGTCCCAAGTTTCAAATGTTGCGCCTGACATAGAAGTTAACAACTCTTTGGCTCTATCCTTCAAAGTGAAAGGAAAGAGGCGAAGTTTGATTGCTTCGGCGGTCACATCTGTTATTTTAAAAGTGTTGTAAATTTCTAAGAAATTTGTCAAGTGGGTGTTAGGATTTTCGTTAGGTAACCCATAAAATGGTACATTATTTTGCAATATATTAAGCAAAGTTGGCTTAATTTCAAATTGGTGTGCGTTTATTTGGGGTCTAACTATGCTATTTGTTACACCGGCTACTCCTAGCCTAGCGTAATCCATAAGTGTTGCCATATTTTTTGGATGTGATTCTGAATTTTGTTTTTTCTTTATTTTTCTTGTCTCTCTTTTTCTTTTTAATTGTCTTTTCAATTTCTGGTTCAATTGGGTTTGGTGCAATGCCTGAACTTCGAGAACTGCGCATGAACTTGAAATTTTCGCACGAACCGAAACTACCTTCAAAACAGAATTTGAAAAATAAATATCTTAGTAAATAAAAATAAATAAAATATAAAAGTTGTATAAACCCAGATTCGAAATAAAACACGAAAAATATAAAATTTTGTTAAAAAATTTGGCGTTCCCCGGCAACGACGCCAAAAACTTGTTGAGCGATTTCCGCAAGTGCACGGTTTTGCTTGTAGTAATAAAAAAATATCGATCCCACAGGGAACGTTTTTCAACAAAAACTTATTTAAGTGCAATTTAAATACGATTTAAGGTTTATAGAAATAGATAATCGTTATTTGAAATTGGTTTTGAAATTGATAGAATAAGAATTAGGCTAGAATATGTAGAATGTTAGAAATCAATTCTGTTTTGAATATGAATTACGAAACAGAAACGTTTAGTGTTTAAAATAAGATAATAATTGTATTCGTTTGCATTAAGCAAAAAAAACAACTTTGAACTTTGTATAAACTATGAAAATGCAATAACGTAAACTCCTTCAATTAAAAGGCTTTGAACCACAGACAATCTTCCTACGGTCGGTATAGATTGCTACCTTAACCAAATTAATTCTCGATCATTCTCAGAAGTGCTACATAAAAATTTATTGAATTGCATGAACTTTATTAGATGAAGTATGAATTTGATACAAGTTTACAGAGAATAAAAAGCATGGAAGCATTCAAACGACATGAGAGTTCCGGGTCGTCAATCCTTTCCTCATACCTCGTTAGAGTTTGTCAGGCTCGTGGGTCGAATCCTCTACTTAATCTTCTCGCTGAATCTTCGGAATTGAGACGGGTACTTCTACTACCAAAATGTAAACTAATATTTAACTGATCTTAATCTAAATCTAATTGATACTGTGTTTGTAATTAGTTGGTAAACAATGTGTGTACATCAGATTGTTTTTACAAAATTAAACTTCTAACTCTGAATCGTTTTTGACTCAGAATTCCTACATAAATTATGTACTAAATCTTTTCTTCAATATATCTTCAACTCTAAAATCAACTCCTATTTATGGTTGTTGAAGAGTCGAGTCTAGCGGATGTGTCTGCTGTGAAGAGACGTTTCTATCCAATCGAACGGACGCGTATCTTTGAAATCGGACATGTGTAAATTGTGCTGCCTGAAAATCTGAAGTTACCGAGAATGGAAATTCTCAGCCGTGAATAGGGAAGCAGTTTTAAGTGTTCAGAACGCAAAGGAGGAAGAGCTGGGCGACGCGTGTCGCGACCGTGAATGGGGAATCTCGATCGCGACACGGGATGTTTGTCTTGTCTCTGACTTCGTTCCTCGTCTTCGTTTCGGTGCGTTTGATTTTCGTCGTCTTTGACTCCATTTGTAGGGTTTTTCCTTCGTTTCTGACCTCTTTTCATTCCTATTTGGATTTTACCAAATATTTAGGTACCTTGCATGAAAGAAACATATTCGGACGTAACAGTATGCTAAATAGATATAATCAGCACGAATTCATAGCAAAACTGAGGTAAATATTGATGATATTTTAGGTATATTTTGGGCTTAACAGAAAGTATGCCGCTAAAAGAAGGAAGTGGGAAAGAAGGTGGTATAGTAGACAGTTACGGATCTTACTGGCTGGCAACTAGATCTACTTAGGGCGGTTATAGAACTTCTTGGACTGACTGGAACTTACCAAGAACGTGGGTAGTTACTACATGAAAGGAAGTGAGAATCAACGTTTATTGGCTCAAGAGGAAGAAATGGTATAAAGAAGAAAGAAATTGAAGGAGCAAGACACAACCAATCAATCAATCAAACACATAAACTAAGCAGAATTCATACAATTCTCCAAATGGACTTTAGCTACATCTACAACTTTAGTTAATTTACTTTTTATTCAACTTTCCATTTGTAAGTTCTAGCTCTAGTCCCCTCGTTATTCATTTTTCAATCTTATTCATTTTTACCTTTGTTGACATTATTTTCAGTATAGTTATAATCAGTCTTCTAGATTCAACTACGAACTTTAGGTTTTTTTCATGTCCTTTAAGTCTTTTACGCAATCTTTTGATTAGAGGTTAGATCTAATTTACGTTTTGTAGTTTTTCCACAAAATTACTACACACTCGTACACCAATCACCAAAGGCGTTAAACAATTATATATTTTTTTTATTTAAATAAACTTAAAAATAAAATTTTATTTTTATGGGCAAACAAAATTATGTTTCTTAAAAAATGTTAAATTGTGCGACTTGTTAACCATTAACAACAATGTTATCAGGCTCGAACTGGACCGACCAGTTCCACCGGTCGAATTGAGAATCGGCTAAGAATCTGGTCCTTACTTCTCTCTCAACAAACCGGAAAGACCCGGGTTGAACTAGGACCCGTCAATCCGGCTGAAAACTGCTATATAGACCCACGTTTTTAACTTTTTTTAATAGAAATTAACTTCTTTTTTTTTCAATACAATGACTAAACAATAAAAAGGTAAAAACTAACCAAAACATAAAAACTAAAAAGTTTCAAATATACACTTCCTTAAAATTAAAAAGTAAAAAACTTTTGAAAGAAGTTCATGATTCTTTATGCCTACGATAATCGTGTTTTTTTTTATAGAAAAACATTTCTTTTGAAGCTTCAAATGCATATTGTTTTGAAATAAGTTTATTGTTGAGATTTGAAATACCCTTATTATTATAATTGTTATAAATATAAATATAATATATATATATATATTATTTATTTATTTGTTATATCATCTGGTCCGATCAATTCGAGTCAATCAGTCCGATCAAATAACTTCCAACCAAAATATAACTCTGATTTGATGTCCGGTCATGATTATGATAACATTGGTTAACAATATACTATAATTTTTTTATTAAATTTAATAAACGAAAGAGAGTCAAATTTTGATTAATGGACGAGATTCGTATATTTGGAAATCACATTTCCATTCCTACATTAAATTAGATTAACCAAACAAATCAACTATTCCCATTCCCTTCCTTACCATAGCACCTTCTAATCAGTTTATAGTTATTAACATTTGGGTGACATTTCTTTTTTCCAAATTTGTGTAGTTTTACATAAATTAATACATTACTATTATTTTTATATTATTAACATTGGGAGGCTAATTTCAAAGTATTATAATGCCAAGATAAAGAGTTTTTTTTAATGAAGAAATGATAAAGAATAATATTAAAAATCACAATTTATTCATGATAATAAATAATTTATACAATACTTTTTTTTTTATCATTGTTAACCTATAGCTATTTTATCTATTCTTTTATAAATTTTTAACCAAAAAATATCTTAATTTTTAAGATATTTATAATGTGATATATTTATTATTTTTTATCTACCTGTTTATATCGAATATAACAATTAAAAAAATAAAAATAGTAATAAAAGATAAAAACCAATGATATGTTTTTAAAAAAAACTAAATGTGTTTGGCGAGAGAAATAATAAATTATTTATGCTACTTTTAATGTCTCTTATCTACTGCTATTAGCTAAAGATGGATCGATCCCATTTTGCTCGGACAAATGTAGTTAGAAGTTTAATCTTATTTATTATTATTCGCTCCCATGACTTTTAAGTTGAAATTTTCAAACGTTTGTTTATGAAAGTAAAGTGTGTATATATTAAAGTAAATGGTAATTATGATATAGAGAAAGAGAGTAGGAGCAGGAACAGGAGAAAGGTGAGAAAGAGAACGCGTGTGAGACCCCACGTGCAGTGCAACCCACCCCCTCCTTTCCCACATCTTCTACTGACTAACGCAACCCGATTCTCATCCAAAACCCCCCCGCTTACTCGTAATCATCCTTGTCTTTTTTTTTGTAAAAAGAAGTATCTATTTTCATGATTATATTTATTTATTTTAATTCTAAAAATATTCCAAGAGGAGAGAAGATGAATTAGGGAAAAAAAATGCAAAAGAGGAAAAAGAAAAGATTGAATTCTCCACCAACTTTGTTGTTGTTCGATGAGCTCTTAGCAAGTCAACTGTTCCTCCTTCCTCCCTCGACGGAATTCTCAAAGTTTCTTTTCTCCTTTCCGCTAGAATAACCATAATAAACAAACTTAAACACTCACAGCAAGTCTTAGTCAATATTCACAAAGTGGCTCATTACTCTCTTTCACTTCGATTTGGTAATTTCAGATCAATCTTTCCTTTTCTGATCCTTTTTTTAGTGTGTTTTTGAAGCTATTTTTGACTTTTTTTTTTTTTTTTTTTAATGCGTTGAATCTTAAAATCAGGTGTAAAATGCAGACTTCAATATATGCAGTCAAAGGCAGCGGTAGTAGTTTAAACGTTGGTTTTGAGTCTCAAAAACGGTGGAGACTTCTTGCTCCTGGTAGTCTCGGTGGTGGTTTTAGGAAAAGAAGCTCTGTAATAGTGTCCTCTTTGAACGAGAACGGTTGCATGAGTGCCCATACTAATTGCTTTGGATTGCGGAGCGTCGATTCCGTTTCTATGGGAACCGAGCTCGTGCGAACTGCTTTTTCAAGGTCCCGTTCGGTTAAAGCTATAGCATCCGGTGAGTTGGTCTGAATCTTGATTTCTTCCTTAGATATTTTGTTGTTTGGAATTTCAATTGACGGTTGCAGTGATCTTATGAGTGACATTTGGAATATTCGATTCCAGGTGGAGATATTGAGGAAGCCGCTCCTATGAATCCGCATAAAAAGTCTACTGGGACTGTTTTGCCATTTGTCGGTGTTGCGTGTTTAGGAGCGATCTTGTTTGGTTACCATCTGGCGTATGTCTAAAGGACTACTCTAAATTATTCTTTGTTTACCTATATTTTGCGCCTTAGTCAATTGTACCGTATTTGCTGTTCTCAAATTTTTGTTTGTCATGGATTTAAGATCGTCTTGGTGGTGTCTACTGCTATTGAATTATTTAAGTATTAGGCTCACATTTCTTTGCTGCTTCAGGGTGGTGAATGGTGCTCTTGAGTATCTTGCCAAGGATCTTGGAATTGTTGAAAACACTGTCGTACAGGGTAAGATGAAACGGAATTGAGATGCCCGAATTTGCTTTCATGTGCTCTCTCATTTAATTGGTTGAGCCATAACATGCATTGATTACTTGAACAACTTGAACAGCAGAGAATGCATAGATAAAGCTTAACAGTAATAGTGTTGGCAAAATTGGTATAAACAGCAGAATGTTATTTTTTTCTCCTAAGGCCAAGAAAATAGGTGAATTGATATATCCAATCTTGTTCATCAAGGATTTTTTTTTTTTTTTGAAAAATAGTGTTATTCAGAAGTTTTCTAGCAACATACAAGATTACAATTGGTTATCTCTTTCTTCATCTTCTTTTTTGCTTACAGTATTAGCCGTTAATTATCATTAACATCGTTTGTGGTTCTCCATGTTGCAACATTGAGCAGGATGGGTTGTTAGCACACTACTTGCTGGTGCCACTGTTGGTACATTTACCGGTGGAGCATTGGCAGACAGGTTTGGCAGAACAAGAACATTTCAATTAGATGCCATTCCTCTCATAATGGGAGCATTTCTCACGTATGTCCTTTCTCGCTGTGTTTTTGGTTCTGAAATTCTGATCTATCATACTCCCCCCAAAACTAAAATCTTTTACCTTATTTTTCAGTACCACAGCACGGAGTGTTCAGACTATGATAATTGGCCGTCTACTTGCTGGTATAGGAATTGGAATATCCTCTGCTATTGTGCCACTTTACATATCTGAGGTTGTAGTTTATCTCAAAAGTCAAAACTGATGTTACTGCTACTATGGATTGTCCACAAGAGCTAATGCACTAACAGTTATTGCTTTGGTCAGATCTCACCAACTGAAATTCGTGGTGCACTGGGGTCTATAAACCAACTTTTCATCTGTATTGGGATTCTTTTGGCAATGGTGGCTGGATTACCATTAGCAGGAAATCCTTCATGGTATGTCTAGCTTGGATCTTTTGTTCCTGTTCCATGCTTGATTTTCTTATGCAAAGTCAACAACTCAACATATATCGTTATTTCTCTTTGCAATGCTGCTCTTAGTATTATATATAGTTCTGGTTCCTAAGGCCACCATCTGTTGACTTTATATACTTACACCAAAATTCTTGAAAATGGCATACCAAATTTGGCCTGATTCCGATTCATTTGTTGCTGCATGCAATTTGATATAGCACTCTGGCTAAGTTGTTGTGGGGGAGAAAAAGCTTTGGGGACTTTTCTCTTTTCAAAATAGTTTTACTTGGAGATGCTCATTGAGTTGGATAGGCATCATAGGTTTTGGAGATTAACATGATCTTCTGCCATGGTGTAAAGCCTATATGCAGGCTGGAAATTTTGTTATCCTAATGATGATTTTGTGAAACATAGGAAGAGTCAATCTATGTTTTTTTTTTGTCTTAGAAAATCTGTCCCCCAAATCAGCATAAAATTGTACTTTTCTGTTCAAAGTTGTTTGTCAAGAAGTGGATGATCTGAATATTGAAGCCAAGTTTAGCCCCAGCGAGCAGGATAGTTTAAATTCTTTTCTAAGAAAGTCGGAGAAAAGCTTACATCTACAATGTCATTAAGTTGATGCAGTCTTAGTTGGAGGTTCTTGATGAAAATTTACTACTTTATGGGACAAGTACATAATTTATGAGGTTAATATGGAAATTATATTTAATTGTCGCACGAGTCTCTATTGCCATATGGTGAGCAACAGCTAGATAGGAACAATTATGGGTTGGAAGTGTAGGAATTCATGTTTCAGCTCTCAGCTGAAGGAATGGCAGCGAACAACAATTAGGAATATTGAGGATTAATGATATCATGATCTGGATGGACCTCATGAATTTTTAAGTGCCCGTCTGTTTCCATTTTTTGGAACTGCTTTTTGCCTTTTATGTCTAAACTGGATACAAAAAGCGTTTGGTAAAAATTCGAAACAACTGCTTTTTAGATAAAAATCAACTAATATCTGCTGCCTATCCGTAACAGCAAACAGGAGCACCTGAAACAAACGGGCCCTAAATCTTGTGAAGGTTATGAAGTATTAAATTTTTTAATGTTAGATTAATTTATGGTCTTGGTTAAATTCTACCAGCTTCTAGAAATGACCAATTGAATGTTCAACTCATGACAGACTATATACAAGATGATATTAAATATGGATAAGTTTTAGTGAAGTGTTTTATGTTTTAATCTTTTTTTTTTGTCAATATGAAGCATTGGAAAATAGAATGGAAGAGGAAGTGAAGTATTGATAAAAAAAAAAACGAGAAAGGAAAAGTAATAATCCCTTTTCTTGCTAGCATTCAAAATAGAAGTTTATCTTGCATGCTAAATACAAATTCTTTTCTAAATGATCATTTGTGATGATTTTATGTGGATTATTTACTAGGTTTTGAAATGAAGCTGTCACACACAGAGCATATGTATTAAGATAGCTTGCAGGTGGCTACTTATTTTTAAAATTATATTACTCTCATTCGTGTATGACATCTTGCTTCTTTAAGTCGTTATTTTTTCCATGGAGATATATATATGTATATATGTGTATATATATATATATATTTTTTTTTTTTTTTTTTTGACTTCTCTCTTTTTATGCTGCCTATTAGGTGGAGAACAATGTTTGGTATTGCAGTTGTCCCCGCTGTCCTATTGGTACTGGGAATGTCATTTTCTCCCGAAAGCCCTAGATGGCTTTTTCAGGTTATCTCTCATTTAAGCCTTTGGATATTTATTTTAATGTTTCTTCTCGCAATCATGTTTAGATTATTGTTCTTACTAACTACAATTTGTTTTGCAGCAAGGCAAAATTTCTGAAGCAGAGAAGGCCATAAAGACACTTTATGGAAAAGAAAGAGTTTATGAGGTTATGCAAGACTTGGCAGCTGGAGGTCAGGGTTCTGGTGAGCCAGAAGCAGGATGGTTTGATCTATTTAGCAGCCGCTATTGGAAAGGTATCTGTAACAGTTATGGAGTTTGTTTCTTGCTTCATATTTAAACTGTGGATTGTTTGTTGAACAGAAAGTTTTAGCAGATGATATAATTGTCTCATGTGTTGAAATTTGTTTTCACTTCAAGGTCTTCAATGTTCCTAAATTTTAAATGCTTAACTGCAAATATCTTTATTTTACTTAATTATTGATGCATTGGTAAATGGACCACATAAACACATCTGACATGAGGTTTTGTTGAACTTGTAATTATTTGATTCTTAATATTAGTAATGCTGAGATGATGAATAATAACATATTAATTAATATTTATCACTGACGTTTGAAAGAAGGTTCAGCAAAAGCAAAATATTAGTCTACCAAATGCTAGGATATTCTAGAATATTATTAGCTTAAAAAAATATAAAATAAGAGTGTTACCGATATATAAGCTTGTGGTTATAGGTTGTTATAGTTTATTTCATAACCGACAAAATTAAGTATAAATAGGTGTTTGGGTTTGTGAATGTGCAGAGAAAATAATTGAAGCGAGGTGGTGAGTTTGTGTGCAGCAAAATTAATTGAGTAGCAAGGGGGTGTATAAGTGAAATTTGTATCTATGTTCTATACAAATTTTAATTCAATATTAACTAAATAATTTATTATCAATTAAGTCATCCATATTCAACAAGTGCTATCAGAGCAGACGGTTAGGGACCTGTCATCGAGTGCTTTAGGACTTTGCGATATATAAGTTTGTGGTTATAGGTTGTTACAGTTTGTTTCACAACCGACAAAATTAAGTTTAAATAGTTGTTTGGGTAGTGAGGTGGTGAGTCTTGTGTGCAGCAAAATTAATTGAGTCATCCTCTATACAAAATATTAACTAAATAGTTTATTATCAATTAAGTCATCCATATTCAACAAATGGTATCAGAGTAAACGGAGTAAACGGTTAGGGACATGTCATCGAGTGCTTTAGGACTTTGCGATCCGGATCATGGTGGTACGAGGTATTGTTAACATGCAGTCCGAGACGGTAAAAATTATTAGTCCGGAGCCATACTTGGTTGATTAAAGTTGATAACCAAGTCATCATAGCCAATATGTGTATCTCGGTGAGTACTTTTGAAAAACTTAATAATAATAATTATAGTACTTGGAATACTCGTATGCAATTTTATCTGTTTGGTCAAGATTTATGAGAGAAAACACTTGAGGCCTTCCAATAAAGAGGATGACAAGGGAGTTTCCCAAAAAGAGCCACCAGCTTCGTGTGAGATGTTACCAATCAAGAGAGAGGTTGGAGTATAAACATCAAGCGGTGACTGAGACGACGCCACTAAGGGGGAAAGTGGGACATGCACACGCTGCCACTAAAGACGTTGGTGGAAATGTAACCAAAATCACCATGCAAAAGGCTGCCACCTAAGAGAGTGGTGAACTCTAGACCATCAATAATAAGGAAGAGGTTGCCACCAAAATGAAAGGTGGAGCCTAAGACAATAGGCCCATCAAAAGAGTTGTCAAGGTGTAGCAACTAGAGGGGAAAGTGGAGCAGAAGGAAAACATGTCTAAAGGTGGCCTTTTATGTCGAGAAAAGGTAAGCAAAGTTTTTACAACAAACAAAAAAGACTAAGAGGGGCAAAGCATCAAGGAGCTGATGCTACTTGAAGCTTAGTCAAGAGCTTGAGCAAATTGACTAAGCTAAGGATGGCTTTCCAATATTGGCTAGAGGCTGATGACAACCAATGCAAACATGCGTAAGGCCACATAGATCGATCGAGACAAACAAGGAGTCACGTTCCTAACAAGGGGGGAAAACTTGATCATGTCATAAGCAATCAAGAAGAGCATGAGCATGCCATGTCTTGCAAGGAAAGGCAAGATAATAGGAGCTGGCAGAAGTCAACAAGAAAACAAAGACCTAATCTTAAGTATGCTAAATGTAGTGATCGAAGAAGCTATGATAAAAGGAGCCTACAACATATGAAGAAGCATCATCTAGTAAGGAGTGGATAAAGGCTATGGAAGAAAAATTCGAAATGCAATGTGGGATGGCAAGCAAGTACGAGGTATTAAAAGTTGGTGCCGAGTATTAATTAATGTCCATCACCGACGACTGAAAAGCAAAAGATTAGTCTACCACTTACTAGGATATTCTAGAATATTATTAGCTTAGAAAATATAAAAATAAGATTGTTACAGATATATAAGTTTGTGGTTATGGATTGTTTCACAACGGACAAAAAATAATTATAAATAGGTGTTTGGGTTTGTGAATGTGTAGAGAAAATTATTGAAGTGAGATGGTGAGGAGTGAGTATGTTATGTTTTGTACTAATTTCAATTCAATCCTAATTAAATAATTTATTATCAATTAACTCCTGCATATTTAACATAAGAAAAGTTGGGCTAGTCAAACTGCGTTCCGGCTTAAACATTTAAGGCTCAGCCCTTTTAGATATTATGGCTTCAAAATATAGCGCTTTCACTTGTAAAGGACCTAAATGAAATTTGAAGGTATATTCTTAAGATGGTCCTGCACTTTGGTTACTGTATTATTTTTATTTTACTATATTTTTGTTCCATCTAACTAGCATTCTGCCATGCAGTCGTGAGTGTGGGTGTGGCACTTTTCTTCTTCCAACAGATGGCAGGGATAAATGCTGTGGTGTATTATTCTACTGCTGTGTTCCGCAGTGTTGGAATTGCATCTGATGTTGCAGCAAGTGCACTTGTTGGGGCAGCAAATGTCTTTGGTATTTGATTTGTTTTCTTTCTTTCTTGCTGAGAGGGATGGAAAATTGAAGGTTCTTTTAACATTATTGGCCTCTTCCAGGAACAACTATTGCGTCATCTTTAATGGACAAACAAGGACGTAAGAGTCTCCTGATTACAAGTTTTTGTGGAATGGTATGTTTATGAAATGCCTTCAGCAGTTTACTTATATTTTCAGAATAGTATTTCTCTGGTCGAGCATGTATCATAAAAGCCTTTTTAGATTACCTTCTTCAGTCATTTTGGTTTTACAAACTTTTACATTTTATCCCAACAGCTTTGTTGCTGAAAATTCAAGTTTTTAATTTATTTTATTCTGTTGTAATTTTTATTTGGGTTCTACTCTTGATATAGCTGCCTATCCTCAATGTGGTCATTTCTTATTCATTCCCATGTGCATTTTGCTTGTATAGGCTGCTTCCATGTTGCTGCTTTCCTTGTCTTTCACTTGGAAGGTTCTGGCACCGTATTCTGGCACCCTTGCTGTTCTTGGAACTGTTTGGTAAGATACGAATTTTCGTTCATGGACTAGTGAAAGCTCCTGGAGTTTATGGTTATTTTTCTTTTGGCTGATAACACTTAAACATCTTTAATCTCAAATGCAGCTACGTGTTGTCTTTTTCACTTGGTGCTGGGCCTGTGCCTGCTCTTCTTCTGCCAGAAATATTTTCCTCCAGAATCAGAGCGAAAGCTGTTTCTTTATCCATGGGCATGCATTGGGTAAGTCATGAAGAAGAAAATTTCCATGCTAAATATAAGAGGCTTTACTTAAACGAAGAAAATTATGTTAGAAGAATTTGATGGCTGGCACTAGAATCTAGTGGGTAAATTTTGATCTATATCCGCTGAAATTAGCAGTAAATGCCAATTTAGTCGTTAGACCTTAATTTGTCAGTTAAATGTAAAAGCTCATTTAGTTAAAAAGTGCTGAAATCTTGTCAGATTGTCACTGAAAAGTGATGTGCACATTTTAATTGGACTTTTTAATGTCGTAAAATGATCTTAATATTAGAATTGGAGTAAAATATTCTAGCTTATCCCCTAACTGTTAGAATTTGACAACACATAAAAATATAATACCTTAAATAAAAATAAGTAAAAGTGATGTACACATTTTAATTGAATCTCTTAATGTTGTAAGATGATCTAATATTAGAAAGAATTGGATTAAAATATTCTAGTTTATTATCAAACTGTTAGAATTTGACAACACATAAAAAATACCTTCAGATAAAATATAAAAATGAAGAAAAAACTTAGTTAAAAAGTGCACAATATATTTCAATGCTAATTTGGTCAAATTTTGGCTAAAAGAATATACATTACATTTGTTACAAGTTGAGACATTTCTATGTTGTATCTGTACCAAGTATTTTCATGTTACATTTATGCAAGTTCTCAAGTATTTTTAGCTAGAGGCGCAAATTTGATTTAGTGCTAAGTTCAAGGGCATGAATAAGAAAGCATTAGGCAAGTTAGCAATTACCTGGACAATAATAGAACGTGACTACAGTTCAGATCAAAATCAAATAACCACTTGGCTAATGTAATCAATGTATTTGTCATGTAAAACCATATTTATGCTAGTCGTAATTGATTCGTGATAGTAAAATTGATGGAAGCTGTGAATTCAATTGTGTATAATAACACTTGGTTTTGTTTGGCAACAGATCTCGAATTTTTTCATAGGTCTCTATTTCTTGAGCGTTGTAAACAAGTTTGGGATCAGCACTGTCTATTTGGGATTTTCAGCTATCTGTGTTCTTGCCGTTTTTTACATAATAGGAAATGTTGTGGAAACAAAGGGAAAATCCTTGGAAGAAATCGAGCGAGAGCTTAGCCCTTTATCTTGATCGCATATAGATACTCCTCGAAAGTTCACGTGCTAATAATTTCTGTGATACGAGATCCCCCTTATGATTTTTTTTTTTTTTTTGGTTTCCCCCCCCCCCCCCCCCCCCCCCCTCTAATGAGGCTTTTCTTCTTGAGCCCCGTATTCCTTCGAAATGTTGAAATGTTGAATTAGTTGCAATCAGCTGTTAGAGAACTATCATTATTACCACTTGTGTAATCGTGAAACTGAAAGCAACACAAATTTTGGTAGTTCAATCTAAATCATAATGTTTTCAAGAGTTTCTTTGGTATGATTCTTGGTCGAATTTCATGTATATATATTGAAGAGGTGGTGTAATTGTAACAAGGATCAGATGCAAAATAGGCGTTTTTGGTTACAATATCCAGGAATTCCCTCTTAAACCCCAGGAAGCATGAATTGGATATGTAATGGAGGTAATTGAAAGGCAGATGGTGTATTACTTCTAACTTCTTAAGTATTCAAATTCAAATACTCTCTCAAGTATTCAAGTTCAAACACTCACTAATGGCAGCCGTAAAAGATGCAGAAATAACTCATAATAATTACTATCTTAATTTTTCTCAGGGTGAATTGCAATACTTGCTTGAGAAGCATGTTTATATTTTTAGATCGACTACAACACTGCTAAACTAGACATTTTTATTGTCTACTTTCTGAAAATACATTTAATATATATATTATCACTTGACACCATTTATACTTCATTTCTTATCCTTTATGCAATTCAATTTCATACCTCAATGAAAGGTTCAAACTCTTCATGTAAACTATTGCGGAGGATTTTTTTTGCGCTGTTCCACAATTGTTTGAATTGTGAAAATGATATGATATTTTTTACTGTTTTCTTTAATTTGTTTTGACAATGTGTTTGTTTATCAACACTAGCAATATGTCAACCAATCATGTTTTGTGTGCGATCACGTGGAACGGCCAATGGAAAATAGAAGGAAAAGCCATGACATACGTGAGAATAAATCGAAGTTGCTTCGACTTTCAACAAAAGTCAACTTCGAGTTTTTACAAGAGTCTACACTTTTACACGTGTTGATTCAACCTCATTTGACCTACATATGGCCACGTAAATAAGTTACGATCCAAACAAAATTCTTGACTTAGTAGTACCCATTGTTGATTCCAACGATGGTCAATGCTTCATAGAGTATTGCTCAATGAATATAACCGATGCAATATGTTACTTTTGAATCGTGAATAATATATGCACAACTACCGCGAGTTATGAAGAAGAAGAATGTGAGGACGAGTAACCTCCCGAAAGACATTATACGTCCAAACCCTGTGTCAGTTCAATCAAGTTGTGATCTCACCGTTGAAGTTGACACTCATCAGCTAGGCAAAGAAAAGATCATGAATTTCAACCTCACATCCAACCTTGATTTAGTTGATATAATCGAGAATCCATTTTTTGATCCCAAAGAAATTATATATGAAGAAATTATTTGGGGTCCTTATAACCCCAATGATGATGATGGTGATGATGAAGAACAACCTATTCGGCAGAAACAACCTCATCGTCAAGGTGTTTCCGAAATAAATACACGACCAGACCATGTCCAATTAAGTATCTATTAAGAAATACTGGTCCATTTCGATGGTTGCCAAAGGTCTATGATGCACTTATGATTCCTATGGTACCTAGTGCATCAAAAGAGGTGATCAGTTTAAAGGTACATGATATATTCTCGAGTATCCAAACTTGTACAAAAGTTCAAATCAATTAAACTATGTTGGTACCAATCTAAATTCAACAACATATATAATCATACCTGAAATGCGTGTACTAACCCACTTAGTTGATATGGAATGAAGCTATCTCTCAATCTATTATTCTTCTTTAAATTACTTATCCTTTGCAAAAATTGCTTTCATATCACCAAATCTCAATTTAGTGATAAGTCCGAACTCCAAATCTCCAAATTTGAGTTCAACTCTTTTGACATTGAACCACATCTCTCTATGTTCCGATTTAAGTTAAGTAATCTCTATAGTTATTATATCATGACATCTGAGAGTAGATAATGATATGGTGTATAATGAAGATTGGGCCCCATATGGTTCTCAAAAGGCCATTAATCCATACTATTGGATCGGCCCATTAAGGGTCCTGGAGGCTTTTGACAAAAATAACAGGGATAAGTGGCCTTGGACCTCAAACACGCGCCAAAGCCATTTGGTACGGGAATTTAGATTCCAGACCAATATGGTGGTGACACGTGTATCCAAACTCATTTCCAAATATCTATAAATAGGAGTTCAATTCAAAGAAGAAGGGACACAATTCTATATATGCAAACTCATTTACATTCTCCCTAAACTTTGTATTCCCGTACTAATTTAGGCATCGGAGAGGATTCACCGGTCTCCGGCCCCCTATCTAACTGTTTTCTATCTTACAAGTCCCTGAAAGTTGTATTCAAGTACGTTGAGGATATTCCGATATCAGATAATGTGAACAGTTCCCTATCCACCAAATGTCCGAAAGAACTCCTTTTACATATTTCTATCTGATTTTTTTGACAATTTACTATTCACTTTCTTCATTACCTTCAAGTCAGCACTCATTATGATTAATGTCGTTGCATTCAAGTTAAAGGGATACTTGAATCATTTGATGCCTTTCAGGTCTAGAGGTACTCCTCTCTTTCTTCTCTTAGAATTTTTCTTAGAAGAATTCTTGGTTGAAACCTTCACATTATAGAAAAAATTGGCATTTAATGTAAGGGAAACAAGAAAACAAAACTACTTCGCAGTTAACCCAACTACGAAAATAAACAAGGTTAAAACATTTCGCAGTTGAAGCAACTGCAAAACATATGATTAAACTGCGAAGGCAATTGTTTTCACAATTCCTGCAATCCCTTCGCAGTGTATGCGAAGATACTTCTCCATTCAATTGTTTTCATAGTCATGAAAAACCTTCATTGCGGAGAAAATTCAAATGACTTGTATGGATTTCTTCTGTAATTGCTTCCACTGCGAAAGGTTTTCATAACTCTGAAACTATCGAGCTGCTGAAATAAGAGTATTTCTAACACATTCAATCATGCAAATACATTCTAAATAGGTTTTCAATGCATAACCATGCTACTAAAAATCATGTTAACCCTAAATTATACGAAAAACTATACCCTAAACCCTAGCAAATCCCTAAAATCACACGATTTCATGTTATTAGATGCAAGGAGATTGAATCTTACCATCTTTCCGACCTTTTCTATTGAATTTGATGCAAAAATCCATCGAAATTCGCAGCAGTTGTTCGCAGCAAAAATCTCATTCAAAGGTGTCTGTAGTTGCTTCGCATAACAACTTGTTCATGGTAATGATTCTACTACGGTGCCACAAATTCGCAAGCTGATCCTAAGTAATCGTTGTTGTTCATTGCATTCCGGAGCAACTACTTTGTTAGGATTGGAGAATTGTTGCGACTCTTCTGAATAGCCTGGATTCCCCCGTCGAGTCACTTTGAAAGTGTTTAGTTTGATAAGATGTGTTCTAATGAGTCTAAAAATATAAACAAACTTCTCAATTGAACCAGTTTTACAATTAACCCATTTTCTAATTTTTTTTTAATTAGATATGATTTTACCTTAACAGTAAAATTTATAATAATTTGAGCCCCTTCTCAAATATTTGCAATTTGCAATCAGTCGTTATATTTACTGAGAATTTTCATTTTGTGGATTTGAATGATTATTAGCAATTTGAAGTTGTTGAGTCATACTTTACTTTTTGAACTATAGAGAAAATCGCATTACAAGTATTATTGATCCATTATGGCTTGGCAGCCCTAAACACAATAGAAGTAATCAAATCATTGCTTCTGATAGGCTAAAATACCAAATACCAGATATTCGAGGCCAGTCCCCAAATATTGAACTTGAGGCGTATTTTGAGGCTAGTAAAAGGTATATTTCAGACATGATTCGTCAGAATAAAAACAGCAAGCAGCTCTTGGCTTAAATGGAAAACATATTTGCTTCAGATGGATTCATTAAACCTATATTCTTCTCATATCATCTTCTGGTACCATGCCGAAAGGTATATGATATTTCTTTTCTTGAAAGAAGCTATAGGATATTCTTCATGGCTTGATTTGAATTTAAATGTATTATCTCAACATGCAAAGCAAAACACTATGAGCATTGTCTGAGAGCAGGACTTTCATATGCATGGTGATTTCTACATGTTTGCTTTCCTTTCCCATCTTTCCCTTGTGTCAAGCCTGCATAACAAAACAACATAAAGACCATTATGAAAACGATAAATGTTCGTCCAAAAGCCACATACATGTCATAGTTAACCAAAGCTAACTGCAATTTGCAAGGTTCGTGTCAAAATCACATGCTCCTGAACATAATAAAACACATTCCAATGGTCCAATTTTTTTTCCAGTAAAATACAAAAGGTATAACAAGAGAAATCCTGGCGGATCAATTTTGAAATTCCAGATAGGATTCAAGCTCATGAAAAAAGGAAGAGGGATGCCAACCCACTTTACAGCGCATTGTTTCAAAGACTCCCAATGGTCCGAAAAATCAATTGCACTAATGTGCATGGCCAACCATTTTTCACACATTAGGTATTGCCATCTCTGCTTTTCTTTTCTTCATTTAACATTACAATTGAAATAACCCTAAGGTATCAGGGAAAAAATAGTGATACCAGAGATGTGCGCACATGCATCCCTGAAGGTGTCTTAAATCTAAGAATCCCACATATCAAGAATCTACACTTGTATGTTAAATCTTAATTGTCTTAAGATAATCAATAGCAAGTGTTTAATGGGAAAACATACCCCCAATATAGCTTCTGACGCTTCTTTTGTAAATCAAGTGCTGCCACATTGTTTTGCTGAGCAGAGAAAGCAATGTTGCCTTGGCTTCTTTTCAAGTCAGAGGCCTTTGAGTGTTCAGTTTCGCTAACTGAAGTTTTACCGTCATCATGATTCAGGTCTTTGCAATAAGACCTGCCATTGCCATCTGAAAAATCCATATAAAGTTATGAGTTATGTAACAAAGAATACAGTAACACCTTGCAAAGCCACCTTTTAATTTCTTGTGAATCTTTGATTTTATCTTCAATCTCCTCCTATGTAGCTCCTAAAAGAGGCAACAATTAAAAATTCAATAAATAATTGATATGGAATAAACTAATACATATATATTAAAATTAAGAATTCTTCTAGAGTGAAACATGCTTCTCTCTGCATTTCCTTATCACTCACATAACACCCCGTACTTCATTTTCTGATTATCTTCTAACTTTGCAGACCGGCAATTATTTGTGTTCAAATTACACTTCTCCAAGGCATAAGCTTGCACAAAAATGATGTTAACTTTGTTATGATTAACATTTTCTCCCTCAGCCACTACATACATGCCCTCATCATTTGTTAACACGAATAAGGGCAACCAAGGAAATTAAGTGAAAGATTTCAGTTACCAATTTGAATTACTGTAGGATGTACAATAGAAAACAAAATACCACCACTTGCATTGCTGACCATCAAGAAATTCATTGTAAACAGCCAACAACAGGAATAATGCATCACACTGATTGCTAACTATGTATGCATTCTCAAAACAATATTTGTAGAACTTTCTTCTCAGGAACATGAAATGAAAGTTCCTCCGACTATATAACGAAGGAAAAATATTACTACCCTTCCACCTTAATTTCCAAAGAAGTGTCAATCTCATAGCAAAGCAAGATAAATGGACCTAATAGGAACTTGATCCTACAAGTAAATCCAATGCGAAGACCACCAGACTATGGGGCCATTTGTTCCAATATAATAATTAACAAGAGCAACTTCACCCTGTTAAGGGTCTTTTTTCAGCTAACAAACTACATTAACCATATTCAACCAATAGGTTTGTAACTCCATGCTGCTACTTTTTAGTTCATGAACAATTCAAAGAGAGAACATTGGATTCGCGAAATGCAGAGTTGCCCAGACAAGGTGGACTTGATGCATACTATTATAACAATAAAAATGTCCTGCATGGATAAAGTGCGGCAACTTTACTAATTGGCTAAATCAAAAATCAAACTACTTTTAGCATGATGAGTTCGACCATCATTCTAATTTCCCTTTGGAGGTTTTCATAATTTTACCAGGAATAACCCACAGCATGCTCATTACTAAGCTAGTGGAAGTTCTCCATGACGGAGCTACAAGATTTACATAAAAATGTTAGAATTCATTTGAATTCATGTCCTGGACATGATTTATTCCAAAGAAAGTGAGAACGAAAATGGAAAGTCGTACGTTCAATATTCAGAACTTTGAAAAAGAGAAAATTATGCGAACCAATTACAATAAAGTAACTTCAATCCTTCCAATTGCTTATAACTCAACTTTCACACACAGAAGAAAGAAGAAATTCCAATGGACAAATGAATAGAAGAAAAGAAAAATGGATCCTTATAGTATCAAATGAAGATGTTAATACAAATGAGGGTTTTGAGATCATACATGGAGCTTGGAAACCTGATCTTGAGAGATACGAGTGGGCTTGAAACCCGGCTGTAAAGATGGTGTTGATGTTAAAGCAGTTTCTCTTCTCTCATCATCTTCTTCTTCTATTTCCTCTTCTCTATTCATCTTTTCACCGCTGTTTGTTCCCCTCATTCTCGAACGACAATGTTAGCTTTCTCACTATTACTATGGCGGTCAATATGGGTCACAACACTATAACACGATTCACGTAACATGGAAATTAAACGAATTAGGATTGAGATAAATGGGTTTGGGTCAACATGCTTAACCCGTAAAATAAACGGGTCGGGTCGCGGGTTGACTCGTGAATTCGTTATAACCCGTATAATTTAGACGAGTTTATGGGTCGTGTCAACCCAACCCGCGAATCCATCTAACCCGACCCATCTAACCCATATATCATGTAAATATAAATTTTTTTATGGATATTAAAGTAATTTTAATTTTTAACCTTAATATATATACAGATTAGTAGATTATAGAACACGTTAGGTTTCTAACTTTCTTTCCCTAACAATTTGTGCTGCCTGCCTCTCTTCATTGACATCTGGTGAACACTTCAGTCTCTAGCTATAAGTAAGTCTTTTGTTGAGTCAACTTCTAGTAGGATATGTCTAACTTCTGATTGTTGGTTTTCTATTACAATAGATGAGTATATCTGTTTGACCAGACATTTTATTGATAAAGATTGGAATGTTCAAAAGAGAATTTTAAACTTTTGTTGTTTGTCTCCTCCACATAATGGTGTAGCTTTGTGTGAAAAAATTCACAATTTCTTGTGTGGTTGGAAAATTGATGGTAGAATTTTTTCACTCACTTTGGATAATGCAAGTGCAAATGATACATATGTGGACTTGTTGAAAAATTTATTGAATAGCAAGGGTGGTCTATTAAACCGTGGATATTTTTTCCATATGAGATGCTCTGCTCACATTCTAAATTTAATAGTTCAGGATAGGTTGAAAGAAATTGATGACTCAGTTGGAATGCATTGCATCAAAGACTAATGAACAAGATACTAATTCTGTTGTTGTTTTGGATTTTAGACTTTTGATGTTATCTTGTTGAATTTGTTTTGTTAGTTTGTATTGGATTTTATTTTTTCATATGCAATTATGCATGTTTTTATTTTCTTTTTCATTTTGTTTAGTTGAATATTTTTTTTAATATGAAGTTGCAAAATTAAATGGGTTAGCCAGGTTGTCACGTTCAACCCGCTTCTTAAATGAATCGTGCCGAGTCGACCCATTTATTAAATGGGTTGGATCAGTGTTGGGATAAATGGGTCACCTGAGTAAGTTGACATGGCACGTTTACAACCCGCGAACCCATATTGACACCCTTAACTATTCCACATTAACCTTTATTTTATTTTAATTTTTTGTGTGGATGGCAAATTACAAACTGAAATTTTAATTTGGTTGAGTTTTAATTTTGGTTTAGTTGATAATAATCGATTCGGTTATTTAAAAAAAATATCAGTTATAACCAAACTTTATATAAATGTAAAAGTAATTTACATATATAAATAAAAGGGTGAGATTGGTGTCACAAGAGCTTATGATTTGACAAATAGCTTATAGTGTGACATAATAAAACTACATAGTTTTGGTAAGGAGGTAGAAAATTGTTTTTCTTTTTAAATATACTTTTCCGATCTTTCTAACCTCGTTTTTTGAAAAATTTTATATTGTTAGATTCGTCTAAATTAGACGGTCATTTTGAGATCCTTGAAGTTCAAGTAAAAAAAATTCCGGTGAACGGAATCCGGCGATTAGATGAACGTTTTTTAGCGAGAAAAAAAATGCCCAAAAAATTCTCAAAACATTCCAGAAAATGTAAAACATTATTCTGAGAAACTTCAATTCTTGTGTCGAAGCGAAATTGCTTACGGTTTAGTCCCAATAAAACTTTTTCCTTAATTTTATCCATTTTACATGCTTCAACAATTTATTGGGTCAAAACCGTAAGGAATCTCGCTTTGAGCCAAGAATTAAAGTTTATTAAAATAATGTTTTACATATTTTGGAATTTTTTAATAATTTTCTGGACACATTTTTGGTCTTACCTTTTAACACTATGTGTTGGAAAAACAAGCACATATTGTTGGACGCCAGCACGTTGTTCTATATCAGTGTACAAATTGTTCTAATTAGTGTACCAATTGTTTAAAATCATTGTATCAATTTTTCCAATAAAATAATTATATTGTTCCAACAAAATTCTTTAAATTATTCCAACAGAATACTTATATTGTTCCGACAGTGTACAAAATTGTTCCAAATCAGTGTATCATTTGTTCCAACATAATACTTATATTGTTCCAATAGAATAAATCAGTGTACCAATCATTCCAAAGCAGTGTACCAATTGCTCCAACTCAGTATACCAATTGTTCCAACATAATTAATCCTTATATTCTTCCAACAGAATAAATCTGTGTACCAATTATTTCAAATCAGTGTACCATTTTTTCCAACAGAATAGTTATATTGTTCCAACAGAATTGTTATATTGTTCCAACAAAATACTTATATCATTGGGTCGTACAGTTTAGTCCGAATAAATCATTTTCCTTAATTTTATCCATTTTACATACTTCAATAATTTATTGGGACTAAACCGTAAGGAATCTAACTTTGAGTCAAGAATTAAAGTTTCTTAGAATGATGTTTTACATTTTCTGGTTTTTTCTCACAGAAAAACAGCCACAGGATCGCCGGATTCCGGTCACCGGAATTTTTTTTACGTGAGCTTTTGGGATCTTAAAAATGACCGTCTAATTAAGACGAGTCCAACGGTAATTTTTTTTTGAAAAACGAGGTTGGGAAAGTCGGAAAAATGAATTTAAAGAAAAAAAAATAATACAATTTTTTCTCTCCTACGATGACATCAGCACTGACATCATCATCCTCTTCCATTCTCTTATACGCATCTTCTTTTCCTTTTATTTATAAATTTGCCACATTCCCCTACTTAATTACAAAATTGGTCATTGTCACACCATAAGCTCTGGGACACCATAAGATTTTTGTCACACCTGATCTCTTCTCTATAAATAAGTTATTAACCCCTAACAAATATAATTATATCAATTACGGTTTGTTTGAGCGGTTAAGAGCCTTAAAAAGTTATTTTTGGGCTTTAACTATCAGTTGTTAAAAATAAGGAAAAAATACAAAAATAAATCTTGTGGTTTGGGTCATTTTAAAACATAAACTATATTATTTAAAAGTTGGCAAACATGTAGCTTGAGTTTATTCCGTTAGCAAACACAGTCCAAATTGACTAATGGTATTAAAAAAAAGTCAAAAGTCAAAGGAAAAAGTGTTAATTTTGTCCTTATATTTATTTATTTTATAAATTACCCCTTATTATCTAATTATCACAAACAAACCCAAAAATAAAAAATAAAAATCAAATACATCATTTTCTCCATCTCTCTTTAATTTCTTATTTTTCTTCTTCTTTGTCTCTTTTCTCTCCTTTTTGTTAATTTCTCTCTCTCTAAAATCAATTGAATTAACAAAAGAAACTCAAGTCCCATGTTGTCCCCATCTAAGAGCAAGTTTACTGGTTGCAACTCACAAAATTGCAAAATAGTGCCACATCAGCATAAAAACACATTAGTAAAAAACACCCACTAAAGCTCTTTGTTACAAGATGTTATTATAAAAAATTAAAAACCAAAATGATTTTATAAATAATAAAAAGTTACCTTTTAAAATATGAAACCTGCAGCAATTAAGAGTGGGGCCTTTCATTGTCTGCCACTTAATATTTTATGAAAAAAGTTAACTCTCCATATAGAGTGTATGTAATCCACTCTCCAATTGTTAAGCTTGCGTGATGTACAAAACCCATTTTACTGCTTTTTATTTCAAGTGTGACTTTTTCAATTTGATTGTTCCTTCCGTATGTAACTCACCTTGTCTTGTAACACCAAAACTACAACAGGTTCAGTGGTTGGGTGTTACAAGCTTGTTTACGTAACAAGCTTGTAACACCCACTAATGTTGCTCTAAAACCCATTTCCAATTCCTCAATTCCAGATTTTGCGATGAAACCCACTTCTTTTGGTTTCAAATTATGCACTGCTTCACCCAGTATTAAACTTCTCTCTCCGAGCTTTGGTTCTGTTGCTTCGGATTTCTTCAACAGAAAAGCTCCTTTCTTGAACCCAAACTTCGGATTCTCCAATGTGAAGTGTCAGCGTTGCAATTGGGCCATCAGGGCAGCTGCTTCTAATTATTATTCCACTTTAAATGTTTCCAAGAATACAACTTTGCATGAAATCAAGAGCTCCTATAGGAAGCTTGTCCGCAAGGTTCGTTTGGCTTATTTTGCTAATTCCTTATGGTTTTGAATTCTTTGGTTGCTGAGTATTATAGATGAGTAGTTGTTTAATCTAGCAAGTAATTGCAATTAAACTGCTGGTAATTTCGATGGGTCAAACTGAAATTTGATCTTTTTCTTAAAGTGCGTCTCTATGTGAATCATTTTGCAAGATTGAACTGCATGATGAATGGTTGAATAAGAAATTAAAGAGAGATGAAGAAGACTGTGTATTTGATTTTTATTTTTTTATGTTGGAGTTTATTTGTGATAATTAGATAATAAGGGGGTTAATTTATAAAATAAATAAATATAAGGACAAAATTAACTCTTTTTCCTTTGACTTTTGACCTTTTTTTAACATCGTTGGTCAATTTGGATTGTGTTTGCTAATGGAATGAACCTCAATATACTTGTTAGCCAACTTTTAAACCACATAGTCTATGTTTGAAAATGACCTAAACCACAAGGTTTATTTTTGTACTTCCCCCTTTTTTAAATATATAAATATTATAATTGAGTTGACTCACGAGCTTTTATCGAGATTGTTCATAAACTTGTTCACGAGCCTCTAATCGAGCTTGCTCGCAAGCTTTCGAGCCGAGCTTTGGTCTGCTCAAGCTCGGCTTGTTTACAAACCGAGCCTGAACATCATGCTCACGAGCGGCTCATTAAAAAAATCAAGCCGAGCCGAGCCAAGCCGAGCTTTTATCGAGCCGAACACCAAGCCGCTCATGAGAGGCTCAGTTCATTTACAACTGCAACATTGCGTTACGTTACGTTGCGGTACGTTACGTTATGTTGCGTTGCGTTATGTTACGTTACGTTACGTTACGTTGCGTTGCGTTATATTATGGTAAGTTACATTATACTAAGTTACAATAAATTAAGTTACGTTAGGTTATGTTATGTCACGTTACATTGCATTAGGTTATGTCATGTTACGTTGCGTCTCGTTATGTTACATTATGTTATGTCATGTTACATTACGTGACGTCATATCCTGTTACGTTACGTCATATCATGTTATGTCACATGACGTTATGTTATGTTACGTTATATTACGTCACATCACATTACGTTACGTTACGTTACGTTACGTTACGTTACGTTACGTTACGTTACGTTACGTTATGTCATGTTACGTTGCGTCACGTTATGTTACATTATGTTATGTCATGTTACATTACGTTACATCATATCATGTTACGTTACGTCATATCATGTTATGTCACATTACGTTATGTTATGTTACGTCACATCATGTTACGTCACGTCACGTTACGTTACATTACATTATGTTACGTTACGTTTCGTTACGTTACGTCACGTCACATCACGTTACGTTACGTCACATTACGTTATGCTAAGTTACATTTTGTTAGGTTACGTTAAATTAAGTCACATTAAGTTATCTTACAGTAAGTTATATTAAGTTTCGTTAAGTTACGTTACGTTACATTACGTTACATTATGTTATGTAATGTGACATTACGTTACGTCATGTCACATTATGTTACGTTACATCACATGTTACATTATGCTACATTATGTTACGTTATATTATGTTACGTTATATTACGTTAGGTTACATTACGTCACGTTACCTTACGTTTTGTTATGCTAAGGTATGTTACGTTATGCTAAGTTGCATTACGTTACTAACCACATTAGTAAGTAATACGTTTTAATATAATCTCAACCATATTGCCCACCAGCTTCAATTAATCTGGATGACTCACCCCATTATTGTAGGCTAGTTTAAGTCATTAACTTTATATTTGTGAAAACATTTTTTTCGATAAATTTAATTAGATATTCAAAATAAAATTATACAAAATATTAATTATTTGTGTTCAATTATTTTACCAAAATTATTTAACGTGTTTAATTAGCATATCTCATATAATTAATTAAAACACAAAATAACTTTGCAAAATCAATTCAAAAGCACAAAATTTAAGATGAGAAATTATACATTATTTTGTATTATTATTTTACCAAAATTGTTTAACGTGTTTAACTAATATGTTGGATATAATTATTAAGCACAAAAATGGTTTGCAAAAATGAAATTAAAACACACATAATTACCATATTCTTTTATTAATTATAACAATTATAATTTAAAACTAATATGGGCTGATTCGTTATTTCAAAATTAATTTTGTATCATTGAATTAGTTTGCCTAATTAACTATATCAAATATCCTTAATTAGACAACTCAATTCAATTCATATAATTTAAAATAAACAATAATTAAAATCATGTGGAATAATTAATTATATATATATATTAATTTTAGTTTTCTCAAAGTCAAAATACTTAGAAAAAAATAAAAAAAAAAATAAACGTGATTGAGACGAAAAATCAAGTTCGTCCTATCGCGTATCACATCCGCGATGCTGGGCGGTATTGCTGCTAAAGGGGCAGCAATTACCGCCCAACTCAAAAATTTCCAAAAATTGAACTGCTGCTTAACTTTCGAAATTTAATAATGATGACTTGTGGAGAATTTCTGATCAGCTTCTGTCCCTGTGAGGGGGCGTCGTTGGGTTCGACGGGGGGAAGCTCCGATGCTAAAGTCAGTATAAAGTATGAAAGAGTAAACTGAATTGACAAAGTAGGGTTTCTAAGATTGTGTGAATGTGTACCTAGATAGCTCGAGATACAAGCTATATATAGTAGCAAAGTTGTAACCATTAGTAACTAGAAAGTCTCCATTAATGCTTCATTAATGGCGGTTACTGGTTTCCTTTAAGTATGCCCGTTAGCTTATTAATAGCTTATTAATGGTCTTTATTGCGGGATCGGCTCAGCTGTTTTGCTGGCGGATTGATAGGTTATGGCGATTCACCACATAGGTTCGCCCGCGGATCTCTCGGGGTGAGGTCTTGGTGATCCGCCTGTCGGATCACCTTGCTTGATACGCCGTAACCTTCCGGTATCATGCGATCAATACGTGGCCGTTCTAGGCGAATATCTCCTTTGATCCTTTGGATAATATCCCAATGTTATCAGAAGCCCCTCTAAAGTTCCTTTAAAGTCCTTTAGGGCTTTTGAGCTTCTTCGCGTGCCGTCATGATGACTTGCATTAATGGTCACTCTGTTCGATGCCAATCGACGGGTGACACGTGTCATGGGCGCGCCGCCCGAGGGGAGAGAAATCGTCTTCTTCCTTCCTCTCTTTCTCTTTCTATTGCATTTGCATTCTTCTCCTATTTTCGTCGAGTTCTTTTGCCCAAAGTTCTTCTAGAATCGGAATCTTTCAAAGCTTTTAACTCCCATGTAAGTGAATTTTTGCTTTGATTGCTGAATGTTTAGGAGTTCTTCTTCATCTTCTGGGTCTACTTGTGAACTTTTTAATTTGACCACTTCTTCCGAAACCGTAGTTAGCTGGACTTCTTCCTCTTTGGAGAATTCTGATTCTTCCGAAGGTACTGTTAGTTGTGATTTAGCTGAATTGCATAACTCGGCGTGTAATAGTGGTCGAACTCGTTCAGGTAGGATTCGGAACCGTCCCGTCGCCGTTGCTCGTCTTGCTCTGGCAATAGATTCTAGGTGGTTTTCGGGGATGGAGGCATCTTCTTCAGCCCCGTCTAGGAAAAAGGCGCCTCGTGCGGAGTCCACTCCTTCTCGTATGAGCGCCGCTGATCTAGCGGATCTGGCAAATCGCTTTCCTTGGATAAAGGAATATGAGACTATGTTGGCGGAAGCTCATCAGCGACCCGCCTGTCCGCCAACGGGGTATTTATCTGTATATAGTTGTCACGTAGAAAGAGGGTTCCGGCTTCCTCTTCCTAAGATGATGGCGGACATCTTAGCTTACTTTGACATCACTGTCAGCCAGCTACATCCAAATGGCTGGTTAGATGTAGTGCTGGATTGTTATTTAGCTTCTAATTTAGGGGTAGTTTGTAACCCTCGGGTCTTCCGAACTCTTCACAAACCGACGAAACGAAAAGCCGAGTCCTTTTACACCTTTACTAAGTTTGGAACCTATTCGCCGTTTAGTGGCAAGATGTCCAATGTTCATCTTTGGGATGAAAAATTCTTCTATGTAAAGATAAAGGAGGGCGAGTCTCTAGGCTTTCCGTCGGTTTGGGGTGCCAGGCCCTTGCATATGGCTGGAGACATGAGAATATTGACAGACAGTGATGAGCAAGTGGCGAATGTCATGAAAAGTGTCAAGCGGAGGCTTGGACTTACGCCGACGCCTTGGACTTCATGATGAATGACATCCCTTTGATCCGCCAGGAAGGAGGCGAGACCACTTATGTGAAGTTTACACAACTTGATGAAGGTAACTTTGTTTTTCCTTGAACCTTGATTATTTTATGGTTCTTTTGTCAGGGGTTTGTCTAAGGCCAGTCACGCTCTTGTAGAGATACACAAGAAACAAAAGGAGGAGGCGGCCCGAAAGAAGGAGCAGGCAGCGGATCCCCAGAAGGGCGCAGGAAAGCGTCCTGTGGATACAATGGCTGATCTTCCTCTGCAGAAGAAGAAGAAGCCTGCAGTGTCCGGCGGACGAAAGTTTATGGCGGATGCCATGAGAGCCGCGATACCCACTGTGGAGAAAGAACAAGTAAGCTGTTTTGATGTTTCTTCTTTCCACATTGTGAATCTAAGTTTTGACCTTCCAATCTTTGTGCAGATGGTCAGGCCTGATCTAGGCGGTTACTGGTCCGCCAAATATGGTGACGAGGGATCTTTGAGGAATGAGTCCGTCATCAATGACCTGGACGAAGCTCTTGGTCAATTAGGCGAGGTGCGAAAGAGTCAAAACGAGATCCCAGGATCAGCCTATGTTCAGATGGGAAAAACGGAGCTTCTCACGGTAAATTCTTTCTATCCTTTTGCATTTTTGGATGAAAGAGTGATCTCCTTTGGGGGAGATTTTCGTTGTCGCGCTTTCGCTTGAATTGGGTTTTTTGCATTGATAGGTATATACCCGTATGCGCGCTATGGAAGCGGATCTCCTTCAAGGAGTGGCGGATAAGGCAACCATAGAAAGGTTGGAGAAGGAGATCGCCGTCACTAATGAGAACGCTGCATCCGCTATTGCCCTAAAGGATGCTGAGATCCTTAAATTGAAGGCGCAAATTGATGCGGATGCTAAAGAACATGAAGCTGTTTTAGATGAAATGGAGATCTTGGCAGGGGAGCGAGCTTACTACTATGGCGAGTGGATCATAGCGTATGTCCAACTGGAGTATCCCGAGATTAATTTTACAGATCCGGAGTTCGTGGTTCCTGACGTGGATGTGGTCCTCAAGTATCACAAAATCCCGAAAGTCAAGGACTACATCCGTGATTACATTCGCAAGGTGATGAATGGATCCGTCGAGGAAAGCAAACCCCTTATCGATCTTGAGCCAGAGGTCCCCGATAAAGTGCCTCTGAAGGCGGGTGACCAGAATGTGGAGCTGATAACCGATGGTACCACTCCTCAAGGAGAAATTATTTCTGTAGAGAAGGAAGCCCCTTTGGAGGGCGCATCTAATGTAAAAGATGCTAAGGAGGATGCTCCTGTTAATGTTTAGTTTCGTAAAACTAAGTACAATTTTTAATCATTGCTATAACTATTTATGTTTACTTTATACTTTGTGCAAGTAAATTTATAGACTTTAAGATTGATTCGAAGTAGGTGGCCAGCCATACTCCATTGTGTGAACCTTTGTGAAGGTTTAAAGCTGTTTTATTCCTTTAGAGGAAGTTAAGCTGCCTTAGGGGATCGATTTGCTTCCTATCTTTGAGGTGAATCGATCCGCCCTTAGGACTTATGAATCCTTCTTTGGGAAGGATGTAAGAGAGTGTAAAGATCTCGCGTCCGAGAAATGTTTTAACTCTATCTCTAATGGTGATCATTTAAGGATTGATCCGCCCATTAGATTGTTCTCCTATCTTTGAGGAGAAAAAAGTAGCTATATCGTGATAGCAGTACTTGCGTTTTGTGCGGGAAGCGTTGGGTGCCCCCCTTCTTTTTTAGGCTGGAATATTTATATTGCTGCAAGAAAATACTTTAAAAAATAATATTGACAAGAGAACAACTTCCTTTTATTGATTGGTGATATGCTTTATTACAGTAAGCGGGTCTTATATGTGAGCCTCATTAAAACCTTTAATAAAAAAAACCTCATGGGAAAAAGCTTATTAAAGGAAAAAGAGTACTCAAGACCTTGATTACATTAGTTTCTGACGAAATATTTGCGGAGGTTTTGGAGATTCCATGTACGCGGCAGCGTATTTCCCTCCATGTCTTGAATTTTAAATGTGGCGAATCCAATCTTGGTGATTATTTTGTATGGACCTGTCCAAGTGAGTCCCAACTTTCCTTTCCCTTCCTTAGATTGGATTTTGTCTGCTTTGCGGAGCACGAGGTCTCCCACATTCAAGTTTACAAGCTTGGCATTTTTATCATGATAAGCTGCGATCCGCTGCTTGTAGGCTGCCATGTGCATATATGCCTTTTCTCGCCTTTCCTCCACTTGATCAAGACTTTCTTTCAATCTTTGGCTATTTTCATCCTCGCAATAGAATGCAACTCTGTCACTTGGGACCTGTATTTCAACGGGGATTACAACTTCTACACCGTGATAAATGGCGAATGGCGTCTCGCCCGTGGCTGTTTTGGGAGCAGTGCGATACGCCCATAGGACGCTCATTAACTGATCCGCCCACTTCTTGTCATGCTCTCCTAACCTTTTCTTTATCCCTTTAACGATCGTCCGATTTGTAACTTCGGTCATACCGTTAGTTTGAGGATAATAAACTGAGGCGAATCTGTTCTGAATGCCCAATGCTTCACAGAAAGTTTTGAACTCTTCACAGTTGAATTGCGTTCCATTGTCAGTGATAATTGTGTGAGGAACTCCATACCTTCCTACGATGTTATCCTTGACGAACTCCACCATACGTTCTGCAGTGATAGAGGAGACAACCTCAACCTCTACCCATTTGGTGAAATGATCTACAGCCACTACCACATACTTCCTCTGTCTTCGGGTAGGAGGAAATGGTCCAACGATGTCAATTCCCCAGACTGCAAAGGGTCGACCTTCGATGATGGGCCTTTGAAGGTGTTTAGCTGTGTGTGATTCATTTGCATGAATCTGACAATTATGGCAAGACTCCACTAACTTTTGAGCATCAAGTTCCGCTGTTGGCCAATAAAATCCTGCTAACCTGGATTTCTTCAGAATGGAGGCTGATGCATTATGGGCTCCACATGTTCCTTCGTGCAACTCTTTGAGGATTTGCCGTCCCTCTTATGGTACGATGCATTTCAACCAGGGGTGGCTAAAAGACTTTCTGTATAGGTAATCATTTATCACGGAGAAATAGGCCGCCTTTCTTACGATCCGCCGAGCTTCTTCCTTGTCCAAAGGCAATGTTCCATCTATTAAATACTGGCGGATTGGTGATCTCCAATCACTCTCCACAGACATTAGTAAGGATACCACTTCTGAGGCGAATGCCGGTGCTGTTTTGATCTCAAACGGGCATTGCAGATCCGCCCAATGTTCCCTGCTTGAAGCCATTTTGGCTAGGTGATCAGCTTCTGTGTTGGATCCTCGAGGCACATGGATTAATTCCCACTTGGTGTCTTTGGCTTCAAGGTGATTTAGCAGTTTCTTAACCTCGTTGACATATTTGGCAAGAATGTCATCTTTTACCTCGAAATTCTTGATCACCTGGTTGACCATTAATTTGGAATCGCTGTAGATTACGATCCGCTCGGGAGTAATTTCTTTTAGCAGGCGTAGTCCTAATATTAAGGCCTCATACTCCGCTGCGTTGTTGGTTGCGAGGAAATCCAATTTTGCCGCGTAGTGTAGCTTTATATATTGGGGACCTTTGATCACGACGCCGATACCTGCACCTTCAGCTGAAGAAGCCCCATCTGTGTACATCGTCCATTCCTCAAGTTTAGATTTGGGGAGATTCATTCCCTCTTCAATGAATTCATTCACAAAGTCTGCCAAGACTTGACTTTTCAGGGCTGATCGGCTTTCATAACGAACATCGAATTCCCCTAGGCGTATTGCCCATTCCATCAATCTCCCCGAGGTTTTTGGCTTTTGCAACACTTTCCTCATGGGTATGCTTGTGCGAACTATGACTGTATGAGCCTGAAAGTAGGGCCTGAGGCAAATTGACGTGGTGACGACGGCCAGTGCCATCTTATCCAGCTTGGAATATCGGGTTTCAGCATCTTTTAATACTTTGCTTACGTAATAAATCGGATACTGCTGGCCATCTTCTTCCCTTATCATGACTTTGCAAACGGCTTTGTCTGTAACTGAGACATACATGTAGAGATTTTCACCTTTCAAGGGTCGACTCATCAGGGGTGGTTCCGTGAGAAACCGTTTGATCCCTTGGAAGGCTTTTTCACAATCCTCACTCCATTCGAACGCCTTTTGCTTTTTGATCACTTCATAAAAGGGCTGGCATCGTCGGGCTGAACATGAGATAAACCTGCCCAAGGCTACGATACGCCCGTTAAGACGTTGCACTTCCCTAATATTCTGCGGCGCTTTCATCTCCAAGACTGCTTTGATCTTGTCAGGGTTTGGGCTCACTCCCTTCTGGCTAATCATGAATCCCAAGAACTTTCCATATGTTGCTTCGAAAGTACATTTCTCCGGGATCAATTTAATGTTGTGGTGTCGGAGTACGCCTAGTACCTCATTTATATCATCCGCATGCTTCTCTACAGTGGTACTTTTGATGATCATATCGTCCACATAGACAGAAAAGTTATCACCTTTGCTTCCGTCGAATATTTTGTTCATCATCTGTTGATAGGTTGCACCCGCGTTCTTAAGCCCAAAGGGCATGACTTTGAAGCAATAGGTGGCTTGGTGAGTCACGAATGAAGTTTTGATTCTATCCGAAGGCTCCATTGGAATCTGGTGATAACTCGACTTCACGTCAGTGAAGGAGTACATGGCGTGTCCCGCGGTCCCGTCTACTAGGATATCAATACACGGCAGGGGGTAGTTGTCTTTGGGACAAGCTTTGTTGAGATCTGTGAAGTCAATACACATGCGGTATGATCCGCCTGCTTTCTTGACTAGAACCACATTCACCAGCCACTGTGTATAAAGTACCTCTTCGATGGCATCTGCCCGTTTGAGCTTGGTGATCTCCTCCTCTATCACCTTCTGCCTTTCAGGGCCATGGCTTCTCCGTTTTTGCACCACTGGTACTGCGTCCTTGTCGATATTGAGTTTGTGAGTGATCACATCTGGACTAATCCCCGGAAGAATCTCATCTTTCCATGCAAAAACATCTGCTGATTCATGGAGAACCTTTGTAATAGCTTCCTTTATCTCTCCTTTTAGCCCTTTAGCCATCTGTACCTGCTTTTCATCCACCATGAGGTACATCTCTGTTTCACCCAAGGCCATTGTGACAAGTTCTTCTTCGTCTTCGTCTTTAGACTGTGGGAGAATCATTAACGATGCCGAATACGTCTCCTGAGCCACTTTTTGGCTTCCTATGATCATTACACCTCCCTTGGCCGTGGGAATGTAAAGAGTTAAGTGGCGTATGGAGATGAGAGCCGCGACTTCGGAGATAAAGGGTCGCCCAAGGATGACATTGTAGTCTAACTGGCCATCCAGGATGGAGAATTCCAGATCTCCTTTCCAGATTTGGTCTTCATCGGCTAACTCACAATCTAGTGTTACCTGGCCCTTCGTTTGGATGGTGTGCCCTGTGACTCCTAGGATGTCCACTACAATGGTTTCCACTTGAATTGGGTCGACCATAAGCTTAGCGAATGCTCCTCTTGTGATGACATTGCATGAGCTTCCGGTGTCAATCATCACTCTTTTCATCTCCCAGCCTTCCACCATCATAGTAATGACCAGGGCATCTGCATGAGGAGAGATCTCTGAGCCGACATCTGCAAAAGGGCGATTAAGTGATGCCCTATCCAAAGCAGTAGTTTTTGCCTTTTTCAACACAGGTTGGTATCCAGGTCCGCCTGCTATGACATTGATAGTCCCTTTTGCCTTCTTTTTCTGATCATCTCTGGATCTGTCGCCATCTCCCTTCTTGCTATCATTTTGGACGAACCTGTCCGACTTTCCCCTTTCGATAAGCCTTTCTATCTCTCTGGCTAACTCCCAACATGCGTCCGTGTCATGGCCATTCTTCCTATGGTATTTGCAATAATTTTTGGGATTTTTTCCAGTGTTGGTGTACTCCCCCCTTTAGGTTCGGGGTATGAAATGCTCCGCTTGTGCTGGCTGTTCTCAATCCACATGAGCACTTCGCTTTTAGAGGCATTGAGCGGCATAAATGATGACACAAATGCCGATTTGTTCTTCGAGCCCCTTCGCCGACCTCTAGAGGATGAATCCTGGTGCTTGTCTTTCTCCTTATCTCGATGGCGAGATTCGCCTTTGTCCTTCTTTGGTGGAGACAATGACTCTCTGCGGATGTCATCTACCTCCATGAAGTCCTTGCATCTTTCAATTAATTCTGCCATATCTCTGGGCTTCTTCCGAATTAAATCTTCCTACAAGCTTTTACACGTGGTGTTTTTTGCAAGAGCTTCCGCTGCCATGGAGACATCCACATCGACAATTCGTATACACAATTTGTTGAAATTGTCTACATATTCTCGAAGGGGTTCATTCGCCTTCTCCTTTAATTCAAAAAGCTTCCGTGACTTGACCACTGGAGGGATACATCCGGCGAATTTAGCACAAAACTCCCTACTCAACTGATCCCAGCTGTCTATCGATCCGGGAGGTAAAGATTGGAACCAATCATAAGCGGGGCCTCCTAATGTGATGATAAACATCCGGCACAATACCGCCTCACTTGCACGGTTAAGGCTGAGCAACATTCGGTACTTTCTAGCATGGGCCTCGGGGTTGTTTGCACCCATGTACACCGGTATATTAGGTATTTTGAAATTCCTGTCTGTTTCCTCAGCTTCGATCCATGCCGTAAAGGGCGAACCACGATTGGCAAATGGATTATGCCTGGCATTCTCTTCATTTATGCGGAGCACCGCAGCTCTAATGCGATCATCAAAATTCTCCGGACCTGCCCTCGGAGGTCTTCTATGGGAGATCTGCTTGGAGAAGATGAGGAGCTAGAGCCGAACGACGGATCTGATGGCGAACGCCCACCTCCACCTGCTTGTCCTCCAGAAGGAGCTTGTATATCCTCTTCTTGGTTTGGTGGGTGTTGTGGTCTATCCGGATGAGGTGTCTCCACTGGCCTCTTACTTGGTCTCCGACCTGAGGATGGGGGTGACCTACGCCGTCGGGATGACCTCTGCCTTGGAGGTGAAGGTGACTTTGATCGCCTGCTGTGCCCCTTCTTCCTCTTCTTGTGTCTGCGGCCTCTTGATCCGCCTTTTGGGAGATTCGACCGTGGGTGATTCGGGGCACTTGATCCCCCCAGACTCACCCTAGGGTTTCCTGGTCCGCCCGGGAGAGTTTGGTTATTCCTTCGACTCCCTTCTGCATGATCAGAGAATAGTCGCCGATTGAGTGGCGGGTTACTAGCTGCGACGGTAGTAATCACCATGGAATCCGTAGGTTGAATTTCGAAGAATGAAGAATCATGGGCGTTTGATCCTATAGCTGCCTGTGGCCATTGAGATGATGTAGGATTTGTGCGCCGAAGCTCTGGAATTATCATGAACGACCTTAGGCGGCTCTCCATCTCGGGGCCAAACGCTCTTCCTATGGATCCCGCACATGTTTCGATGAATGTATTTGGCGACATACTCCTTCCATTATGCACCGCAGGAGCACTTATATCAACGCGTCCAGCGCTAGTTACAGGTTGGCTTGATGGTGTTACCAACGGTGTTTCAATTCCTGAGGTGGGATCCAACCCTCCACTCGTCATGTCTTTAAAATATGACCGTAAACCCTTGTTTGGTTAGGGTTCCACCTTCACCGCACCAATTGATGACTTGTGGAGAATTTCTGATCAGCTTCCGTCCCTATGAGGGGGCGTCGTTGGGTTCGACGGGGGGAAGCTCCGATGCTAAAGTCAGTATAAAGTATGAAAGAGTAAACTGAATTGACAAAGTAGGGTTTCTAAGATTGTGTGAATGTGTACCTAGATAGCTCGAGATACAAGCTATATATAGTAGCGAAGTTGTAACCATTAGTAACTAGAAAGTCTCCATTAATGCTTCATTAATGGCTGTTACTGGTTTCCTTTAAGTATGCCCGTTAGCTTATTAATGGTCTTTATTGCGGGATCGGCTCAGCTGTTCTGCTGGTGGATTGAGAGGTTATGGCGATTCGCCACATAGGTTCGCCCGCGGATCTCTTGGGGTGAGGTCTTGGTGATCCGCCTGTCGGATCACCTTGCTTGATACGCCGTAACCTTCCAGTATCATGCGATCAATACGTGGCCGTTCTAGGCGAATATCTCCTTTGATCCTTTGAATAATATCCCAATGTTATCAAATAAGTTCAACTTATTCACAATTATTCTTTTTTAAAATAAAAGTTAAACAATTTAACTTTAATTTATATATATTGAAATCCTTTTAATATTAAGTTTTAATGTTAATCCAAATTACATAATTAATTTTTGTATTGGTTAATGTGTCATATGAAATAAAATTAATTTAAATTACTTTTTTAAAAAGGCACTAATTTTCAAAATTTATATTTTTCATTTCATAGAAAATATTTATTACGAGAGATAAAATAAATTAGAGCAAAATAGTTAGGTTATAAGTTACATTAATTAAAAAAAAATATTTACTTGATGTACATATTTTTCTAGGTATCAATGGATGGATACCCATTAAGAGTGAATATATATATATATATATATATATATATATATATATATATTCTAAATAAATCTTGTTTGATTATTGTTTTGTATAGAATTTATTTAAATGTTTGATATTCTTTGTATTTGATATAGGTAAATCAAAGTGTTAAATAAATAATACAAAATAAATTGGATATGTATAATCCTAATTTTGTATAGGTTATTTTTATCTAATTTGTATTTAATACATTTTTATTAGATTAAAATATAAAGGATACAAAGTTTAAAATGGAATGTAAATTAATTTAAAGGGTTACTTTGATTAACTGAAATATTATATAAATAATTTATGTAATCAATTAATTAAATTTATTTAATTGAGTCTATGCATGTTTAGCGTTATGGACATTTTAGACCCCTTCTATAATTGTTATTTAGTCTTTTGGTATTTTTTTGAAAAATAAGGCCTCCGCGTGTCCTGTCTTATCTACACTCTGTTGTATTTCTCTTCTCATCTAAATTCTTTCAAATTAGTTGAAGTACTCTGAAATAGTATAGAAATTGAATATTGTTGTAATTTCAAGGCGCCAAGGAAAAGATTGAGGACCTGAAGGATAAATATGTAATAGTTAGTATTTTCCCTACGGTTTACCTTTTTATTCCGTTTCTGGCTCAACAGAATAAATTTAGATAATATGTCCATAATTTGCCAATGTAAAATGTATGTGTGTCTGATGTATGCTGAAGCAAATCAAGACTAGGTTAGATTATGAGACTTTAAAATAAATCCCTCACTAATCAAAAAGTTAAGTCCATAAACAAGTTATGAAATCGGTTGCCCCTCCCTAATATTATAATTCAGCCGGCAATATCTGGGGGCCTTGGGTTGTTGAGTAAACTCAAGCTCAGGTCTTATGGGTAACACCTGAATTATTGAAAAATTGGTTTTCACGAATATAAAGGTAATGGCTTAAACTAGATTAGAATAATTGGATGGGTAAACTCATGTTATTCTAAATAAATGGGCAAAATGGTTGGGATTAATATCAATGTGTATTAGTTACTAATGTGGTTAGTAATCCAACCAACCTAGGAATCATATGGTTGACGTGATTCATTACATGAATCTACCTAACAAATGAAACTAGCTTGTTGAGTAAACTTAAGGTGAAATTTCATGAGTTAGGATCCTAGCTCACTAGGGGAGTTGTGAAATTCTTCAAATTAATATTGAGGTTTATTAATTTGGCAAAATAGTGGGAGCACTTTAAATAACTAAAGGCCTATATTTGAATTGAAATAAATTAGAGCAAATGAATAACATTTGTCACTTTTTCTCACTCTCAAGTTATATTTGTTAAACTCTTAAATCATGTCTAAATCGGATCTGTGCAATATTCTTACCAATAACAAATTGAATGGTTCAAACTTCACCGACTGGTTTTGTAATCTCAAAATTGTTTTGAAGTTCGAAAAGATAGGGTGTGTATTGGATACACTGATACCCACTGTTTCGGCTGATGATGCTCCTATTGAAGAGATCGATCTTTATCAGAAGCATCGATCCGATGATGAACATGCGGGATGCATCATACTTGCATCTATGACACTAGAACTTCAGAGGAAACATGAAGAGTTGGATGCCTATTCTATCATTGCACACTTGAAAGAGTTGTTTGAGAAACAAACTCGATGCGAACGCTATGAGATAGCAAAGTTATTGTTTCACTGCAAGATGCAAGAGGGTTCTTTTGTCGTGACACATTGTGTCAAGATGATTGGTTACATTACCAAGCTTTCTAACATTGGATTTGTGATGGATTATGAGTTAAGTGTTGACTTGATTCTGACATCCCTCCCAGAGAGTTATTCACAAGTCATCATGAACTACCAGAAGAATGACTTAAAGATCTATCTCTCTTGAAGAGCTCATGAACATGCTCAAGTCTGTTGAGCCCCAATATGGAGAAAGACAAGGTAGTGTCTGCACTTGTTATTGACGGATCCAAGAAGAGAAAGGCGAAGTTTCCCAATTCCTAAGATCCCAAGAAGAACAAGGGAGCGAAACCAACTCAAGCCAAGGAAAGCAAGTAAAGAAGCCCAAAGGGGAATGCCACTTCTGTGGTAAAGACGGGCATTGGAAGAGGAACTGCAAGGAGTACCTAGCTTCTCTCAAGAAGGTAAAGGACGGTGCTTCAACCTCTGGTATGTTCGACATTGAAATTAATTCAATTTCACAGTCTGAGTCTTGGGTATTAGATACCGGATGTGGATATCATATTTGTACAAATATGCAGGAACTAAGACAGACTAGGGACTTGAAGAAAGGGGACATAAACTTGCAGGTTGGAAACAGGGCAAGGGTTACTGCACTCGCAATTGGAGATTATGTCTTAGCATTACCATCTGGACTTGTAATAGAATTAAGGAACTGTTTATATGTTCCTAAGATGTCTCGCAAAATTATTTCTGTTAACTGTCTTGTTGATGATGGTTTTACTATTTCAATAAAGAATTCGAATTGTGATTTCTATAGAGATAGGATTTTCTATTTTTCAGGAATATCATTGAATGGCATTTATGTATTGAATTATAAAGAATTTGTTTTCACAATTGATACTAAAAGACCTAAGATAGATAATTCAACTTACTTGTGGCATTATCGTTTAGGCCATATAAATAAGAGAGGTATGTTTAAGTTACATCAAGATGGACTTATAGACGCAATTGATTGTGAATCAATGGGAACATGTGAATCATGTATAAAAGGAAAGATGACAAAGACACTTTTTAGCAATAAAGAAGAGCGTGTATCTGACACTCTAGGATTAATACATTCAGATGTATGTGGTCATATGCCAGTCCAAGTAAGAGGAGGATTCAAATACTTCATTAGCTTCATAGATGATCATACTAGGTCTGGTTATATCTATTTGATGAACCACAAGTCAGAAGCTTTTGAGAAGTTCAAATGCTTCAAGAATGAAGTAGAAAATCAAACAGGAAAGACTATTAAGATACTTCGATCAGATCGAGGTGGAGAATATCTTTTAGATGATTTTCTAGATTATCTAACTGAATATGGAATATGCTCACAATGGCCACCTCCTTATACACCACGACACAATGGTGTATCTGAAAGGAGAAACCTTACCTTATTAGATATGGTACGATCTATGATGAGCACTACATCTCTTCCAAAGACATTCTGGGGCTATACCTTAGAGACGACTCTAGTTACCTTGAATCGAGTACCCACCAAATCCGCCAGTTCCACACCATACGGACTATTCGTTGGTAGGAAGCCCACTTTCTCTTTTATGAGGATATGGGGGTGTTCAGCATATGTTAAACGCATAATATTAGATAAGTTGGATTCTAAATCTGATAAGTGTTTCTTCATTGGATATCCAAAAGAAACTATGTGATATTACTTTTTCCATCCAGATGATCAGAAAGTAATAGTATCCAAGCACACGGTGTTTCTAGAGAAAGAGTTTCTGGAAGAAACACAAACAGGAAGCGTAATTGAACTTGAGGAAGTTCAAGAAGAAACACCAAAACAACGGAAGAAATGGTGGAACCCGAGTCTGCCTCATTAGATGAGACACAAGTGCCATTACCCACTCGTAGGTCTCAGAGGGTTCATGAACTCCCAGTTAGATACGATTTACTAGTCTAGAATCCAAAGCTTGGCTTGAGGCCATGAATTCTAAAATGGACGCCATGTATACCAACCAAGTGTGGACTTTGGTTGATCCACCCGAAGGGATAAAACCCATTGGGTGCAGGTGGATCTTCAAGAAGAAGACAAACATGGATGGAAAGGTTAGTACCTACAAAGCTAGGTTAGTAGCAAAAGGATATCGTCAAAGACAAGGAGTTGACTATGACGAAACTTTCTCTCCAGTAGCCATATCCAAATCAATTAGAATTTTGCTTGCTATTATCGCTCATTTGGATAATGAGATTTGGCAAATGGATGTGAAAACAGCTTTCCTAAACGGAAACCTAATTGAGGATGTATATAGGATACAACCTGAAGGGTTTACATCAAAGGATGCAACTAAGGTTTGCAAACTTCAGAGATCCATTTATGGACTCAAGCAAGCATCTAGGAGCTGGAACAAGCGTTTTGATGAAACCATAAACAATTTGGTTTCGAGCAAAACTGCGAAGAGGCTTGTATTTACAAGAAGATCAGTAGGAGCTCAGTCGTGTTTCTCATATTATATGTGGATGACATATTACTGATGGGAAACGATGTAGCTATGTTACAATCAGTGAAAGCCTGGTTATCTGGTAACTTCTCTATAAAAGACTTAGGAGAAGCAGCTTATATCTTAGGGATTAAGATCTATAGAGATAGATCAAGAAGACTGTTTGGTGTTTCACTACATATATTGACAAGGTGTTAAAACGGTTTAACATGATTGAATCGAAAAGAGGTAACTTACCCATGCAACATGGGATGAAGTTAAACAATCATCAGTGTTCTAAAACGGAAGATGATAAGAGACGCATGGCTGTAGTTCCCTACGCTAGTGCGATCGGTTCGATTATGTATGCTATTTGTGCACTAGGCCTGATGTAGCGTTTGCATTGAGCATGACAAGTCGCTATCAGGGAAATCCAGGTGATGATCACTGGAATATCGTCAAGAATATTCTTAAGTACTTGAGAAGGACTAAAGACATGTTCCTAGTGTATGGAGAAGGGGAACTGGAAATAGAAGGATTTTCAGATGCCAGTCATCTTACAGATGAAAATGATTTTAGATCCCAATTAGGATACCTATTTATTCTGAATGGGGGCACGGTCAGTTGGAAGAGTTCCAAGCAGGGAAGCGCAGCGTTCTCTACGACCGAGTCTAAAGCACATCGCAACTGGGGAGGCAGCAAAGGAAGCAGTTTGGATTAGGAAGTTCGTGACCAAACTATGAGTGGTGCCTGACATTGTGAATCCCATTACTTTGTACTGTGATAAAAATGGAGCCATTGTACAAGCAAAGGAACCACGGTCTCATAATACATCCAAGCATTACTTTAAGTGATACCACCTTGTAAGGGAGATTGTGGTCAGAGGAGATGTGAGACTAGAAAGAGTGCCCACTAAGGATAATGTTGCAAATCCGTTGATAAAGACCCAAAGAGTTCATGATCGTCATTTGAATTCTTTTGGGATTAGTTTCATAAACAATTGGCTTTAGTCCAAGTGAGAGAATGTTGGGGTTTATGTTCTATAGACAATTGTTTTAGGATATAAATACTTTTAAATCAATTGTTCTTTAATCATTTGTTTTAATAAGATATAGTATGTTTAACTATATAAAGGCATTCATCTTTTATTAGAACTAATTAAGTCAAATAAAAGAAAATCCTGAAGTTTATTTAAAGTGATTATAAAGTGTTCATACAAGCATAAAGTGAGACAAAACCTTATAATAAACTTATAGACTTAAAACCACCCCAAGTCAAGTAATGTGTTTATGGGATTAACATAATACTGACAAGACTTGCATGTAATAGTGTCTTCTGTTGTGAATAGAGAGCTGATCTCACAAGCTTTAGGTATGTGGATATCTAGGCAATTACATGGATCCGGTGAAGGAGTTCATTAGGATTGGGGACCAGGCTTGAGATAATAGGATGGGTGGATTTATCCAATGTCACATGTTTATCTTATTGGTGTTAGTAGGTATAAGTAATCCTCAGACTCAAATAAATATTAATTGGTATTCTCGATTATAGAGTGTGATGCTTTAACTCTGTTCAAACACGATCCATGACAGGAAGGATCATGGGGTGTGTGCGGGCAGACGTTGGATATTATACAAAGTAATTGCAGAATATTTAATATTAGATTGAGCATTCATCACTCCTGATAAATGGGAGATATATCCGTGATCGTTTGTGGAGACTTAACTCTAAATCCTTGTAAGGTGATAGGTTAAGAGTTGAAATGGAGATTTCACTTAATCTATCTACTCGGAGTTAACTCTACTTGGACAAGTAAAATGAACGTCTTGCTATATGTGACTTGACACTATCCATAGTCATAAGTTTAGTTCAAGGATATAGCTAGTGAAGGATCGAATTATACTGGACCTAATGCGAAAAGGTCAACGACGGAATCAACCTGTCTTCTTATAGCTCTGGGGAATGTTTACGGTTCTGCTATTCACAGTCCGTGCACTAATTGCGATATACAATGGGTTGAATATAATTTTGGAAATTAATTCAACAATTGTATATGGCTAGTAGCGATAAGAACCTAATGGGTCACACATGAGACTTGGAACCGGAGGTCGAAATAGTAATTATGGAATGGAGATAATAGGGGACCGAAATATACATATAGTATGTATATTGAACTTTGTTTGATTAATTTATTTAGATACTTATAATTAGATTATAATTATGGTTAAATTAATTGTAGGATAAAATTAGTTAGGGGATTTAATTTGATTATATCCCTAATTGAAATTATTATCCTAACTTGAATAAATAATCTAATTATTATTTATATTTATATTGGATATAGATATAGATAATATTGATATTATCTAATTAGAAGTACCATTTGGAATAAGACTCTAATTAGGTGTTTTAACTCAATCCAACTAGGGCTTGGAATTGAGAAGACATTATTTATTCCCCTCCCCATTGCAAAATGCGGCCAACACAACAAAAGGAGGAAGAAAATTCTACTCGTCTTTTTTCGATAAATTTCTATCTTCGTTTTCTCTATCCTTGATCTCGTGTGGATTTATTAGAGGCAATCTTCTTTGATTGCTATTCATCGGTTGTATTCTAATCATTTGCTTGTTGTATTTTATTGTGCTCGTGAAACTTGGGATTAGAGTTATGGGCACTTCGTTTGCAACTGTAGATTGATCGTCAACTAAAGGTATTACGTTATATCCCTCTTTGTACGAGAGTCTTTACAAGGAATTTGAGTCTTGTTATTGGCAGGCATATCAAAGCAAGCTATTTGAAAGAAACTTTTTATGAAGGATGAAATCATCTAGAAGTTCAACTAGAAATGTGACTCAATCTCCAAGAAGTTGTTTTATAGTGCATATGAAATGCAATTCATCCCATTCCAAGTGATTTCGCGACAATCCGAGCTGAAAAAACAAAGAAAAAAAAGTAATAGCGATCCTGATAGGATGCTAATCCTTGTCAATTTCATGAGCTTTTTCTTCGATTGAAATTGCCTTAAAATAAGTCAATCTCTTGTGAGATTCCATTCTATCGAAAATAATACCAATTATTTTGTTGGTAAATCTTGGTTGATTAGGAGAGTCTTCACAAGAAATTCGAGTGTTTTCCAATTATTGATGGGCATATAGAAGCAAGCCTTTTGAAAGAAATTTCAACTAAGCATGAAATCATCTAGAAGATGAACTACAAATGTGACTCAAACTCGAAGATGTTTCATAGTGCATATGAAATGCAATTCATTCCATTCCAATTGAAGTCATGAGAATCCTAAGGCGAAACAACAACAAAAGCAATAACAAAAGCAATCACGATCCAGATTGGATGCTAACCCTAGTCAATTTCATGCGTTTTCGCACGAGTTGAAATTGGATAAAAATATGCCAATCTCGTCTGAGATTGTATTCCATCCAACATGAACCTAAATAATTTGGGTACTCATAGGAGTCTTTATAAGTAATTTGAGTATATTCATGTTATTGGCAGGCATATCAAAGCAAGCCTTCAACAAAGGATGAAATCATATAAAAGTTCAACTATAAATGTGACTTAATCTCCAAGATGTTATTTGATAGTTCATGTTAAATGCAATTCATCCCCATTCCAAGTGAATTCATGACAACCGTAAGCCGAAACAACAACAAAAGGTCCTAATAGAATGCCAACCCTTGTCAATGTCATGCGCTTTTTCATACGTTGGTATTGCCTTACAATATTTCACTCTCATGTGAGATTTCATTCCATTGAACATAATACTAATTATTTTTTGGGTAATCACTAATTTTGTTCCTCACAAGTTTTACATGAAATCCGAGTATCTTCATGTTATTAATGGGCATATCAAAGCAAGTTGTCTGAACGAAACTTTCAACTAAAGATGCAATTCATCTAAAAAATCAACTACAAATGTGACTAAAAAATGTGCACGTGAAATGCAAGTTACCCCCATTCTATGTGAATTAATTAGAATCCTAAGGTGAAAAGACAACATCAAAAAGCAATGGCAATCCAGATAGGATGCTAACCTTTGCCAATTACATCCTCTTTCACATGAGTTTAAATGGCTTGAAAAATATGTCTATCTCGTGTGAGATTGCATTTCATCCAATATGAACCCAATTATTTTGTGGCTAAATGGACAATTTGGGTTCTCACGAGAGTCTTTAAAAAATTCGTGTATATTCTTATTATCTACGAGCATATCGAAGCGAGCCTTCTGAAATAAACTTTTAACAAATGATGCAATCGTATAAAAGTTCAACTACAAATGCGACACGATATCTAAGATGTTGTTTTATAGTGCATGAATGAAATTGCTCTTTAGTCTAAATGAGTTCATGAGAGTCTTAAGGCGAAACAACAACAACAAAATACAATAGCATTCAAGATGGGATGCTAACCCTTGTCAATTTCATGCGCATTTACATGAGTTAATATTGCTTGAAAATATGTCAAACGCGTGTGAGATTAGGTCCCACTGAACCTAGACCCACGTATTTTGTGGGTAAATGTCAAATTTGGTTGCTTACGGGTGTCTTGTTATAGGTGGGCATATTGAAGCAAGCTATTTGAAAGAAACTTTCAATTAAGGTTGAAATCATATAGAAGTTCAACTACAAATGTGACTCAATTCCCAAGATGTTGTTTCATAGGGCATATGAAATGAAATTCATCCCATTCCAAGTGAATTCATGACAATCCTGAGCCAAAAAAACAAAGAAAAAAAGGCAATTGCGATCCTAATAGGATGCTAACCCTTGTCAATTCAATGCGCTTTTCATTAGTTGAAATGGCCTTAAAATAAGTCAATCTCCTGTGAGATTGCATTCTATCGGAAATAATACCAATTATTTTGTTGGTAAATGTTGGTTGATCAGGAAAGTCTTTACTAGAAATTTATATTCATGTTATTCACAGGCATATTGAAGCAAGCCTTTAGAAAGAAACTTCAACTAAGAATGCAATCATGTAGAAGATGAACTACAAATGTGACTCAAACTCGAAGATGTTGTTTCATAGTGCATATGTGATATAACCATAATACACGTAACCCATTATCTACCTAAATAACTGTACCCACGTTCAATACGGTATTTTACTGATCGCTCACAGGTAACCTCCTCCCTCATTCCTATAAATAGGTTTTTATTTGAAGGAGAAGAGATTGATTTTTAGAGAGAGATAAGCAATATTATATTTTACGGTATCTAACTTAAGCATCAGAGTGTTTATAGGAAGACCGCTTCCCACACTATAACAGGTACAATCATCAAGCAATATCAACCGTCATCAAGGAACGTCAACCGTCATCATTCTGATTGGAAGGACCGCCTTCCTTTAGAAGTTCATCGATTAATCTCCTCTCCTACAAATTTATTGTTTAGTTTAGGCTACAACAATTAGCGCCGTCTGTGGGAAATCGATAAAAAAAAGCCATTCGTTCTACGTCATCTACTTTTCGTAATCAAAAGGGATGCCTCTCAAGAGATCTCAAGTTCCACCTTCTCAAGCATCCCACATTCCGGACGAGCACGATGCACACCCAACTAATGAAGAAGAACATGTTGAACACGTTGAAGACCAACACGGGCCATCAAGAGCTAATCCACCCACCGTTCCCTTAGCGGACTATGAAGAGTTGAAGAAAAAATTTGAGGAAAACAATAATCAACTCCAAGAGTTAATGCTCTTTGTTCAAGAAAAGATGCGGGACAAAGAATTTCAAAACAAGGAAAAGCATCCTGAAGTTGAGCCGCCACACGACGAAATCTCAGAGCCACGTGAGGGAAGAAAACGTAAGGGAAACAACCTAAAGATCCATAAAATTGTGGAAAGTTCTTGCAAAGAAAATTCGAAAGCACATGAGAAAGCCGGAGAAGAATCCATGTTCAACACAAAAGAGACCGTAGATCTTAAAAGGATGATCGAAAAGGTGTTAGAACAAAAGAAGTTGGTTCCAAACAATGACAAACATGGCAAGAAAAGTTCCCTTTTTAGGAGAGATCATGAATAAACCTCTCCCTAGAAAGTTCAAGATGCCACAACTCGTCAATTACTCCGGAAAAGGTGATCCTTATGATCATATGCAGAATTATGAGGCAATAATGCTATTACATGGATGGGAAGATGCTATAATGTGTCCAGCTTTCTCTCTCACTTTATCAGATCATGCTCGTACTTGGTTCAATAGCTTAAAGGAAAGCTCCATTTCCAACTTTGATCAGTTGAGAAAAGAATTCATAAAACCATTCATCATCAACACTAAAAGGAAGAAGGATGCAACGTACCTCCTTACAATAAAGCAAGCTGAAAGAGAAAGTTTGAAAGATTATGTAGAAAGGTTTCACACTGCAACTCTAGAGATTCATGATCTCCAAGTTGGAATGGCAGTTGCAGGAGTACTTCAGGGAACGAGATCGCGAGATCTCCAAAAATCTCTCTCTTATGATCAACCTTCAACCTTGGGAGATTTATTCAGTCGAGCTAATAAATTCATCCTTTCCGAAGATGTGATGAGGAATATAGGGGGGGATAGGAAATCAAGATAAAAAAAAAGGAAGGAGAGGGACGAGGTTGATGATGTAAAAAAGGGAAATGGGAGAAGAAATGAAGCAAAACATGCTCCAAAGTTGAGATATGAGAATTTCACACCTTTACTCCAACCACGTTCCAATATCCTGGCAGCCATTGAAAGATCCGGACTCCTTACATTCCCTCCCAAGGCTAACAGAACGATGGGCAAATTTACGGATGCTTATTGTCGATTACACAAAACTCATGGTCACTCAACTGATCGATGTAGGCAATTGATGAATGAAATAGAATCATTGGTACGACAAGGTAAGCTTGAAAATTTCGTTTACGTAGAAATGTGGAGAAGGGAAAAAGAAGAAAGATACATGGAGAAAAAAGAAAATGATGGTCGAACATATGCCAAAGGAAAGGAAGACAAAAAAGATAAAGCTATAGCCCTTGATAACAAGTCGGCATATCCAACAATAAATGTTATTTCTGGGGGGGAAACTTTAGCTGGTGAATCCTCTTCATCAAGGAAGGCTTATGCTAGACAAGCTTATGAAGTCAATAATGTGATGAAAGTTCAAGAAGAAGAGTCCATAACTTTTACTCCTATAGATCAAGAAAATGTGGTTATACCCCATGATGATGCATTGGTGATTTCCGCTATTATAATGAAGTTTCCAATAGAAAGAATTCTCATTGACAGTGGGAGTTCGGTCAATCTCTTCTATTGGATTTGTTTTATCTTTAGATAGATTGAAGAAGGTGTCGGGGTCCACTCTTTAGCCTCTCGGGAGAAGCTGTCCAGGTGGCAGGGTCTATCCAATTACCAATCACGTTGGGCGATGAACCTTGTAATGTTACAAGGATGGTGAATTTTATGGTAGTCAAATCAATATCTCTAGCCTACAATGTGATACTAGGAAGACCACTAATTATCGGCATAGGAGCCATGATATCGCCAGGATACTTATTGATGAAATTTCCTACACCAAACGGCATAGGCAAGTGAGAGGAGATAAAAAAAAAGCTGGCAACTACTACGTTTCTTCCATTAAAGGAAAGCATGGTGTGAGTGCAGAGACGATGGCAATTTCAGAAGAATCTGATAATAAGCCAAAACCAAATCCAGTTGAAGAAGTTGAAGCAATACAGCTGAAAGAAGATGATCCGGAAAATAACATATATTGGAAGTAAAATGGCAGAAGAGGTGAAGGGTGAAGTAATCGTATGCCTTTAGAGGAACGTGGACGTGTTTGCTTGGGTTCCTACAGATACGCCTGACATAAGCTTGGATGTAGCTTCCCACTATTTGAATGTTGATCCAAACATCAAGCCAATCAAGCAGAAGAAAAGGAGAATAGCTCCAGAAAGGCAAAAGGCTTTGGAAGAAGAAGTTGACAAGTTGCTTGAGGCAAACTTTATTCGAGAAGTTTACTACCCAGATTGGCTTGCAAATATTGTGATGGTGAAGAAACCCAATGGAAAGTGGAGAATATGCATAGATTTCACCGATTTAAACAAGGCTTGTCCAAAAGATTCATATCCTTTGCCTCAAATTGACAAAATGGTGGATGAAACCTCTGGATACGAGTTATTGAGCTTTTTCGATGCATACTTAGGATACCATCAAATAAAGATGAACCCTTTCGATGAAGAAAAAACTGCATTTATCACTGAGAAAGGCACATACTGCTACAGGGTTATGCCTTTTGGACTTAAAAATGCAGGAGCAACATACCAAAGGATGGTAAATAAAATTTTCAAGCCTTTATTGGGTAACACCATGGAAGCGTATGTAGACGACATGATCATTAAAAGCAAGAAAGGAGAAGCGCATGCAGAGAAGCTCGACAAGGTGTTTGATGTATTGAGAACCCACAATATAAAGTTAAATCCTAACAAATGTACTTTCGGAGTACAATTAGGAAATTTTTTGGGTTATATGATAACTGAAAGGGGTATTGAAGCAAATCCAGAAAAAATCCAAGTCATCTCAGAGATGAAGCCTCCTACCTCCATTAAGGAAGTTCAGCGTTTAACAGGAAGATTAGCATCATTGAATAGACTTCTATCTAAATCTGCTGAAAAAAGCCTACCCTTCTTCAAAACCTTGAGGGCAGGGAAAAAATTTCTAGTGGACAATGGAATGTGAAAAAGCTTTTGGAGAACTAAAGGATTACTTGAAGAAAATACCACTTTTGACTAGGCTAGAGCCAGGTGAGATATTGTTTGTATATTTGGGAGTAAGCAATGTGGCCTTGAGTGCAGTTCTGTTGAAAAGAGAAGGAAAAATTGACAAGCCAATCTACTACGTCAGTAAGTACTTCAAGGAGCAGAGCCTCGATACCCTTTTGCAGAAAGAGTTGCACTTGCACTAGTGATGGCCTCCAGGAAGTTAAGACCTTATTTTTAGGCTAACTCCATAGTAGTATTAACTGATCAACCTCTAAGGCAAATATTGCAAAAACTTGAATGTTTTGGACGTCTTACGAAATGGGCAGTTGAGTTAAGAGAATACGATATCAACATTGAGCCTAGACAAGCCCTAGCCGATTTCATTGTAGAATGTACTAGAGAGAGAAGAGTGGCAAGAGAGAATAAACACACATGGAAATTATTCATTGATTGAGCATCAAGTTCAATAGTGAGCGGAGCCGGAATAGTATTGATATCTCCCGAGCAAGAAACAATCGAATATTCCTTGCGTTTTGCTTTTCCAAGCTCAAATAATATTGCAGAGTACGAAGCCCTTATAGGAGGAATGAAACTTGCCAAAGAATTACAAGTACAAAAGATAATAGCTCACAGTTGGTAGTTCAACAGTTCAATGGAGAGTATGAGGCGAAGGAACCTATCATGATTCAATATCTATGAAAGGTCAAATCTTTATCTCAAGAGTTTGAAGATTTCCAATTGCTACAAATCAATAGATCTTCTAATAGCCATGCAGACGCTTTATCAAAGCTTGCATCATCAATGGAAACGAGAGGAAGAATGGTGCATTTGGAGGAACTTAAAAGGCCGAGCATAGAGGAAAAATTGTAGCATGTACTGAAGAAATACAGGATTGGAGAACACCATTTGTAAAATTCTTGAAGATAGGGGAGCTTCCAGTTGAAGCTACGGAAACAAAGAAATTGAAGATAAAAGCAGCACGTTTCACTTTGGTAGATGATGTCATATACAAGAAGGGTTTCTCAATGCCACTTTTGAAATGTCTGGGCCCATAAAAAGCAGATTACGCTTTAGCTGAGATACATGAGGGGATATGTGGGCAACATTTGGGAGCAAGAGCTTTAGCAAGTAAAGTGTTGCATAGTGGATTCTTCTGGCCTAACTTGAGGGATGAAGCTTTGAAGAAGGTTAGAGCGTGTGATAAATGCCAAAGATTTGCGACCATTCAAAGTGCTCTAGTCTCACTTTTGAGAACCTCAATCGAACCAACTCCATTTGCAAAATGGGGATTAGATTTGTTAGGACCTTTTCCCCAAGCAACCGGAGGAAGGAAATTCCTGATAGTAGCAACAAATTAATTCACAAAACGGATAGAAGCAGAACCCTTAGCTACTATTACTGCAAAGAAGATAGAAAACGTGGTATGAAAAGATATCATATGCAGATTTGGGCTACCAAGAGTGATAATTACAGATAGAGGGAAGCAGTTTGATTGTGATTCATTCAAAGGTTTTTGTGAAAGGCTTCATATCCAACTCAGCTTTACTTCAGTAGCATACCCACAAGCCAATGGGCAAGTAGAAAGAAGCAATCAAACAATCCTTGAAGGTTTAAAAATGCGCCTGGATAAGGCAAAAGGAGCATGGGTGGATGAGCTTCCATCAATCCTCTGGGCATATAGAATAACCAAGAGAGTCCCAACTGGAGAAACTCCATTTAGTCTAGCTTATGGAACGGAAGCTTTGATCCCTGTTGAGATTGGAGCAATTTCTCCAAGAATGGTTGATTTTGATGAGGAATCAAATTCTGATGCACTACAAGATAACTTGGATTTGTTAGATGAGCATAGAGATCAAGCGTGCATACGATTAGCAGCATATCAACAAAGAGTCTCTCGTTACTACAACTCAAGGGTGAAGGAAAGAGTGTTAGTAGAAGGAGATCTTGTCTTGAGAAAGAGAGCCATAACCAATGCCCATTTGGAAGAAGGGAAGCTTCATCCAAATTGGGAAGGACCGTATCGGGTAAGAAGGATAGTTGGACCTGGAACTTGCTTACTCAAAACAATAGAAGGAAAAAAGATTCATAAGACGTGGAATGCGAATCACTTGAAGCTCTATTTCTAGAGCAATTGTATTAACACTTATTATGAATAAAGAGACTCAAGCCGTAATTACGGTCCTGTGGTTTTTCCCCACATTGGGGTTTCCACGTAAATATTGTGTGTTTATGTTTATCATTTGTTTATCGGCTTACTTTATTCATGCTACATGCTCTTAATTTATTATATAACGCTGAAGAAAAGCTAATAATCTTTAAAGATTATCATTCTATGCTAATAAGCTTTATGTGATTTCCTATGAGCCAACATATTTTCCAAATATGTTAAGAAAAATGGTAAAATAAAATCCCATCTTCTACGAGGGAAGACGCGCTCTTTACCATGGCTCTTTACCATGATGCACGAAGTTGTGTTCCATTAAAGCTGTTAAGACACATGGTATAGAAAAAGCTCATGCTTTTACCATGATGCACGCAGTAATGTTCCATTAAAGCTGTTAAGACACGTGGTATAGAAAAAGCTCATGCTTTTACCATGATGCACGCAGTTGTGTTCCATTAAAGCTGTTAAGACACATGGTATAGAAAAAGCTCTTGCTTTTACCATGATGCACGCAGTTGTGTTCCATTAAAGCTGTTAAGACACATGGTATAGAAAAAGCTAATGCTTTTACCATAATGCACGCAGTTGTGTTCCATTAAAACTGTTAAGACATATGGTATAGAAAAAATACAACTTCTATGAGGGGGAAGACATGTTTTTGCCATAAAGCAAGCAGTGTCAATAAGTTCATCGAAATCACATTTAATTCAGATTGAATTTCAAATGATTGGGGAGCAGAAAAGATTGAATAAATATAACTAAAAAAGGTTTCCAAAACAAAATGAAATGATAAAGGTTTCCAAAATAAAATGAAAGTCTATCTCTTACAAGCAAGGGTAGCAGAGGCATCATCATCATCATCATCAAGATCCTCATCAACTCCATGATCTTCATTCATCCAAGTTAATAAAATGAAAATCTATCTCTAAGAAGCAGGGGTAGTAGAGGCATCATCATCATCATCATCAAGATCCTCATCAACTCCATGATCTTCATCCAAGTTTTGCAAAACAACTATTTTTTCATCTTCTGTAATCCCATTCTTCCCATGAAATGTCCAAGGCCCGCTAAGATTCTCCAAATCATCATAGAGAACTTTATTAAAAGAGGCGGTGACATCCTCTTCGTCGGGATCGAAACTTTGCCATAACTGGCGCGGTTTTTGAGAACACTAACTCGGGATACACTCGACCATGTTCTTCCTCAAGAATTTGGCGAGCTAGATAGAAACCTGTCTTGCTAAATGAGACCCCTACAGCGCATTTCCTTTGGTAACAATCAAAAGATTCTATGTATGATTGAACGCTGTTAGTGTGCACCGATTTAAGTTCTCCTTTTAGCTTTTGAACCATCTCACGCTCAACGTTTAACTCACTTTGGAGTAAAGTAACATCGTTAAGAAGCTTAGAAGTCTTCTCTCCCAACTTATTATCTTCAACCATGTTTGAATATTTAGAAGCATCTTCTTTAAAATGGTCACACTCGGACTGCAGCTTTTTGTTATAATCTCGAAGATCTCTAATGGTTTGCTCCATTTTCTCTTGATGTGTAAGATAATTCTCTAGCTTCTGGTTCCGCTCCTGAAGATCTTTGATAGTCTTGTCCATTTTCTCATTACGAGCAAGACAATCGTCGAGTTTTTCTTCCATGATCTTGCGAACCCAAAAGCAAGAGAAGCACGCTGAGCTCCCTGCAATAATAACAGGAGGTAAAGAGACATGTTTTTTACTTCTAATTTCTGATTATATATAAAAGAAAACAATATATATACGCTTATCACCTCAACGATCCGGCGCTCGGCTAAATCCATGTTTTGTTGGATATCTTTAAAGTATGTTTCTTCGTCTCGAGGAAGAATGGAAGAATACATTAATCTTGAAGCTACCCTAGGAAGAAAAACAGAATATTTATCAAGCAACCTAAGATACACTCTAAAATCATCACCGTTTAAAGAATGAGACATGGTAGGTTCATCCCTATATAGCTTCCAGAATGATTTGGGTCTATCTAACAAGGGAAAAGATGGACGAAGATCGTTTAGGGACTCTGATCGAACAGTCCTCCTTGAAATGCGAGGGGTTTTAGGGTGTGAAAGATCTGAGCCACCCCTGTCAGCATGGAAGGTGTTTGCGTGTAAACTGGGAATATCTATCTTCATATCGCTCGATAGGAGGAAGATCGTCAATAAATAATCCATCATTGCAGATATTGGTCCTCTGAAGAGAAAATCACCCGGATTTTTCTTTGAGAGGTCTAAGAATGTAAAAAAGATGAAAAAGGTTGATGGTTGGAACTACTCCTTTTTCATTACAAAGAGCATAAAACGCTACAAGCCATCTCCATCCTTGAGGATGAAGTTGAGACGGAGATAGTTTGTTGCTCTTCAAAAACTCCATGAAAAAAGAAGGTAAAGGAAAACGAACTCCCATCTCCAGTAGAGCCTCATGTATGGCGAATGATTCTGAAGGAACAAAGGCAAAGGAGGTCTTCGGGTCTGGAGGGAGGCAGCCCTCCCAACCAGACGGAAACGAGACTTTTGTCTTGAAAGTATGAACATCATCTTTTGATAGGCGAGTAGGAACACACAAAGCCAGAACGTCCAAGGAATGAGGGCCCAATGCTTCGGATATGTGTCTTGATGTTTGCTTGGTACGAACCATGATAAAAAAATTTAGATGAAACAAGCCAACTGCAGAAGAAAAAGCTTAAAAACGATTAAAAACACGAGCAATTAAGATGAAAAGCGACTAGCATCAGACAAACGGGTTTTTTTGCCATTCCGAGGGCAAAATTGAACCAATAACACAATAATAAAAATCGAAAAACAGGGAGGGCAGAAATTCGACGAAGTAAAAAATGTATTCGGGGGACAATTTTTGGCAAAAGGAAATCGCAAAAAACATTGTCGGAGGTCGATTTTTTCTAAAAAGAAAAAACGCAAAAAACATTGTTGGAGGTCGATTTTTCGTAAAAGAAATCGCAAAAAACGCACATCCGAACAAACCCCAAATCCAATTATCTAAATTACAGATTGATTATACGTTTTTCCTATTTTTTAACCAATATGAAATAGTTTGCAGATAAACCACTCTAGAAATGCAAAATTTCAGATTCAAAGGTAAAGATAACCTGAAAAAACGGAGCTTTTCCCAAACCAAGGAATCAAAGGCAAGAGCAGAATGAAAAATTCCGTAAATACACGAAGATTAGGTACGAAGGAGAGAAAATTGGTATGCTTGAAGAAGCTTGGAAAAATCGGTGCACTTTCGGGAGATGACCGGCGTAGGAAAACTATGCCGTTGAGGTAAAAAAGAAATCCTATACTGACATCCTTAAATACAAGAGGTACCTCATGAAATCCTAAACAAAATAGGATTCTGATACTTATTATAATTCTAGTTTATGTCATAAAATCCTAAACAGAATAGAATTTCGATTCCTACTAATATTCTAAATTATCCCTTAAAATCCTAAACAGAATAGGATTTTGATACTTATTATAATTCTAGTTTATCTCATAGGATAGGATTCCGAACCTATCATTATTCTAATTAGCGGAAATAGAAATTGGAAAACTTATCCTTATCAGAATAAACGGGCCAAGCTTTATCCCGTGAAAATACGAAAATGGGAAGGGACCCGATTTTTTCATTCATTTTTCTAAAACTTATTGCATTTTACTTTCCATGCGAAATTGATAATCCCAATAGGAGAATTCGTGCAACCATTTTTTAAAATCATTTTTCAGGTGGTTAAGAAAATCTCTTTCTCACTCTTATTTTTGAAAATAATCCAAAAATAACAGTGGGGAGCAATTGATATAACCATAATACACGTAACCCATTATCTACCTAAATAACTGTACCCATGTTCAATACGATATTTTACTGATAGCTCACATGTAACCTCCTCCCTCATTCCTATACATAGGTTTTTATTTGAAGGAGAAGAGGTTAGTTTTTAGAGAGAGATAAGCAATATTATATTTTACGGTATCTAACTTAAGCATCGGAGCGTTTGCGGGAAGACCGCTACCCACAATATAACAGGTACAATCATCAAGCACTATCAACCGTCATCAAGCAATATCAACCGTCATCAAGGAACGTTAACCGTCATCGTTCTGATTGGAAGGACCGCTTCCTTCAGAAGTTCATCGATGATAACATCCGCCATGAAATACGAAGGATCAGGCTAGGAATATTCCCCAAAAGAAGGACTAAAAAGGAGAAATGACAGGATGAGATCCTCCTCCTTGGTATATATGGCATACAGCTGGAAATATGGTGGCGCACCGTGGGTCATCCTGAGATCCACCAAACAAAAGGATACAGGATCCGCCCACAAAATGATCCGCCAGGATAAGGAACTAAACTGATATAAGGCGAGCTCACCATCATTAAATGAACATTAATGATACATTAAAGGCAATAAAAGCTCAGAGGTTAGAGTCAGAGTTAAAGTGCATTAAAAACGTATTACATTTCATTGAAGGCATTAAAAGTGGGTTGTTATGTTTATCACTCAAACCTATATAAATACCCAAGTAGTAAGGTGTCAAAAGGCACACACTTTCCAAAAACCCTACTTGTGATTACAGTTTATTCTCTCAAGAACATTACTGATTTTAGCATCGGAGTGCCCCCGGCCGAACACAATGGCGCTTCTCAGGGACGCTATAGGGTGTTGATAAATCTACATAATATCAATTGGTGCAGTGAGTGTGGAATCCTAATAGTAATAGGGTTACACGACGCACATTCAAACATGTCTTCAAATAATCTCAATATTCCCACTCGAAATATCTCCACTACGACAAACATGAGAGGTACACCGGCTAACGACGACAACCATGTTATTCCTCCTGAACAAACCATGCCACCTCTTGACGGTGTGGTTCAACCATCACACGAATGGTCTCCTGAATCTTTTTTCGACCAAATGGTAGAATCCGTCCGATGAGAGTTAGGTCATAAATCAGCTGAACGAGCATGAACCATTCTTAATGGAAACAATGTGATAGATCGGGCTAAAAGGGTATTCACGGAATAAAAGCCCTAGGAAGGAGCCAATAATCCTATACAAGCCAATATGGTTCTAAACAATTCTGGGCCACGAGAACGATCAAGATCCCGTCATAGGCATTCGCTAGGACCACGGGAAAATGCTAACCAGGCCAGGAATGGGGGATCCCTTTCTCCACAACGATTCACTGTGGCGGTAGAGGTACGGTTCCAAGAGGAATCACGAAAACAAAACCGGAATGAAGAACGATACGCCCATCAGGTCAACAGGCATTCGCCTTTCACCGTCCATATTATGGGATTCAAAACCGATGGATGCTTCAAATCATCAAATTTGCCACAGTACGAGAAAATATAGGGAGTTGGTGGACATATACGGGGCGAATGAAGGAATTCTTTGTAGAATGTTCTCTACAATGCTAAGCGGATCAGCTTATGGGTGGTTCGAATCTTTGGCGTCCGGATCCATAGACAGCTGGGAGCAATTGAGCAGGGAATTTTGTGTTAAATTTGCAGTAGCATCCCTTCTATGGTGTCTAGTAGAACATTGTATGATCTTAAGCACATGGTTGGCGAACCCCTAAGAACATGTATCAATCGATATAATAAGCTGTGTATTGACATAACAAACGTTGACGTTAACATGACGGTTGAAGCCATAATTAAAAACACAAGGTGTAAGCGATTACAGGAGAAATTCGTTATTCATAAACCAAAAACAATGATAGAATTGGTGGAATGGTGCAAAAGGTTCATGGAAATTGACGACATCAACCGGGCTAACGAATCATCAATCACTAGATCACCAGAAAGAAGAGATCGTGGCGGATCTAGCAAAAGGGATAACAAATGGGCGGATAACAGATGGGCAGATCAAAGAGGAAAGCGACCCTCCAATAGTGGCCCAAACTTTACGCCATTTAATATCCCTAAAAATGAAGTTCTATTATGGTTAGAGAAGAGCAGGTTCAAGCGGGACATCACGTACCCCGATCTGAAAGGGGGAGAACACATCCCAATGGGAAAAAATGCGAAGGCGTATTGCCGGTTCTATAGAAGGTAGGGCCATGATAACCGGTGTTTTGCGTTGGATAAAGAAATCGAGAAATTAATCGAGCGTGGTGTGCTTGATAGATTCGTCCATAGCGAACATAATGAAGGAAAAGAAAAGGAGCGTTTCAAAACTAAAGGCAAGGGAGTAATTAACGTTATTGCAGGCGGACCAGGGTATCAATCGCTTACTAAAAAAGCAAGAACGTGTGTTTTGGATAAGGTGGCTCTTAATAGACCTTTTGTAGAAATTGGCTCGGCGAATGGCCCCCATGCCGATGCTTTGGTAATCATTGATGACCATCGAAGGATGGGATATGAAACGAGTCATGATTGATACTGGAAGTTCGTATAACGTGATTACGAGAAATGCATTCACCAAGTTGAAAATAGATCCTATGCAGGTGGAAGCTACCATCATGGACATTTTAGGGGTAACCGGACATACAGTCCAAACTAAAGGGCAGGTGTTGCTAGAATGCAAAATCACGGATGGAGATCAAACTTGAAAAGGAGAGCAGGAGTTTACCATCCTAGATGGTCGGCTGGCATATAATGCCATCTTAGGAAGACCTTTTCTTTCTGAGGCAACTACTTTAATCTCGGCACGCCATTTAACTATGTACGTGGCAACTGCTAAAGGTGGGGTGATGATTAAGGGGAGCCATACGTCCGCAAGAAAATGAAGAAGAAACAGACGAGCAAGATATGTACACTGCAGCCCTAGAAGATATTGAGATGTGTCTTATTTCAGAAGGAAAAAGGGTGAAAATTGCAAAAGGGCTCCATCTAGAGATCAAAGAGGCAATTGTACAAACCCTCATTGAATGCCAAGAGGTTTTTGCGGGGGATAATGAAATATTAAGAGGGGTAAGCCCAGACCTTATCACTCACAAGCTTAACATCATGGAAGAAGCCACACCCGTTACACAAAAAAGGCGAAATCACAGACCAGAGAGACAAAAGGCGATAGAAGAAGAGATTGCTAAGCTCAAAAAAGCAGACACAATAGAAGAGGTGATTTACACCGAATGGCTGGCGAATGTGGCCCTTGTCAAAAAAGCTGGAGGAGCCTACATAATGTGTGTTGATTTTACAGATCTAAATAAAGCATGCCCAAAAGACAACTACCCCTTGCCGTGCATTGATATTCTGGTGGACGGAACCGCGGGGCATAAAGTCTACTCTTTCATGGACATAAAATTCAGTTATCACCAAATACCTATGAATCCCAAGGATATGATTAAGACGTCATTCATCACGCATCAGGCTACCTATTGTTTTAAGGTGATGCCTTTTGGCTTAAAAAATACAGGTGCCACATATCAACGTACGATGAATAACATTTTTGAAGATAAAAAAAGGTGATAATTTCTCCATATACGTAGACGACATGATCATCAAAAGCAAACCCATGAGGGAGCATGCCACAGATATTAAGGAGGTACTAGATGTGTTAAAAACCAACAACATCAAGCTCAACCTAGAAAAATGTACATTTGGGGCAACATCTGGTAAATTTTTGGGTTATATCATTAACCGTCAAGGACTCACTGCAAACCCGGAAAAAATAAAAGTAGTGTTAGAAATGAAGTCGCCCAAAAATCTTCGAGAAGTATAGCGTCTGAATGGGCGAATCATAGCTTTGGGAAGATTCATATCTTGTTCCGCTAGGCGATGCCTTCCCTTCTATGAAGTGATCAAAACACAAAAGTCGTTTGATTGGAACGAAGATTGTTAGCAAGCCTTCGAAGGAATTAAGGAGTTCTTATCCAAACCGTTGATGAGTAGACCAATTAAAGGGGAGGACCTTTATTTATATGTATCAATCACAGAAAATGCGGTATGTACAGTAATAATTTGCGAAGAAGAAGGACAGCAATATCCTAATATTATGTGAGTAAGGTGTTAAAGGATGCTGAAACGAGATATTCGAAGTTAGACAAGATGGCATTGGCAGTTGTAGTCACTTCCATCCGCCTGCGTCCGTATTTTCAAGCACATACCATAGTGGTGCGAACAAGTATACCAATAAGAAAGGTGTTGCAACGCCCAGAAACGTCCGGAAGGCTAATGGAGTGGTCCATACGGCTTGGAGAATTCGACATTCGGTATGAGGGACGGATAGCGCTGAAAAGCCAAATCTTGGCAGATTTTGTTAACAAGTTCACATAAGAATTCACAAATTCACCGAAAGTCCCAAAGGAGGAGTGGACAATGTATACAGACGGAGCCTCTTCGGAAGTAGCGGGGGCAGGAGTCGTGATAAAAGGGCTGGAATACATCCGAGTCTGTTACGCGGCTAAACTAGATTTCTCCTTAACTAATAACGCATCAGAATATGAAGCTTTGATCCTGGGATTACAATTATTAAAAGAGGTTGTCACAGAACATGTGGTGATATACAGTGATTCAAAACTAATAGTGAACTAAATAATGAAAAATTTCCATGTCAAAGATGAAACCCTGGTGAAATATGTGGAAGAAGCAAAACACATTTTGTCTATCCTGGAGGGCAAGGATGTAAAGTGGGAAATAGTACATATCCCGCGAGAATCAAACATTGAGGCGGATCATCTGGCTAAAACAGCCTCAAGCAAGAACCAATGGCAAGACCTTACTTGCCCCTTTACAATAAAGATGAAACCAGCATTCGACAGGGCGGAAGTGGCAATCATTCAGGTGCCCCAAAACGACTAAAGAGCAACCTTAGTCAAGTATTTGGATGAAGGCATTTTGCCTGAAGACAAAAACCAAGCTAAAAAGGTGGTCAAGAAAGCCGCCCATTATGCTATTATGGAGGATCAGCTGTACAGAAAATCATTTAGCCAACCATGGTTAAAATGCATAGCCACGGAAGAAGGACATGACGTCTTATGGGAATTGCACGAAAAATATGTGGGGCACATGAGGCGGATGCTACGATCTTTAAAAAATCAAGGCTGGCAGGGTATTATTGACCTACGACGGAAAGAGACGCCAGAAAACTAGTAGAAGAATGCCACAGTTGTCAGATCCATGCGAATGAAACACATGTGCACAAAGCCCTTCAAAGGCCGATTGTGGAAGGCTGGCCATTCGCCACTTGGGGCATCGATATAGTGGGACCCTTCCCATCCACCAAGAGACAATACAAGTTCGTGATAGTGGCAGTGGATCACTTCACAAAATGGGCTGAAGATGAACCTGTCTCCGTCATTACAACTAGACGAATGATCGATTTTCTCCATGACAATATCATCGGAAGATTAGGCGTACCACACACAATTGTTACAAACAATGGAACGCAATTTAACTGTGAAGTGTTTAAAAAATATTGTTCAGATTGGGGAATCACCAACAACTTCACCTCCGTTTATTATTCACAGTCCAACGGCATGACTGAGGTCACGAACCGAACCCTTATTAAGGGAATCAAGAAAAGATTAGGAGAAAAGAAGAAATGCTGGGCGGATGAGCTAATATCAGTTTTATGGGCGTACATGACAACCCCCTGAGTGGCAACTAGAGAGACACCATTTTCCCTCACTTATGGAGTTGAAGCAGTTCTTCCCATAGAAATCAAGAATCCGAGTGGTCGAGTCTCCTTTTATTGTGAACAACAGAATGGTGAAAGGCTCAGAAAAATCCTGGACGATCTTGAAATAAGGAGAGATAGGGCTTCTACTCGGATTGCCGCCTATAAACATAGAATCGCCTCCTATCACAACAAAAATGCTAGATTGATGGAATTGAATAAAGGGGATTTGGTCTTAAGGAAGGTGTACAAAATTCAATCAGCAGATGGAAAGGGAAAGTTGGGCGTGACCTGGACAGGTCCATACCGCGTAGCAGCTAATATTGGAGCCGCCACCTTCAAGCTAGAAGAAATGGATGGAAAGGAGGTACCAAGAACCTGGAATATCCAGAACCTCCGCAAATACTTTCAAAAGTAGAATGTAATACAAAGGCCTTGAGTACTATTTTTCCTTAGAACATGATTTTTTCCCAATGGGTTTTTTCCTGTTCTAAGGTTTTAATGAGGCTCATAGAGAGGTCATTCGCCGTTGTAATAAAGGCAAGTCATTTCTTGCTCATTAAAATAAATTACTTTTGATTAATAAATTTTGTATGAACATTTCTTTTTTGGCGTATAATACATAAATGCCTTCTTACCAAAAGGGAAGGCATAGATTCAGATTCTCTTCCCCATGAAGAAATCTTATACAAAGTCCCTCCATAGGGCAGATTCTCTTCCCCGTGAAGAAATCTTATAAAAGTCCCTTCTAGAAGTTGAATCCAATTAAAAGTCCTGTTACGGATGGACTCACTTCCCCGTGAAGTGGTCATTAAAAATCCTACCAAAGGACGGATACATCCTACTCAAAGGAAATCCTTAAAAGCTTATCGCAAGCTTACTGGGGGATGGCTAGCCACCTACCCCGGGATTCGGTGGAATAAGTTTAAACACTTAAGAAATCTTATCTATAAAGATCAAAAGCATATGATCGGTGGAATAAGTTTAAACACTTAAGAAATCTTTTCTAAAAAGATCAAAAGCATATGATTCGGTGGAATAAGTTTAAACACTTAAAGAAATCTTCCCACAAAGAATAAAAAACATATGGTTTGGTGAAAAAGTTTAAACACTTGAAACGTAAACATGCATCCTTGAAACACGCAGAAAAAAGAAAGAAGCTTCTTAAAAAACAAAGGAATATAAAAATAAAATGTAGCAACTCATGGAGAGTATCGTAACATTTTTACATAAGGAGAATAAAGCCTTAGAAATGGAAACTAAGTAGTAAGATCTTCGATCTTATCATTAGGAGTGGGAACATCTGGGGCAGCTTCAAGAGGTTTGGCGGCAGGCTCGGTGATAGGATCATGTTGACATTCCATGTATTGGTCCGCCTTAGGTAAAACATCGCCATCTTTTGCATCGTCATCCTTTGTATTATCCATTACCTCCGCATCAGAGGCAATATCCTCCAGATCGATGACCCCCTCACTCTTCTTCGTCGATGCAACGGGAGGAGCCAGTGCTTCTTGATGAATAACCGCCCTGGCATTCTTCAGGGTAGCATAATGAAAAGCCGCATTTATGGAGGGCACTTCTACCTCGGGGTCATCGATCCCAAAATCAGGAAAATCCCTTTTGGGAGCCGCCATAATACGTTCGCCGTAATAATACGCGCGGAGTCCACACGCCTCCTCCAAATGTTCCCAGTCCCTCTTTTGTCGATCCTGCTCCGCCCTCAAATCATCAGCCAGCTTGATGGCTTCCGTTCTCTTTTGCTCTAGATCTGCCTCGAGCTGAGTAATCTTCTGCTTCAAGCCATCCGCCAGAGCGCTTGCCGCTTGGGCATCAGACCTCGCTATGGACGCCTCGCTTTCCAATTCTTTAAGGCGGGCTTCATTCACCGCATTCATAGCAAAGCCCGCCTCAACAGCGTTTACATGATCAATGGTCTGGATCAAATAAAAGCAATGAAGTTAAAAGAAGAAAAATTGAGATAGTTAAAATCACCAAATTTAATACAGTCACTTACCGCTAAGGCCCTGCGATTAATCATTTTAAGGTGGGTAGCGGTCTTGTACTTGGGTCTTGTCTCCAAAACGTTGGGAATCTTGCCGATAGCTTCTTCAATATCGTTCATCACCAGATCTGAGGCAAGAACCAGCTCGGGACCATGAGTAGCCACCCAGTAACCGCTAAGGTCTAGCTTTGAAGGCTGAAAATTCGTAAGGGGACAATTCGAGGCTTAGAAAACCCTTATATCTTTTATAGAAACATATAAGGAGAAAGGAGCTAACCTGGGTAAAAGAAGAAGAGAACAGTGAAACCTTTGAAGTCTTCACCGGGATCATCAATTGATCTGATCCGCCAGCCTGCACAGTCTTCCCCTAAGCATTACCATCGGTCTTGGACCTTTTCGGAGGAGGCTGAGATTGAACCTCAGCTGTGGGGCGTTTCCCCTCTTGTTTGCTAAGAGCGGCATTCGCCTTTTCCTGATCATCTAAGGCGGCTTGGAGCTTCCACTTCTCTGCAATGATATCTTTGGCGTTAGTCCATCCCTGTAAGAAGGGGTGAAAAAACAAAGATAAGTTAAAAGGGCGGACAAAAGTATAAACAAAAATACCTTTGAAGGCTTTAAAAAAGGTATAGCGGATCTCCCCATTTTGTAGTGTTACCAGGGGCTCGCCCGATTTCATAATTTTCAGGGCTTGGCCATACGCCCATAAGTCATATTTGACGGATCGAAGGATCCGTAGAGTGTCTTTCTCCTCCTAATTGAGGGTAAAGCTCCGGTTCGCCCGTTCTTTCGGTTTATAATTCCATCCAGAAGGAAAACCTAAAGGTATGCCCTCAACTATCTTAACAAAAAAGAATCTATGTTCCCAACGGTGAACATTTGACATTTTATTGTGGAAGGGTGAATATTCCTTCAATTTAGAAAAGGTGATATGATCTTCCACACCACGTTTAGACATGGTATGAAGAGTTCGAAAAATACGAGGACTCAAAACTAAACCTAAATTCGCTGCTAAATAGGTGTCTAACACTAAGTCAAGCCATCCATTCGGATGTAATTGATAGATGGGAATGTTAAAAAACTCAAGAATGTCCCCAATTACCTTGGGGACCAGATAACTAAAACCCCTCTCCACATGGCTCTGGTATATAGCAAAGTAACCTTTAGGAGGGGAGGCGGGCCTTTGATAAGGTGTAGGAATTAAGCATGTGGCCGCATGAAGCCAAGAATACAGGGATTGAAGCGTCACTAGAAGGGTAAGGTCAATTTTGGAGGAAGTTACATCCATTTTTAAGGTTTTTATCCCTTTCTTTTTAGGGACAGAGGAACTAGCTTCCTCCCCACACGGAAGATTACGGGCCTCCATAGTTGCAACAGGAATTGTAACTGATAAAGGCACCGTAGAAGGTTTTGAATCAAGGTCTAGAGTTCTTTCAAAGGAAGAAGTAGAAGATGAGGGAAGCATCAGTAAAACCAACAAGAAGAAATGATGAAAAGGTTATAACCAGTGAAAAAACTTACATGGAAATTCGGTGTGCAAATAAAGGTTACGGAGAACTTCTGCAAGAACTGGAAAGATGATCGAAACAGAGAAAAATGGAGAAGTAAGAGGAAAGGTGTTTTTATTAAAGTGAAATAAAGTTTTGGAGTCCGTGTTAGGAACTACCACCTGTAAACACATCATTGGCATGGAAAAGGCGTTTGTCAGGCACAATAAATGCTATCTGCATGCGGGGAAGCTGAAAAACCCTGAAGAGCTTAAAAGACCTTTTAGGGGGGCTTCTGATAACATCCGCCATGAAATACGAAGGATCAGGCTAGGAATATTCCCCAAAAGAAGGACCAAAAAGGAGAAATGACAGGATGAGATCCCCCTCCTTGGTATATATGGCATACAGCTGCAAATATGGTGGCGCACCGTGGGTCATCCTGAGATCCGCCAAGCAGAAGGATACGGGATCCGCCCCACAAAACGATCCGCCAGGATAAGGAACTAAGCTAATATAAGGCGAGCTCACAATCATTAAATGAACATTAATGCTACCTTAAAGGCAATAAAAGCTCAGAGGTTAGAGTCAGAGAGCATTAAAAGTAGGTTATTACGGTTATCACTCAAACCTATATAAATACTCCAGTAGTAAGGTGTCAAAAGGTACACACTTTCCAAAAACCCTACTTGTGATTGCAGTTTATTCTCTCAAGAACATTACTGATTTTAGCATCAGAGTGCCCCCGTCCGAACACAACGGCGCCTCTCAGGGATGCTATGCGGTGTTGATAAATTACATAATATCAATCGATTAATCTCCCCTCCTACAAATTTATTGTTTCGTTCAGGCTACAACAATATGAAATGTTATTCATTCCCATTCCAATTGAAGTCATGAGAATCCTAAGGTGAAGTAATAACAAAAGCAATCACGATCCTGATTAGATGCTAACACTTGTAAATTTATTGCGCTTTCGCGCGACTTGAGATTGGCTTAAAATATGTCAATCACGTGTGAGATTGCATTCCGTCCAACATGAACCAAAATAATTTGTGGGTCAATGACCAATTTGGGTACTCACGGGAGTCTTTATAAGTAATTCAAGTATATTCATGTTGTTGGCATGCATATCGGAGCAAGCCTTCAACAAATAATGATATCATCTAAAAGTTCAATGTGACTTAATCACCAAAATATTATTTGATAGTTCATGTTAAATGCAATTCATCCCCAATCCAAGTGAATTCATGACAACCGTAAGCCGAAACAACAACAAAAAGTCCAAATAGGATGCCAACCCTTGTCAATTTCATGCGCTTTTTCATTCCATTGAACATAATACCAATTATTTTATGGATAAATGTTTAATTTGATTGCTGACAAGTTTTACATGAAATCCGAGTATATTCATGCTATTAATAGGCACATGAAAGCAAGTTGTGTGAACGAAACTTTCAACTGAAGAGGATGTTATGAAGGCGGAGTCAGGCCATGCCAAAAAGTATGAAGCCGGGAATAATATTATCTTGGCAATGCTTGCTAGCTTGGAAAATAAGCTTGCAATTGCTCAATCAGCGCATCAACGGGCTGAGGCAACTAAGTATCGCCTTCAAAATCAGCGTGATCAAGTTTGGGCCAGGGAGCAGCAGCTAGAAATCGACCTTAAAAGGGATCAGGATCAAGCCCGAAAGAACATTACCTTGTAGAAGGAGAAGGATGAGTAGTTTATGCAGCTGGATGTAGAATATGCTAGCTTGACAGTCGAACGAAAGATATGCATGATAGGGGTCGAAAACCCCTATTTTTAGATATGGTTTTTAGGTTAGTTTAGTTTAGTTTTCCTACAATAAGTGAGCAATTCTCGCATTTTTATGCATGTGTGCGCATTAGTTAGATTGTGTATATGTCTTATTTACTTTTTGTAGTTTGAGGTCATTTTCTAATTGTTTTTGGGCAAATATTACCAAAATAACACGTATGTTACTATCAATTATTTATTATGGCTAAATGATCCACCAATAGTCGCACCAAACAGAGTTTTTACTCAAATCTAGTGATTGGTGGGTCAATTTAGCCTTTGAACTAACGTCGTTTGGAGTTTTAATGCATGTGCAGGTCAAAACAGGAACAATTTCGGACGAAAATCACGTCTCAGGGTCCCCCAATAATCGCTCGGTGCGTTTAGGCATTTGTCGCTCATCGAACTGGCCATTATAGGCCAGCTCAACGAGCTGCGATTTAGGAATCAATCTTTTGACTGATTCCCGGCCCCACGACTCCACGTTTCGCCCCTGACTTCTCCACCTGCAACAGGAAACAAATCCAATTAGATTTAGGCTTTAAACTACAACTATAAATAGGACTTTGTAACATTTGTAACATATCTTTTATCTTTTGTAAAAACCTTAAGCCTCCTCCTTGAAGAATCCTCTCGACCTCATCCATCCACTATTGAAGAACATCGAAGCTCCGCTCCCCGAGGATTATTGAAGGTTCCATCATTCAAGTCCTAAGAAGACGGTTGCACTGGTCAACAAGTTCCCTGAAAGGGATTTCTTCTCTTTTACATTCTGTTTATCTCTGATCCAGTCTAGGAATCTTAGGCTAATTGTTTCACCGTGACAAACAATTTATCCATCTTTTATGTTAATTCAATTTTATATTTTGTTCAATTGATTGTTCTATCTTTTAATCTTTTGCTTAATTGGTTTAACTCATTCATAAATCCAAACAAACATTTGGCACACATTGTGAGCTGAATGTGACCTAGTCAGAGCCTATAGGATTGACAAACCCTATAGAAGATTAAGCCCAAATTTCTGAGCCTTAGAGCTAGTTTCGGCCTTACAAAGGAATCACGAGCTAAGAACCACAAAAGGATAAGTAGGGTTAATTGCTTTAGGCACAAGTGACTCAGATTAGATTAACAATTGATTAGCAAATTAGGTTGAATCTACCATTGTCGTATCATTCCACTTTCCTCAGGGTAATTGCATTGTTAAAAGATCACCTAGGAGTAGAATAACTTAGTTAGGAGTAGATTAATATAAAAACAAAACCAAGCTTAAACCCCCCAAAGCCTAGATAACACTAGAAACCGAGTAGCTCGATACATGCAGGAGTAAATCCTGTGGATTCGATACATGGACTTGTCTAGATTATTACTTGACAACGACGACCACAAAAGGATAAGTAGGGTTAATTGCTTTAGGCACAAGTGACTCAGATTAGATTAACAATTGATTAGCAAATTAGGTTGAATCTACCATTGTCGTATCATTCCACTTTCCTCAGGGTAATTGCATTGTTAAAAGATCACCTAGGAGTAGAATAACTTAGTTAGGAGTAGATTAATATAAAAACAAAACCAAGCTTAAACCCCCCAAAGCCTAGATAACACTAGAAACCGAGTAGCTCGATACATGCAGGAGTAAATCCGGTGGATTCGATACATGGACTTGTCTAGATTATTACTTGACAACGACGGGGTACACTTATCCCTTAGTGAGTCTATTGGAACGCTATCCGTAGGCGCACCAATGCACAAGGCGATAGGCTTATTCATCAGATCAAAGGTGTCGGATGAAGCAATCACAGGTTGAACTGGAGGAGCGGTGGACTCAAATAAGGATGCTGTGAAAATATATCTGGATGCGGACTTCAACTTCTAGGTGAACATTTTACCCTCCTAAGGATGATGTTTCGTACCCTAATTTTGTTCTTGGTTTTCCTGATCCTTTTTGAGGAAGAATAAAGGCCCTGAATGCTACTTTTCCTATCGCTGCACTAGTTGTTGCTCTAGTTAGGGAAATTCCTCCCTTAGAAGACCACATGCTGGAGTGCAACAGGTTGACCATCCACAAATGGCTCATACACCTATTTTAGAGCCTGAACTTCCTCAACCCCTCAGGACTTCTTCAGCTGCAGATTTGGGAGGTCCTCGGGTGGAGGTGCCTAAACTTGAAGTGCAAGTGGCTCCTTCCTGATTTTGAATATGCTCAAACACAAGGTGTTAGGGTTTGATGTCTTATAGATAATTGTTTAGGATAAACATGTTAAATGAATTGTTCTTTTATATCATTTGTTTTAATAAGATATAGTTTGTTTTAACTATATAAAGGCATTAATCTTTTCAGAACTAAATAAGTCAAATAAAGAAAAATCTCATAGTTTATTTAAAGTGATTATAAAGTGTTCATACAAACATGAAGTGAGACCAAACCTTATAATAAACTAATAAACTTAAAACCACCCATGTCAAGTAATATGTTTTAAATAGGGATTAACGTAATACTATTGAGACTTGCATGTAATAGTGTCTTCTGTTATGAACAGATAGCTGATCTCACAAGCTTCAGATATGGAGATATCTAGACAGTTACATGGATCTAGTGAAGGAGTTCATTAGGATTGGGGACCCGACTTGAGATAACAGGATGTATGGATTTATGCTATGTCACTTGTTCATTAGTGATTCTAGATTATGGGGTGTGATACTTTGACTCTGTTCAAACACGATCCATAAAAGGAAGGATCCTGGGGGGTGTGCGGGCAGACGTTGGGTATTACACAAAGTAATTGCAGAATAGTTAATATTGGATTGAGCATTCATCACTCCTGATAAATGGGAGATATATCCATGATCGCTTGTGGTGACTTGACTCTAAATCCTTGCAAGGTTATATTAAGAGTAGAAATGGAGATTTCACTTAATCTATCTATTCGGAGTTAACTTTACCTGATCATGTAAAATGAACGTCTCGCTATAAGAAACTTGACACAATCCATTGTCATAAGATTCGTTCAAGGATATAGCTAATGAAGGATCGGATTATACTGGACCTAATACAAAAAGGTCAACGACGGAATCAACATGTCTTCTTATAGCTCTGGGGGAATGTTTACGGTTCTGCTATTCACAATCCGCGCACTCATTCCGATATACAAAAGGTTGAATGTAATTTTGGGAATTAATTGAATAAGTGTATACAGCTAGTGGCAATAAGAACCTAATGGGTTACATAGAAGACTTGGAACCAAAACATGACAAGATAGTAAATAATGAATGGAGAATTAAATTGTTTAATTATAGGGGGCCGAATTTATATATATATGTATATATATTATTTTAGTTAATTTATTTAAATAATTATAATTAGATTATAATTGTGGTTAAATTAATTATAGGATAAATAAGTTAGGAGATTTAATTTGATTATATCTCTAAATAATAATTTATATTACCCTATCTTATATATACTATGGATAATTAATTTACTTCAATAATTATAATTAGATTATAATTATGGTTAAATTAATTATTGAATAAAATTAGTTAGGTGATTTAATTTAATTATATCCATAATTATTATCCTATCACAAATAAATATTATTTAATATAATTATAGATAATGTTAATATTAACTAAATAAGACTGTCATTTGGGATATGACTCTAATTAAGTATTTTAATTCAATCTAACTAGGGATTGGAATTAAGAAGCTATAAATACACCCCTATATGTGAATTTCAGCCATCACTATATTCCTAGAGTAGGAATTTCGTCCAACACTAATTTGAAGAGGAAAATACTTCGCTCACCTCCATTCGATTAATTCCTATCTCTTTTTCTCTTTCCTTGATCTTGTGTTGATTTGTTAGAGGCAATCTTTCTTGATTGCTATTCTTTGGTTGAGATTCTAATCATTTACTTGTTGTTCTGTTTGTGCTCGTGAAACTCAAGATTAAGAGTTGTGGGTACTTCGTTTGCAACTGTAGATAGATCATCAATTAAGGTATTTCGTTCTATCCCTCTTTATATGAAATAACGTTTAACGGATCTTGCCTATTTTCCTTCAGTGGAATCAGAGCCAGGTTAAATTCGTTATTTCATATATGAAAATATAAACTTTTCAATCAGATTAAATAGATTTATTGTTAGGTTAATTAATAAATCTGTTTTAGTTAATTAATCTAAAAGATAAATATTGGTTTTAATTATTTGATAATTAAATTTGGTTATGATAATGGTTTTAATTGATTAATTTTTCGATGAACTAAGAACGAGGTTTAGGAGTTTATATGGTTAATTAGTAAATGCGATTTTTGATTAATCCAGAGTAAACTAATATTGATTATCTGATAATTAACAAATTCTGGAAATTTTGTTTTAATTGCTTTTAAAACTAAATTAAAATTAAAAAATATATATATAAAGGGGTTACTGCCCCCTAATTATATGAACTGTTGCCGCAAGCAACGGCTCATGTTGCTGTCTGCAACAGTAGAGAGGCCGACTTCCTGGAAGTCGACTAATTTTTGTTAAACGTATATTTTTCCTAAATTTGTTTTATTGAAAATTATCCGTTTAATTCCAGAATACCTCGTTCGTAGTTTAATCGATTAAATTTCATTTAAAGCTTTATTTTAAATATGTTAGATATGTTAAATAAAACTTTATGAATCAATTAAATATAGATAATCATAATCATTATGTATAAGTTATATTTTTTTTATCCAATTGGTATTTGATGCATTTAGATTAGATTAAAGTATAAAGGATACAAAGTTTAAAATTGAATGATAATTTAAAAGGTTTAATTTGATAAAGTTAAATATTACAAAAATAGTTTATGTAATCAACCAATTAAATTTATTTGATTGAGTGTTTACATGTTTGGTGTTATGGACATATTTAGACCCCTCCATAAATGTTGTTTAGTGTTTTGGTATTTTTGGAAAATAGGACAAGCGTGTCCTGCCTTATCTACTCTCTATTGGATTTCTCTTCTCACCTAAATCCCTTCAAATTAGTTGAAGTATTCTGAAGTAGTATAGAAATTGATCTTGATGTAATTTCAAGGCGCCAAGGAAAAGACGAAGGACCTGAAGGAGAAATATGTAATAGTTAGTATTTCCCTAGGGTTGACCATTTATTCTGTTTCTGGCCCAACGGAATAATTTAGATAATATGTCCATAACTACCAATGTAAATTGTATGTGTTTGATGTATGCTAAAGCAAATCAATGCTAGGTTAGATTATGAGACTTAAAAATATAAACCCCTCACTAATCAAAAGTTAAGTCCATAAACAAGTTATAAAAATCGGTTGCCCCTCCCTAATGTTATAATTCAGCCGGCAATATATGGGGGCCTTGGGTTGTTGAGCAAACTCAAGCTTGGCGCCTTATGGGTAACACCTGAATTATTTGAAAACAGTTTTCACGAACACAAGGGTAATGACTTAAACTAGATTAGAATAATTGGATGAGCAAACTCATGTTGTTCTAAACTAATGGGCAAAATGGTTGAGATTGATAGAAATAAATATCAGTTACTAATATGGTTAGTAACCCAATAACCTAGGAATTACATGGTTGATGTGATTGATAACATGAATCTACCTAATAAATGAAACTAGCTTGTTGAGCAAACTCAAGGCGAAATTCCAGGAGTTAGGATCCTAGCTCACTAAAAGGGTTTGGGAAATTCTTTGAATTAATATTGAGGGTTATTAATTTGGAAAAATAGTGGGAGCAATTTAAAATGAATTAAAAGTCCTGTGTTTTAAATTAAAATAAATTAAAGCAAATGAATAACATTTGTCACTCTTTCTCACTCTCAGGTTATATTAATTACACTCCTAAAATCATATCTAAAACCGACCTGTGAAATATTCTTACCGATAACAAACTAAATGGTTCAAACTTCACCGACTGGTTTCGCAACGTCAAAATCGTTTTGAAGTTCGAAAAGATTGGGTATGTATTGGATACATCGATACCCGTTGTTTCGGTTGATGATGCTCCCATTGAAGAGATTGATGCTTATCAGAAGCATCGGTCCGATGATGATCATGCGGGATGCATCATACTTGCATCTATGACACCAGAACTTCAGAGGCAACATGAGGAGATGGATGCCTATTCTATTTTCATGCACTTGAAGGAGTTGTTTCAAAAACAGACTCGATGCGAATGCTATGAGATAGCAATGTTATTATTTCGCTGCAGGATGCAAGAGGGTATATCTATTGTGACACATTGTGTCAAGATGATTGGTTACATAACCAAACTTTCAAACATTGGATTTGTGATGGACCATGAACTAAATGTTGACTTACTTCTGACCTCCCTCCTAGAGAATTATTCACAGTTCATTATGAACTACCAAATGAATGACTTAAAGACCTATCTTGAAGAGCTCATGAACATGCTCAACTCTGTTGAGCCAAATGTAAGGAAAGACAAGGTTGTGCTTGCTCTTGTGATTGAGGGATCCAAGAAGAGGAAAGGGAAGTTTCCCAATCCCACAAATCCTAAGAAGAACAAGGGAACAAAACCAAACCAAGCCAAGGGAAAACAAGTGAAGAAGCCCAAAGGGGAATGCCACTTCTGTGGTAAAGACGAGCATTGGAAGAGGAACTGCAATGACTACTTAGCTTCCTTTAAGAAGGGAAAAGACGGTGCTTCTACCTCTGGTATGTTCTATATTGAAATCAATACTGTTTCACAGTCTGAGTATTGGGTATTGGATACCAGATGTGGATCTCATATTTGTACAAATATGCAGGAACTAAGGCAGACTATAGACTTGAAGAAGGGAGACATAAATTTGCGAGTTAGAAATGGAGCAAGAGTTGTTGCACTCGCAATTGGAGATTATGTTTTAAATTTACCATCTGGACTTGTAATAGAATTAAGGAACTGTTTATATGTTCCTGAGATGTCTCGAAACATTATTTCTGTTAGTTGTCTTATTGATGATGGTTTCAATGTTTCAATAAAGAACAATGGTTGTGAATTTTATAGAAATTGCATTTTCTATTTTTCAAGAATATCATTAGATGGGATTTATGTTTTGAATGATAAAGTTTTTGTTTTCACAATTGATACCAAAAGACATAAGCTAGATAATTCAACTTACTTGTGGCATTGTCGCATAGGTCATATAAACAAAAGACGCATGCTTAAGCTACATCAAGATGGGCTTATAGATTCAATTGACTGTGAATCAATGGGAACATGTGAGTCTTGTTTAGAACGAAAGATGACAAAGACACCCTTTAGCAATAAAGGTGAGCGTGTATCAGACACTCTAGGATTAATACATTCAGATGTATGTGGTCCTATGTCAGTCCAAGCAAGAGGAGGATTCAGATACTTCATAAGCTTCATAAATGATCATACTAGATATGGTTATATTTATTTGATGAAGCACAAGTCAGAAGCTTTTGAGAAGTTCAAATGCTTTGAGAATGAAGTAGAAAATCAAACAGGAAAGACTATTAAGATACTTCGATCAGATCGAGGTGGAGAATATCTTTCAGATGATTTTCTGAATTATCAAACTGAATGTGGAATATGCTCACAATGGACACCTCCTTATACACCACAGCACAATGATGTATCTGAAAGGAGAAACCGTACCTTATTAGATATGGTGCGATCCATGATGAGCACCACATCTCTTCCAAAGACTTTCTAGGGTTATGCTTTCGAAACAGCCATGTTTACCTCAAACCGAGTGCCGACCAAATCCGCCAGTTCCACACCATTCGAACTATTCGTTTGTAGGAAACCTATCTTCTTTTTTATGAGGATATGGGGGTGTTCAGCATATGTTAAGCGCATTGTGTTAGATAAATTAGATTTTAAATCTGACAAGTGTTTCTTTATTGAATACCCAAAGGAAACTTTGGGATATTACTTTTATCATCCAGGTGATCAGAAAGTAATAGTATCCAAGCACGCGGTGTTTCTAAAGAAAGAGTTTCTGGAAGAAACACGGACAGGAAGCGTAATTGAACTTGAAAAATTTCAAGAGGAAACACCAGCTGAAACTGCGGGAGAGGTGGTGGAACCGGGTTCTACCTCATTAGATGAGACACAAGTGTCATTACCCACACGTAGGAGACGATGAAGAGGTTCCCATGTTAGACGACGAACCTGAGAACTACGAAGAGGCTCTTACTAGTCTAGAATCCAAAGCTTGGCTTGAAGCCATGAATTCTGAAATGGACTCCATGTATACCAATAAAGTGTGGACTTTGGTTGATCCACCTCAAGGGATAGAACCCATTGGGTGCAGGTGGATCTTTAAGAAGAAGACAGACATGGATGGAAAGGTTAGCACCTACAAAGCTAGGTTAGTAGTGAAAGGATATCTTCAAAGAAAATGGGTTGACTACGATGAAACTTTCTCTCTAGTAGCCATGTCCAAATCAATCAGAATTATGTTTGCTATGTCAGTCATATATCAGTCATCTTACAGATGAGAATGGTTTTAGATCCTAGTCAGGATACCTGTTTATCCTAAATGGGTGTGTGGTCGGTTGGAAGAGTTCCAAGCAGGGAAGCGTATCATTCTCTACGATCGAGTCTGAGTACATCGCAGTTGTAGAGGCAGCAAAGGAAGTAGTTTGGATTAGGAAGTTCATCACAGAACTAGGAGTGCTGCTGGACATTGTAAATCTCATTACTTTGTACTGTGATGACAATGGAGCCATTGCACAAGCAAAGGAACCACATTCTCATAATGCATCCAAGCATTACCTTAAGCGATACCACCTTGTAAAGGAGATTATAGCCAGAGGAGATGTGAGAATAGAAAGATTGCCTATCAAGGACAACATTGCAGATCTGTTGACAAAGCCCTTAACCCAAAGAGTTCATGATCGTCATTTGAATTCTTTTGGGATTAGTTTCAGAAACAAGTGGCTTTAGTCCAAGTGGGAGTATGTTGGGGTTTTATGCCCTATAGACAATAATTTTAGGATATACACATGTTAAATGAATTGTTCTTTTATATCATTTATTTTAATAAGATATAGTTTGTTTTAACTATATAAAGGCATCTTTTCGGAACTAAATAAGTCAAATAAAAGAAAAATCCCATAGTCTATTTAAAGTGATTATAAAGTGTTCATACAAGCATGAAGTGAGACCAAACCTTATAATAAACTAATAAACTTAAAACCACCCCAAGTCAAGTAATATGTTTTAAATAGGGCTTAACATAATACTATTGAGACTTGTATGTAATAGTGTCTTCTGTTATGAACAGAGAGCTGATCTCACAAGCTTCAGATATGGAGATATCTGGACAGTTACATGGATCCAGTGAAGGAGTTCATTAGGATTCGGGGCCCAACTTGAGATAACAGGATGGATGGATTTATCCTATGCCACAAGTTCATCACATTGGTATTAGTAGGTATAAGTAATCCTCAGACTCAAAAAAATATTAATTACATGATCCATAACAGGAATGATCCTAGGGTGTGTGCGGGCAGGCATTGGGTATTACACAAAGTAATTGCGGAATAGTTAATATTGGATTGAACATTCATCACTCCTAATAAATGGGAGATATGTCCATGATCGCTTGTGAAGACTTGACTCTAAATCCTTGCAAGGTGATAGATTAAGAGTAGAAATAGAGATTTCACTTAATCTATCTATTCGGAGTTAACTCTACCTGAACAAGTAAAATTAACGTCTCGCTATATGTGACTTGACACTATCCATAGTCATCAGATTCGTTCAAGGATATAGGTGGTGAAGGATCGGATTATACTAGACCTAATACGGAAAGGTCAACAACGGAATCAACCTGTCTTCTTATAGCTTAGGGGAATGTTTATGGTTCTGCTATTCACAGTTCGCGCACTCATTCCGATATACAAAAGGTTAAATGTAATTTTGGAAATTAATTCAATAAGTGTATACGGTTAGTGGCAATAAGAACCTAATGGGTCTTACTATTAATGAATGGAGAATTAAATTGTTTAATTATAGGGGGCCGAATTTATATACATATATGTATATATATTGTTTTAGTTAATTATAAATGGATTATAATTGTGGTTAAATTAAATATAGGATAAATAAGTTAGGAGATTTAATTTGATTATATCTCTAAATAATAATCTATATTATCCCATCTAAAATAAATATATATATATATATACATATAAACTATGGATAATTAATTTATTTAGATAATTATAATTAGATTATAATTATGGTTAAATTAATTATATGATAAAATTAGTTAGGTGATTTAATTTAATTATATCCATAATTATTATCCTATCACAAATAAATATTATTTATATTATATTTAGATATAATTATAGATAATATTAATATTAACTAAATAAGAGTGCCATTTGGAATATGACTCTAATTAAGTGTTTTAATTCAATCTAACTAGGGATTGGAATTAAGAAGCTATAAATACACCCCCTATATGTGAATTTCGGCCATCACTATATTCCTAGAGTAGGAATTTCGGCCAACACTAATTTGAAGAGGCAAATACTTCGCTCACCTCCATTCGATTAATTCCTATCTCTTTTTCTCTTTCCTTGATCTTGTGTTGATTTGTTAGAGGCAATCTTTCTTGATTGCTATTCTTTAGTTGAGATTCTAATCATTTACTTGTTGTTCTGTTTGTGCTCGTGAAACTCAGGATTAAGAGTTGTGGGTACTTCGTTTGCAACTGTAGATAGATCATCAATTAAGGTATTTCGTTCTATCAATCTTTATATGAAATAACGTTTAACGGATCTTGGTTAAAGGAAATAGGTAAAAAAATTATATTTCCGTTGTGCCTATGTTTGCCTATTTTCCTTCAGGAGCTTTCCCTACTTCAGAAATAAAACTGTAATTATGTGTAATCTTGAACTCTTGATGTTTTATAAATATTCATTTTGTTGATACATTATTATTGCGTATTTTAAGGTGTTAAATTTATCGTTTTGTTATGCATTTGTTTTCCTTTACTTCTTCTTCTTTCTTACCTTCTGCTTCTCTTCCATCCAAATAAATCTCCATTAAATCTCATCAATATTTCAATTTCCCTCTCTTTTCTATAGCTTTTTTTTTGGGAAATAAAAAAAACAAAGAAATAAAAATAGGGCTAATAGAACTAACAGAGGGATACTATTAGCCCTTTATTTCTTTCTACTCCAACATGCTTCTAAGTGATCTCCTCAAACAATAAAATATTTATTGGTCTTTGCCTAGTCCAAATGGATGCAGAATCATAAGCAGAAATGTAAATGCAGTACCTTAGAACCAAAAATATGCACCTCCGTTCAAATGGTTCAAGAATGCCCTCCGAATTGATTAAATCCTTAAGCTTATTTTTAATGGGATCTTTGTGCTTCTTCTTAGGGAGATTTTTTTATGTGGGCAATTTATATTCAGTTTTTTTGCACCAGGACTGATACGTCAAGCATGCTTTCTCCCATGCAGCTTGTGTCTGCATTGTCTGGCTCTTACTTTGGTAAAGGAGTGGGATAACATTCCAATGAGGAACTGCTATGAATTTTTGTAGCCCATTTCCTTTGTTGTGGTGGGTTAAGCACCATCACATCTTCCTTCCCCTTTGTAGAAGAAATAGTCGTATTTGGCTCAGCTTGAACCCTTCTAGTTCCTATTGGAGCCTCTGTTAGCTGCTTCTATGCGAAAACATCAATAATCAGTTTGGATATGTTTTCCACCATTATCTGCATATTGCGCAAAGCGGTGACAAACTCCAAAGAACTCTCCATTGAATCAAATCCTTGTCCTGTATTACTAGGTACAAATTTTGCGTCCTGAGACACTGTAAAATTAAGATTCACCATTGAATCCATGATTGAGCGTTAGAATCATAATTTGGTCCCAGCGAGCGTGCCAAATTGTTTAACGCATTTTTTGAGTCAATCAGATTTCGAGCGTGCCAAAAAGTTTGTTGAAAAGTTACAAAACTTAGAAATCTGACTTCTAAATCAAAAGATTATGTGAAAGCTTAAAGGACATGATAAAAAGCTTAAAGTTCGTCAATTATATCTACGGATATCGAGATTAATTGAAGGAAATGATGCCGAATTTGAAATTGAGAATAAAAGGAAATGCTTGAATAATCGAAATTGAGATTCTGAAATTAAAAGGATTACAGATATAGGAATTGAATTGAAAGACCTTAGAATTGACAATTGAAAAGACAATTGAAAAGACTGTTGAAACACCTTTCCACGTGATTTTGATTTGACAAAGAGAAATCCAAGATGAAGTCAGCAGATGAAAGTCTCAGCTTTGGAAAGAAAAGTCTTCTCATAAAAGCTTGAAGGCGAAGCCACTGAGTCAAGCAACATGATCGTCAAGGCAGTAGCAATGTTGATCAACTTTGAAGACAAAGTCTGTCCACTTCTGAGAAAAATTCAGAAGTCACGGAAATCTATCGGGAAGACTTTACCAGAAGAAGCATGGACTATCTAACGCCAACAACTAGGCAGACCTGGCATCTGATGAAGATAGAAGATACTACATTGTGATTGGCCCACGGCACTAAGTGATGACCGAGTGATGACGAAAGAAGGACGTTTTCCCACAACGGCTATGTCGGGATGCAAATGATTGATACCTCGGACATCACTATAAATAGGCCTCCCCAATACTTGACTCAACGCATATCTTCATAAAGTCAATTCATTGATAAAATACAAAATAGAAGCTTTGTCTTGAAAAGCAAAAAAAAGCAGGCTCTTACACCAACTCCTATTCTTGTGTAAAAGTCTAGAGTGACTTAGTCATCTAAAGTGTTATTTATTTCACTAAGAACAATTATTGTATCATTTGTAAAAGGTTAGAAAAGTGAAGCTGAGTTACTCGGTTATAGTACTCAGCGGTAGAGATAGGATTGAGTATAGGAATAGAGGAAGGTACTCTTGCATACTCAGTTGCTATTGTAAACGGTTTGTGCTCTACCTTTAAAGAGCTCGGAAGGATTTTCGGGGACTGGACGTAGGCGGAGAGGCCGAACCAGGATAAGTCTGCTGAGTAACTTCTAACTCTTTATCTCTTTCTACATATATTGCTTGCTTAATATCACTCAGTACAAGTATATGCTGAGTTGAGTAATCTGAAGAGTTGAGTTTGAAAGTAAACCCAAGTGTTGCTTCCTAACTCACAGTTGAAACAGCTCTAGTCAGCAGTTGACTGAAGCTGTCTCAAATCTTACTCAGTCGTGCTGACCTAAAAAGACTAAGTTAAAGTCTTAAAAGATAATTAAGTCAGCATTTACGAGAATTTTTTTAAATAGTTCCTAACCCCCCCCCCCCCCCCCCCCTTGGAACAAATACTGTCACGTTACACGGGACCAACAAGTGGTATCAGAGCCTAACAGCTCACCAATCAAGATAAAACTATCTTGAGCTGACCCCCGTAATGGCTGAGAACATCACTCGTTTCCTTCCTGGAAATCAGACTACTTAGATACTCCCTGAGGGATTATCTATCTCAAGGCCTCCACTGTTCTTTGGATCTAACTATACCTTCTGGAAGAACAAGATGAAAAATTTTATTCAAGTAACAAATATGAGTGCATGGCTGGCTATAGTTCAAGGCCCTTTTGTTCCATATGAAATCATTGACGGTGTAAAAACTGTTAAAAGCGAGACTAAATGGTCAGAAGATGACCTCAAGAAATTACAAAATAATGCTTCGGCTATAAACATGCTTCACTGTGCTTTAGATGCTGTAGAATACAATAAGATTTCAGGTTGTGAGTCAGCACAAGAAATCTGGAAGAAGCTGGAAGTTACCTACAAAGGAACCAGTAAGGTTAAAGAGTCCAAGGTGAATCAACACATGCGCTTGTACGAGCTGTTCGAGATGAATGATGATGAAGGAATCTCAAAAATGAATGCAAGGTTCACAAACATAATCAACGAGCTCAAGAGACTCGGTAAGAACTTCACTGAGGAAGAACAAGTGAAGAAAATTCTGAGGAGTCTTCCCAAAAACTGGCAAGCAAAGAAAACGGTTGTTGAAGAAGCTCAGGACCTGACACCTACAAGTATGATGAGCTCATTGGATCTCTGCTGACCCATGAGATTTCAATGAAGAATTTTGAAGCGAAAGATAAGTCTGAAGACAAGAAGCAGAAGTCTCTTGTCATGAAAGCTGACTCCACCGATGCTGACTCATCAGATGATGAGGAAATGGCCATGTTCACTAGAAAAATAAAAAAGTTGTTTCGAAAAAATGACAAATACATCAAGAGGCCATTCAAGAAGAGTGACAAATATAAAGCTGAGTTAAATGACAGTAGACTCAATAAAGAAAGCTCCAAGCCTATTACCTGCTTTGAATGTCATCAAACTGGACATATCAAGTCAAGCTGCCCTACTCTAAAAAAGGACAAGAAAAGTAGTAGAAAGGCAATGGTGGCCACCTGGAGTGATAGTGACGAATCATCCTCGTCAGATGTTGACGCCACCGAGTCAGCAAACATCTGTTTCATGGCTGACGAGCTTGCTGACCCCTGCCATTCTGAGCAAGCTGAGCCCACTGGTCAAACTGACGATGAGGAATACTCAACTGAGGTAATGTCTCTATCCTTGCTCAGAAATGAAATGATCAATGCCCTGAGTGATCTCTACACACTTGTAGAAAAATGCAATAAGAAAGTAAGAGCACTCAGCAGGCGATGTGATGAGATTGAGGAGGTCAAGCTCAGTGATCTCCGATATCTTCTCCAAGACAACACCAGGCAAGATGAAAATTTAAAAATCATGCATAGGTTTGTCACTGAGGTCCAATCGGATTCTAAGAAACTGAGAAAGGATATCACAACCATTTAGAACCAACTGAAGGCTCCAAATAAGAAGAATTTTTGTCGTAACGCTGAGTACTCAGGTACTGGTCAGCGGAGATGGAATCCCTTGTGGAATGCTCAATGTGACTTTTGTGGGAAGAGTGGCCACACTACCAATGTGTATCGTTATAAAATTAAACATGATGTATCACCTGCTCAGCCTAACAAACAAGGACCCAAAAAGACTTGGGTACCTAAAGATAACTAGTTATATTGCAGGTAGGCCTGAGGTGTGCTGAGAAGTCAAAGTTATGGTATATTGATAGCGCATGCTCAAGGCATATAACTGGTGATGAAACTCAGTTCATCACACTTGTGCATAAATGAGGAGGAAGTGTAAGTTTTGGAGACAACAAAAAGGGTAAGATAGTAGGGTCAGGTACTGTTGGTGGTAATCCTACTATTGAGTCAGTCTCCCTAGTCAGGGGACTTGAATATAACCTACAGAGCGTAGCTCAGTTGTGTGACAGCGGTAGAAAGGTTATATTCAATGCCACTGGATGTAAAATACTCGAGGGCAAAACAAATGAGTTGATTTTAACTGCACCTCGTGTTGACAATGTCTTCATGCTGAACTTGGAAAAGAAGTTTTCAAAAAATCTATGCTTAGTGTCAAAGGAAGAAAGTTCATGTCTATGGCACAGGAGACTTGGTCATGTAAGCATGGACCTCCTAGCCAAATTAGCAAGAAAGCAATTAGTTGAGGGTTTGCCTGAACTTAAGTTTGAAAAGAATCAATTATGCAATGCTTGTCAGTATGGAAAACAAACTAAGAAATCTTTTCAAAGTAAAAACATAGTCTCCACCAAGCGTCCATTAGAGTTGCTACACTTGGATCTTTTTGGACCAGTCTAGTCGCTGAGCTTGGGTGGTAGGAGATTTTCCTTGGTCATTATAGATGACTTTTCTCGGTACACTTGGGTCATCTTGCTAAGTAGCAAGGATGAAACGTTTGAGATGTTTTCAACACTGGTTAGAAAACTTGAAAATGATAAAGACCTAAAGGTAGCTCACATCCGAAGTGATAATGGTGGAGAATTCAAAAATCAATTATTTGATGAATTCTGTGAAGCCAGCGGCATTGACCATAATTTTTCCGCTCCTAGAACTCCCCAACAAAATGGGGTAGTTGAGAGGAAGAACGGAACCTTGGTAGAAATAGTCAGGACAATGCTAAGTGAGAATAGACTTCCAAAGTACTTCTAGGGAGAATCTGTCAACACAGCATGCTATATACTCAATAGGGCTCTAGTCAGACCTATACTAAAGAAAACCCCATATGAACTTTGGAAAGGAAGAAAACCTAACATAGGATATTTTCGTGTCTTCGGTTGCAAATGTTTTATTCTAAATACTAAGGACAACCTTGCTAAGTTTGATTCAAAAGCTGACGAAGCTATCTTTTTAGGCTACTCAACAAACAGCAAAGCATATAGAGTTTTTAATAAACGAACTCAAGTCTTAGAAGAGTTTGTACACGTTGAGTTCAATGAAACTAACCCTGCTGAGAAGGTCAATCAACCAACTGAAGATGATCCATGCTCAGCATCTGCTGACCAAAGTTCAGTCGCTGAGTCACTGCCTCAAGAGCTGACCAAAGGTAAAAATGAATCTCAAGTCATTTTCACTGACCAATGCAAACCTGTAGAAATTGTTGAAACACGTATCCCTGAAGACATTGCACTACCAAAAGAAATCAAGATTCCAAGAGGAAACTCTGAAAGTAGCATTCTTGATGCTGCTAAGAACACCCTGATGACCAGAAATCAACTCAGGAGATATCTCAGTAACGTGGCTTTCGTATCAGTTCTTGAACCGAGAAACTTTTCAGAAGCTGAGAACGATGAATTCTGGATAAATGCAATGCAAGAGGAGTTTGAGCAATTCAAAAGAAATGAAGTATGGGATTTAGTGCCCAATCCGAGAAACCAGAAGACCATAAGAACAAGATGGGTATTCCGCAACAAGCTAGATGAGCAAGGAAACGTAGTCAGGAACAAAGCCAGACTAGTAGCTAAAGGTTACAGTCAGCAGGAAGGTATTGACTATGGTAAGACCTTTGCCCCAGTGGAAAGGCTAGAAGCTATTAGAATACTATGTGCATATGCTAGCTTTATGAATTTTAAATTGTTTCAAATGGATGTCAATAGTGCATTTCTTAATGGAGTTATAAATGAAGAGGTTTGTGTTAATCAGCCTCCAGGGTTTGAGGATCCCAAGTTTCCAAACCACGTTTATAAACTCAAAAAGGCTCTGTATGGTCTGAAGCAAGCACCACGTGCTTGGTATGAAAGGCTGACCAGCTTCCTGCTGACCAGAAACTATGTCAGAGGAAAAGCTGATACAACCTTATTCATTAAGAGAAAGGGTAAGGATACCCTACTTGCACAAATATATGTTGATGACATCATTTTTGGTGCTACTAATGAGTCTATGTGCAAGGAATTTAGTAAGCAGATGCAAACTGAGTTTGAGATGTCAATGATGGGAGAACTCAACTTCTTCCTTGGACTTCAAATCAAACAAGGCAAGAATGGCATCTTCATCAGCCAAACTAAGTATGCCAAGGAGATACTGAAGAAATATGAAATGGAAAATTGTAAGTCAATATCTACCCCAATGGGTACTGACATTGTTCTCTGTGCTGAAGAAAATGGTAAGTCAGTAGACAGCAAATTGTACCGAGGTATGATTGACTCTCTACTCTATCTAACGGTAAGTAGGCCAGATATTCAGTACTCAGTATGTTACTCTGCAAGATATCAATCTAACCCTAAGGAATCTCATTACAAAGCTGTAAAAAGAATCCTTAGATATTTGCAAGGCTCAGTGAATGCATGTTTATGGTATCCTAATACTAATGATTTCACACTCGTTGGATACACTGACGCTGACTATGGACGAGACAAGCTTGAGCGGAAAAGCACTTCAGGAGGATGTCACTTCCTCGGAAGCTGTCTTGTGTCTTGGTTCAGTAAGAAGCAGTCGTCATTAGCCTTGTCAACCACTGAAGCTGAGTACATTGCTGTTGGAAGCTGTGTTGCCCAAGTCCTATGGATCAAGCAACAGCTGGACGATTATGGAGTTCAAACTAGAATGATTGAAGTCAAATGTGACAATAAGAGTGCCATTGACCTATCAAAGAATCTGATCCAGCACAGCAGGATGAAGCATGTCAGCATTAGGCATCACTTCATCAGAGATCATGTACTCAAAGGTGAGATCAAGATGACCTATGTCCCAATGGATGAACAGCTTGCTGACATCTTCACAAAGCCGATGGCTCATGAGCAGTTCAGCATACTACTAGAAGCTATTGGTATGTCTAATCGTCTTCAATAAAATCACAAGTACAATACATGCTGAGTGATTATTACATGCTGAGCTGTCATGCATGCTGAGTGATTTTACTATGCAAAATTATGAATCTTTTTTACAAACTCAGTATTTCAATTGCTGAGTACATAATACCAATTATTTTATGGATAAATGTTTAATTTGATTGCTGACAAGTTTTACATGAGACAATAAGAAAACCCCATATGAACTTTGGAAAGGAAGAAAACCTAACATAGGATATTTTCGTGTCTTCGGTTGCAAATGTTTTATTCTAAATACTAAGGACAACCTTGCTAAGTTTGATTCAAAAGCTGACGAAGCTATCTTTTTAGGCTACTCAACAAACAGCAAAGCATATAGAGTTTTTAATAAACGAACTCAAGTCTTAGAAGAGTTTGTACACGTTGAGTTCAATGAAACTAACCCTGCTGAGAAGGTCAATCAACCAACTGAAGATGATCCATGCTCAGCATCTGCTGACCAAAGTTCAGTCGCTGAGTCACTGCCTCAAGAGCTGACCAAAGGTAAAAATGAATCTCAAGTCATTTTCACTGACCAATGCAAACCTGTAGAAATTGTTGAAACACGTATCCCTGAAGACATTGCACTACCAAAAGAAATCAAGATTCCAAGAGGAAACTCTGAAAGTAGCATTCTTGATGCTGCTAAGAACACCCTGATGACCAGAAATCAACTCAGGAGATATCTCAGTAACGTGGCTTTCGTATCAGTTCTTGAACCGAGAAACTTTTCAGAAGCTGAGAACGATGAATTCTGGATAAATGCAATGCAAGAGGAGTTTGAGCAATTCAAAAGAAATGAAGTATGGGATTTAGTGCCCAATCCGAGAAACCAGAAGACCATAAGAACAAGATGGGTATTCCGCAACAAGCTAGATGAGCAAGGAAACGTAGTCAGGAACAAAGCCAGACTAGTAGCTAAAGGTTACAGTCAGCAGGAAGGTATTGACTATGGTAAGACCTTTGCCCCAGTGGAAAGGCTAGAAGCTATTAGAATACTATGTGCATATGCTAGCTTTATGAATTTTAAATTGTTTCAAATGGATGTCAATAGTGCATTTCTTAATGGAGTTATAAATGAAGAGGTTTGTGTTAATCAGCCTCCAGGGTTTGAGGATCCCAAGTTTCCAAACCACGTTTATAAACTCAAAAAGGCTCTGTATGGTCTGAAGCAAGCACCACGTGCTTGGTATGAAAGGCTGACCAGCTTCCTGCTGACCAGAAACTATGTCAGAGGAAAAGCTGATACAACCTTATTCATTAAGAGAAAGGGTAAGGATACCCTACTTGCACAAATATATGTTGATGACATCATTTTTGGTGCTACTAATGAGTCTATGTGCAAGGAATTTAGTAAGCAGATGCAAACTGAGTTTGAGATGTCAATGATGGGAGAACTCAACTTCTTCCTTGGACTTCAAATCAAACAAGGCAAGAATGGCATCTTCATCAGCCAAACTAAGTATGCCAAGGAGATACTGAAGAAATATGAAATGGAAAATTGTAAGTCAATATCTACCCCAATGGGTACTGACATTGTTCTCTGTGCTGAAGAAAATGGTAAGTCAGTAGACAGCAAATTGTACCGAGGTATGATTGACTCTCTACTCTATCTAACGGTAAGTAGGCCAGATATTCAGTACTCAGTATGTTACTCTGCAAGATATCAATCTAACCCTAAGGAATCTCATTACAAAGCTGTAAAAAGAATCCTTAGATATTTGCAAGGCTCAGTGAATGCATGTTTATGGTATCCTAATACTAATGATTTCACACTCGTTGGATACACTGACGCTGACTATGGACGAGACAAGCTTGAGCGGAAAAGCACTTCAGGAGGATGTCACTTCCTCGGAAGCTGTCTTGTGTCTTGGTTCAGTAAGAAGCAGTCGTCATTAGCCTTGTCAACCACTGAAGCTGAGTACATTGCTGTTGGAAGCTGTGTTGCCCAAGTCCTATGGATCAAGCAACAGCTGGACGATTATGGAGTTCAAACTAGAATGATTGAAGTCAAATGTGACAATAAGAGTGCCATTGACCTATCAAAGAATCTGATCCAGCACAGCAGGATGAAGCATGTCAGCATTAGGCATCACTTCATCAGAGATCATGTACTCAAAGGTGAGATCAAGATGACCTATGTCCCAATGGATGAACAGCTTGCTGACATCTTCACAAAGCCGATGGCTCATGAGCAGTTCAGCATACTACTAGAAGCTATTGGTATGTCTAATCGTCTTCAATAAAATCACAAGTACAATACATGCTGAGTGATTATTACATGCTGAGCTGTCATGCATGCTGAGTGATTTTACTATGCAAAATTATGAATCTTTTTTACAAACTCAGTATTTCAATTGCTGAGTACATAATACCAATTATTTTATGGATAAATGTTTAATTTGATTGCTGACAAGTTTTACATGAGACAATAAGAAAACCCCATATGAACTTTGGAAAGGAAGAAAACCTAACATAGGATATTTTCGTGTCTTCGGTTGCAAATGTTTTATTCTAAATACTAAGGACAACCTTGCTAAGTTTGATTCAAAAGCTGACGAAGCTATCTTTTTAGGCTACTCAACAAACAGCAAAGCATATAGAGTTTTTAATAAACGAACTCAAGTCTTAGAAGAGTTTGTACACGTTGAGTTCAATGAAACTAACCCTGCTGAGAAGGTCAATCAACCAACTGAAGATGATCCATGCTCAGCATCTGCTGACCAAAGTTCAGTCGCTGAGTCACTGCCTCAAGAGCTGACCAAAGGTAAAAATGAATCTCAAGTCATTTTCACTGACCAATGCAAACCTGTAGAAATTGTTGAAACACGTATCCCTGAAGACATTGCACTACCAAAAGAAATCAAGATTCCAAGAGGAAACTCTGAAAGTAGCATTCTTGATGCTGCTAAGAACACCCTGATGACCAGAAATCAACTCAGGAGATATCTCAGTAACGTGGCTTTCGTATCAGTTCTTGAACCGAGAAACTTTTCAGAAGCTGAGAACGATGAATTCTGGATAAATGCAATGCAAGAGGAGTTTGAGCAATTCAAAAGAAATGAAGTATGGGATTTAGTGCCCAATCCGAGAAACCAGAAGACCATAAGAACAAGATGGGTATTCCGCAACAAGCTAGATGAGCAAGGAAACGTAGTCAGGAACAAAGCCAGACTAGTAGCTAAAGGTTACAGTCAGCAGGAAGGTATTGACTATGGTAAGACCTTTGCCCCAGTGGAAAGGCTAGAAGCTATTAGAATACTATGTGCATATGCTAGCTTTATGAATTTTAAATTGTTTCAAATGGATGTCAATAGTGCATTTCTTAATGGAGTTATAAATGAAGAGGTTTGTGTTAATCAGCCTCCAGGGTTTGAGGATCCCAAGTTTCCAAACCACGTTTATAAACTCAAAAAGGCTCTGTATGGTCTGAAGCAAGCACCACGTGCTTGGTATGAAAGGCTGACCAGCTTCCTGCTGACCAGAAACTATGTCAGAGGAAAAGCTGATACAACCTTATTCATTAAGAGAAAGGGTAAGGATACCCTACTTGCACAAATATATGTTGATGACATCATTTTTGGTGCTACTAATGAGTCTATGTGCAAGGAATTTAGTAAGCAGATGCAAACTGAGTTTGAGATGTCAATGATGGGAGAACTCAACTTCTTCCTTGGACTTCAAATCAAACAAGGCAAGAATGGCATCTTCATCAGCCAAACTAAGTATGCCAAGGAGATACTGAAGAAATATGAAATGGAAAATTGTAAGTCAATATCTACCCCAATGGGTACTGACATTGTTCTCTGTGCTGAAGAAAATGGTAAGTCAGTAGACAGCAAATTGTACCGAGGTATGATTGACTCTCTACTCTATCTAACGGTAAGTAGGCCAGATATTCAGTACTCAGTATGTTACTCTGCAAGATATCAATCTAACCCTAAGGAATCTCATTACAAAGCTGTAAAAAGAATCCTTAGATATTTGCAAGGCTCAGTGAATGCATGTTTATGGTATCCTAATACTAATGATTTCACACTCGTTGGATACACTGACGCTGACTATGGACGAGACAAGCTTGAGCGGAAAAGCACTTCAGGAGGATGTCACTTCCTCGGAAGCTGTCTTGTGTCTTGGTTCAGTAAGAAGCAGTCGTCATTAGCCTTGTCAACCACTGAAGCTGAGTACATTGCTGTTGGAAGCTGTGTTGCCCAAGTCCTATGGATCAAGCAACAGCTGGACGATTATGGAGTTCAAACTAGAATGATTGAAGTCAAATGTGACAATAAGAGTGCCATTGACCTATCAAAGAATCTGATCCAGCACAGCAGGATGAAGCATGTCAGCATTAGGCATCACTTCATCAGAGATCATGTACTCAAAGGTGAGATCAAGATGACCTATGTCCCAATGGATGAACAGCTTGCTGACATCTTCACAAAGCCGATGGCTCATGAGCAGTTCAGCATACTACTAGAAGCTATTGGTATGTCTAATCGTCTTCAATAAAATCACAAGTACAATACATGCTGAGTGATTATTACATGCTGAGCTGTCATGCATGCTGAGTGATTTTACTATGCAAAATTATGAATCTTTTTTACAAACTCAGTATTTCAATTGCTGAGTACATAATACCAATTATTTTATGGATAAATGTTTAATTTGATTGCTGACAAGTTTTACATGAGACAATAAGAAAACCCCATATGAACTTTGGAAAGGAAGAAAACCTAACATAGGATATTTTCGTGTCTTCGGTTGCAAATGTTTTATTCTAAATACTAAGGACAACCTTGCTAAGTTTGATTCAAAAGCTGACGAAGCTATCTTTTTAGGCTACTCAACAAACAGCAAAGCATATAGAGTTTTTAATAAACGAACTCAAGTCTTAGAAGAGTTTGTACACGTTGAGTTCAATGAAACTAACCCTGCTGAGAAGGTCAATCAACCAACTGAAGATGATCCATGCTCAGCATCTGCTGACCAAAGTTCAGTCGCTGAGTCACTGCCTCAAGAGCTGACCAAAGGTAAAAATGAATCTCAAGTCATTTTCACTGACCAATGCAAACCTGTAGAAATTGTTGAAACACGTATCCCTGAAGACATTGCACTACCAAAAGAAATCAAGATTCCAAGAGGAAACTCTGAAAGTAGCATTCTTGATGCTGCTAAGAACACCCTGATGACCAGAAATCAACTCAGGAGATATCTCAGTAACGTGGCTTTCGTATCAGTTCTTGAACCGAGAAACTTTTCAGAAGCTGAGAACGATGAATTCTGGATAAATGCAATGCAAGAGGAGTTTGAGCAATTCAAAAGAAATGAAGTATGGGATTTAGTGCCCAATCCGAGAAACCAGAAGACCATAAGAACAAGATGGGTATTCCGCAACAAGCTAGATGAGCAAGGAAACGTAGTCAGGAACAAAGCCAGACTAGTAGCTAAAGGTTACAGTCAGCAGGAAGGTATTGACTATGGTAAGACCTTTGCCCCAGTGGAAAGGCTAGAAGCTATTAGAATACTATGTGCATATGCTAGCTTTATGAATTTTAAATTGTTTCAAATGGATGTCAATAGTGCATTTCTTAATGGAGTTATAAATGAAGAGGTTTGTGTTAATCAGCCTCCAGGGTTTGAGGATCCCAAGTTTCCAAACCACGTTTATAAACTCAAAAAGGCTCTGTATGGTCTGAAGCAAGCACCACGTGCTTGGTATGAAAGGCTGACCAGCTTCCTGCTGACCAGAAACTATGTCAGAGGAAAAGCTGATACAACCTTATTCATTAAGAGAAAGGGTAAGGATACCCTACTTGCACAAATATATGTTGATGACATCATTTTTGGTGCTACTAATGAGTCTATGTGCAAGGAATTTAGTAAGCAGATGCAAACTGAGTTTGAGATGTCAATGATGGGAGAACTCAACTTCTTCCTTGGACTTCAAATCAAACAAGGCAAGAATGGCATCTTCATCAGCCAAACTAAGTATGCCAAGGAGATACTGAAGAAATATGAAATGGAAAATTGTAAGTCAATATCTACCCCAATGGGTACTGACATTGTTCTCTGTGCTGAAGAAAATGGTAAGTCAGTAGACAGCAAATTGTACCGAGGTATGATTGACTCTCTACTCTATCTAACGGTAAGTAGGCCAGATATTCAGTACTCAGTATGTTACTCTGCAAGATATCAATCTAACCCTAAGGAATCTCATTACAAAGCTGTAAAAAGAATCCTTAGATATTTGCAAGGCTCAGTGAATGCATGTTTATGGTATCCTAATACTAATGATTTCACACTCGTTGGATACACTGACGCTGACTATGGACGAGACAAGCTTGAGCGGAAAAGCACTTCAGGAGGATGTCACTTCCTCGGAAGCTGTCTTGTGTCTTGGTTCAGTAAGAAGCAGTCGTCATTAGCCTTGTCAACCACTGAAGCTGAGTACATTGCTGTTGGAAGCTGTGTTGCCCAAGTCCTATGGATCAAGCAACAGCTGGACGATTATGGAGTTCAAACTAGAATGATTGAAGTCAAATGTGACAATAAGAGTGCCATTGACCTATCAAAGAATCTGATCCAGCACAGCAGGATGAAGCATGTCAGCATTAGGCATCACTTCATCAGAGATCATGTACTCAAAGGTGAGATCAAGATGACCTATGTCCCAATGGATGAACAGCTTGCTGACATCTTCACAAAGCCGATGGCTCATGAGCAGTTCAGCATACTACTAGAAGCTATTGGTATGTCTAATCGTCTTCAATAAAATCACAAGTACAATACATGCTGAGTGATTATTACATGCTGAGCTGTCATGCATGCTGAGTGATTTTACTATGCAAAATTATGAATCTTTTTTACAAACTCAGTATTTCAATTGCTGAGTACATAATACCAATTATTTTATGGATAAATGTTTAATTTGATTGCTGACAAGTTTTACATGAGACAATAAGAAAACCCCATATGAACTTTGGAAAGGAAGAAAACCTAACATAGGATATTTTCGTGTCTTCGGTTGCAAATGTTTTATTCTAAATACTAAGGACAACCTTGCTAAGTTTGATTCAAAAGCTGACGAAGCTATCTTTTTAGGCTACTCAACAAACAGCAAAGCATATAGAGTTTTTAATAAACGAACTCAAGTCTTAGAAGAGTTTGTACACGTTGAGTTCAATGAAACTAACCCTGCTGAGAAGGTCAATCAACCAACTGAAGATGATCCATGCTCAGCATCTGCTGACCAAAGTTCAGTCGCTGAGTCACTGCCTCAAGAGCTGACCAAAGGTAAAAATGAATCTCAAGTCATTTTCACTGACCAATGCAAACCTGTAGAAATTGTTGAAACACGTATCCCTGAAGACATTGCACTACCAAAAGAAATCAAGATTCCAAGAGGAAACTCTGAAAGTAGCATTCTTGATGCTGCTAAGAACACCCTGATGACCAGAAATCAACTCAGGAGATATCTCAGTAACGTGGCTTTCGTATCAGTTCTTGAACCGAGAAACTTTTCAGAAGCTGAGAACGATGAATTCTGGATAAATGCAATGCAAGAGGAGTTTGAGCAATTCAAAAGAAATGAAGTATGGGATTTAGTGCCCAATCCGAGAAACCAGAAGACCATAAGAACAAGATGGGTATTCCGCAACAAGCTAGATGAGCAAGGAAACGTAGTCAGGAACAAAGCCAGACTAGTAGCTAAAGGTTACAGTCAGCAGGAAGGTATTGACTATGGTAAGACCTTTGCCCCAGTGGAAAGGCTAGAAGCTATTAGAATACTATGTGCATATGCTAGCTTTATGAATTTTAAATTGTTTCAAATGGATGTCAATAGTGCATTTCTTAATGGAGTTATAAATGAAGAGGTTTGTGTTAATCAGCCTCCAGGGTTTGAGGATCCCAAGTTTCCAAACCACGTTTATAAACTCAAAAAGGCTCTGTATGGTCTGAAGCAAGCACCACGTGCTTGGTATGAAAGGCTGACCAGCTTCCTGCTGACCAGAAACTATGTCAGAGGAAAAGCTGATACAACCTTATTCATTAAGAGAAAGGGTAAGGATACCCTACTTGCACAAATATATGTTGATGACATCATTTTTGGTGCTACTAATGAGTCTATGTGCAAGGAATTTAGTAAGCAGATGCAAACTGAGTTTGAGATGTCAATGATGGGAGAACTCAACTTCTTCCTTGGACTTCAAATCAAACAAGGCAAGAATGGCATCTTCATCAGCCAAACTAAGTATGCCAAGGAGATACTGAAGAAATATGAAATGGAAAATTGTAAGTCAATATCTACCCCAATGGGTACTGACATTGTTCTCTGTGCTGAAGAAAATGGTAAGTCAGTAGACAGCAAATTGTACCGAGGTATGATTGACTCTCTACTCTATCTAACGGTAAGTAGGCCAGATATTCAGTACTCAGTATGTTACTCTGCAAGATATCAATCTAACCCTAAGGAATCTCATTACAAAGCTGTAAAAAGAATCCTTAGATATTTGCAAGGCTCAGTGAATGCATGTTTATGGTATCCTAATACTAATGATTTCACACTCGTTGGATACACTGACGCTGACTATGGACGAGACAAGCTTGAGCGGAAAAGCACTTCAGGAGGATGTCACTTCCTCGGAAGCTGTCTTGTGTCTTGGTTCAGTAAGAAGCAGTCGTCATTAGCCTTGTCACCCACTGAAGCTGAGTACATTGCTGTTGGAAGCTGTGTTGCCCAAGTCCTATGGATCAAGCAACAGCTGGACGATTATGGAGTTCAAACTAGAATGATTGAAGTCAAATGTGACAATAAGAGTGCCATTGACCTATCAAAGAATCTGATCCAGCACAGCAGGATGAAGCATGTCAGCATTAGGCATCACTTCATCAGAGATCATGTACTCAAAGGTGAGATCAAGATGACCTATGTCCCAATGGATGAACAGCTTGCTGACATCTTCACAAAGCCGATGGCTCATGAGCAGTTCAGCATACTACTAGAAGCTATTGGTATGTCTAATCGTCTTCAATAAAATCACAAGTACAATACATGCTGAGTGATTATTACATGCTGAGCTGTCATGCATGCTGAGTGATTTTACTATGCAAAATTATGAATCTTTTTTACAAACTCAGTATTTCAATTGCTGAGTACATTCATTACTGAGTAACGCAGTTTACACAAATTAGTATTTGCACACTAAACTAGGTAGCAACTAGGGTGACGTAAGCATCATCATTAGGGAACCCATGCACCGAACCTGTCATTAATGTCAGAATTAAATGATCTTGAGTGGTTCAAATTCCCACCGTTACCCTGACCTATCGGATTAACACTCACCGGCTATAAATAGTGAGCGATTTTTCACTATTTACCTTCTACGCTTGATATTCGCACTCGATCTCTCTCTCTCAAATCCCAAAACCTTCTGCATTTCTCAAAAACTTCTCAAGAACACCATGTCTCACGATTCCCAGAACTTTTCAAGTGACCAATATGAGGACAATCGATCAGACATCAACCCTTCTTCTCCACCTGAACAGGAGTACCAGGACACTTCTTCTTCAAAATCCCAACAGCCTACTCATGGTCAGCATGACCAACCAATAGCCGAGGTCAGCATCCTTGGTCAGGATCCCCACGCAGAAAGCTCAACTCCTTCTAAGAAAAAGAAGAAGTAGAACAATGGACCTAAGGAAAGAAAGTTCACTGCTGCATACGCAGACGTTGAGGACCTCAACGTCATCCCCTCATGATGGTTCTCCAAGAGCTTTGTTGAAGTTGAGAAACCCTTCTGCGAATGGATTTCCAAAAACGGGTGGACTAAACTCTTCTCCCTTTCTGGACTGACTTATCCGAGGTTGGTAACTGAGTTTTACCAAAACTTAGTAATCGCTGATGACGATATTGACTATATATGAAAGCTTAAAGGACATGAAAAAAGCTTAAAGTTCGTCAATTATATCTACGGATATCGAGATTAATTGAAGGAAATGATGCCGAATTTGAAATTGAGAATAAAAGGAAATGCTTGAATAATCGAAATTGAGATTCTGAAATTGAAAGGATTACAGATATAGGAATTGAATTGAAAGACCTTAGAATTGACAATTGAAAAGACTGTTGAAACACCTTTCTACGTGATTTTGATTTGACAAAATTATTTAAGTAAGATTAAGTTTCCATGATAAAAATATATTCACATTAAATTTAAATGCTTTGATTTATTTGTACTAATGTGTTTGTTTAATGTTGAGTGAATTTTTTTATAAGACATTAAAAGAATAAGGACTAAAAGCTCATAAGAGAAATCTAAGATGAAGTCAGCATATGAAAGTCTCAGCTTTGGAAAGAAAAGTCTTCTCATAAAAGCTTGAAGGCGAAGTCGCTGAGTCAAGCAACATGATCGTCAGGCCAGCACCAATGTTGATCAGCTTTGAAGACAAAGTCTGTCCACTTCTGAGAAAAATTCAGAAGTCACAGAAATCTATCGGGAAGACTTTACCAAAAGAAGCATGGACTATCTGACGCCAACAACTAGGCAGACCTGGCATCTGACGAAGACAGAAGATACTACATTGTGATTGGCCTACGGCACTGAGTGTTGACCGAGTGATGACGAAAGAAGAACGTTTCCCACAACGGCTATGTCGGGATGCAAATGATTGATACCTCGGACATCACTATAAATAGGCCTCCCCAATACTTGAATCAACGCAGATCTTCATAATGTCAATTCATTGATAAAATACAAAATAGAAGCTCTGTCTTGAAAAGCAAAAAAGAGCAAGCTCTTACACCAACTCTTATTCTTGTGTAAAAGTCTAGATTTAATTAGTCATCTAAACTGTTCTTTGTTTCACTATGAACAACTACTGTATCATTTGTAAAAGGTTAGAAAAGTGAAGCTGAGTTACTCGGTTATAGTACACATCGATAGAGATAGGATTGAGTAGAGGAATAGAGGAAGGTACTTTTGCATACTCAGTTGCTATTGTAAACGGTTTGTGCTCTACCTTTAAAGAGCTCAGTAGAGGATTCCAAAAGCTCGGAAGGATTTCTGGGGACTGAACACAGGCGGAGAGACCGAACCAGGATAAGTCTGCTGAGTAACTTCTAACCCTTTATCTCTTTATACATATATTGCTTGCTTAACATCACTCAGTACAAGTATATGCTGAGTTGAGTAATCTGAAGAGTTGAGTTTGAAAGTAAACCCAAGTGTTGCTTCCTAACTCACAGTTGAAACATCTCTAGTCAGCAATTGACTGAAGCTGTCTCAAATCTTACTCAGCTCTGCTGACCTAAAAAGACTAAGTTAAAGTCTTAAAAGATAATTAAGTCAGCATTTACGAGAAATTTTTTAAATAGTTCCTAACCCCCCCCCCCCCCTTGGAACTAATACTGTCACGTTACACGGGACCAACAAAGACAATTGAAAATTGAAAGAAATTGAGTCTACTTGTTATAGAGATTTTTCTGAAACTTTTGAGTCATTGTTGAGATTTGTTGTTGGTTTGGTTTTGTTTATTGTCGTTTGAGTTGGATGCTTTTTCCTGCTGCCAAAACTTGTATTTATACTGTAAAAATAAGGAGGTAACTATCCATCAAGTAAGTTTCACGTTTCAGAAAGAAAGTTCCAATAAGTTTCGTAATTGCTCTCCTCCACTAACTATTTTTTATGTTGAATTATGTTTTTTTGTAGTAAAAAATATGTTTGAATCTGCCCAGTAAGAAAGTTCCACGTTTCAGCAAGTAAGTTCCACGTTTCAGCAAGGAAGTTCTGTAACTGCTCAGCAAGGAAGTTCCATAACTGCTTTCCCCCAATAACCCATGTTTCAGCTCCACTACCTCACTTTCCAACTTCCACAATTTTTGTGCAGCTCCATCATTGATTTAATTGGCTAGTTACCAAATTCAGGCAGAACAATTGGTAAATTACCAAATCGATCCAATGCTTCTCATTTCTCACACATTTTGACGAAAAGATACAATTGGCAAAACAGTACCAAATTCAAGCCAAATTAAATTGCCTAATTGCCTCCAACTCCATTATTCTACCAATTTAGGCCAAATTAAGTAGATTAATTATGAATTTGGCCCAAATTAAAATATAGGTGAAACAATTGCCCCCCCATGTATTTCATTAATGAAATTAATAAACACATGTTGATCAAATGCAAAACAATAAATAGAAACTTAAGTGGCTGATTAGTATTTTTGCCACAAAATCGCTTGAACACACAATCACACTTCTTCTTCTTCTTCTTTCTTAACTTATGCTTCTCTTCCATTCAAAGAAAGCTCCATTAAATCTCATCAATATTTCGATTTCCCTCTCTTTTCTATAACTTCTTTCTTTTTAGGGAAATAAAAAAACAAAGAAATAAAACCATAGGGCTAACAGAGCTAACAGAGGGATACTATTAGCCCTTTATTTCTTTCTACTTCAACATGCTTCTAAGTGATCTCCTCAAACAATAAAATATCCATTGGTCTTTGCCTAGTCCAAATGGATTCAGAATCATAAGCAAAAATGTAAATGCAGTACCTTAGAACCAAAAATATGCACCTCTGTTCAAATGGTTCAAGAATGCCCCCTGAATCAATTAAATCCTTAGGCTTCTATTTAATGGGATCTTTCTGCTTATACTTAGGGAGATTTTTTTGTGGGCAATTTCTGTTCAGTTTTTTGCACTAGGACTGATACCCCAACTCTGCTTTCTCCCATGCGGCTTGTGTCTGCATTGTCTGGCTCTTTCTTTGGTAAAGGAGTAGGATAACGTTCCAATGTGGAACTGCTATGACTTTTTGTAGCCCATTTCCTTTGTTGTGGTGGGTTAAGCACCATCACATCTTCCTTCCCTTTTGTAGGAGAAATAGTCGTATTTGGCTCAGCTTGAACCCTTATGGTTCCTGTTGGAGCCTCCGTTTGCTGCTTCTGTGCAAAAACATCAATGATCAGTTTGGATATGTTTTCCACCGTTTTCTGCATATTGCGCAAAGCGGTGACAATCTCCAAAGAACTCTCAATTGAATCAAATCCTTGTCATGTATTACTAGGTACAAATTCTGCATCCTGAGACATAGTAAAACTGGGATTCACCATTGAATCCATGATTGAGTGTTAGAATCATAATTTGGTCCCACCGAGCGTGCCAAATTGTTTAACGCATTTTTTTAGTGAATCGGATTGCAAGCGTTTTATAAAGTTTGTTGAAAACTTACAAAAATTAGAAATCTGACTTCTAAATCAAAAGATTGTGTGAAAGCTTAAAGGACATAAAAATAAGCTTAAAGTTCGTCAATTATATCAACGGATATCGAGATTAATTGAAGGAAACGATGCCGAATTTGAAATTGAGAATAAATGGAAATGCTTGAATAATCGAAATTGAGATTTTGAAATTGAAAGGATTACAGATATAGGAATTGAATTGAAATGACTTGGAATTGACAATTGAAAGAAAGTATAGAACTAAGACAATTGAAAATTGAAAGAAATTGAGTCTACTGGTTGTAGACATTTTTCTAAGACTTTTGAGTCATTGGTGAGATTTGTTGTTGGTTTGTTTTGTTGATTGTTGTTTGAGCTGGATGCCTCTTCCTACTTCCAAAACTTGTATTTATGCTGTAAAAAATATGGGGTAACTATCCATCAAGTAAGTTCCACGTTTCAGTAAGAAAGTTCTAATAAGTTTCGTAACTGCTCTCCTCCACTAACTATTTTTGCTGTTGAATTATGTTTTTCTGCTATAAAAAAATATGTTAGAAACTGCCCAGGAAGAAAGTTCCACGTTTCAGCAAGTAAGTTCCACGTTTCAGCAAGGAAGTTCTGTAACTGCTCAGCATGGAAGTTCCATAACTGCTTTCCCTCACTAACCCATGTTTCAGCTCCACTACCTCACTTTCCAACTTCCATGATTTTTGTGCAGCTCCATCATTGATTTAATTGGCTAATTATCCAATTCAGCCAGAATAATTGTTAAATTACTAAATCGGCCCAATACTTCTAATTTCTCACACATTCTGACGAAAAAGATACAATTGGCAAAATAATACAAAATTCAAGCCAAATTAAATTGCCTAATTGCCCCCAACTCCATTAATTTTACCAATTTAGGCCAAATTAAGTAGATTAATTATGAAATTGGTCCAAATTAAAATATGAGTGAAATAATTGCCCCCCATGTGTTTCGTTAATGAAATTAATAAATACATGTTGATCAAATGCAAAAAAAATAATAATTAGAAACTTAAGTGGCTGATTAGCATTTTTGTGCAGGTCCATCATTGATTTAATTAACTAAATCGGCCCAATACTTCTAATTTCTCACATATTTTGACGAAAAAAATACAATTGGCAAAGTATTACCAAATTCAAGCCAAATTAAATTGCCTAATTTCCCCCAACTCCATTAATTTTACCAATTTAGGCCAAATTAAGTAGATTAATTATGAAATTGGCCCAAATTAAAATATCGGTGAAACACATGCATAGGACTGACCTTTAATATAGTCGATTAAGAAATTCCAAAAGATAACTCATTAAAACGCCCAACATTTCACAAATAAACCACATTCGTCTTAAAAAAATTCAAACCGTAAGAAGTTACATCACGGTTATCGAAAGGCAATAAGGTACATCATAGTTGCCATAAGAAGTTACAAGATTCTTTCTTTCAGACCTACAAAAGGGCAAAAATAATTTGAATATAATAATTGAACCTTATTCTAACTTACCCTTTGCTTGCTTATTGGTAATACTTGCATAGAGCAATAGCATTCTAAGTCCTCGGTACGAGCTTGTTGTTCATTTGCTTCAACCGATAGGTGTGAGAGTTGACACATTTTGCTACCGGGAAAGGTCCTTCCCATTTCCTTCCTATTTCTCCTTTCCCTTCTTTGGCTTGGGATGCCTCGGTCGTGCGGAGGACTAAAACCTCAGATTGGAACTGCTTTGGTCGTACCTTTTTGTCATAGGTTACCATCGTTTGTTGTATGTAAGCTTCCATTTTGATCGCTGCCTGATCTCTCCTTTCTTCCATAATATCCGACCTTTTTCTCATATTAGTGTCATTGTCTGCCTCTAAGTACAGCAGTGCTTTGGGGCTTGGGGCGCCAATATCGATTGGGAAATAGGCTTGATTCTATATGAGAGGGAAAAAGGAGTTTCTCATATTGCCGTTTTGGGGGAGGTCCAGTAGGCCCATAAGACGTTTGGTAATTGGTCTACCTAGTCAGAGCAACGTTTTAAAAATTAGATTGGACATCAAACCGGTGTGATGACTAGGTCAACGGTTCAACCAGATGATGTCGTAAATATGTAGGTCATCCGTCGCCTCTAAGTTCGACAGTCTTAGTGCAAAATGCCATCAGGTGGCTCTCTAGTTCTAATAAAATAAGGAAATGTCCTCACTTAGCAAACTCACTTAGGCAGCTAGGAGCACACTGAAGGTATCATGCTGAGTGACTGGAATAAAGTAGCTCGACTGGAATATAAGGGTGTCATGCTCTTTCGCCCACTCGCTCACTTTTTTGTTTTAAGAATCCCTTTCGTAACCACCTATAAGTATGAGTCCTTTATAGTTAAGTTTGTCGTGAATAGTCTTATTTTGCTGTGAACTCCACGAGCGGGTGCAAGCTTTTTTTCTTTCAATAGCCGCCATCTCTGTTTTTGGTGCACTGTAGCTATACTTATAGTCAAGTCGTCCGCGTTGAGGACCAATGGAATGAGACTTGAAAAGATAGCTGACCCTATTTTGCGCCATCTTATTGCAAAACATCATGAAGTGGTTCATGGGTTATTTATATATATATATATATATATATATATATATATATATATATATATAATGAAATTTCATTTAACTAAACATAATATAAAAATTCACAAATCCAAAAGCAAACCATTAGTGTAACACAACATAAATATTAAAGTTGAAGTTAATTAACACAAACGATTCATAATTTAGGATTTAACACAACATAAATATTAAAGTTGAAGTTAATTAACACAATTTTTTCCTATTTAAAATTTAGTATTTAATTTTAATTTTTTATTATTAAATCAGTTCTTAGTTTTTACTCTTATCCTTTTTTAAAAAAAAAATCTTCAAAAAACCGAAGCCAATTCGGTTCATTGGTTTGATGATGGTTCCTAGTTTGACCCCCGGTTAAGTCTAGTTTAATATGAATAAACCATAGCACCTATAAACCAGACCAGACTCATGGCTGGTCTGGGGTCCAATCGGCTGATCCAGTCTAGTTTTAAAACATTTAGTCAGAGTCTATGAGTTCCAACTGTTTTTGTAAGCCATGTACGATTGTTCAGTTCGTGACCTCTATCATTCTTTTTGTTTGGGGGTAGGCAATAGAAGTGAATGGAAGCTTGATATCTAGCTTCTGGCAGTATGCTATGAAGGTTACGCAATCGAACTGTTTTCCATTGGCCATTATGATTGCATGTGGGATTACCTTGTGAGTATTTGCTTATCCATTAAATCAATAATGGCAAACCAGTGATTATTGACATTGGCTCGCTTCAACCCATTTTGTTAAATGATCCATAGCCACTAAGAGATATTTTTTTTACCTCTTAGCCTTGGGAAATGGTCCCAAGATGTTTAACCCCCACGTCGCAAAGGGTCAGGTTGGGCTGATGATCTTCATGACCGAAGTAGGGGATCTTATGACTGAGGTATATCTTTGACATGCTTCGCATTTCTGCATGTATTCATCTGCATCTTTAGCCATTAAGGGCCAATAAAATCCCTACAACTGAGCCTTTCTGGTCAAGGCTTCTCCCCTTTTATGGGCTCTGCAATAGAAGGACAAATGAGTCTCTTCTTTTATATTGCTTCCAGCCACTTTTCCTTTTGTACCCATTCTACGCCACAATTTATTCTCTGAGGTTTCAAATCGTTGTCCCCTTAAGGCCACATCAGAATTCAGCCTCGCTCCCGACATTAATAGAGAAAGTCACTCCCTCACACAAAGAAATGAGTCCAAATAAAGAAAAAATAAGCCCGCTAGATTAAAACCTTATAAAGGGCGGTCTAGGCAATAAGAATGGCAAACAAAAATAATGTTGGATTGAAAACTTGAAAAGAAGCTATCCAGGCAAAAGGAGAGATAGAGAATAAACAATGAGATTGTAAAAAGATGAATTGAAAACCTGTAAGTGCATTTTAGGCAAAAGGAGAAATAGAGAAGAACAATAGAGACATCCCGCGGAATCGAAAATCTTGAAAAGGCAATTCAAGTAAAAATTAGGGGGGAATGAATGCATCGACACTTCCTACCGAATGAATATCTCAATATGAGCCTCTTCAAGTTAAAGCCTTACCCGTAGAGCTTCTCATTTCAGCTCTATCCATCCTCATCATTTGTATCTCTCTTACATAGTATGAGCTCTCACAAGTAAGACATTTCGCTAAAACATTGTTCCTTGATCCGAAAGGTGCCACATCTCTCGAATTTAGAGAAGATAATATATGTGATACTTTCATCCATACATACATAATCTACATACGCATCTATCAGTGTATTCACAAATAGTAAAGTGCATATGTACATTGAATGAGACCATCAACCAGGGCCGGCTCGGGACTATTTGAGGCCCTGGGCGAGATACGAAATGTAGGCCTTTTATACATAAGTAATATATATATATATATATATATATATATATATATATATATATATATATATATATTACTTATGTATAAAAGGCCTACATTTCGTATCTCGCCCAGGGCCTCAAATATATTACTCAAGTGTGACACATCTCTTATGGTGTAACAAGTCTTATTGTGTGACAAGGACCAATTTTGTAATTAACCAGGGGAAGGTGGCAAATTTGTAAATAAAAGGAAAAGGAAAATTGTTTTATTTTTTTTTAAAATGCATTTTCTCAACTTTTCCAACCTCGTTTTTCAAAAAATTTTATACCGTTGGACTCGTCTTAATTAGACCGTCATTTTAAGATCCCAGAAGCTCGGGTAAAAAAATTTCCGGTGAACGGAATCCGGCGATCTGTTTTTCTATGAGAAAAAACTATCCAGAAAATTCTCAAAAAATTTCAGAAAATGTAAAACATTATTCTGAGAAACTTTAATTCTTGACTCAAAGTGAGATTCCTTACGGTCCATGTTATCAGGCTCGGACCGGACCGGCCGGTCGGACCGAGAACCGGCCAGAAAACCGGTACGAGCCACTCTGGTTTGTTGAATCCTCAACAAACCGGAGAGACCCGGGATAAACCCGGAACCCGGCGGTCAGCTCGGGAACCGATGTGACCCCGGGTCTTTAAACTTTCGATTTTTTCCACCTAAATGAAAAGTTGTCAGTAGCACCAACCAATTAAAAAACAAAGATTTGTACTAAAACCAACCCTAAATTAAAAGTTTTTTGTCTCTTTCTTCTTTCTCCCCAAAATCGCATCCGGCCTCCTTCTCATACCCACCCAGCGCCAGCGCCAGCGCCTCCGCCTCCTCCACCACCCAGCGCCTCCTCCGCCTCTGACTGCATCGACTTCACAGGGGAGAAATACCAAACCTTCTTTTAATTTAATCGAACCCTTTTAAAAATTGAACTCCTATGCTGAAATTCCTCTTGGAAGTTGGAACTGATATAGATACTGATTTTTTTATTATTAAATGATACTGATACTTTTATGCTTGTTGATTTATGCTTTGATATATTGACTTATGCTTGTTCATTTCCTGCCAAAATGTAAATCTAAATTGTTGGTTTAATTGTAAGTGAATTTAGATTTATAAACATAATTTTAATATATATATAATTAATATATAATTATTTATTTATTAGGTCATCCGGTCCGACCAATCCGAGCCATCCGATCCGACCAAGTAACCCGTGACCCAGTTACAAATCCGGTTTGATGTCCGGTCCGGTTTTGATAACATTGCTTACGGTTTAGTCTCAAATCAACGGAATCCGGCGGTTAGATAAGCGTTTTCCGATAAAAAAAATATGAAAGTGCCCAGAAAATTCTCAAAAAATTTCAGAAAATGTAAAACATTATTTGGATAAACTTTAATTCTTGAGTCGAAGTAGGATTTTTTACATTTTAGTCCCAATAAAACTTTTTCCTTAATTTTATCCATTTTACATCCTTCAAAAATTTATTGGGTCAAAACCGTAAGAAATCTTGCTTCGACCCAAGAATTAAAGTTTCTTAGAATAATGTTTTACATTTGTTAAAATTGTTTGAGAATTTTCTAGGCACTTTTTCTCTCGCCAGAAAACGCCCACCCGGATTCCGTTCACCGGAATTTTTTTTACTTGAACTTCAGGGATCTTAAAATGACCGTCTAATTTAGACGATTCTAATAGTATAAACTTTTTCGAAAAACGAGATTAGAAATGTTAGAAAAATGTATTTTAAAGAAAAGAAATAAAACATTTTTCTGTTGGAACAATATAAGTATTACAGATCCGTTCAATTGGACCTTCGCCCTTTGATTAACAGATAATCTAATCTTACGGTATAAAGGAATTGGATTATTAAAATATTAATTAACAGATTTTGTCTTTTATAAATCCAATAATCAGTATTTATCCCTAAAAACAAGCAACCCATCACCTGCAAAGAGAGAGAAACACAGTTGTATCGCATAAGAGAGAGAAAAAGGTAACGTCTTCCTCAGTCCGTTGATCGTCCGTCGATGGTTCTTCTTCTTCACCGGAAAAGACAATAATCCTCGTTAATCCTCAGTCTAGTTGATCGTTCGTCTTTTCTGTCGAAGAAATAAATGGCTGGTAGTTCGATTGGAGTCAATAAAGGGCTGAGATATAATAATCTCAGGTATCTCCATTTCTTGTTCCTCCTTCCTCTGTATCCATCTCTTCCTCCTCTTTCTTCTCCAGTAAGAATTTAATCAGTTAGTCAATTTGATAAGTATGTCGAATCTAAATTAGGGATTTTTATTGTTATGCATACATACTAGGGATTTTTATTATTTGCTATGTTAATGCAATTTAATTCTCATTTTTAGTGGATATACGGTCTCCAATTTCAAATCAAATTTGCTAACACTCCTAGGATCTTAACCACTATTTTTGGGTTTTAAGCTTGTGTTGAAATACTCTGTTCTAATTCTTCAGATTCTCATTTTAAATAATGTAATAATCCAATTTTGTGTTACTAATCAACTTTTAATCTTCTCTTTGACATCAAATTTTGAATATGTCCTGGGATGTTTACCATTGCAGAACAAATGAGCTAACTAAAGACAACAGAGCCATAGAGAAAGGAGGCGTATAGGAACCGTACATTGCCAGAAGCTAGCCATATTTCTCTCTTTCGTGTCCTTTGATGAGCAACATGAACACTATTAAGAATAGCTTTTCTTTATGCCTATGAAATTCAGCTTTGAGGTTTAGACTATCAATGGAAATGTTATATACAATTTAGAGGTTTACCATGATTTTTATTAATTATTGATTGGTTTGATTTGTGTTTCAAGAATGCAGTGCTCATGAGTGTGAATGTAATATTGATATTGGGAAACCTTGGTGGCTAAGGTACATTTTCTGAAACTTTTTGTTTTTGGATAAATGCAAAAAATATATTTGCTTTTTTCCCATTGATGAGTTTTAATTTTTGTATTCTTGTGTTCATTGTATTGTATGTATATAACTTTTTTAAGTTTGGCAGAATTGTACAGGAAGCTATGGCATGGACATTAAGGGACTAGCAAAGGCTCCAAATATAAGAAAGTAAGCCAGCTTTAACCCTATCAATAAAATTATAATTTCTAGTTGGGAATCTAAATCTTAAAAAAAAAGTAATTAAAAATGAAGCTTGAGCATGCTAAAAATTGGTAATTTTAAACTATCATAACTGATATAATTTTTTTGATGCAGCTTCTTGGTTCCTTCAGAAATCACTTTCTTTCAGCGTATTTGGCTGCTGCATTTGTTAAGAAATTGAGTAAACTATGTTTTTTTTTTTGGTTAAAGGAGTAATGGTTTTGATTTTTTTTTTTTATTATTCTTATAAGCTCCATTAAGCCATTTTGAGATTTGGAATAGATGTAAATACAATGTTGTTTTAGTTATAAATCCACTTTTAGCATTAGTAGTAGCAAATAAAAAATTTCATTCTTTAATCTTAGTACCTGAAGTCATATCTTCGCTTGTTATTAATTGAATTTGTTTTGATTTCCACCATTCAAATTTAACACTATATTTTAACTATTAGCAATGAAAATCAAGTTGAAAGAAGTTATCATATTAAGACAAAAATGAAATGTATAATACAGAGTTGGTTTTTTTTTTTATCTAATAGATAGCTAGAAAAACATTCATAAATATGAGCAGGCTCTGCAATTAGAATTCTTATAAATCTTGAGTCTTTATACCAAGTGACCGTCTTCAACAAATGCATTGTCGACTTCAGTATCTACAATCTTTGACCTAATAAACATAGTATAGTCTGAGCAAGTTAACCAAACATAATAAAGATGGATATAACACAAACATATACATATATATGAATACGCACCTAACTGATGTGCATGATTTTTTGGTATGTTTAGTACTTCGGCATATAGAGCAATGTCTAACTTTTCCCTTCCCCTCTCTCCATGATATTAGTCGTTTTCCACTACCTTTAGTCTTCACTTGAAAAGGATCTAGATAACGGTTTTCTTGCGAAGTTCCAGTTATGGAACTTTTTGTATAAGATCGTTGAACAGAAATATTTAATTCCTTAACTTGCTCCAGTAACCCTTTAATTGATTTTTTAACAAACTCAGTCCCTTCCATTGAAATAGCAGCCTCATCAATTAAAGTAGAAGCAAGTTTGAACATACTATTGTGTCTTATTATCAATGAACTATCTCCACCATCTTGACCTTGACATGATTCTTTATGAACTCGTGAAAATCTTGTCCATCGTCTCAAAATATACTCTTTTGGCAACTCCATAATCTGTTTCACTCGTAAAAGAGCCAATATATGCCTGCAAGGAATCCCTTCAAATTCAAACATTCTACAACTGCATGTCACTATGTTTGACACTTTATCATGTACAAGTGTTCGCATTCTAAAGTTGTTAGCAAACACATTGTTCGCCTTGTAAACATCATGAATGTCATCCTCTAGTACGACATCAACTAAATAGCTATTACTATCATGAAGCTGCACTTTAAAATATTGAAAATACTTTTTAGTATACAGATGAGTCATTTGGTTCTCCATTAGCATCCCTAACTGCAAAACGGGTGTCTCATTCAAATCTTTATGATCTTTAGCTAATTCTTCATGCCTCTGATGAGCAATTGTCCTATTAAAACGTGTGATAAAATCTATTAAGCTGTTTTCTTTACTGCAATAACGCTTAAAGAATGTATGTTCAGTTTCAACCCTCTGGCTACTTGACATCCCTGCTGAAAAATATTTATTGACATATGCAGGAATCCACTTTTCACGCATCTCATATATTTTTCTCAACCATTCATGAGCTCAATTTTGTGCGAAATTTTAGTTTTGTATGTTTCAAAACCATATAGCTAGTTTTGTACTAAAAAAATTAAAAGATGAACACAATTGATTAGTTATTCGCGGAATTGGTTACGAGCAAAGCTCGTGAACAAATAAATGAGTAGCACGTGAAAAGCTCATGAACATGATTTTCAGTTTGAGCTCAAACTCATACTCATCAATTTACTAATGAACCGAGCACGAATAGGCCAAAACTCGACTCGGTTTACCACAATTAAAACCCTATCCACAGTATAAGAAAACATAAAATTCCACTCTTTTCATTAATGATTCAGTCCAAATAAAATTGTTTTTTTCTAGTCCTTTTTATATTCAAATCCTACTAATAGAATATTGAGAAGCCATGGGCGACATAAGCATTTTTATGAGTTATTTTGGGCAAGAATGCTTGATTTTCTTATTACGGTATTTGCATTCCTCAATATTAATTTGTTTATATGCATTTGTTTTGAGACAAGTGTATCAATGAAATTAATTTGGAGATGAACAATTGAAAGAAATAATCTTGCTCATTCCAGAAAAGATGAATGGATACAAAACAAAAGTTTGCACTTTCAAATAATGGCAAATTACGACTTCTTTTTTTTTTCTTTTTCAGTTAAATTATTTTTTGCAAGTTGCTTTCTTTTTTGACAGTGGTTGATTTATTAAAACCAATTTGCAGGATCTTTCCTATTTATTTCATCCTACTTTTTATGTTCTTGAAATTGCAGTTTTTATATTCAACAGATATAAAAAAGATAAGAGGAAGAACCTTGAGGGATATAAAAAAAAAGGGAAAGAGGAAGAATGATCAACTAGACTGAGGATTAACGAGGATTATTGTCTTCTCCGGTGAAGAAGAAGAACCATCGACGGACGATCAAAGGACTGAGGAAGACGTTACCTTTTTCTCTCTCTTATGCAATACAACTGTGTTTCTCTCTCTTTGCACGTGATGGGTTGCTTGTTTTTAGGGATAAATACTGATTATTGGATTTATAAAAGACAAAATCTGTTAATTAATATTTTAATAATCCAATTCCTTTATACCGTAGGATTAGATTATCGGTTAATCAAAGGGCGAAGGTCCAAATAGTGTTTGGATATCAAGGTCCAATTGAACGGGACTGATAAGCATTATATTGGAACAAATGGTACACTGATTTGAAACAAATGGTACACAGATTTGCAACAATGTAAGTAGGATAAAAAAACGTACCCAGAAAATTATCAAAAAATTTCAAAACATGTAAAACATCATTTTAAGAAACTTTAATTCTTGGCTCAAAAAGATATTCCTTATAGTTTTGACCCAATAAATTGTTGAAGCATGTAAAATGGATAAAATTAAGGAACAAGTTTTATTGGAACTAAACCGTAAGAAATCTCATTTCGACCCAAGAATTAAAGTTTCTTAGAATAATATTTTACATTTTCTGAAATGTTTTGAGAATTTTCTAGACACTTTTTTTTCTCGCCAGAAAACGCCCACCCGGATTCCGTTCACCGGAAATTTTTTTACTTGAACTTTAGGGATCTTAAAATGACCGTCTAATTTAGACGAGTCTAATAGTATAAAATTTTTCGAAAAACAAGGTTAGAAATATCGGGAAAATTTATTTTAAAAAAAAATAAAACAATTTCTGTTGGAACAATATAAGTATTATGTTGGAACAAATGGTACACTAATTTGGAACAATGTAAGTAGGACAAAAAAACATGCCCAGAAAATTATCAAAAAATTTCAACACATGTAAAACATCATTTTAAGAAACTTTAATTTTTGGCTCAAAGCGAGATTCCTTACAATTTTGACCCAACAAATTGTTGGAGCATGTAAAATAGATACAATTAAGGAAAAGTTTTTATTGGGACTTAACCGTAAGAAATTCCGCTTCGACCCAAGAATTAAAGTTTCTTAGAATAATGTTTTACATTTTCTGAAATTTTTTGAGAATTTTCTGGGCACTTTCTTTCTCGCCGGAAAACACCCACCCGGATTCCGTTCACCGGAAATTTTTTTACTTGAGCTTCAGGGATCTTAAAATGACCGTCTAATTTAGACGAGTCTAATAGTATAAAAATTTTTGAAAAACGATGTTAGAGATGTCGGAAAAATGTATTTTAAAGAAAAGAAATAAAACAATTTTCTCTATCATCTATTTCATTTTATTTACAAATTTGTCACCTTGCCCTTTTTAATTATCATCAAAACTACGTAGTTTTGTTATGTCACACAATAAGCTCATTGTCACACTCTAACCCCTTGTCACACTAGATCTCACCCCTATTCATGTAAAACTAAAAGTTTAATATTTATCTAAAAATTGCTCTAGCCTTTTGAGTTGCAAAATCACTAATTAAACTTTTATATTCAATGTCTTTTAATGTCTCATTTTCAATAGATAATAAAGCTAATCCATTTAATGTTTCTTGAGACATAGTAGAACGCAAATAATTTTTAATCAATTTTAATTTTGAAAAGCTTCTTTCTGCAGATGCAACTATTACGGGAATTGTTAGTAAAATTCTATAAATAATAAAAGAGTTCGGAAATAGATAAGATAAAAAAAATTCAAATAAAAAAGACTGTTAAAATGAATTTGATGAAAAGATAATAGTGGATTTGGAGGATTTGTATAGAAGAATAAGTCTACCCATTAATTTGTTTTATTTGACTTACTCATACTAATTATATAATATATAAATATATTCTTCCTGTAATCTATATTCTATATATACATTGCCTTCTTATTATCAAGTTGGCCCCTCTATGCATAATAAATTGAAGTTCTAGGATGGGCTTCTTCAAAAAAAAAAAAAAAATTCCAGAATGGGCCTAATTATTTGAAAACTTTATAACCTATTATACTAAACTAAAATATATATAAAATATATATATGAGGCCCCAATTTTTAGGGGGGCCTAGGTAGTGGCCTTGGCTGCCTTAAAGGCAAGCCGGCCCAGCCATCAACTCAAGGTCATTAAGGAGACTAATTGGGTCGCTTTTGAGGTAACAGATCTCAAAATCAAGAATGCTTGAATAAAGCATGAGCTATTACAAATCCAGAACAACTCCAAACCTCCATATGAGCATTGAGTTTTTCTTCATAGTTCATTTTTATGAATACTTTCGAAAGTCGATAGTCATCCCATAGGGAGCTAGGCTAAAAATCATCTAATAACCACCATAAAATGAGGTATGGTTTGTTCTCTTTATGCAAAAAATTTAGTCCCACGTGGACTGGTATAACTGTCAATAGACATGTAGAAATTCCCAATAGAAGCCTGAAGAAAAAGACAGCTCACATGGAGAGTTCCAATCAATTATTCAACAAAGACAGATGGCTCCCGAAGGGAGAATGTGGTTTTGTTTTCTGTAGAATAGATGGCTTCCGAAGGAAGAGACAAACAATGGGAAAAGTTTTAATTGATTATTCAACAAAGCCATATGGTTCCCTAAGGTAGAGTGGGGTTTTGTTTTTTTTTTTTGTAGATGGATTCCGAAGGTAGACTCAGGTCATGGGAACAATTCTAAATCAATTATTGAACAAAACTAGATGGATCCCGAAGGGAGGGCGAGGTTTTGTTTGTTATAGGCCAGATGGCTTCCGAAGGAAGAGTCGGGTCACATGACAATTCTAATCAATTATTCAACAAAGCTAGATGGCTCCCAAAGGGAGAGCTGGGTTTCATTTTCTGTAGGTCAAATAGCTTTTATAGTAAAATTTGGGTCACAGGAAAAATTATAATCAATTATTCAACAAAGATAGATGGCTCCCAAAGGGAGAGTGGGGTTCTGCAAGTAGTTCCGAAGAAAGAGTTGTGTCATGTGAAAAATTCTAAATCAATTCTTCAACGAAACTAGATGGCTCTCGAAGGGAGAGTCGGATTTTATTTTTCTACAGGTCAAATGGATTCCAAAGGAAGAGTCAAGTCATAGGAACAATTCTAAATCAATTATTCAACGAAGCCATGTGGCTCACGAAGGGAGAGTGGGGTTTTGTTTTACTATAGGTCAAATGCATTCTAAGGGAAGAGTTAGGCCACATGAACAATTCTAAATCAATTATTCAACGAAACTAAATGTCACATAAAGAATTCTAATCAATTATTCAATAAATTCAGATGACTCTTAAAGGGAGAGTGGGGTTTTGTTTTTCTTTATGTCAGATGGATTTTGAAAGAAGAGTCAGGTCACAGAAAAAATTCCAATCAATTATTCAATAAACCCAGATGGCTCCCGAAGGGAGAGTGGGGTTTTGTTTTCTATAAGATAGATGGCTTATGAAGGAAGAGTCGGGTAACAAAAAAGGTCTAATTAATTATTCGACAAAGTCTCCCGAAGGGAGAGTAGGGTTTTGTAGGGTCTTCTCCTGGATTGTTTGACGAGAGTGATCAACTTTTGGGACAGGAGAAGACTTTCACCGACAAATCAAATAACATCAAGACAACAACAATTTTTTTTGGTCAACCTGTTCGAAATTCCAGGTAGTATCTCTCTCTTACTTTTTCATATTTTGTTACATTGTTGTATATTTGTTTTTACCTCTTCAAAGTAGGGCCAAAGCATTGTTGTTTTTCAAACATCTACTTTAAATTCAGTTTTCTAAAATTGCACACAATACATAAATTATGATAAAGTAGGGGTAACTGTAAACACTACAGTCGGAGTCTTTTGATGAAAACTTTTGAAAGATGTTTGGAAAATATGTTAAAAAAATGGATCACGAAAAAATCACTCATTAGGAAGTCAAAGTCAACCATTTCCCATTCAAAATCCAAATTTTTGAAAGAACCAAATTGAATTTCACAACATCTTAGTGAGTAATGTCCCCCGAGAGTGTCATAACAGATTTTTCTGGGCTCAATTTAGAGATCTAACGAAGAAGCTGTGACTATGTGAAATTTCGGGTGAAATCTAGGATAAAATTAGAAAATAACCTTAGATATGATTGTTTTTAGCCTTGGGCCATGGAATACAAAAATGTTCGGATCATCAAAAGATTCCAATGGAACAAGAATCGTAAAAATCAGAGATCGAAAAGGTCCTCATTTATAGGAAAAATTACTGCTGACGTTTTTTTGGCGGAATGTTCCGTCGGTAATCCATTAGTGCGACTGGGTGCTTGGTATATTTCCAAAAGAGACTGTCAAGTATGTTTGTGTATATACTTGACTTCTCTATATTGATTTAAATCAATTCAAAATAATAGCTTACCAGTTAAATCAATTGTTTAGGTTATGATTTTGTTTAAATATGATTCGGGATAGACCTTAGCTCCTTGATGGAATTTTTCACAATTTGGGTGGTTCGCATGATAGTTCACATCTTTAATGGGTAAATTATACACATGGCCCTAAACTTTACCAATTTTCCCGGTATGGCCACTAAACTTCAAAATGTAACATAAAAGCTAATGAACTTTACACTTTTATGGCCATTAAACTTCAATCAACGCCTCAAAATGACTATTGATTGTCTCAAAATAAAAAAAAATTCAAGAATTAATAATATTCTAAGCAACTTTAATTCTTAAAATTTTTTATTTTGATATCATTTAGGTGTTGTTTGGATGAGAGAGATGTGACAGAAAGCTCAAAAAATGGTAATTTTGGAAAATAAAAAATATTGTTTCATGTTAAATATCATTCTGGACAACTTTAATTCTTGAATATTTTCATTTTGAGGTCGTTAATGGTCATGTTGATGAGTTAATTAAAGTTTAATGGCGACAGGTGTAACAAAGTGTAAAGTTCAGTAGTCATACCATGAAAATTGGTAAAGTTCAGTGGCCATGAGTTTAAATTACCCTATTTCTAATCCAATTTTTTGTGTTTTTGTGCTTAAATCTGATATTGAAATTTTGCTAGTTAATATTATTGATTTAGATGATTTAATTTATTCATAAATGATTCGAAATAAACGAACCACATTGAGATAAATTACCTGATCATTCAGATTATGATAGTTACAAAGTTTCTAAGTCTATTCAATTTGGTTCTTTATATTTAATCTATGTTTAATTAGTTGATTGATAATAGTACAAGTTAGTATTATTGATCCCCAAATGATGAATTGGATATGGGCATGCCTTAGTGAGGTTTAATCTCGTCTTTATCATCTAAATTTCACGAGTTCATAACTTTTAATTTTATTCACTTTGGTCATTGTAAGCATATTTTCTATTATTAGCACATTTAAACCAATTAATCTTATTTTAATTATTTTTAGTATTCATTCCACAAGTTTATATTTTATTTAACTTTTAGAAGTTACTAAAAAGTGTTTTGTGGAGTTTGGGGATGAACGGAGCGGAAAATGGGTGAGAATTGAGGGCATAACGTTGCAGATATTTCTGACGGAATACTATCAGTAAATTTCATTGAAAATAGAAACATGCCATTCCAAAGTTTTACGAATCTTTGATAGATGAAAAGAAGGAATATGAAATAGGAAGTCGCTCGGCAAAGGTGGCTTCGTTCAAAGAACACAGACGGCCAAATGAATCTGATTTCACGCCTATAACTAGAAATAGAGGTAATATCCCGATTATACTACACAAAATCGATATATAATTTTAGTGTTTGAGTTTAACTTAGTAGGTAATGTGTCAATTTTTTGGATTGACACACAAATTTCTGGATTGAGCTAGACTTGATACGCTTACTTGAAAATGACATGAAATGATATGAATATTTAAAATTATTTGTTACGTCCTCTCATATTTTTACATATCACATTTATTAATAAAGATAATAAAATTATAATTATTAATTACAAACACGACTTGAACCTCTTATATTGTTACAGGTCATTTTAGTTTTGATAACGTCTGAAATGTTATCCAAGGAGTAGTATGGAAATAATCCATAAAGCAAAAGAGTCGCCAGCATCATAACCGGCCACGTGTCACCAAGGTAGATGGAAAAGCTAGTATGGTCGTATCCCTTCCACGTAAGGGATACACCAAGGCGGGAGAAAAGACTGGCGTGGACGTATCCTTCCCGCATAAGGGATGCGTCAAAACAGATAGTTATTGATCCCCCATTATGCATCATGATAGTTATGAGGAAAAGCGTGGAAACGTAACTAAGTAAGAAGCCTTTTTAAAGCTATTACACTGTTAATAAATGGCATTAAATGGACAATGAAGGCACGACTATTCACTTCTATTGCCATTAAAGCTATAGGTTACGGAAACTTATATAAATATCCCAGCATCTTGGAATCAGAGATACACTTACTAGCTCTATAGCACTTTTGAGATTATTATTATTAATTTCTTGAATATCATACTGACTTTGGCATCGGAGTGTCCCCCACTAATCCCAATGACACCTCACATGGAAGGAATTCTGATCCAAGTGATTTCACAAGTTATCAATTGGTGCGGTGAGCGTGGAGCTCTTATATATTTAGAGTTTTTCACAAGCAAAAATAGCCACTGATGGGATACCACCCACTACTGGGGTCACTGACGGGAACACCACTATAAGGGTCACCCAAGTACGGTTACTCAAAGTAGACCAATCTCACCTTTTTGCCACAGTAATTCTATTATACAAATGCAAGACGCATAGGATTCCTCACCCTAATCATTCTTGCATGACATTGGAATAGCAGTAGCAACACATTTGGGTCAAGAATCTAGTGATCGTGTGATGCAAATGTTAAGAAACGTTCCAGATGCGCCAGCAATTGGACATAGTCAACCGCTAGGGAATATCCCAAGGGGAAGCGTGCTCAACGGTTCTAGAAGTACCAACCCAGGAATATGGGAAAATCGTACAACGATTACACCAACATTACTACAAGACGGTTCGGTCATGGGCTCATCTACGGATCATAGCTCCTTCATGCCACCTTGGGCATCAAACCCTCTAGCAACTCATAATGCAAACCTCGCAGTTATCACTCATGAAGGAAGAAATCCTCGGTGAGGCCTTTTTGGAAAGCTGGACAGACCCGAAATACCCAGAGATTAGTGGCAGTTTGACCCAGTTTTTGAACGCATGATACCTCAGTAGAGGGACCGCCCAAATCCTCATGAAGTAATCTTGTCATGACTAATGGCAGATCAATTCCGTAATAGTGGAATAGAATATTTCACCCCTCCACATCATGGGGAAAGGGGCATAGAAGACGAGATACGCCAACGAGTACTGGAGACCTTGGAACAACACAAATATTCGACCAATATACAAGGACCCACCAACAGGGATTCGCCATTCACAGCACTTATCCTCAATTATGAAAAAGATAGAAGATTCAAAGCACACACACTACCACAGTACAAAGGTGATGGGAATCCGGAAGCCCATGCACGACAATACAATGAGTTAATGGATGTCTGTGATACCAATAAAGGAAGTATCTGTAGAGTTTTTCTACAACCCTCAAAGGCCCAGCTTTCTATTAGTTCTAATCCCTCCAAGTTGGATCAATTGATGGATGGGAGCAGCTAGGTCGTGAGTTTTGCACAAAGTTTGCTGGATGCATTCCTCCGGTGGTGGCCTGTCAAAGACTATACGACCTTGTGCAAGGAGAAGACCAATCATTGAGGAAATACATTGACAAGTTTAACCAGTTGTGTGTTCATATCATGATAGTTGACCTTAACACAGCCGTAGAGGTAGTGATCCGCAACACAACATGCAAGAGATTAAGAGAAGGTCTTATTCAGAAATGCCCCAGGTCTTTCATGGAGTTGATTGAAATGGAAAAAGGTTTATGGAAGCTGACGATGTGATAAGGGAAAGGCAAACCATGATGAAGAACCGAACGAGCCTAAAGGTAAGGAAGTTTTTCATGATACACCTTTAAGAAAGAGGAACACAAAAAAAGCCCATTTATACCCATTTGAATGCTCCCAGGAGAGAAATCCTGATGTGGATTGAGAAAAGTCAATACAAATGGGACATCCAATATCCTGTCAACAAAGGAGGGGGAAATGTAGAAGGAAATGCCAAAGCCTATTGCCGATTTCATCGGGTGAATGGCCATGACACAGAAGCATGTTGGGAACTATCCAAAAAGATAGAAAGAGGCAAGTTGGATAATTTTGTTCAAAATGATAAAGATCAGGGAGACAAGCAAAGGATTTAAAGAAAAATTCAAAAGGTGTCATCAATGTTATTGCCAATGGACCAGGATATCATCCGCCAACCAAGAAGGCCAAGATGGCTGTTGTTGACAAAACATCCCTTAATTGGCCATTGTTGGGTCTGGCCCTATGATATCACCACATGCGAATGCTCTGGTGATCGAATGGCCATCAAAGGTTAGGAGATGAAGCGAGTAATGATTGACACTAGCGGTTCATGCAATGTGATTACAAGAGGGGCATTCGCCAAACTGAAGATATATCCGATTAGAGTCGAAAAAACATTTGTTGACATCTTAGGCGTAACCGGACATACGATCCAAACTAAATGACAGATCATATTGGAATGCGAGATAGAAGATGAGGAACAAGCCTGTAAGGGAGAGTTAGAATTTTCCGTCATGGACGGACAATTTCCATACAACGTGATCCTGGGAAGGCCTTTCCTTTCGGAAACGGCGGCTCTAATTTATATCCGCCATTTGACGATGTACATCCCAACAAAAAAATGAGGAGTCATGATAAAAGGAAACCAGAAGATGGCATAGGAAACTTACTCTGCGTCATTGGTTATACGTCCTCAAACCAATGAGGAAAAGGAAGAAGAACCTACCACAACGGCCCTGGGCGAAACCGAGTTATTTGTGATAGTAACTGGCAAACATGTGCGAATTACAAAGAATCTGAAGCCCAAAATCAAGGAAGCCATCACAAAAGTGTTGATCCAATGCGAAGGGGTCTTTGCATGGGAGAATGAGATCCTCACAAGGGTCGGTCCAGATGTGATAACTCATAAATTAAACCTGTCAGATGATGCAACACCCGTTGCGTAGAAAAAATGAAATCATGGACCTGAAAGACAAAAAGCGATCGATGAAGAAATTGCGAAGCTAAAAAAGGCGGATGACATCGAAGAAGTGATCTATACCCAATGGTTAGCTAATGTTGTGCTTGTTAAAAAGGCTGGAAGATCCTATTATATGTGTGTTGACTTCACTGATCTCAACAAGGCATGCCTGAAGGATAACTATCTTTTACCTTGCATTGATATTCTAGTAGATGGAATAGCAGGGTACGAAGTATATTCATTCACGGATCTTAAGTCTAGCTACCACCAAATATAGATGGAACCCTCTGGTCGATTTTCAAAACATCATTTGTCACCCACTAGGAAACCTATTGTTTCAAGGTCATGCATTTTGGATTGAAGAATGTCGGAGCAACATATCAGAGGATGATGAACCGAATCTTTGAGGGAAAGGAAGGTTAAACTTTCTTCGTATATATGGATGATATGATTATTAAAAGCATCTCAATGGAAAGACGCGCAGAGGATATTAGAGAGATCTTGCAAATCATCCATAAGTATAATGCGATCCCAAAAGCAGAGGATATTCGAGTGTCCCCCACTGATCCCAAAAGTACTCACAACGAAGGAATTCCGATCTAAGAGATTTCATAAGTTATCAAGTTTGTAAACACGTTAAATGACCCCACCGTAATAATAACGAACTTTTAGATGATTAGTATTGCATATTAATATTAAATATTTAAAAATATTATCTTCTTATATATACATATTCTTTTAAAAATATTTTCATATATTTTTTAAAAGTCATTATTAATATATGTATATAGTAATCATTTAAAAAAATATGATATGAAATTGTCACTAATCCAATTAGATTAATATGATAGGAGAATCAAAAATTAAAATCCACCTCTAGATTGAAGTGCTTTTAAGGAGTTTTTATACTAAGCATTTGATTTTCCATATCACTTAGAGGACTCCCAATTCATATTTAGATACGTGTATTATGACTCTGTTTAATAATTAAAATAGTAGAACCTCTTATAACATATATAGATTCATGTTACATATGACAAAATACGTATAAACGATCATTCATTTGACATGGAAAACCAGATATTTCTAATAATTTTTCACCTCGAAAAAAAATGAATGAAGAAAATCTATTATCTCTATTTAAGTATCCCTTCTATTTCCTTCTCATAAAAAACAGTTAATTTTTTTTTTTTTTTATCGTGCGTGTCCTCTTAACTCATAATTAAATAGTCATCATGTTTTTCTTACCAAAAAAAAAAAAAAAAAAAAGTGTCCATGAATAATGAAACGAAGATAACGGATTTTCTTGTGGGAATGAGAATTTTTTTGGCTTGTCATCACCACCACGTGTCATAATGTCAAAAACTGACACGATGGTGACGAGAGAGAATCCCATGGGATTCGAATCACTTTGATGCTTTAAAAAGGGACCCACCTCAACAATAACGTTGAAGAAAAAGAAAAGGGTAAATTTTGTCTCTCCTTTTTTGTATTAGACCGTTGTGGAAACCATTGAAACTTTAAACTGCATCTACACGAGCAATTAATAAAGAAGTGAAGCATCTCAATTTCTAATATCTATCTATCTATGGCTGATCCAAAACCAACTCTCCAATCTCTTGAACCCATCTCTCTTATTCTTTCTCAGCATTCATTAGGATCAGTCCCGCTACAACTCACCTCTGATACCTACACCATGGAGAGAGGACCAAGATACAGAGCTTATGCTGAGCTACGGGACTCTAAACTCAGAATGAACAACTTAAGGCACCAAGAATGCAAAGTTTGTGATTTGAAGCAAACCACACCAAAGAAACAGGTCAAATTTCAAGCTAGAAAAGGGTACTCTTACTCTGTTTTGGCTCAATCGGTGCCGGATTTTTCTGCTACATTGAGAAAAGAGAACAGAAAGCCGCCGGAACTGACTCCTCCGTCCAAAAAATGCTCCAAGGTAAATACGATTTTGTCCAAGTCGGCGAATGGTGGAGAGAAAAGGAATGGAATGGCGAGAAAGAGTTATGCAAGTGTTGAGGAATTGAAAGGATTGTCTATGGCTGCATCTGCGGCAATTAATGGAGGGAGAGTTGGGAGGGAGATTAGCAAGACTGTCACTGTGTTGGGTTACAGCCACAGGCAGCTATATTAATTCACGTTTTCTAAATGGGATTTTTCATTGTTTTTCGGGATTTTTTCGTTGTTTTATTCTACGATTCTTTGATTAAGAGAGCGATTGGTAATATAGATGATAAACTGTTTTTCGCAATGGCGAATTTGTAAAGCTTCAGATGTAATCAGTACTATTCATGTTAATATACATGCTACATTGGAATTTCAACATTGGCTTAATACAGTCCAAAAAAAACTTGATTTATCCACTGAATTTTTGAAGTATTCCGATAGCCCTCTCAACTTGCATAAAATATTCAGTTAGATCTCTGAATTTGCATAAAATTTAATCAATTGATCACTCGGTTGTAAAAAAAGTATGTTAAATGCAGAAGAGGTATTCCACGTGTCTTAAAAAAAAGTAAGACAATCAAAATCGAGGTATGCGGAAAAGACAAATTTTATAGTTTGAGCATTTTTAATCTATTTTTGAATTATTTAATAACATTCTAAGATGCATGGAATACATCTTCTACATTTAACTTACTTTTTTTTTTGTAACCGAGTGATCAATTGATTATATTTTACGCAAATTCAGAGGGCTAACTAAACATTTTATACAAGCTGAAAGGGCTATCGAGACACTTTGAAAATTTATGAGGTCAATCAAGTTTTTTAGACAAGTTCCGAAAGTAAATGATGTATTATGTTTCCAAATTTTGATAACAATTCAATTCTTCCCTGACTTGAATAAACTATCAAATATATGAAAGTCTGCTTAAACCTTGGCTATATAAAAAAGAATGTGCAATATAATTACATCTAACATCACATGTTGGATGTGTGTACAAAGAAAAAGAAAAAGAATATAGTTTGTTTACTTTCTCGGTTTGAGATTTGTCAGGAACTCTTTAGGTGAATTTTTTCCTATTAAAACTTTCTACATATGTTAGAACTCAAACTTGTTGGGGTTTAGTGCCCTATAGCCAATTATTGTAGGATATAAATCAGTTGTAAACGAATCGTTCATTATCGTTTGTTTTATAAGATATAATATATTTAACTATATAAATGCATTAATTTTTTTATCAGAACTAATTAAAATAAATAAAAGAAATCTCGAATTTATTTAAGTGACCATAAAGTGTTCATGCAAGCATGAAGTGAGACGCAACTCTATAATAAATCAATAAACTTAAAACAACTCCAAGTCAAATAATATATTCATGGGATTAACATAGTGCTGTTGAGACTTGCACGTAATAGTGTTTTCTATTGTGAACAGAGAGCTGGTCTTACAAGCTTTAGTTATGGAGATATCTAGACAGTTACATGGATCCGGTTAAGGAGTTAATTAGGATTGGGGACCCGACTTGAGATAACGGGATGGATGGATTTATCTAATGTCACATGTTTAATCTCAAATTATATTAGCAGGTATAAGTAATCACCAGACTCAAATAAACATTAAATTAGTGATTTTGAATTATGCAGTGTAGTGCTTTGACTCTGTCCGAAACAGAGGCTACTATGGGGTGTGTGAGGATAGACGTTGGGTATCACATAAAGTAATTACAGGGTAGTTAATGTTAGATTGGGTATTCGTCACTCTTGATAGATATGAGATATATCGATGGCCTCTTGTGGAAGAATTAACCGAAACCCTTGCAAGGTGATAGGGTTAAGAAAAGAAATGGAGATTTCACTTAACCTATATATATTCAAAGTTAATTATACCTGGACAAGTAAAATAGTCGTCTCATTATATGTAACTTGACATATTCCATAGTTACAGAATATACCTGATGAAGGATCAAATTATACTAGACCTAATGCAGAAAGGTAAACGTCAGAATCAACCTGGCTTCTTATAGCTCTAGGGGAATATGACGATTTTAACAATAACAGTTTTCACACTCATTCCGTTATATGTTTAGTTTAAATTGATTTGGTTAAATCAATTTAAATAAACATATACGACTAGTTGCCATAAGAACCTAATTGGTCACACACAGAATTAAGATCGAAGGACGGAATGGTAATTTAAGAGGGAGGACTTGAGTGGGGCGAAATTTATAGGGGTGATATTAAGTTGATTTAATTGATTTATTTAGATAATTATAATTAGATTATGTTTATGGTTAAATCAATTAAAAGATAATGTTAATTAGATAGTATAATGTGAATATATCTCTAAATAATTATCCTAACTTAATGAAGTATGAGATTAGAATTATATTTATTAATTATATATTTATATTAGATATAAATTATATGAATACTTTATTTATTTAATTACAAAACCTATTAGAAATCTAATTAACCAAAACCTAATGGGATTAGGAATATCAAACAATATAAGTAGCCCCCCTATGCTATGAATGTCGGCCAGCACACATTCCAGACAAGAAATTCTTCTCGAACCTCACTCGAAAAATTAGCTTTCTAGTTTATTCGTGTCTTAGTTCGTGTGGATAATGTTAGAGGCAATCTACACTTGATTGTTTTAATTGATTGGTTACTAACGTTTTAGTTTTGTTTTTGTTTCTGTTCGTGATTGACAGTTGATATCCTCATAGGCACTTTGTTTGCAACTGTAGATAGTTTGTCAATAAAGGTACACATGTTTAATCCCTCTTTATATGAAAAAAAGTTAACGGATATTGGGAAAGAGAAATAGATAAAATTTTATAATTCCGCTGCGTCTAGTCTTGTCTATTTTCCTTCACAGGTATCAGAACGAGCGTTAAATCCGTTATTTCATAAATGAAACTATTAAATATTAAAGATGAGATTAATAGGTTTTATGATTCGTTTAATTGACAAATGAGATTTGTAGGGTTAAACGATAAATAAAACGCTGTTTTTTTATATGTGATATATGTGTTTGCGGATTAGTGGTTCACCCGTTTGAATCTTTGAAAAATTTGGTTTTATAACGATTTAATTGAAACGGTTTGAATCGATTAATTAGGGATATATATATATAAGATCCAGTGTGACAAGGGGCCTAGGTGTGCCGAGGAGCTTATTGTGTGACATAATAAAACTAAGTAGTTTTGATGATAATTGAAAAGGGCAAGGTGGCAAATTTGTAAATAAAAAAAAAGAGGCTAGAGAAAATTGTTTTATTTCTTTTCTTTAAAATATATTTTCCCGACCTTTCTAATCTCGTTTTTCGAAATTTTTTATACTATTAGACTTGTCTAAATTAGACGGTCATTTTGAGATCCCTGAAGGTCAGGTAAAAAAAATTCTGGTGAGCGGAATCCGGGTGGGCGTTTTCCGACGAGAAAAAAAGTGCCCAAAAAATTCTCAAACAATTTCAAAAAATGTAAAATAGTATTCTGAGAAACTTTAATTCTTGGGTCGAAGCGAGATTCCTTACAGTTTAGTCCCAATAAAACGTTTTCCTTAATTTTATCTATTTTACATGCTTCAACAATTTGTTGTGTCAAAACCGTGAGAAATCTCGCTTTGAGCCAAGAATTAAAGTTTCTTAAAATAATGTTTTACATGTTTTGAAATTTTTTGATAATTTTATGAACACATTTTTTATCCGACTTACATTGTTCTGATAGTGTACGAAATTGTTCCAAATCAGTGTACCATTTGTTCCAACATAATACTTATATTGTTCCAACAGAATAAATCAGCGTATCAAGTTTTCCAATAAAATAGTTATACTATTCTAGTATAATACTTATATTGTTCCAACATAATAAATCAGTTTAGTAATTGTTCCAAATCAGCTTACCAAAAATTCCGGTGAGCGGAATCCGGATGTGAGTTTTCCGGCAAGAAAAAAGTATCCAAAAAATTCTCAAAAATTTTCAAAAAATTTAAAATATTATTCTGAGAAACTTTAATTCTTAGGTTGAAGCAGGATTTCTTACAGTTTAGTCTGAATAAAACATTTTCCTTAATTTTATCTATTTTACATGCTTCAACAATTTGTTGGGTCAAAACCGTAAGGAATATCGCTTTGAGCCAAGAATTAAAGTTTCTTAAAATAATGTTTTATATGTTTTGGAATTTTTTATAATTTTCTGAACACATTTTTTATCCTACTTAATTTGTTCCGACAGTATACGAAATTGTTCCAAATCAGTGTACCATTTGTTCCAACATAATACTTATATTATTCCAACAGAATAAATCAACGTACCAATTTTTCCAATAAAATAGTTATATTAATCCAGTATAATACTTATATTGTTCCAACATAATAAATCAGTTTACCAATTGTTCCAAATCAATTTTATTATCTATCGTCTTCAATTTCATTTTTGTTTTTTAGTATTTAATATAGTATCTTCAAATTTATATTAGTTATATTATTTAGAAAATAATTCTAATTCTTATATTATTCCAACAGAATAAATATGTGTACCAATTGTTCCAACAGAATAGTTATATTGTTCCAACAGAATACTTATATTATTCCAACAGAATTGTTACATTGTTGCAACAAAATATTCCAACACATAGTGCTGAAAAGTAGGACCAAAAAGTACCCAGAAAATTATCAAAAAATTTCAAAACATGTAAAACATCATTTTAAGAAACTTTAATTCTTGGCTCAAAATGAGATTCCTTACAATTTTGACCCAATAAATTGTTGAAACATGTAAAATGGATAAAATTAAGGAAAAAGTTTTATTGGGACTAAAACGTAAGAAATCCTACTTCGACTCAAGAATTAAAGTGTCTCATAATAATGTTTTACATTTTCTGGAATATTTTGAGAATTTTCTGGGCATTTTCGGGGTTCTCACCGGAAAACGCCTACCTAATCACCAGATTCCGTTAATTTAGGACTAAACCGTAAGGAATCTCACTTTGAGTCAAGAATTAAAGTTTCTCAGAATGATGTTTTACATTTTTAAAAAAATTTTGAAAATTTTCTGGGCATTGTTTTCTCACAGAAAAACAGATCGCCGGATTCCGTTAACCAGAAAGATTTTTACCCGAGCTTTTGGGATCTTAAAATGACCGTCTAATTAAGACAATTACAACGGTATAAATTTTTTTTGAAAAAAGAGGTTGGAAAAGTGGGAAAATACATTTTAAAGAAAAAAATAAAACAATTTTCTATTTCCTTTTATTTACAAATTTGCCACATTTCCCTACTTAATTACAAAGTTGGTCCTTGTTACACCATAAGACTTGTCTCACCGTAAAAAAAATTGTCACACTGATCTAGATTTAAGTTTGTTCATTAATATTAAATTTGACTTTTCAAACTTATAAAATTGCCATCTGATGACATGGCTGTCGCTTAATAATTTAATTAAATAATTATAAAACTAAAATTCACTTCAACTTAGTTCAAACCACCTCCTAACTTCATGCCAAGCCAAGCAATAACTCAAACTCGTTGTCTAAAGTACAAACCATTAATACCCATAAATAAGGCTTAAATGTACTTATTTATGCTTTTTCGAATTACTATGTGTTTGCACCATAAATAATTTTTGGCTTTTTAATTATTTTTAATATATTAATTGGCCTAACTGACATCTAAATAGATTTTCCAATAGTGAATACCAGGGGAAAACTATTTTCTAAGATGAACCTCAAAGCGAACCTAAGGTAAATCAAAGGGACATCAAAAGACCAATTAATATTTTAACGTGTATTTTTGTGAGCCAATTAGAATGCAGGAAAGTTAGAAAGTGTCATAATCAATTTCATCATGGAAGTCAAAGTGGAGCAGTTATTCAAGACATGGACTGAATGTGGAGAACGTGACTTGTGGAAGCAAGAAGTTACCTCCAACATCTATAAAAGGAAAGAATCACGATGAAACAAGCCCAACTCAAGAACTCAAGAACTCAACACAACTACCCAAAACTCTAGCAATTCACCTTAGACTTCAGCATTTTACAATTCTTAGTTATTCCCTTAGTTTCAATTTTCAGATCTAAAGTTCAGCACATCATTTCCTTTCAATTTTATTTTATTTGTTGTTTCAATCATTTTCTGTAGGTCGGTATCGTTTTGATAATTGAACCCTTTAGGAATTTTCGGTCTCTTTAATTCTTACAATCGTTTGATATTTAGAAGTTAGAAAGCGCACCCAATTTCACTCCATAGTATGAGAATACTATAATTCTCTGGTACGCCCGTAATTTCCCACAAAAGAGCCAAACAAAAATTGGCACGCCCAGTGGGACCCAATCACAATGCCGCCGAAGAAAAGTGATAAGAGCAACAAAGATCATGTAGTTGCAAGTTCTGAAGAAGAAGAGGTCATGGCAACAGGCACTGTTCCACAGATGGTGGGATGAATCAAAGGGGAAAAGGTTGCTAGCCCTAGAGGAGAATCATGGATCTCTACAGAGATCCAAAATTCACCATTCTTGGAGAGGCGTTTCAGTTCCATCGAGAAGAATATGGAAGCTCTACGAAGTGACATAGATTTGAAGATGGATAAAATACTCCAGAAACTATCAGAACCAGGGGTAATCAAGAATGGAGAAAACCATGTTCCTCAAGGCTCCCCGGAGTCCAACGAGGGACGTGGGTTGTCCGGCGCTGAGAAGTATCAAATTCCACATTTGAGGGACGAAGTTGTCTTACAAAAGGCCGCTAGTTCAGCAGGCCAAGAAAATACTGGTAAGTCACCCGTTTCTCAATATTTTGGAAACACTAATCCTACCTCCCATACAGCTTCGTATCATGAGGAGGCGGGAGGCCACCATATCACTGGGGACATGGGGGGCAACTATAGAGGCAATGGAAGGAACACTGGATTTCTTCATATGCCTTACGATCACCATCAGAATGGCATGCCTCAACAAGTTCCAGCATTCAATATGGAGGCTGTGAGAGAAGTTGTCCAAGAGCTGTATGGGCTTGGCCTTCGTCAAGTTGGCCGCCCTGAGTTCCACAAGCCTTACCCTCATGCGATTGACATGGAGAATCCTTACCCAAGGGGATACAGAGTACCTGACTTCTCCCTATTCTCTGGGGAAGATGGCTTGTCAACTTTGGAGCACGTAGCAAGGTTCACGATCCAGTGTGGAGAACTTGCCAACTACCCTAACTTCAACCATCTCAAGTTGAGGCTTTTCCCAAATTCTCTGACGGGACCAGACTTCACTTGGTATGCTACTCTCCCTAGGGACTCCATCCATGGTTGGCAAGATATGGAGAGGCAATTTCACACTCAGAAGGGAGGTGAAAGAGCAGACCAGTTCATTTCTCGTTTCAAAAAGATGAGGAACAGATGCAATGTCTATCTCCCAGAGGTGGAGTACGTGAAGATGGCCCAGAGGGGACTTGACATCGAGCTGAGGAAGAAGTTCCAAGGAATGGAGTTTAGAGACTTTTATGAGTTAGCTGCCAAGGTGACAGAGTACGAAGATCTGTTGAGGGAAGAGAGTCACAGAAAGAAGAGTGCCATGGGAACTTATTGCCAAGAAATATACCACGAGGTTGCACTGGCAGATCTTAAAAGTACAGGGACTCATGTTTGCCCCTTACTCCACTCCACCGGAGGACATGATGCAGCAAAGAAATTTTTCAATGATAAACCTCTGCAATTCAGCTTTGATGTGTCCAAGAGTGATGCTCTCTTTGACTTTCTCTTAAAGGAGAAGTTTATTACTTTACATGCAGGTCATAAATTGCCAACAAAAGAGGAAATCAAAGGGAAGACATATTGCAAGTATCATGATTCCTGGAATCATGCAACCAACAATTGTTGGGGCTTCAAGAATGCAGTTCAGGAAAGAATCAACAAGGGAATTCTTAAGTTCCTAGAGAAGAAAGAAGCAATGTTGGTTCATGAAGATTCGTTTCCACCGGTGGTGACTATGAACATGGTGGCAGTGGATATGCGAGATGTCCTCAATAGGAAGAAGGGAGACCTTCGTTTGAAACTTAGAGAGTCCAAGAAGGAGAAAGGCAGAAGTTACCATACTTGGATCCCTAAGGAGTATCTTAGAGGTCCCGATGAAGTTCAAGCTAACACTAGTGAGCAAGGAGGGCAGAAGTGAAAAATTCGAGTAGAAGTGAAGAGCATCGGAGGGAATCATTATGAAAGAAGAGTTCAGACTGAGAGGAATCAAAAACCTCTAAGAAGTGAATTTCACCGAGAGAAGTATCCCTCAACTGCCAATCAGAGGAGACCTCGTTTTGTGGTGCCTCAAGTAGAAACTTCTGGTAAGTGGCGCGTGGTACGCCATAAAAAGTTCCCCCAACCTCTTACAAGAACACAGAAGAGAAGGATGCAACGTAAGAGAGCAGCTGCTGAAAGACATCATGATGGGAAAGATGAAGTAGGGGAACTAGTGGAAAAAGAATAAGTGCAAGCTGGTGATCCAGAGTCAATAGTTTCAGAGAAGGAGCCAGAGGAAATCATTCAAAATGTGCGAATAGGTGACATGGTGATACCTATCAGGTGTGCAACAACGTCAGTGACATTGCCAGCAGATTTCCTAGGAAATTCAAGGGATCATCATGTTGAAGAGGAGAAGAGTTCACATATTCCTGAGAAGAGAGATTCATTCACCAGTGGGGTCTCAATTCAATCGAGTGGCCTAAGAGAACCAAAAAGAGTGGTTTTTGAGAAACCTGCAGATAGCATGACCAAACATATTAGGCCTCTTTACATCAAGGCACACCTAAATGGCAAGCCAGTATCAAAAGTGTTGATCGATAATGGCTCTGCAGTGAATATCATGCCATTTAGGATGATGAAGACCTTGGGGAAGTCAATAAAAGATCTAATTACCATAGAGGTTATGGTGCCAACTTTCACAGGGGAAACCACCAAAACCCCTTAGGAGTTCTGCCAGTAGATATTACTGTGGGAAGTAACACATCTATGAAAGCATTATTTGTTGTTGATTCAACTGCAAGCTATCAAATCTTGCTAGGGAGGGACTGGATTCATGCCAATTGGTGTGTGCCGTCCTCACTCCATCAATTCTTGCTTTTTTGGAAAGGAAATGAAGTAGAAGTTCTCCGGGCAGATGGGAAACCATTTACAACTCAAGCTGATTTCGTGGAGGCAAGGTACTATGATGGAGCTGTGGGTCCAATAGAGTTCAGAGGTGAAAGCAAGAGAGGAGGACCCAAAAGTATCACCTGGAAGAAGCAATGTCAGAACAAAGGGAAAGCTATCCTCCAACCATCAGCCATCGTTCCATCCAAAGCTTGGGGAGCGTTAGGAGAACCGATCATCGAAGAAATCGATGATTAGTAAGCATAATGAGAAAGAAATGGTAGTAGCTGCCATTGCCATACAAAAAGTCCAAGTGCAGCAGGTGTTGAAGGAATTACAGAAGGAAGAAGGTCTGGAGGCTCTGGGTGCTGAAGTAATCTATGAAGAAGAGCCTCTGGAAGAAGAAAGTGAAAACGTCATCCAGATAGATGAATTGAAACCAGATCCTTAACCACTAGAGGATGACAGATCATTAGCTAGAGATCCATTGGAGGAAGTAAACTTGGGAACTTCTGAGAACCCAAGATGTACATACATCAGTAGTCTTTTGGATCCACACATCAAAGAGAGACTCATTGCATTGTTGCAAGAGTACAAGGATTGCTTGGCATGGGAGTATCATGAGATGCCTAGACTTAGTAAAAAGTTGGTAGAGCATCGTCTGCCAATGAAGCCAGAATTCAAACCTTATAAACAACCTCACAGAAGAATGTCCAAAGAGGTAGAATTGAAGGTGAAGGAAGAAATTGAAAAGTTGGTGAAAGCTGGATTCATAAGACCCATCAGGTATACTCAATGGTTATCTAACGTTGTACCGGTGGTAAAGAAGAATGGAAAGCTACGAGTTTGTGTGGACTTCAGAGACCTCAATACAGCAACTCCGAAGGATGTGTATGTGATGCCCATGGCAGACATGTTGGTGGATGTAGTAGCTAACAATGAGCTTTTATCTTTTTTAGATTGTGTGGCAGGATGCAATCAAATTGCCATTGCTGAAGAAGATACTTCAAAGGCCGCCTTTCGATGTCCAGGTGCTATTGGGACATTTGAGTGTCTAGTCATGCCTTTTGGCTTGAAGAATGCAGGTGCTACCTACCAAAGAGCCATGAATGCCATTTTCCATGATATGATTGGAAAAAATCTTGAGGTTTACATTGATGACATCGTCATAAAGTCCAAAAAAGAAATGGAGCACATAGATCACTTGAGATATGGTTTACAAAGGATGAGGGAGCATCAACTAAAACTCAATCCCCTCAAGTGTGCTTTTGGGGTGAAAGCTGGAAACTTGCTTGGGTTCCTGGTGCACCAAAGAGGCGTGGAGATAGATCAGAACAAAGCCAAGGCGATCATGGAGTCCAAATCCCCTCAAACAAAAAAGGAGCTTCGGCGGTTCTTGGGGCAAGTGAATTATCTCAGGAGGTTCATCTCCAACTTGGCTAGAAAATCTAAGACATTTTCTGATTTGTTGCGGTTAAAGAAGGAAGATGAATTCAAATGGGAGGAACACCATCAGCAAGCCTTCCAGAGTATGAAAGAGTATCTATGCAAACCTCCTATACTTATGCCGCCAAGGCCAGGTATACCTCTGAAACTTTATCTATCTGCCGCTCATGATTCCATTGGATGCTTGTTACCACAAAACAATTCCAAAGGATATGAGTAGACAATATATTATTTGAGTACATTCTTGAATGCAACTGAGGTAAAATATTCACCAATCGAGAAACTCTACCTTACATTGTATTTTGCTTGTACCAAACTGCGGCATTATATGATTGGGGCAAGGGTGTTGGTGGTATCTCATATTGACTTGATCAAGTACATGTTGAATAAGCCGCTCATAACTGGGAGGATTGGAAAGTGGTCGCTGGCTTTGGCAGAGTTTACTCTGATGTACTATCCTCAAAAATCAGTGAAGGGCAAGCACTTGCAGATTTCCTTGCAGATCACCCTTGTTTTGATGTGAAGGATGAAATAGACCAAGATCTACCAATCTTCAGTGTTGAAAAATCCCACTGGATTTTGAAATTTGATGGATCTAGCACCGAGACATCTGTAGGAGCATGAGTGGTCATCATATCCCCCATGGGAACCAAAATAACAATGTCTTTCAACTTCGATTTCAAATGTACGAACAATCAGGCTGAATATAAAGCTGCAGTCATTGGCCTGGAGATTTTGAGGGAGTTAGGAGCAGATGATGTCTTGATTCAAGGGGATTCCCAACTCGTGCTGAGGCAACTATCGGGAGAATACAAATGCACTAGTCTCAGCCTGGCTCCATATTATACAGCCGCTGTTCAACTACTGCGGGAATTCAATGACTTCTCATTTCTTCATGTTCCAAGAGAGATGAACTGGGAGGCTAATGAGCTAGCTCAAATACCCTCTGGTTTAAAAATGTCAGAAGAACTCACCCATAAGTTGATAATGATAAAAAGCTCAGACATCCTTCCATCATGGAGAGAGGAATTCAAGTGGAGACATTTAATACAGATGTCAATTTAGCTAGTGACTGGAGGAGTCCCATCAAGGAGTATTTGTCGAACCCAGGAAGACGAGTAACTTATTCCCTCAAGATTAGAGCATTGAACTTCTTATTGATGGAAGGTGACTTGTCCCGTAAAAATGTAGATGGACTTTTGCTGAAATGCTTAGGATTTCCAGACAGCATGGAAGTTATAGAACAAGTCCATGAAGGAGTATGTGGAGCTCATCAGGCAGGCATCAAGATGAAGTGGCTCATAAGGAGACATGGATACTTCTAGCCATCTATGCTGAAGGATTGTATGTCTTATGCAAAAGGATGCCACCAATGTCAAAGATATGGGCAGATTCAAAGAGTTCCTTCAGATGAGATGTACGCAATCGCCAAGCCATGGCCCTTCAGAGGATGGGCAATTGATTTGATAGGGAAAATTGGTCCTGCATCATCAAAAGGGCACAACTTTATGATCATGGCAACAGACTACTTCACAAAATGGGTGGAAGCCTTACCAATGAAGAAAGTGGACCAAAGAGATGTTGTGAAGTTCATCAAGGAGAACATCATTCATAGGTATGGGATCCCTCAATCAATTACAACAGACCAAGGAACCATGTTCACCGGAGATGACATGAAGGACTTCATGGAAGATTATGGAATCAAGTTGTTGCACTCTACTCCTCATTATCCACAAGCTAATGGTCAAGCTGAGGCCTCCAACAAAGTTCTCATCAACATCCTTGAAAAGATGATCGAAGATAATCCTAGGGAATGGCACATCTTACTTTCAGAAACTTTATGGGCATACAGAACATAAAAAAGGAGTGCCACATGCGTCAGTCCTTTCTCATTAACATATGGACATGATGTCATGCTTCCTATGAAGGTAGTAGTGTCGTCCCTCAGAGTAGCCAGACAAAATGAACTCACTCTAGTAGAATACACAGAAGCTATGATGATGGAACTTGAAGAGCCTGATGAAGCTGGAATGCAAGCACTTGATCGAATGATTGCCCAGAAAAAGAAAGTAACAAAAGCATACAATAATAGAGTGAAGAAAAAGACATTTGAAGAAGGAGACATGGTTTGGAAACTCATTTTACTAGTTGGGAGTAAAGATAGAGCATATGGAAAATGGTCTCCAAATTTGGAAGGACCATTCAAAGTCTTCCAAGTTTTGAAAGGAAACTCTTATCGGTTAGCCAGCTTGCAAGGGGAGCCACATAAGAGGTTCATCAATGGAAAGTACCTCAAGAAATTCTATCCCACCCTTTGGGAAATGAGGGAGCATCAACAATAGGATGTAGGCAATATGCAAAGCAATTTCAATTTAAAAATTGTAAAGCTAGCTAATAGTCGCTATTCTGTTTGCAATAAAATAATAGCAGGCCGCAAGGCCGCAATTTATTCATCAAGCAGTGTCTATCAAGTCTATCTTACAAAGAAATCTCCCTGAGGAGAATTTACCTTTCCCTTGATGGAATCATGTTGATTTTCTCCATTGAATTGATTGATTCGGCTTCTACCCTTTGGCACCGGCAAACCCATTGTCAGAGGCAGGGATTGGTAGTGCACCGATGTCCACAACAGCTTTATTGACAACTTGAATTGGCGATGCAATCACAAGCAACTTGTTGGCACCTTGATTAAAGGAAACTGGTCAATGATTGATCCAGCTGTAGACACCGAGTCGGAGGACCTGTGACGAAAACCTGAAACAAGACGGTCGAAGCGATTGATTCCGGAAGTTTTGAAAAATATATAAAGAATAATAAGCTGAGGAAAATTAACGGCACGGCGCGGGCACGCAACGGCATCCCACATGCGGACGACGATGGTCGAACGCCCGCTTGACGGCTCGAGACGTGCGCGCGGCGTCCGTCGGACGCACCGCGAGTGGCACGCTCTCGACGCCCGGGCAATGCCTGGGACCGCTGGCGGTGCGCGCCCTCGTGGGCCGTTGAGCACACGTGCCTGGCAATGCGAGGCGCGCGTTCGGCGGCCGCGACGTGCGAGCGTCTAGCTGCGCGGAACGCGCGCTCGGCGGCCACGGAGTGCACGCGTCCGACGGCGCGGGGCACGCCCCGAGGGTCGCCGGGCGGGCACCCAACCACGTCGGGCGAACGCCCAACGCGTCGGGCAGACGCCCGACGAGGGTTGGGCGCTCGCCCAACGAAAGTTGGGCGATCGCCCAACATTGTTGGGCGGCCGCCCAACCACAATGGGCGACGCCCAATTTTTTTTAGGCGTCGCCCATTGTTCCGGGATCCGTTTCCCTATATAAGGGCACGAATCCCAAGGTGAATAGGGGGCCTTTTTGGGGGGAAAAACTTTCTCACTCTAAACATTTTTAGAGAGAGATAATGGATTTTTTTTGAGAAAAATATTTTTTTTCTCAAAAATTCCAAATTTCCTAAGTTCAATTTTTACTAAATTTTTATTAAAATCGGGAGCTCGCGGTTCGTGGAATCAATCGGCTTCGACTGTCAGATACCGAATCAAAGGTATTATCCGAGGACTAGACTCTTTATTTTATTTAATTTATTTCTCTCCTTCTATTTATTTTTATGCTATAGTTTTTATTCCTTTAGTCATTTATTTATTTTGTCACGTTTTATCTAGTTAGCGTATTTATTTAATTTTCGTTTCGCGTTAAATAAAATTCGGTTTTGTTTTAAAATAAAAACCTCGTTTTGGATATCCCAATACGAACCGTGATCCGATAAAAAGGTAGTTCGGGTATCGAAAATGTTGTAATTATAAGTTTTTTAATTTAAAAGAGGTTTCCAAATAACGTTTTAAAATAAAAACATCGTTTTAGGAACTTCCGTTTTCGACTATGATCCATCTTTGGTAGTTCGGAAGTCCAAAACGATTGAATTAGATTTAATTTAAAGCTTCTGAACGAATCTGGAAAATATGGGAGTGCTGTTGTAATTCACCAATTCTGTCACTAAAGGCTGTTTACCAACGGATTTTCCGTCGGTAAATCTGCCAAAATGTAAAAAATGCCATTTCAGTCCCTTTTTCTTAACTTTTAGACTTTTAATCCTTAGTATATATTTATATAATTATGTAATATATTCTTTTCAAATTATTTTAAAACTTTAACATATATAATTATTTTAGGAGATTGGTATTCCATTTTTATTCTAATTTTTTGTATATGTACATATTACTTTCTTTTTATTATTATTCATTTAAATTACATTAAATTCTATTTTAAATATTATTTACTTGGGCATTTTGGGAGATAATTAGTAGATATTGGGGGATGAACATATAGTCTTTTTGACATTAGGATTATATTAGTTATGTATATATATAGTTTTGGGGTATATTTGGGTTATCTTAATTATTGTTAAATAAAATTATTTTGAGTGATAAATGCTATTTTCTTATTTATGAATTTCATTCACTATTTTCTTATATTTAAAGTATAAATATATTATTTTCATTATTCTTTCTTATATATGTATTAGATAGTATATTTTCTTTTACTCTTATTTTATGTCTTTTGGGCTAAAATGTGTAAATATATATCTATATTATTTTCTTTATTCCTTTTGGTCATTTATAAGTCCATGTTTCAAATGGGCTTCACTTGGAAAAATTAATTTTTGGGCCTAAATGTGTTTATTGATGTAATTATAATAGTTAGAGAGTCCATTAAATAAGTGGGGAAAATAAGTCATAAAAAGAGAATTTTCAATTAAATTATTTAAGCTAATGAGCTTTCTTAGATCTCTAATGTAGATAAATAGAGTCATTTTGGTTGATATTTCAAATCGTCTTCAAAACACCACGTTTTAAAACCTTAGTCCGTTCCAACGACGGATTAAGCGAACATTGTAATCAAAATCGTTTTCTTTGTTAATAGTGGAGATTTTGAATCGCTTTCTTAATGAATTTGTACAAAATAAAATTGACTTGTATGTTTAACCACGTTTTCTTATTAAAAGGCTTTTACTTTAACGTTTTCAATTACTCGAGTCGTTCCAACGGCGATTCGGGTAAGCTTCATCAAATGGGGTTTTAAAACGCACCCTAATCGTTCCAACGACGATTAAGGTGCGAACCATGTAAATAAATCCGTTTTGGGGAAATAAGTTAATGTAGAATAAGCACACGACATAATATTTAACACAGTTGTAAATAAACCACTTCTTTCTTTCTCCTCTCTGTGTATGTATAAACATAAATGGGTGATTCTTTACTGGTGTGGCTTTTCAATATCATATGCTCAAAACAGTTTCTAAAAAGAGAAAGAAAAGGGTTTCAAATGAATTTTAAACTTAAAGAAGTATACGATTAGTCCGTTATCGCCTAACATGCTGAGTAGGAGGCCGGTGGTTCATAACCGAGCGATGTCGGGGTGCCTAGTAGCCTTTCTCCGGAAAGGAGCTAGCCTTCTCGGCTCGTACCTAAGTTTCCCGAACCCACACCGGTCTCCCGCAAGGGATCGGTGTTCATTTTCCCATTCGTGGGTGGCGACTCTTCCATATCTCCGAGCTCCGGTCCTGCCGAGCAGCTTGATTCCACGATTGGTTGCTTTCGGCGCCAATCACCGCTTACGTCGCCATGAGGTTGTCCACCCCCCGGTCCGCCCGGGAGATTAGGCCGCGGCACCTCATCTAACAAGTGGCGACTCTGCTGGGGAAGCGAGAAATTTGATTCCGGAAGGCATGCACTAAGCCCTTAACGGGGACGGATCGTTTTACTTCTTTTCGTATGCATTCACGAGCATTATTGCAAACCCTTTGGGTAATTTCCGCGAAACCTCTAGCGAGAGTCCATTCATCGCTCGAAAGAGGCCAGCGTAAGTTCCCCCTTACAGTAAGGCGCCAGAGGGTCCCCATCCATTCGTTAGGGGCGAATCTGTGCGGTCCTGTGAGGTCCCGCGGTCAGCCGTGTCAGCATATAGTAGCCTTAGAAGTTTCCATAAGATTACCCGTTACTATTTTTGATGTGATAAATGAATCAGTTCGTGTTTTCAAACCGCCATGATACGTGTCTAATCCTAAATTATGTAAAGAAAATGAGACGATGCGTTAATATATACTCATGAATCGACATACTAATTACCCTAAAACATCGAAACGATTTGAACTAAAGACGACTTAGTCATCTCATATGAATGAACATGTGCGACCCGCCTTGTCCCTTTCGGTGTCCCGACGAAGGCACGTGTTCAGGAAATACGTTATGACGTAAGCACGTATTAGTATGAATCGGTTCGGTGTTAAGGATAGTTACATCTCGATACAAAAGACTATATTAACAGTAGCCGTTATTCACATTCTTTAAATAAGTTAGGATAAAACGAGATCATGACGAAACGAAAACGAAGAACATTTCTGTTTCGAACGACCTTGTTGTAACGTGAAAAGTTTCGCACAAGTAGCCCGACCCTTCCGAATAAAAGACGAGCTTTTACGTTATGCCTTGTGTCATTCTTAAGAGAAATGGACGTGTCCGCAAAAGGTGACTAAGAAAATAAAAGAAAAGAAAAATAAACTATACGACCAAAATCTTTCCGAACCTACGATATATATCAATCCCGAGGGTAGTTAAAGAAAATAAACCAATGTCGTTGAATACGTGTCTCAAAAGATTATATACCCCGTTTAAAATCTCGAAGCCGGATTAAGCCAAACCATATAATTGCGCCATATGGACGAGACTGATGGTTTTGACTAACGACTCGATCATTTCGACCGTTACCAAAACTGCAAGAAATATGGCCCGATGTACGTGTTTGCTTAAATTCGCACCTAAAGGAAAGAGAACGGTGATATCCTCGCCTCGAATAAACACGCGATCCAACGAAACGTTGATTTTCTATAACCACGCTAAGGTGACGTATCCCGTAGATTGGAAAGGATAAAGGATTGTTGTTAGCCGAAAGATTATCGTGCGCTCAAAATAAGACTCGCCGTCTTTTCACGTAGCAAAATGAGCAAACGAATTCTCGACGCTAAGAACAAACACGTTACGCGATGAATCCGTTCCCTAAAATAAAATCCAAAAGTGATTCCATCACTAAATAAACACGTGGTTACGTCTCTCGATAGATCCAAAAGATCCCGTGGTAATCCAAAAATCGAGACACGAACCCACGCGAACAAAAGGGAACGAGTCATTGACAATAACGAACGATTGGACTAGAAGAATAACTCGAACCACGTCTAAAAACTGAGATGCGCTCAAAGGGAGTCAAAACCCGAACTAATGCGTCTCACGAAAAGACGAAAGGCGAATTATTCTGAAAGGACAATCCAACTTGGTCGATTTCTTAGTCACTAAACGTTGATACGTCAAAACGAACTGTATTGTCTGATGAATGATCTATTTTTCCGCAATAATCGACGGCATCACGCGTCCCCTGGACCGCAATGTGAGCCCCAAACCAAAATCCTAGGAAAGAGACCTGGACCAACGAGTGTGTGGAGGAATAAGGGTGGAAGAGAGATGTTGTGATACATGTAAATAGAACTAACGTTTGTTCTTCTTATCTTATAATCGTAAATAAATAAACGCACACACCACGAATCATGCATATGAAATCATGCATACATACTAATGGATACCGTTCGCGCAGACGTCATTATTAAGCGGTTGTGGTTTCGCGAGAGTAATCGGCTTGTCAGACAGTATGATCAGTCGCGAGTAGACAGTCCCGAATCAGTAGTTGTGGCTTCTGAATCATCTTCATCCGAGTATACTCAGTCTTCCGTTAGTATGTCTGCAACCGACGAGAAGGTGGCTGAATTGGAGAATTCTGTGAACAATATCAACGACCAGCTGGCCGCAATCTTGGCCCAGCTAGCTGAGTTAGCACTGAAGGACAACAAGAGTGGTAGTAAGCGTGCTGAGAATGAGGTGAACGATGGCCCTCGCTTTGGGAATGAGGAGGATTATGTCCGAAAACAGTTAGAGAAGGAGAAAGCTAAGGAAGAGGAGTGGAGGCAACACATCACACAGGAAGTGCAGGACTTGCGCGGAGGAAGCTCCGGAAGTCAGGATTTCTATAACTTGAAGAATTGCTTGACAGCAACAGCTTTGCCTCTGAAATTCCGGCTCCCTGACATGAAAAAGTTCGATGGAACTGGAGATCCCACCGCTCACATGAATCAGTACGTTGCGGTAATGAAGCACACGATCCTGACCGAGGATCAAGTCTTGGGGCTGTTTAACACTTACCTAGAGGGGGCTGCCCTCACATGGTTCCATGCGCTGCCAATGGTGACAAAGAAGGATTGGAAGGAATTGGCGAAGTCATTCATCGCTCAGTATAGCTTTAACACCATGCTGGAAGTCACTTTGAAAGAGTTGGAGAGCACTAAGCAGCAGACTGGGGAATCCCTTTCAGACTTCGTGAAGAGATGGAGGGCTAAGGCCGCGGTCATGAAACAGAAGCCACTTGAGCAAGATCAGATCCGAATGGTGATTGGCAATACGTTGCCGTATATTAAGAATGAGTTGAGATATATGCCGTTCACAGATTTCAATCAGATGTATAGTTGTGCCTTGACTGTCGAAGGCGATGGGGAGCCGAAGAAAGCTTATACCGAGTGGACGAAGTCTGGATATAGTGCCGGAGGGCCTAGCGCGAGTACGGAATCTGCGACAGTGAAAGTGGTTGATCTTAATGCTATCGAAAAGAGGCGGTTCGCCAAGTTCGATCAGACCTATGCGAAAGTTTTTGAACGTCTGCAGAAGAAGGGGTTGTTGAAAGCCCTTACCCCGTATAACAAAGCTCAACCTACTCCGCCGATTCAGGCTAGAGGGTATTGTGAATTCTACAGCAGTTATGGACATACGATTGAGAATTGCGAGAGGCTGAAACACGAAATCCAAGATTTGATTGAGGAGAAGAAGATAGCTGATCCTTCGTCAGCAAACCCTTACGTTAGGCGCAATCCATTGCCTAATCATAGGGTGAGCGTGATCGGAGTTGGTTTGACGGAAACTGTAGTGATGGAATCTTTTGAGGAAGATGTAGAGGAGTTGTTGGACTCCGTCGAAAGAAGCAATGTGGGAAATGGTTTGTATGTGTCCTTCTTGGGTGAGGAACAAGAGGAAGAACCAATGGAGGAGGGATCAGATGGTGGAGCACCATATGACGAGGATAGTGCCGAAGAGACCGGTGAAGGGGCATCTCGGACTATCGTGCCAAATTTGGGTTTGTTCAGTGGAGGAAGGGATCCCGAAGTGCACTTGCGTGAGTATATGCACGACATGTTTATTGAATCCTTCGGAGTAGATGAAATTGCTCAGTGGTTCCACCATTCGCTTATGGGCGAGCCTTTGGAATGGTTCCATTCCTTAACCCGACTCTTGTAAGCACGATTGGGATCGGTTGTCAGATCTGTTTCTAGAAAAGTATCAAAGAGCTGAGGATAGAACTGCGGAGCGCTTTGCAATGCAGATTGGACCCATCAAACGTCCATTGCCAAGGGTGAGCAAGTATAACGGCAATAAGGACCCTATGGAGCACCTTCACTTCTATTTGTCGGCTATGACAGCCTTGGGTTTCAAAGAGGAAGAGATCACTAGCTTGTTTTGTAATTCATTGATGGGTGAACCGCTGATGTGGTACATGTCGCTGCCGATGTATGTTAAGACCGATTGGGCAGCTATGACGAAGAGATTTATCAAGGAACATACGGTATGGATGCTAGCAGAGCAAACTCCTGATTCCCCGTCTTACCAAACACCTGATGCGGTGTTAGCAATGCCTAGGTATGGTGGATACCGGGATCCTGTAGAGCATGCGAGGATATTCCGCGATCATATGTATAACGCTGGATTCCCACAGTGTGAGTTGCATGAACATTTTCCGGAAACCTTGATGGGAGAAGCCTTATTGTGGCATCAGGGTCTGTCAGAGGAAGAGATGTGCCATTGGATACCGCTCCGAAATGCCTTTGTGGCAAGATATGAAATGTACATTCCATGGACGGGATCCCTGGATGATCTGGACAGGATTAGGCAATTCCCCGAGGAACATTTTGTGGATTATGCTAGAAGGTGGAGGCACCGTTATGAGCAGTGTAATGAGACAATGAGCGATAAGGTGCAGCTTATGTGCATACAACGAGGCGCTATTCCGTTAGCCGCAAGGAGGATGAGTAGAGTGTCCCTCCGTGACTATGATGAGTTGATAGGTTGGGCCTTGTATGGATCGGCGGATCCCTTTTTCCTGAATTCGAGTGTTCCTCACGTCATGGATTTGATGGTCGTGGACATTTGGGCAAGTTCCTCGGACGAGGAGGATGCCAATCGGAAGATCCCTATCAACATTTGGGACGAGTCGGATGACGAGCCGGAAGTTGCGGTGATGACGAGATCAGGTCGTGTGGCTGAGGGAAAGGCACCAATGGTAGTTCTTGAACAGTTGAAGAAGACGCAAGCTAAGTCTACGGTCTGGGAAGTTTTATGCCATTCTAAGTACCATCGTGAGAACCTGATGAAGGAGTTGCAGAATTTGGTTATTTCCACCGACACGGAGCCGACAGCGCTAGTAGGGGAAATTATGGCCCGAAAGAGGACTGAGATCACATATACCGACGAGGATCTCCCAGAAGAGGGAAAGGCTCACAACAAGCCATTGTATATCCGAGCGGAAATTAACGGGAAGAAGACTAGCTGTGTGATGGTCGATGATGGATCGGCCATTAATGTTTGTCCGTTGAAACTCTTGTCGAAGTTGGGAGTGGAGAGAGGAGATTTGACAGCTTCTGAAACAGTGATCAGAGCATACGATGACAGCCGTAGGCATATTGAAGGGGTTTTCAAGGCTAAATTGAAAGTAGGGCCGCATGAAGAAGAGACTGAGTTCACAGTATTGGATATCCCGGTAACTTTTGCTGTGTTGTTGGGACGCCCTTGGTTCCACAAGCTGGGAGGTGTACCCTCCACGCTCCACCAAATGATTAAGTTCCCTTTCGGGGAGGAGATAGTAACAATTAGAGCTGAGAAACTGAGATCGGTGGCAGCATTGGGAATTGAGCCTCAACTTTTCTCCGGATTCCAAGTCTCCGGGATTTACGAATCGAGCATGACCACCGATGTAGTGAAGATGATGAAAGGAGGTTTCATCTCGGGAATGGGATTAGGAGCACACCATCAAGGGTTGTCGGAGTTTCCGGATTTTAAAAGTCAGAAAACCCGGAGGGGTTTGGGATATGAGCAGGGGAGTCCATCCAATAGGAGTGCAGAAGGAAAAATAGGCTTGAGGAAGCATTTTGTAAGTGAGGGGCATGGAAAGCCATATTCGGGAACCTCCGAGTCGTGGACTAGCGCGGAAGGAAAGATTCTGCCATGGTTTGAAATCTTCAATGATGTCGTCGACTGGGGCAAAGGAAAGGCAAGCTGCTTTGTCGAGGAGATCATGATGCTGGATTCAAATGCCGAGGAGCAGGTCATTACCATTGAAGCGACCACAGGAGCTGAAATTGAGCCTAGTACCTCGAGAGTATATGAGAAGTCCGAAGATATTGAGGATGAAAATTGTATTACTGCTTTGTTTGAGTCTGATGATGTAATCACCCACGCTATCAATGAAATGAATTCTGATTTTGCTTACTTGCTTGATGTTGATCATGATCATTCCATGCATTCTCATTCATATAACATGCCTACATTTGAAATCAATACAATAGAAATGTCAACTTTCAATCTTGGTACGGATGAAAATCCTAAACTTATACAAATTGCTCAAGAATTAACTATTGAAGAGAGAAAAGAATTTGAGAGAATAATTAAAAAATACGAAATTGTATTCGCTTGGACATACGAAGACATGCCTGGAATCGATCAATCAATCGTAACTCACCGTATTCCAACATATCCCGAGGCGAGGCCCGTAAAGCAGAAGCTCCAACGTATGAGACCCGAATGGGCAGATAAGATCAGAGAGGAGGTGAAGAAGCAGTTAGAAGCATGATTCATCGAAGTGATCGACTATCCCCCTTGGGTCGCAAATGTAGTGCCCATCGCGAAAAAGGATGGCAAAGTGAGGATGTGCGTGGATTACAGAGATCTTAACAAGGCATGCCCCAAGGATGAGTTCGCCTTGCCTCATATCGATGTATTGATCGACAGTGCAGCATCAAGCGTCTTACACACAAATGTGGATGGTTTCATGGGCTACATGCAAGTTCAGATGGCCGAAAAGCACAAAGCGAAAACCTCGTTCACAACAGAGTGGGGAACATACTGTTACAGAGTGATGCCATTTGGTTTGAAAAATGCCGGGGCAACCTACCAGCAAATGGCCACAGCCCTGTTCCATGACATGATACACAAGGAGGTAGAAGTCTACGTGGATGACATGATGGTCAAATCAGAGACAAGAGAAGGGCATTTTGCCGCCCTCGAGAAGTTTTTGGCCCGAACTGCAGAATTCAAGCTAAGGTTAAACCCGAAGAAGTGCTTTTTCGGCGTTTCGTCGGGGAAAATCTTAGGCTATGTAATCGGAAATAAGGGAATCAAGGTGGATCCCGATAAAGTGAAGGCTATAAAGGAAATGCCAGCGCCGAGAAATGAGAAGGAAGTGAGGGGGTTTCTGGGGCAAGTTCAGTATATCAGTCGGTTCATAGCGAGACTCACCGCAATCTGCGAGCCAATCTTTAAGTTGCTAAGGAAAGACCAACCCGTTGTTTGGAATGATAAGTGTCAACAAGCGTTGGAGAGCGTCAGGAACTATTTGTCTAATCCGCCAGTGCTGAGACCGCCTAAACTGGGAAAGCCGCTTCTCCTCTATGTAGCGATTGAAGAGCGATCTATTGGAGCAATGTTGGCCCAAGAGGGAGACACCGGTGTGGAGCACGCGGTGTATTATTTGAGTAAGAAGTTCCTAGAGTATGAGCTCAAATACAACATGATCGAAAAGACATGTGTGGCAGTAGTGTGGTTGACGAAGAAACTGCGGCACTATTTCCAATCGTATAAAGTGATCATTATTTCTCGGATGGACCCCGTGAAGTATCTGTACCGAACTCCATCCTTAACGGGGAAGTTAGCCAGATGGTTGTTGCTTTTGTCCGAGTTTGACATTGAATATGTGACGAAGAAGGTTATCAAAGGAAGGGCCGTGGCAGAGTTTCTGGCTAACCAACCCCTGAATGCAGAAGAGGAAGAAGTAAGCTATGATTTCCCCGATGAACATTTGAACGCAATCGAAGTCATACCATGGAAAATGTTCTTCGACGGAGCGGTTAATTCGAGTGGAGCCGGAGTAGGAGTGCTGCTTATCTCACCAGAAGGAGAAAGAATCCCGATGGCGAAGAAGTTATCTTTCCCCCTTACCAACAATATGGCCGAATACGAAGCATGCATTTATGGTTTGGAGTCATTAGCAGCACTGGGAGCGTCATATGTCGAAATTTGGGGTGACTCCAAGTTGATCATCGAACAGGCACAAGGAAACTGGGAAGTGAGAGAAGAAAGGCTACGTCCGTATCTAGATCAGCTAGAAGGGTTGGCACAAAGATTCAAGGAATGTCGTTTCTATCATATTCCTCGAGCACAGAACCAGGCGGCGGATGCCTTGGCCACTTTGGTGTCAGTTTGGGACAACCCCCGGAACCTTGCTTCGAAACCATTGGTATTGAGAAGATCTCACAAACCGTGCTACGAAGACGTAATGCTGTTAGGGGCAGATGAAAAACCGTGGTATTTCGATATCGTGAACTTCATGAAAGATGGAACATATCCGGCAGAGTCAGAACCTAGGGATCAAGCTGTGATTAGAAGGCTAGCTCGTCAGTTCGTCATCCACAACGACTTGCTTTACAAAAGGCACGTTGATGGATTACAACTCAGATGCTTGGATGCGGGGGAAGCCCGCGAGGCGACGGAATCAGTACATTCGAAAATTTGTGGAGCCCATATGGGAGGAGCAGTACTAGCTAAGAAAATTATTAGGCAAGGCTTTTATTGGCTCACCATGGAAAGGGATTGTAATGAGTATGCGAAGAAATGTCACGATTGTCAAATCCACGGCGATTGCAGTCATCTTCCGGCCATGGAACTACATGTGCTAGCACCTATTTGGCCATTCGCTGCCGGGGGCATTGACATCATCGGCGAAGTAAGGCCTAATGCTTCAAATGGACATAAGTTTATTGCAGTCGCCATCGATTATTTCACCAAATGGGTAGAAGCAGAGTCGTTTAGCAAACTGGGATCCAAGCAGATGAGAAAGTTCATTGAAAAACACTTGATCACCAGGTTCGGAGTGCCTCATCACATGATCACAGATAACGGGGTCCAGTTTCAGGGGGAAGTAAGGAACCTTTTCCGAGAATATGGCATTGAACATCACAGGTCTTCTCCGTACCGTCCACAAGCTAATGGGGCAGTAGAAGCAGCTAATAAGAACCTTAAAAGGATCCTCGTAAAGATGGTGGAATCACATCGGAATTGGCATGAGCACCTCCCACTCGCGTTGTGGGCTTATCGCACGACAGTCAGAACCTCGACTGGGGCAACGCCATTCTCCTTGGTATACGGAACAGAAGCAGTCCTGCCGATTGAGATTGAAAAGCGATCGTTGAGAATCGCGGTGGAAGCAGAAATCCCCGAGACGGAATGGGTGAAGAGGCGATGTGAGCAGTTGGCTTTAGTTGATGAGAAAAGGATGGAAGCCCTTTACCATGTACAGTTATATCAAAGAAGGATGGCTCGGGCTTTCAATAAAAAAGTCAAGACCAGCCCTATCAAAGAAGGAGATTTGGTGCTGAAACAGATCCGTGTGACGCACACCGACCCGAGGGGGAAGTTCAGGCCTAACTGGGAAGGACCATTCGTCGTAAAGAAGATACTAAGCAAAGGAGCGGTGAAGTTAACCACAATGGACGGCATGGAATTCTCCGAACCTACCAATCTGGATAGGCTTAAGAAATACTTTTCGTAAAAAAAAAAAAAAATAATAATAATAATAATAAAGAAAATTCCCGATAGGTTGAAAACCCGCAAAGGGCGACCTATGCAACAATAAGGGAAATCCCAATGGGTGAAAACCCGAAAGGGCACTCATTTAAAAATTCCGGGATAGTAAAAGGAGAGGAGAAAAATCGCCAGGATCCGAAAACCGAAAGGCGGGTCCTGGTAACAATAGTTATAACTTGAGCAATTACAAAAACAATGTATAAGAGACTAAGTATTTCTGTTGTTTGTAAATAAATAAAGGCATGAATATATTTGACGAGAATGCTTGGAATCATTATAATCTACCGCATGCATGGTAATATGAATCACGGGTTATACATTTCCTATCCTACTTTTCACAAAAAGCCTACCTACTATCCACCCCACTCCCTATACATCAGGGAAACTCTAATAAAAGCTACAAAGCAACAATGAAAGCTACAAAGCAATACATAACGAGCCTAATACGGAGGGAAGTCCCAATAGTTCTCAAAATCTCTCAGGTGAGATGCCCGCTCCGCAGATAGTGTCTCCTCGGCAGCTCGCGCTCTCTCATCAGAAACCCGTGCTCTCTCATCAGTAGCTCGTGCTCTCTCCTCTGCAGCAAGGCGGCTGATCGACTCATCACGCGCCCTCTCCTCGACGGCAAGGCGACCCTCAGTCTCCCGTCGCATCATCCTCGACTAGTGGTCGTTCCTCTCTTGATACACGTGACCAACTCGGGCATCAGCCTCCCGCACTAGCTCGCTCTGTCTCCGCTCATGGGCATGCAGATCACTCTACAGAAAAAGAAAAACACAGATAAAAGGCAGGATAGGCAAAAACATAAATCATACATACATGCATACATTTCACTACACTAAAGTACAATGATGATACATACCAGGTGATCGGTGCAGCGCAAGCTGAGGCGGTCTCGGAGATAACCAGACAGCCCTACGTAATTAGTACAAGTCTCTCTCGTGGTCAGAGAAGCGTCCGAGGGATCAAACGGGACCCTCGAGGAGAAGATAGGAGGGACCGCCTCAAATCCCGCGTAAGGTGCCCCAGACTCGTCATAGCAGATCGTAGCATAATCTCTCCCATAGTCTGGTATAGGCACGCCTATGGACGACCCCTCCGGTCGAGCTGCACTGGATGACTCGCCGACAAAATAGGGCTGCTCGCACACCGGTGTCTGAGCCCGAGTGCCATCGAAAAAATCTGATAGGTGGGCACTCCGCCAGGATCCCTCCTGCAAAAAAAAAAAAAAAAAAAGCAAAAAAAAACACACAATAAAACCTCCGAGCATATCATGAATAAAATGAAAAGAGGGCGGAATCACTTACCGGAACCTCCGCCTGACCAAAGACGGCCTCGACCGCCTCTCTCGAAAACACGTCCGCTACCGAATCTACCTCCATCGCTACCGCCGGGGCATCCCTCGCGCTCAGTAAAGTAGACAAATAAGGCTCGCGGCCCCCGGCGTGAACCCAGACTACTCTACCGATAAAACGACAGGTCAGATCTCGACGAATGGTCGATAAGGGCAGAGTCCGCACAGCAAACATGGAAACGGGAATCTCCCCCGGCGTCCAGTGAACATCACTCACTCCGGTGATGCCTCGATCTCCCAAATACCACGCCCGCACACAAGGGCCGGTGAGCACGCACTGCTGCTCCTGGATCATCGATGCGTATGCATAATCAGGGCCGAAGTCAAGATCATCCCACCTGAACTTAATCTAAAGAAAAATGCACAAAGAGAAAGTCAGAGGGACTCAAACAAAAATCTAGCATGATTAGGCAAAATCTACCTGTCCCATGGTCAGCGAGTCGATCCAATCCAGAAGCCGCGACACTGTCCGACTCCTCTCGGCGCTCAAGTCAAAATCCCTCCATCGAGTCATGAAGGGCGGCCTCGGTACTCTCGGTCGAGATCGAGACCGGCTGGGAAGGACGTGTCTCTCGTACGCCCACACCTGCGGTAAAAATGAGGACTAGGAGTGTGAAAAATGCGAAAAAGACAAGACGGATAAGTCAAGAAGGCGTCACGTACCAGCAGGGCAAAGGTATAACCGCTGAAGTCCTTGCGCTTCCGACAAGTCAGATCCAAGAACTTGTAAAGAAAGGCTAAGCCTGCCCCTGCCCAATCATAAGAAGCCGCTGCATCCAGATCGCTAAGTGCCTGAATGAGACCTGCGTGTACCTTCCCGCCCTTCGTGCGGAAAATCGTCTCACTCAGAGCATATACTAAGAAACTACGAACCGCCAGGTCGGTAGCGTCAGTCTCGCAGAAATCACGTCTACTCAAGAGGCTCGCGGTAGAGACAAACTTCACCGGAGTAGACTTGGCGCATAGACGAACTCCCGGTCCAATCAAGGTAGCAACCCTGGCAGGGTCGACCCGTGGTCGCATCATACCAAAGTGGAAAGGGACGGGAGTGTTGCTCCCTCGCAATCCTGTCAACAGCGAAAAATCTCGAGGCGAGATGGTCATCTCCCCAAAGGAAAGGTGGAAGGTATGGGTCGAGTCAACCCACCGCTCGCATAAGGCCCGTAGGCCAAAAGGATCGCATACCCCGTTGGTGCGGGGCAGCGCTGCAATAAAGGGCTTGAAGCCCAACTCGCGCACGCGGGCTCTCGCCGCAGCGCCTAGCCTATCGTACCATGAGTGAATCTCGGCGGTGGTCCCCGAAATCTCAATGAACTAAAAAGAACAAGACAAGAAAATTTAAATACGGCTCCTAAAGCATGCATTTGATAAGAACGCGTCAAGAACGGGTATTCTTTCATTATCTAACCTAGAGACATCCGGTCAGTTAAGACCAATTTTCTGTAAAAATCTCTCCTGTAGGGTCATTCACGTAAGGTTTAGTCAATTCTTTAATCCACCCTCGTCTGCGGTGACGAGGAGCATAGATTAGGTTCTACTATTCACGTGGATTAGCTAAGTTTTTACTATTCACGTGCACTATTCACGTGCATTAGCTAAGTTTTTACTATTCACATTGTCACTATTCACGTTTTACTATTCACGTGCATTAGCTAAAGTTTTTACTATTCACGTGCATTAGCTAAGTTTTACTATTCACGTGTACTATTCACGTGCATTAGCTAAGTTTTTACTATTCACGTTTTTACTATTCACATCGTTTTTACTGTTAACATGCATAAATTCGTAGTGTACTATTCACATGCATATAGCGCGCATTCTTACAAAAACAAACAGGTGTTACGTGTAAATAAAGGAATTCACGTTTTCTAGTTAAAGTCCTCTAAGGTAGTCTAAGAGTTAGCATGCAAATCATGTTCGTATAGGAGTGCTAAAGCCTAGAGTTCAAATCAAATAAAAGTGAGGAACCACTTACCTCGTTGCAGCGTGTCCTGCTCGTGGAAGGTATCCAATCTATCCAGGTTCACATAAACCTCGTCCATGCCTCTGGTGCCATCCCATTCGTCTAAATCCATCCCGAGAATAATCCAAATTGAAGTCTAGTGAGAGAAAGAGGAGAGAGAAGGTGTGGGGTTGAAATGAAACCCCACCACCTTATATAGGAAAAGGGAATGACATTCCTGTAAATAGTGAAAAAGTACGATTTGACATAAAGGTAAAAAGTAAATAATTAATTACCAGGTGTACAGACCTCCGATTTGCAGTCCGTTTCAGCCTGCGTTTCTCCCAGACAGTAACCAACATTGTCAAAACATCAATTCCAGACAACAGCTAATTTTTACAGAACAGTGACACCAGTCAAAATACAGACGACAGTCAATAGAAAAACAATCAGTAGTCTATGTCATTTCGGACTAAGACGTGTGCCCATCGAATCTTCGAGATGATAGCTCCAGTGAGAAAATACAGACAGCAGTGTGGTAAGAAAATCCAGAAACAGCCCCCGCTTTTTAGCCATTTGACTCACGGTCGCAGACCGGAGTTGCTTTTGAGCCATTTGACTCTCGGTCGCAGACCGAAGTCGCTTTTTAGCCATTTGACTCACGGTCGCAGACCGGAGTCGCTTTTGAGCCATTTGACTCTCGGTCGCAGACCGAAGTTGCTTTTTAGCCATCTGACTCACGGTCGCAGACCGGAGTTGCTTTTGAGCCATCTGACTCACGGTCGCAGACCGGAGTTGCTTTCGACCCATCTGACTCACGGTCGCAGACCGGAGTTGCTTTCGAGCCATCTGACTCACGGTCGCAGAACGGAATTGCTTTTGAGCCATCTGACTCACGGTCGCAGATCGGAGTTGCTTTTGAGCCATCTGACTCGTGGTCGCAGACCGGAGTTGCTTTTGAGCCATATTTACCTAAGATCGTAGACTAGGGTAGCTGTTTAGCCATTATCCCCGCGATCTTGAAATGGGATAGCTGTTTAGCCATTATCCCCGCGATCTTGAAACAGGGTAGCTGTTTAGCCATTATCCCCGTGATCTTAAAATATGGTAGCTGTTTAGCCATTATCCCCGCAATCTTGAAATAGGGTAGCTGTTTAGCCATTATCCCCGTGATCTTGAAATAGGGTAGCTGTTTAGCCATTATCCCCGCGATCTTGAAACATGATAGCTGTTTAGCCATTATCCCCGTGATCTTAAAATAGGGTAGCTGTTTAGCCATTATCCCCGCAATCTTGAAATAGGGTAGCTGTTTAGCCATTATCCCCGTGATCTTGAAATAGGGTAGCTGTTTAGCCATTATCCCCGCGATCTTGAAATAGGGTAGCTGTTTAGCCATTATCCCCACAGTCGTAAATAGGGTAGTTGTTTAGCCATTATCCCCGCAATCTTGAAATAGGGTAGCTGTTTAGCCATTATCCCCACAGTCGTAAATAGGGTAGCTGTTTAGCCATTATCCCCGCAATCTTGAAATAGGGTAGCTGTTTAGCCATTATCCCCACAGTCGTAAATCAGGGTAGCTATTTAGCCATTATCCCCGCGATCTTGAAATAGGGTAGCTATTTAGCCATTATCCCCGTGATCTTGAAATAGGGTAGCTGTTTAGCCATCATCCCCGCAATCTTAAAATGGGATAGCTATTTAGCCATTATCCCCGCAGTCGTAAATCAGGGTAGCTATTTAGCCATTATCCCCGCAATCTTGAAATAGGGTAGCTGTTTAGCCATTATCCCCGCGGTCATAAACTAGGGTAGCTATTTAGCCATTATCCCCGCGATCGTGACTAGGGTGCAGCCCGAAGCAGAGTCTGATGCAGTCAGAGAGCCACGCCGGAGCGCGCAGCGCAAAGGTCAGGTATGTTTCCTCCTACTCGTTACGTGTCTTTTACTTTTATATGTTTTACATTGCATGTGTTACGTTAGCAAAAACGTTTTCAAACCACACACATCACTGTCAAAATAGAAAAGTAAGGGCAACTGTAGACACCGAGTCGGAGGACCTGTGACGAAAACCTGAAACAAGACGGTCGAAGCGATTGATTCCGGAAGTTTTGAAAAATATATAAAGAATAATAAGCTGAGGAAAATTAACGGCACGGCGCGGGCACGCAACGGCATCCCGCACGCGGACGACGATGGTCGAACGCCCGCTTGACGGCTCGAGACGTGCGCGCGGCGTCCGTCGGACGCACCGCGAGTGGCACGCTCTCGACACCCGGGCAATGCCTGGGACCGCTGGCGGTGCACGCCCTCGTGGGCCGTTGAGCACACGTGCCTAGCAGCGCGAGGCGCGCGTTCGGCGGCCGCGACGTGCGAGCGTCTAGCTGCGCGGAACGCGCGCTCGGCGGGCACGGAGTGCACGCGTCCGACGGCGCGGGGCACGCCCCGAGGGTCGCCGGGCGGGCACCCAACCATGTCGGGCGGACGCCCGACGAGGGTTGGGCGCGGGCGCCCAACCTCGCGTTGGGCGCTCGCCCAACGCCGTTGGGCGATCGCCCAACATTGTTGGGCGGCCGCCCAACAAGGTTGGGCGGCCGCCCAACCACAATGGGCGACGCCCAATTTTTTTTGGGCGTCGCCCATTGTTCCGGGATCGGTTTCCCTATATAAGGGCACAGATCCCAAGGTGAAGAGGGGGCCTTTTTGGGGGGAAAAACTTTCTCACTCTAAACATTTTTAGAGAGAGAGAGAGTGGATTTTTTTTGAGAAAAATATTTTTTTTCTCAAAAATTCCAAATTTCCTAAGTTCAATTTTTACTAAATTTTTATTAAAATCGGGAGCTCGCGGTTCGTGGAATCAATCGGCTTCGACTTTCAGATACCGAATCAAAGGTATTATCCGAGGACTAGACTCTTTATTTTATTTAATTTATTTCTCTCCTTCTATTTATTTTTATGCTATAGTTTTTATTCCTTTAGTCATTTATTTATTTTGTCACGTTTTATCTAGTTAGCGTATTTATTTAATTTTCGTTTCGCGTTAAATAAAATTCGGTTTTGTTTTAAAATAAAAACCTCGTTTTGGATATCCCAATACGAACCGTGATCCGATAAAAAGGTAGTTCGGGTATCGAAAATGTTGTAATTATAAGTTTTTTAATTTAAAAGAGGTTTCCAAATAACGTTTTAAAATAAAAACATCGTTTTAGGAACTTCCGTTTTCGACTATGATCCATCTTTGGTAGTTCGGAAGTCCAAAACGATTGAATTAGATTTAATTTAAAGCTTCTGAACAAATCTGGAAAATATGGGAGTGCTGTTGTAATTCACCAATTCTGTCACTAAAGGCTGTTTACCAACGGATTTTCCGTCGGTAAATCTGCCAAAATGTAAAAAATGCCATTTCAGTCCCTTTTTCTTAACTTTTAGACTTTTAATCCTTAGTATATATTTATATAATTATGTAATATATTCTTTTCAAATTATTTTAAAACTTTAACATATATAATTATTTTAGGAGATTGGTATTCCATTTTTATTCTAATTTTTTGTATATGTACATATTACTTTCTTTTTATTATTATTCATTTAAATTACATTAAATTCTATTTTAAATGTTATTTACTTGGGCATTTTGGGAGATAATTAGTAGATATTGGGGGATGAACATATAGTCTTTTTGACATTAGGATTATATTAGTTATGTATATATATAGTTTTGGGGTATATTTGGGTTATCTTAATTATTGTTAAATAAAATTATTTTGAGTGATAAATGCTATTTTCTTATTTATGAATTTCATTCACTATTTTCTTATGTTTAAAGTATAAATATATTATTTTCATTATTCTTTCTTATATATGTATTAGATAGTATATTTTCTTTTACTCTTATTTTATGTCTTTTGGGCTAAAATGTGTAAATATATATCTATATTATTTTCTTTATTCCTTTTGGTCATTTATAAGTCCATGTTTCAAATGGGCTTCACTTGGAAAAATTAATTTTTGGGCCTAAATGTGTTTATTGATGTAATTATAATAGTTAGAGAGTCCATTAAATAAGTGGGGAAAATAAGTCATAAAAAGAGAATTTTCAATTAAATTATTTAAGCTAATGAGCTTTCTTAGATCTCTAATGTAGATAAATAGGTCATTTTGGTTGATATTTCAAATCGTCTTCAAAACACCACGTTTTAAAACCTTAGTCCGTTCCAACGACGGATTAAGCGAACATTGTAATCAAAATCGTTTTCTTTGTTAATAGTGGAGATTTTGAATCGCTTTCTTAATGAATTTGTACAAAATAAAATTGACTTGTATGTTTAACCACGTTTTCTTATTAAAAGGCTTTTACTTTAACGTTTTCAATTACTCGAGTCGTTCCAACGGCGATTCGGGTAAGCTTCATCAAATGGGGTTTTAAAACGCACCCTAATCGTTCCAACGGCGATTAAGGTGCGAACCATGTAAATAAATCCGTTTTGGGGAAATAAGTTAATGTAGAATAAGCACACGACATAATATTTAACACGGTTGTAAATAAACCACTTCTTTCTTCCTCCTCTCTGTGTATGTATAAACATAAATGGGTGATTCTTTACTGGTGTGGCTTTTCAATATCATATGCTCAAAACGGTTTCTAAAAAGAGAAAGAAAAGGGTTTCAAATGAATTTTAAACTTAAAGAAGTATACGATTAGTCCGTTATCGCCTAACATGCTGAGTAGGAGGCCGGTGGTTCATAACCGGGCGATGTCGGGGTGCCTAGTAGCCTTTCTCAGGAAAGGAGCTAGCCTTCTCGGCTCGTACCTAAGTTTCCCGAACCCACACCGGTCTCCCGCAAGGGATCGGTGTTCATTTTTCCATTCGTGGGTGGCGACTCTTCCATATCTCCGAGCTCCGGTCCTGCCGAGCAGCTTGATTCCACGATTGGTTGCTTTCGGCGCCAATCACCGCTTACGTCGCCATGAGGTTGTCCACCCCCCGGTCCGCCCGGGAGATTAGGCCGCGGCACCTCGTCTAACACCAGCCTCTAATCCTTCTCACCGTGAAACTTTTTGTCATAATAGGTACTGGTTGTGCACTTATGTCCAGAGGCCTCTACTCCTTGACACCGGCAAGCCCATCATCAGAATAAGGGTTGGTAGTGCACCGATGTCCACAACAGCAACCTCATTGACAACTTTGTTCATACTCCAATCCAACGTGCAAGTAGACTGAATGATGGAATCTTCATCAACAATACTTGGTAGTGCAACACGAACAACTTGGTAACACTGTGATTAAAGGAAACCGACCAGTTGACTGATCCGGCCTCTAATCCTTGGCATCAGCAAATCTTTCGTCAGAAAAGGGATTGGTAGTGCATCGATGTCTACAACAGCTTCATTGACAACTTGAATTGGTGATGAAATCACAAGTAACTTGTTGGCACCTTGATTAAAGGAAACCGATCAATGATTGATCCGGCCTCTAATCCTTCTCACCGGGAAACTTTTTGTCAGGATAGGTACTGGTTGTGCACTTATGTTCAGAGGCCTCTACTTCTTGGCACCAACAAACCCTTCGTGAGGACAGGAACTGGTTATGGACTTATGTTCAAGAGCTCTATTCCAACGCCGAATGATGGAAACTTGGTCAACAAGAGTTGGTGATGCACGTACAATTTGGTAGCACCGTGATTAAAGGAACCCGATCAATGATTGATCCGTCCTCTAATTTTGCATACTAGCAAACTTTCCCATCACAATAGGAACTGTACATGTAATATAAACAGCAGCCCCAGGGAGGACTTTGTCAGGAAACACTGATTCAAGAAGATGCAATGGTCAATAAGATCCTTATGTATGCAATTTAATCAAAAGAAAGAAGTTATTTTTTGAGTAAAATAATTTCTAAAACAAAGCAAGCAGGATAAGAATGTTGATATTTATCAATGAAACCAGACTCAAATTCAAAGTATGGTGGAAGCGGTGAAAGGCTCTCAATTGAGTGGATGAAGTTTGAGGATGAGTTTCTCCATGGCATTTACATCTTCGAAAGAATGAGTCTCCTATCACAAGTTGATTACAGTTCTCCATCAACGGCCGCAAATAAAGGGTAGCAATCGAAGACCAAACCCAAGCAAGAATAGGATCATTACTCACAATTGGAGGAAGAGTAAGAAGAATACCAACATCATCACGCCATTTAATATCAGCAACCGAAGCTTTAGGAAGATTTTGCACTTTCCTAAAATCGGCAACACTGATGATCGTCACAACCCGGTGAAACACACTCCATCACTTACACTTGCGGACTACGGTTAGGGCACGGACAAGATTCTTATAAACCTCAGCAATGATTCTCCAAACTGGGCGGTCATACGAAGATTGAACGGAGCCAATAAATCAGACGAGACAACGCAGCTTCTCGGAAAGCATATCGGCGCTGATGTTAGCACCCTTGCTTAAAGGAGTCGGCCTCCTCAACAGCTGAAGCGTGGTGGCTCGGTGAGGACAATCGGAAAACTGAGGTTGTGTTGGATATATTTCTCCTGCAGACATTACTGATGCCTGTTTGGAATAGAAGGTAAAAGAAAAAAAAAAAGCGGAGCATATATATAAATACTGGTGAGTTTTCTAATTCTAATTAAATTGATTAGCTTTTTATTATTTAGGCTTCTCTTCCACTACGGTTGAGTTTTCTAATTCTAATCAAATTGATTAGCTTTTTATTATTATTTTATGTTTTATTCTATTCCAAATAGTTTTTAAATCCATCTAAAATTCTCAAAATCTGTACTTCTGTTTTGATATTGATGTTGTTGGTTTTTTTTTTTTTAATCTACTTTTAAGTTCATTTTTCTTCTTTTTCCGTCTATATATATATATATATTTTTTTTTTTATAATTTTTTTATATTTATTTTTTAAAGTTTGTTTTTAGATTAGGATTAATGTTTTTTTAAGTCTTAATTCATTTGGAAGACTAATACCTAGTCTTTTATTTCAATTAAGTTTCTTAAATTCGTTGGTTAAATTTGTTTTATTTTATTCTTTTATGCATTTTTTAATTTTCGAAGTCTAAAAGATTTTGTTAAGGGACCAAGCATAAATTTTCGTTTCTCAAATTCATGCTTATGGGGAGCAATTGTTTGCACCATAAATAATTTTTGGCTTTTAATTATTTTTAATATATTAATTGGTCTAACTGACATCTAAATAGATTTTCCAATAGTGAATATCAGGGAAAAACTATTTTCTAGGATGAACCTCAAAGGGAACCTAAGGTAAATCAAAGGGACATCAGAAGACCAGTTAATATTTTAACGTGTATTTTTGTGAGCCAATTAGAATGCAGGAAAGTTAGAAAGTGTCATAATCAATTTCATCATGGAAGTCAAAGTGGAGCAGTTATTCAAGACATGGATTGAATGTGGAGAACGTGACTTGTGGAAGCAAGCAGGAAGTTACCTCCAACATCTATAAAAGGAAGGAATCACGATGAAACAAGCCCAACTCAAGAACTCAACAACTCAACACAACTACCCAAAACTCTAGCAATTCACCTTAGATTTCAGCATTTTACAATTCTTAGTTATTCCCTTAGTTTCAATTTTCAGATCTAAAGTCCAGCACATCATTTCCTTTCAATTTTATTTTATTTGTTGTTTCAATCATTTTCTGTAAGGTCGGTATCGTTTTGATAATTTAACCCTTAAGGAATTTTCGGTCTCTTTAATTCTTACAATCGTTTGATATTTAGAAGTTAGAAAGCGCACCCAATTTCACTCCATAGTATGAGAATACTATAATTCTCTGGCACGTCCGTAATTTCCTACGAAAGAGCCAAACACTATGTGTTAAATTCTTAATGAAATACAAATAATTAATACTGTTATTAATGCTTTTATAATTTATTTTTTATTTAAATTTTATATGTAATTAATGCTTTTTATAATTTATTTTTTATTCAAATTTTTCCTATTAGGAAAGTCTTTTTATCATTAAATTTGGATATGCTAATAAAATTATAATTAATATAACGATAATATTACATCGCTTATAGAACAACAATGGTGCATCTTATAATAGAGACGTAAAATTTACCTATATGAATTAAGCTTAAATGTGTTAGTATTTTGTTAGAATTACACATAACCTCTAATTCATTTTTTTAGTGGGTTAAGGTGTAAAAATACCATTAACGTTTATATCTATGAGCAATTTTACTCATAACATCTAAAAAATGGTGTAAATTTACCCATACGTTGACAGTCCATAGTAAATTTACCCATAATATTGACAAGTTATGTCAATTTAAGAAATAATTCATCAAATTGTCTTCTCAATTATGAATTTTGTCATCTAGACTTTACATCTACATTATTTTATTACTAATTAGTAACATATCACAAATACATTATTAGACGTGAAAAATAAAATAAAAAAGGATATATTGTATTTTGTACAAATTATACAAAAAAACATTCAAATATTTTGTGGAATTTAAAAATATTAATCTTCATTTTTATTATTAACTCACAATAAATATAAAAATCTTTTTGAAGAACCAATGGATGTGCAATTAGTGCAGAATAAGGAACAAAATATATGTGTTTTATAATGATGCCTGAAATTTCAAGTGCAACTCCTTCTTCTCTCTGGAAACTCCGCCGCCCCCATCTCTTTTCTTTCTTCCTTCTTCTACTCTTTCATCTTTTCTTCAATCTTCCAAGCCAAACCCTGCCTCATTTCAGTTTTAACAAAAGAAACTAGAAAGAAACTAGATCTAGAGGAGGGAGAAGGAAGATTGTCTTCCTTCTTCCTCCTCCCATATATGGCTCTATTCCTACTTTTTTAGCTTTTATTTGTGTTTTGTTTCTTTTTTTTTTTTGTTGAAGTTCATACTTTTCTTTGGATTTTTTTCCGTTTGATTTGCATCTGTGAGCTATATCTCTTCCATTTACACTTTTTTCGGGTTTAGCAAAAGCAGAAGCGTATTATCTTATTATACGTAGATCCATAGATCTGCGAGGTTGCACCAACAGAAAGGACTCAGATCCGAATGGTCAGAAGAAATTAAATGATGATGATTGGTTTGCAGCTGCTTTCCGGTGGATTTGGATTCAAGAGAAGTATGAGTTTTGTTGTCCTGTTATTTTCATTGTACCTTTTATGGCATTTTTTGCTCTTTGTAGTCGTTTTATTCCCTTTGTGGTATCTTTTGCTCTTTGTAGTCTTTCTATTCCCTTTGTGGATTTTATATTAGGCTTTGGCCTATGTATGGGTAAGGTTTTAATCCTTACTATTTTCATGTACTCGTATATGATTATCTAATGAAATATATATGCATTATTATAAAAAAAATAATGATGCCTGAAATTGACCCAACTTGTTAACATTATGAGTAATATTACTCTTTGCTAGAAATGTTAGAGGTAAAATGATGCGGATTATTTCGGAACGTGTTAGTTTTAATCGTAAATTAATAAAGATGTTTCTTCTCAAGCTGAACTTGAAGGAGTGAATCCTGGTTTTACGGCCTAAAATCCGTAGGAAATCAAAGATCCCCCCATTGTTGAAGGTTAAAAACCCTAGCAAGCTTCAATGAAGAAGATAATAAAATTGATTGATAAAAAGTTGTCTTGATTACAAAGAAAGAGATGTATTTATAACATCTCAAAAACCCTAAAACAAACCTAAAACAATTTACACAAAATGGCAACTATATAATTAAAAGGGTATAAATACGGGTAGATTGGGGTAATATTAAAAGGAGTAAATTAAGGAATTAAAAAGAGTAATTTAAGGAATTAAAATAAGGAAATAGAAAGAGGTAATCAATGAGTAAATTAAAGGATGAAACTAAGGAAATAGAAGGAGGCAATTAAGGAGTAAATTAAGGAAATAGAAAGAGGCAAGGGTAAGACGGTTAAATGGATAAAGTTTAACTCTAGTCTTCTCCATCTTCTTTGCTTGACGTTGAAGACTACTTTAACTATCTCACGCTCCGCGTGCCTTGAAGGACGCTCCGCGTGAGTGGGCCTTTGGATTTGGTCCTCGTCAGCTGCATCTTCATCCCCTTCTCGAACCATCCCTCCACGCTCCGCTTGTCTTATAACACGCTCCACGTGGACTAGATTAGTGGCCTCCTCTACGCGTGGTTCTCTTCCTCCCCTCTTAGCATTAGACTCACGCTCTACGGGTTCTATCTTTCGCTCCACGTACGAGCACAAGATGCCCTCATCATACTCCTCTTCTTCAAAAGAGTTGGACCCCAACTCGGTTATAGAACAAAGATGGTGCTCGGTAGGTGTTGTCCACTCCATATCTTGCCGGATTCTCCTTCTCTTTATGAACTCTCCCCACATCTCAACTTGTGTTTGGCCCCCGGTGCTCATCCTCCGTACTACTCGCTTCAATCTCCAACTGACATCGAACGAAATATTTCGACGAAGTTGGTCAAACCAATCCTCCATAATGTCTTGGAGACTCCTCCACACTCCCACGACATGTTGAACCGACCAGCCCCGGACCCTCTTGATCTCCCTATCACAAACTTGAAGAGTCGCCACAATCTCCTTTCGCCTATAGCCTACCTCAAATGGAATGTCCCGCCGACAGATATCAACCTAATTAGGATTAATCCCACAAGTATTATTCAAAACCCCAACATGACCCTGAGTCGAATATGCTCGGACCACTATTTCACTCACTTCACTATCTCGACGACTCCCCATAATCTTGTTTTTCCCATGGCTTATCTCAGATGAAACGTCCCAACGAAACATGCCAACCCAACTTAGAGCGATTCCTTGAGCACCCTTCAAAACTCCATCATAAGCTTGAGTTGAATATTTCCGGACTCCTATATACCTCATGCCATCAACCCGGATGGTAGGTGTTGGGGTTTATTGTCCTATAGACAATTGTTCTAGGATACAAACTTAATGTAAATGAAGTGTTCTTTATATCATTTGTTTTAATGAGATATATGTTTTATAACTATATAAAGGCAATCCCTTTTAAGCACTAAAATAAAGTCTAATAAAAGGAAATCCGTAAGTTTGTTTTAAAGTGATTATAAAGTGTTCATACAAGCATGAAGTGAGACAAAACTTTATAATAAACTAATAAACTTAAAACCACCCAAAGTCAAGTTATATGTTTAGGATTGACATATCACTGCTGAGACTTGCATGTAACAATGTCTTCTGTCCGACAGAAAGCTGATCTCACAAGCTTCATATATATAGATATCTGGACAGTTACATGGATCCGATGAAAAGTAGTTCATTAGGATTGGGGACCCGACTTGAGATAACAGGATGGGTAGATTCATCCTTGTCACCTGTTCATCTCATTGGTATTAATAGGTATAAATAATCCTCAGACTCAAAGGAATGTTAATTGGTATTCTGGATTACGGAATGTGACGCTTTGATCCTGTTGTAACACGATCCTTAACAGAGATGACTCTAGGGTGTGAACAGCAGAGGTTGGGTATCACAGGAAGTGATTGCGGGATCGTTATATATTGGATTGAGCATTTATCACTCCCGATAAATGGGAGATATGTCCATGGATCGCTTGTGGAAGTCTTGACTCTAAATCCTTGCAAGGTGATAACTTAAGATTGAAATACAGATTTCTCTTAACCTATCTAATTGGAGTTGACTCGGCCAAGAATAAGTAAAACGAACGTCTCGCTATATGTGACTTGACATTACCCATAGTCATAAGATTCAGTTCAAGGACGTAGTTGATAAAGGATCGAATTATACCGTAACTAATACTGAAAGGTCAACGACAGAATCAACCTGTCTTCTTATAGCTCTAGGGGAATGATTACGAACTTGCTAATCACATACTTTGTACATCATTCTGTTATGCAAAGATTAAAATATAATTCTTTGAAAATTAATTTTAATAAGTTGCATACGGCTAGAAGCAATAAGAACCTAATGGGTCACACATAAGACTTGGAACCCAAAAGAGAGACAGATGTTAATTAATTGACGGAAGCCCACCTGAGCCCAATAAGGCCCAGTAATAGAGGGGGGGCGATTTATGTATGTAAATACATAAATAATTAGTTTGATTTTATTAATCCTAATTAGATTAGGATTATGAATTAAATTAATTAAAGGATAAATAAGTTAGGAGTTTTAATTAGATTATATTACTCCTATTATTATCCAATAAGGTTATTGATTATTATCTTTTATATTTAGATATATTAATAGATAATATTTAAGAATTCTATTCCGAATTGAATTCTTATTCAAGAAACCTAATTCTATCTAACTAGGGTTTAGATACAAGAGATTATAAATACCCCCCTACTAGGGATTTTCGAAATCCACTATTGAATTCCAAGAGAGAGAATTCGACCCCCCCTTAACCGAGGACGAGATTTCACTGTTTCCTTTCGTTCAATTGATTTTCATCTTTCTCTCTTTATCCTTGATCTTGTGTTGATTAATTAGAGGCAATCTATTTTGGTTGCTATTCAACGGTTGATTCTAACTTGATCTTATATTTGTTTTGTTCTGTGCTCGAGAACTCGAAGTAAGAGTTGTGGGCACTTCGTTTGCAACGGTAGATAGAACTTCAGAAAGGTATTTCTTTTATACCTCTTTATATGAAATAACGATTAACGGATCTTGTGATTTATGGAAATAGGTTAAAATTTTTATATTTCCGCTGCTATACGTTAGCCTATTTTTCCAACACTAGGCTCAACCTCCACTTGCTCATAGCCGACCTCAAATGGTATTTCCCGACGACATATATCAACCCAAATTGGAGTGATCCCTTGGGTACCCCTCATAACCCAAACATGATTTTGAATTGAATATGTCCGGACTTTGCTTTCACTCATTCCACTAACCCGGCTACCATGCTCAATATCTCATTGCCTATGGTCGACATCAAATGGAATATCCCGATGACTCTTGTCAACCCACCTCATAGTGTACTCAAGTACACTTGTATTAGCTCCTCTCTCGCCTTGGGTTAACAACTTCGGAATCCCAAGACTTGCCCCTTTCCTAACTTGGCCATTATCCCACAAGTCTTTGTTGAAACACCTTTCCACATGATTTTGATTTGACAAAATTATTCCCATGATTAAAACAATTAAATTTATGTGTTTGTCATCCTCGGACACGGGACCAACAGTCTTGACTCCCTTCCATCTTCTCTATATACCGCGGGCAACCGTTCCCATTCAACAAATACTCAACGAGGCTCACATTCTTCACAATAAAATCACCCCTCGTGGGCTCATCACAAGAAAGGTTCTCCCTCAACACACGCAACCAAGAATCCAACACATATATTTCAACAAAGCATACAAGAATAAGTTCAGATTTTACCAAGTGTGCAACTTGATTACTTCGCATATTGCATGTGTTAGGTGTCTCGGTGTTATCAATAGGCATCATAAAGTAACCTTCACCCTCCTCTTTAGAGCTCAACTCATCATATATAGAGCTACTATCTCCCGGATCCCATGCTATGTCATGTGGTAGCTTCCTCAAAGGTGGAAGCCCTTTAGGTGGCTCGTTCAAAAGCATGTGTTTGTCATCCTCGGACATCGGCTCAATTTCCTTACTTTCAACTTTGCTCCCCCCATTCTCAACCTCACTCTCCTCCTTGGATTTGACTTTATTAGGGGAGTGGCTAGCTAACTCATCCATGGAACCCAAGTCAACATGATTCAATGTCTCACCCGTTCCACCAATGCACCTATTCACATTCAACTCCCAAGTTGGACAATCTTCCAAAAGGGTTTTCCTTTTAGCACTAGGGGAACTCTTTAAAGGTGTAAGGATGTATCAGACTCAGACTCTGCCTTTGCGTATGGTATAGGTGTTGCTTCTTCCCACATGTGAGGCATCACAATCAAATTGCCATGGCCTACCTAGTAGCACGTGGCAAGCATCCATCTGCACAACATCACACATAGCTTCATCCTCATAAGCTCCAATGGTTGAAAGGAACCGTACACCAGTGAGTAACTTGAATAATTTCCACCTTGTTGACCCAACCAAGGCGGTAAGGTCTAGGATGTGGCTTGGGAACCAACCCAAACTCACTCAAGACGTACTGACTAATGATATTCACTTGGCTTCCTCCGTCGATTACCATCTCACACTTTCTCCCAAGAACTAAGCATCGAGTCCTAAATAATCGATGACGTTGGCTATGCTCCTCTTCACTATGCATTGGCACCCTCGTCACCAAATACACATTGTGCTCATCGCCATCACCATCACCTTCATAGGTGCCTTCACTTTGGCTCCACTCAACACTTCCCGACTCATCTTCATGATGGACCTTCCCTCCATCATACTCATAAATATCATCGTGGTAGGACCGGTCAACATCCTCCAACTCATCATCACGATGGAATCGATCTTCATCATCTTTGTAAGGAGTCCTGTGCCGATCCCACTCAACACACCGACACTCACTCTCACCATCATAGACTCCATCTTCATCCTCTTCACAAGCGGCCCCATATCGGTTCCACTCAATTCTCCTACGTTCATCCTCATTATAATACACTCTAGCATCCCCATCATAATCAAACTCATTTGCACGATGATAAGAGTCACCATCCTCACGTATTTCATCTTCGGAAGCGCTCACTGATGCGCCTCCGTTGAGAAGGCTCACTAAGGGATAAGTGTACCTCATCGTTATCAAGTAATAAATCTGGAAAGTCCAGGTATCGAATCCACAGGATTTATTTACTACAAGTATCGAGCTACTTGGTCTCAAGTGTTATCTAGGCTATGTGGGTTTTGAGTTGGTTTTGTTTAAGTTAATCTACTCCTAGTTGAATTACTCTACTCCTAGCTAAGTTATTCTAATTCTAATTAAGTTATTCTACTCCTAATTAAGTTAAACTACTCCTAGGTGATCTTTTACCAATGTAATTACCCGAAGGGACATGAGGTGATAAGATAATAATGAGAATAGATTGTTTAGACAATGGAATTAAAACCTAATCTAAGTCACTTGTGTCCGAGGCGATTAACCCTACCTATCCTCCTGAGGTCCCTAGTTCGTGATTCCCTTGTAAGGCCGAAACTAGTTCTAAGGCTCAGCAATTTGGGCTTAATCTTCTATAGGGTCGTCAATCCTATAGGCACTGACTAGGTCAGATTCAGCTCGCAATATGTGCCAACTTAATTTTGGGATTATCGAATGGGTTAAACCAATCAGACAAAGCGTAAGACAAAGAATTAAGCAATAAAACAATTGAATAAACAAAACTATAACATATATTAAAGATGGAAAGTATTGTCACGAAGATACAATGAGCCTAGGATTCATAACATGGATCAGAGGCTAGACAGAATATAAAAGAAGAAAAATCCCTTTCAGGGAACCTGTCTACCAATGCAGGCGTCTTCCTAGGACTTAAGGATGGAACTTGAGCAATCCTCGATGACCGGAGCTTCGGAGGTGTCTTCAATGGAGGTTGAAGGAGATGGAGGAGGTGGAGAGGATTTCTCAAGGTGGAAGCTTAGGTTTTTACAAAGATAAAAGATATCTAATTTACAATTGAAAAGTCCTATTTATAGATGCGGTTCGGGCCCTCATTCTGACCTAATTCGTATCCTTTTGTAGGTGGGAAGTCGTGGGGTCAATCGTGACTTCGTGGGGCCGAGAATCAGTCTTTTGACTGATTCCCACAGGGCAGCTCGACGAGCTGGGCGCTGCTCGGCGAGTTGGCCATGCCAGCTCGCCCGAGCAGTGCCTGGGCTGCTCGCCGAGCAGCGCTTGGGCTGCTCACCGATGCCTAATTCACCGAGCGACTGCCGGGGTCCCCGAGACGCGATTTTTGCCTGAAATTGATCATGTTTTAACCTACACACGCACATAAACTCCAAACAACATTAGTTCCGAGGCTAAATTGACCCGCCTATCGCTCATTTTGAGTAAACACTCCGTTTGGTGCGACTTTTGGCGGATCAATTAGCTATAAAAGATAATGGAAATTTAACGTACATGCTATTTTGGCCATATTTACCTAAAATAACCAGAAAACGAGCCTAAACAACGAAAAGTAAATAAAACATCTCCAATTTCTAACTAACTCACACAAAAGCATATAAATGCGAGAATTGCTCGCTTATTCATGAAATAACGCTAAAAATCGTCCTAAAACCGTACCCAAAGATAGGGGTTTTTGACCCCTATCAAACCTCCTCGCACTTAAAACTTTACTTGTCCCCAAGTAAACTAAAAAACTAAACTCGCAATCACAAGCAAGCTAGAAAACCTCCTGGTTTGACTAGGTGCTTGACACAATTTCGAGCATCTATAATTACATGCATTCGGAAATACAAAGTAGAGACACGATATCCAAAAGCCGCATTTCAATTATCACAGGTCATATGTTTAAGAAAAAGGACACATGTTCAATTAAACGAGCTTAAGGGGATAGCTAAATAAAACACCTCACCATAGGTAGTTCACTCAATTCACACAATTTTGGTGGCTAAAGTGTTTACTCTCCGCTTATGTTCTTGCTTAGGATTACGTTGATTTTGCACGTTCATCCGAGTTCCTCTACTATGCTATATGACTCCGATGATATAAAAAACAGCCTCGAATTGGGGTTTTTAATGTGGTTAGAGGGTTAAAGGTACAACAAGGGTTAGGAGTTCTAGCGCTAGAAAAACAAAGTTTAAAATGGCTTTAGCAAATTGTAAAGTGATTGAGCTTTTTATTCATATATATTTTTTTTTCTAAGACGTTCTAATTTTAAGAACTGGGAGATATAGTTCCCCCTATTTTTCTGTTCGTCTCTTTTCTTTTCCTTTTCTGTTTTTTTTCTTTTCTTTTCTTTTTCTTTTGGATAGTAATGCTCATTCACTTCTTAGCCTTTTGGCTTACTACTATGATGCCATAAACAAAGATAAAGCGCTAGAAGAAAACAAAGGCTCAATGTGAGCTTTGCAAAAACTTGGGTTAAGTAACACACCAAGTGATGGTTTGCAAAAATTGTGTTAGAATGAAAGAAAAACTATAAGCTACAAAATGCAGGCTCAAAGGGGCTTCCTAGAGTAGATAAAAAGAAAAAGAAGGTAAAGAAAAGGTTAATTCTAATGAGGCTGATTCATCGTTTATCATCTCAAATCATTGCATGTAGGTTCAACTCAGTATTAGGTGCAAAATCTGTAATCTTTCCACAAGTCAAAGCATTCACACAAAAATGTCAAGAAAAATAGCTTTTTGATGTTCGCTCTTGGGCTCAAATTCAACTCACAGTTCTTGGGTTTCAAATTTGTGCTTACTAGTTCTCCCCAAACTCAAGTTTAATATCACATGCCTTCAATTCTTAAGTTATCTACCTAAGTAATGATTTTAGCATTTCTTCAAAAGTAGGGTCTAAATGCAAACTTTAGCTCATGCTTTTACAAATACAAGGATTGTGTCCTACACCTAAACTAGTTGTCATGCAATCTTAGATTCGGTTCTCAGCCCTCAAGGACAAATAACGAAGTTTAGATTCGAAGGAGGTTCACGGTTTTAGGTCCTAAACATGCAAAAACATAAATAAAACCTGAAAACGTTTAAACTAAACTAGACACGACGCCACAAAAATTTAAAAATTATACAAATTTTTGTAAGTTTGTCTACCCCTCCTCCTCACACTTAAAATATGCAATAAGTTCCAACATTGCATCTAAAACCATCAAGCGCATGTGCAAAAAGTTAGGGTGGAGAAGACAACTTACTGATTTTATCGCAATCGCCAAAAACTTGATGATTTGCGGTGCCAATTTTTTTTATTATTATTATTTTTGATTTTTTTCAGCTCCGTTCGGGAAAAAATCCCGAACAGTTGCTTATCTCGGCCGAGTAGCTCGGCGAGCTGGGCGGCAGTGCTCAGCTCGCCCGAGCTGGGGTGCCCAGCAGGCTGGGCGGCGGTGCTAGCGGGCTGGCGGCGGTGCCCCGCGGGCTAGGCGGCAGTGCCCAGCTCGCCCGAGCTGGGGTGCCCAACTCGCCGAGCTGGGCCGCCCGGGGCAAAATTACGCCCTTTTTTATTTTTTTTAACCCGAGCACTGAAAATAAAAACGTAAAAGAACTAAACCAACCTAAAAGTATATCTATAAAATTTATTAAAAAGTAAAAACCTGAAAAGTTGTACTCAAACTTGGGTTGCCTCCCAAGAAGCGCTATTTTTATAGTCGGTTAGCTCGACATAGAGTTCCTTCCTAAGTATAAGCTTCTATCCGCGTTAGGAACTCGAATTCCTTAACAAATAATCCGTACCTACAAAACGGATTAGGAGCCTCAAATGAGTTAAATAAAAACAAGAGGCCAAATTTAAACAGATTATGAAAACGTTTGGTTTGCTCCCTTTTGGATTCTCTTAGTAGTTCGAAGAGAATGAAAACTTCTGAACAAGGAGTAAATCCAAACTTTTCTAACTTTTGAGGAAAAGGTAGTTGATATACACAAGCTTCGATTTGATCATTTATTTCTATCACATGATTTAGGATTTTAGGTTTTGAACCGGGGTTGCTTACCGCTTCCGGTTCCTCACTTACCTTGAGTGATGCATGTGACAGTGGGCTTGGTTCTACCTTTTTGTCGTTCCTCAAGGAGATGGCTTGAGCTGATTCCCTTTGTGGGATTTCTATGTTTTCCTTTATGCTTGGGAGAGCATCTCGGGATTGCTCTTGCATCTCATGGTTTATTTGAGCCAATTGGTTGCTCAAGTCCTTGCAAACCTCCTCGTTGATTGTAAGTCGGGCTGATGTTCCTTTCAAAAGGGACAACACCTCATCTCGTGAGCTAGAGGGTTGTGGAGGAACTTGGCTTGCTTGTTCGTAAGGGAACATTCCCAATTCGTTTTCCCTGTGCTCATTAACAAACCTATTTGGAGGCCTCAACATGTTAGGGTTCCCGTAGGACAGATTTGAGTGTTGAGGTCTCCTTCAATCACTACCATAAAAGCTGTAAGAATTGGGGTTAGAATTATACCTTTAGTGATTACCCACAAAACTTACACTTTCATTGGTGTTGAGGGTCAGTTTCTCCATCAAGATATCCATTTTCTTATTTAACTCGGCCATGGAGGGATTGGGAGCCTCCTTCTCCAGGGCATGAATGTATTGTCTTGATGGGATAGTAAACTTTTGAGCTTGCCACTCGACTCTTTCTTGCCAATTCATTGATCAGAGAATGCTGAGAAAAAGTGAAGTTCTAGCACAAAAGTTGATAAGTAAAGTATATGGTTATGAACAAATACAAAAGATATGAACAAGTATAGAAGTTATAAAGAATTATATATAAACAGGTATAAACGATATAAACAAAGGATATTCACAAAAGAATGCCTAAACTAACAAATCAACCTTTGGTTCGATATTGCAGAAGAAATAAATCCCCGGCAACGGCGCCAAAAACTTGAATGCGCCTCCGTTGAGAAGGCTCACTAAGGGATAAGTGTACCCCGTCGTTATCAAGTAATAAATATGGAAAGTCTAGGTATCGAATCCACAGGATTTATTTACTACAAGTATCGAGCTACTTGATCTCAAGTGTTATCTAGGCTGTGTGGGTTTTGAGTTGGTTTTGTTTAAGTTAATCTACTCCTAGTTGAATTACTCTACTCCTAGCTAAGTTATTCTAATTCTAATTAAGTTATTCTACTCCTAATTAAGTTAAACTACTCCTAGGTGATCTTTTACCAATGTAATTACCCGAAGGGACATGAGGTGATACGATAATAATGAGAATAGATTGTTTAGACAACGGAATTAAAACCTAATCTAAGTCACTTGTGTTCGAGGCGATTAACCCTACCTATCCTCCTGAGGTCCCTAGTTCGTGATTCCCTTGTAAGGCCGAAACTAGCTCTAAGGCTCAGCAATTTGGGCTTAATCTTCTATAGGGTCGTCAATCCTATAGGCACTGACTAGGTCAGATTCAGCTCGCAATATGTGCCAACTTAATTTTGGGACTATCGAATGAGTTAAACCAATCAGACAAAGCGTAAGACAAAGAATTAAGCAATAAAACAATTGAATAAACAAAACTATAACATATATTAAAGATGGAAAGTATTGTCACGAAGATACAATGAGCCTAGGATTCATAACATGGATCAGAGGCTAGCCAGAATATAAAAGAAGAAAAATCCCTTTCAGGGAACCTGTCTACCAATGCAGGCATCTTCCTAGGACTTAAGGATGGAACTTGAGCAATCCTCGATGAACGGAGCTTCGGAGGTGTCTTCAATGGAGGTTGAAGGAGATGGAGGAGGTGGAGAGGATTTCTCAAGGTGGAAGCTTAGGTTTTTACAAAGATAAAAGATATCTAATTTACAATTGAAAAGTCTTATTTATAGATGTGGTTCGGGCCCTCTTTCTGACCTAATTCGTATCCTTTTGCAGGTGGGAAGTCGTGGGGTCAATCGTGACTTCGTGTGGTCGAGAATCAGTCTTTTGACTGATTCCCGCAGGGCAGCTCGCCGAGCTGGGCGCTGCTCGGTGAGCTGGCCAGCTCGACACGAGCTGTGTTGAAACACCTTTCCACAAGATTTTGATTTGACAAAATCATCCATGATTAAGAGACAATTAAATTTATGTGCTTTATTTTAATTGTACTAATCCGTTTGTTCAATGTTGAGTATAAATATAAATAAAAGATAAATATAAGAAGTAAGACATGAAGAGCTCAGCATAGAAGCCTAAAGTATCAAGCTGAGTGGAATCAAACTTAGCATCAAAAGACAAAGACATACACGCCCACAACAACTGTCTCACGAAGCTGAGCTGACTAAACTTATACTCAGATTGGAAATTGTAAATGACAAGGTTTTACGAAGTAGAAGCTGAGTGACTCTTCAGGACAACATGAAAAAGTCGTTAGCTAAAAGACAATGATTACCGCCCCTCTACACCAATAATTAAATCCTTGGAAATACGCAGAAGACACATTCCGAGATGTATGGGTCACTGATACTGGTAGATTGCAAACCCATATCAACCCCTATGGGTACTGATACTGTCCTATGCAAAGATGAGAAAAGTAAGTCAATAGATAGTAAACTCTATCGAGGTATGATAGGTTCCCTACTTTATCTCACAGCTAGTAGACCTGATATACAGTACTCAGTATGTTATTGTGCGAGATATCAAGCTGACCCCAGAGAATCTCATCTAACGGCTGTAAAAAGAATCTTTAGATATTTGCAGAGCTCAATTGATGCAGGTCTATGGTATCCAACTTCAAATGACTTCACACTCATAGGATATACTGATGCTGACTATGGACGAGATAAGCTAGAACGTAAAAGCACTTCGGGAGGATGTCACTTCCTTGGAAGCTGTCTAGTATCTTGGTTCAACAAGAAGCAATCATCCGTAGCCCTATCTACAACTGAAGCTGAGTATGTGGCTGCTGGAAGCTGTGTTGCTCAAGTTCTATGGATAAAGCAACAACTTGAGGATTATGGAGTAAAGACTGAAACAATAGAGATCAAATGTGACAACAAGAGTGCCATTGATCTATCCAAAAATCCAATCCAACATAGCAGGATGAAGCATGTCAGCATAAGGCATCACTTCATTAGAGATCACGTACTAAAAGATGAGATCAAGCTGACCTATGTGCCAACAAATGAATAGATTGCAGATATCTTCACCAAGCCCTTGGCACGTGAACAATTCAACATACTAAGGGAAGCTATCGGTATGTCTAATCCCCTTCAATAATTCTCTAATGAATGTTGAGTTATTGTCATGTTGAGTGAAAATTTGAAAGCTGTGCAAATGCTATGCTGAGTAAAATAACTCCTACTTACTGAACTTGAAATATAGAAAAATCACCTCATACTGAGTTGACATACATGTTGAGTGATTATCCTGAGTAGGTACATATACTGAGCAACTATCATGTACTAAGATAGAAAATTCATCTTGATAGAACTAAGTACTCAGTATCACAAACGGTTCATTTCCTAGGAAAACCGCGCTAAAACCCACTTGCACCATCAAATGCCAACACATGTAATAAAAAGCACCTAGGAGAGGCAAACAATTATGAGACAACCCATGCCCCGGAAATGTCATAAATGACAGAATCTCTGTCGGTTGAACGCCCTAAGGATAAACGGCTAGTTCAATTAATAGGACCATTTTAGGTATATATAAATAATGGATGAATTACTCTTCAAATCTCCTCACGCGTAAATCCTTTGGTATTCAGAATCTCTCTCTCTCAAATCTTCCACAAAAATCTCTGAAAATGACCAACACTCAGAAAATCTCCGGTGAAAATTCTGGAAAATTAATCACCGATGAAAGCCCTAAATCTCCTCCTAAGTCTAACCTAACTCCGAGCAAACGCCGTCAAACGGACCCGTCAAGTTCCTCAAAACAGAAGAAACCCAAGGTTAGGACCATGGTCAAAGTTCACTCAAAAGTCCACAACCTGGAAGTCCTCAAATGCCGCTGGTTCTCTCCCAGCTTCATTACTGCCGAAAAGCCATTCTGTGAATGGATTGAGAAGAACGAGTGGGCAGGCCTTTTCTCTCTCCCCGGAACCACCTATCCACGATTGGTTAGGGAATTCTACTCCGGCCTCCATGTTGATAAGGACGATGCTGACTATCTAGAGACGCACGTTAAGGGTCACAAGATTGTAATCACTCCGTCCTACTTGGCAACCTTACTCAACATGCCCAACAAAGGAACCGAGTTCAGAACAACAAAAGAAAAGGTGTCAACCGAAAAGCTTGACCAGATGAAGGGTTTTTGCAAACCCAAAAATTACAAAGGAGAAATACCCAGCATGAGTATGGGGCAAAACCAGAAAATGGCGCACTACATCTTAACAAACTTCATCTTCCCTAAACTCAACTCAGCCTCGTCTGCCTCCAACTTTGAGCAGTGCTTCATATGGCACATGCTAACCTATTGTCCGCTGACTATGCCTGTGTTTTTTTGTGGGAGCACTTCAACGAGGAGGTAAGAAACTTCGACTAGGTTCTCTCATCACCAAGATCCTTGAAGATCACAAGATTGAGACCATCACTGAGACTAAAAGCTTGGGAACAGAAATAACCGCAGCTCTGCTAACTGGGTTATTGTTCAACCAACCACTAAAGGGAGGTGAAGATGTTGAGGAAGATGAGGAAGAAAACGATGCTGAGCAAGAAATTGAGACTGAGCTAGCAGCAGATGATGCTGAGCCAGAAGTTGAACCAGAGGAAGTTCCTGCCGATTCCTCTAAGGCAAAGAAGAAGAGAAAGACACTGGCCACTTGTGCCAAGGACATTGAAACTATGCCCAGAAAGAAGAGGGCTATGACAAGAGGAAAGAATATTGATGCTGACCTACCTCAGGTTACACCTAAGTCAGCAGAGAAAAGGAAAGGGCAAGCTGAGCCCGAGGAAGAAAATGAAGAATCCCCAGAACAGCCGCTAAAGAAGAAAAGTAGAAATTCTAGGTTAAAAATAGTTGAGGCTGATCCCATTGATTGGGTTGTGACACCCAAATCTCACTGCACTCAGAACATTGGGATTGATCTTGAGAAAACTCCAGTTGAGCAAGCTGATGAAGGAGAAGAACAAAGACAGGCTGATACTCAGCTTAATGCTGAAGGAAATGATCATGCTGAGCAGGATAATATTGAGCAAAATCAAGAGGCACATGATGTTGACCAAGAAGAAGAGGAACATCAAAGAGAGGATCTGAATGTTGAAGCTGAGGTTGAGGATGTAGATGTTCAAACTGACCCGTCACCTCCGAAAACTAAGTCCCTCAGAAGACTGAAAAAGAAAGTTGTCAAAACTCCTCTCATTGATCTCTTGGCAGATTCTCCTTCTTTGGAGCAAACTACGGATCCCTCCAATATCCAGTTTGAGTATTTTTCCCACCATGTTGAGTCTCCTCCCAAGGATTCGGAGCAAAATCAAGCCTCTGTTACTCGGACTGAGGAACATGCCAAGACTCCACAAAATCCAAATCCTGCCGAGCAAGAGCTCGAAGATCCAGCCACTCAACATGGGGAGAAAGCTATGGATCCACCTGTTCAAACTCAACATCCTGATCAAGACCCAATTGCTCAAGCTAGTAAGCAGCCAACTCCACCACCATCCAGCTCCACCTCCATTCCTGCGTCTGAGCCAACTTCCATTGAGCAACATGCCTATCTTAGTGCAACTCAGTCTGGCCGTCGCATCATCGAAACTGCTCAATCTCTTCTCCAGGAGTTCACCACTTCTGATGGTGCTAGGTCTGCTCATCCTGAGTCCACAAATATCTCTGCCATCACTCAACTTCTCACGGAAATTAAGGGACTCAAGGATCTTGTCAGTATTGTGACCACCGTCCAATCACAGCAACCTAAGCAAGATCACATTGCCAAGCTGACTGAGCTATTCCTTCTGATGATAAACCACATGAACTCCCTTGAAGGTAAAATCAATAATCTCTCTGCCCCTAATCCAGGATATGCAACTTCAGCTGAGTTAGATCAACAATTTGCCAAACTGAGAACAGAACTACCCAACCTTGGGCCAACGGCTAATCCTGAGTATGCCACATCTGTTGAGTTGCAGGGATGCTTTGCCAAGCTGACTGCCGATCTTACATGTACACGAGAGCTCGTTTCCTCCACTTCTCAATGTACAATTGATCAACTCAGTGAAGCCGTGAGTCTTCTCAGTGTCAACAAAGCTCAGATGGATGTTGACCCCATCCATGATAAACTTTCACAAGGTATTCTACAGGCCCTTCGCTATGACAATGCTCAATGCATCTTCTATGATTCTGCCCTATTGAAGATGTATCATCAATCCTTTGCTCAGATCACTAGCTCCCTTACTTGGCTTAGTAAGTCCCATGAGTGTATTATCAACCTGATCACTGGGTCTATCCCCGTTCCTCGAAACGTTTGAGATGATTGCGTTCCTGTGATAGATGGCTTGAGTGAGAGCATGAAGCGTTTACGACGCTATTCGAATGTTCTATCCTCAGCTGCAAGAAATGAAACCTTTGTCTACAAACCCGATGCTGGCAAAACGGGGGAGAGAACTCAGGCTGGAACTCAACAAAAGACAGGTGCATCAGGAAGCAAAGTGAAAAGAAAGGGTAAGGCCTTAGAGTGAGAAAAGAAGAAAGGGTTAAGGCTGTGCTTGAAGCACAAGTGAAACTTAGGTTTTTTGTTTGGTTAAAAAATCTATTTTGTGGGTACAAGTATTGTGTATATGTATGCTTGGTTGAAAATCTATATGTTGCTTCATTCTATCAAATGAACTGTTTTTCTGTTCAAATGCCATACTTGTCAATACAGATTAACATAAGCCAATTGAACAAACTGATACTCAGCATATACAATAACGAGTAAATCAAACTGAGTATTCAAGCATTTCTGAAAGCTGACCTAGACTCAAAATAAATTAGAACTAAATCTAGTCAGTACACACATCCTTAGTTTATCTCAAATAAATCTTGGTAGGTTTAAGAGGTAAATTAACAGATGCAACCCTTACGGGGGAGAAATTTCAGAAATATGAAAAATAAATCAATCATGGGGAATTTCAAAACTGAGTTCCATAATTATGCATTTTGCCAACATCAAAATGAGGGAGTTTGTTGAAACACCTTTCCACAAGATTTTGATTTGACAAAATCATCCATGATTAAGAGACAATTAAATTTATGTGCTTTATTTTAATTGTACTAATCCGTTTGTTCAAAGTTGAGTGTAAATATAAATAAAAGATAAATATAAGAAGTAAGAAAGGAAGAGGTCAGCATAGAAGCCTAAAGTATCAAGCTGAGTGGAATCAAACTTAGCATCAAAAGACAAAGACATACATGCCCACAACAACTGTCTCACGAAGCTGAGATGACTAAACTTATACTCAGATTGGAAATTGTAAATGACAAGGTTTTACGAAGTAGAAGCTGAGTGACTCTTCAGGACAACATGAAAAAGTCGTTAGCTAAAAGACAATGATTACCGCCCCTCTGTACCAATAATTGAATCCTTGGAAATACGCAGAAGACACATTCCGAGATGTATGGGTCACTGGAGTATTGGTAAAGGACAACTGGCGTAAAAAGACAAGCCACACGCAAGAAGACAAGTCTGACGTCTGAAGAAATGCAGAGGAAGGGAATGGCCGGAACAGTCTGAAGCTGACCAGAATCTGTCCCCTAAAAGAGCCGTTTTAACATTAACGGCTAGATCATTTCAAAATGATCCAACACAGATTTTTCTTATAAAAGGACAATCAAACCTCTTGGATCATTGCCGAATTACAAGAAGAAAAATACAAGAGAGAAAAGATACAAAAGCACTTAGATACAAAAAGAGATCTTACACCCATCTTCTATTTCTTGTGTAAATGCTAGAGTGATTACTTGTAATCTTCTAAAGTGTTCTTTGCTTGAAAAGGAACAAGTGTTTATCAATTGTAAAATTGAGAGTGTTGTGCTGAGTGTTTGGTTGTAAACATTCAGTGGTAGAGAAATCTAGGTGTTGGGCTGTAGCACTTAGTAGGAGTTGAGTAGACGAATAGAGGAAGGTACTCTTGCATATTCAACTGCCTTGTAATTGGTTTGTGCTCTACCTTTAAAGAGCTCAGTATTGGATTCTAAAAGCCCGGAGGACTCTGGGGACTGGACGTAGGCAGAGAGGCCGAACCAGGATAAGTGATACTGAGTAATCTCTAAACTCTCTCTCAATATATATATGTGCATGTGTTGTATGTGAAATTTACTCAGCATATAAAATTGTTTAAAGTTGAAACTGAGTAATTTCAAGTGCTGAGTTAGAAGCTGACCTCCAAGAGTGTCAATATCTAACTTACAAATAAAACAACTTTAGTCAATATCCGTCCAAAGCTGTCTTATAGCATATTTGGCCAAGCTGACCAAAAGCTGAGCTGACCGACTTGCAAAATAACTAAGTCAGGATACAATTAAACGAAAAAAGTTATATTAGTTCCTAACCCCCCCTTAGAACTAATCACACGGGACCAACAAGCTGGCCATGCCAGCTCGCCCGAGCAGGCCACTGAGGGCCAGCTCGCCGAGCAGCGCCTAGGCTGCTCGTTGATGCCTAATTCGCCGAGCGACTGCCGGGGGGTCCCCAAGACGCGATTTTTGCCTGAAATTGATCATGTTTTAACCTGCACACGCACATAAACTCCAAACAACATTAGTTCCGAGGCTAAATTGACCCGCCAATCGCTCATTTTGAATAAACACTCCGTTTGGTGCGACTTTTGGCGGATCAATTAGCTATAAAAGATAATGGAAATTTAACGTACATGCTATATGTGCCTAAAATAACCAGAAAACGAGCCTAAACAATGAAAAGTAAATAAAACATCTCCAATTTCTAACTAACTCACACAAAAGCATATAAATGCGAGAATTGCTTGCTTATTCATGAAATAACGCTAAAAACCGTCCTAAAAGCGTACCCAAAGATAGGGGTTTTTGACCCCTATCACTCACTCCCTCTTTAAATTCAGCCTCGAATTCACCTTCATAACAATCTCGATCCACACTTCTCTCTAACTCATTCTTGGACTGATTTTCATCTTCACCAATCTCCTCTTCTTCATGATCATATGGCATTTCACTTCCCTCTTCGTCCACAATCCGTTCTCTCCCATGACCTATTGTCTCTATCCGCTTCTCCCTATAATTCAAACCGACTAATTCATGTGCCAAGTCGCTCGATTCAAAAGACATGCTACAACCCAACGTGGTAGACCCACCAACATCTCGCCCATCCCCATAGCCATCAATTTCCACATGACAAGTGGTTTCCCCATTCTCCCCCAATAGACTAACAAACCTAAACCCACTCTCTTATTTCTCAAGATGAATGCCCTCACCTCCTTCAAGCATACCAATAAAGTTATGCTAAAAGGGAATTTTATCACTCATATAGGGAGCATCCCTTGCAACATGGGTTTCCTCAATATTACCACTCACAAAGTCAACCTTCCCCATGTTCTTACATACAAGCATCCCTTCCTTCCCATTTATGAATGAATTTAAATCCTCCTCCCTAATTTTATTATCAACAAATTCACAAGAAGAATCTAAATCCACTTCAACATCATAAACATCCAATTTCTCCCTAACAATGGGACTATCTGTTGGTCTCATGTGATTAGTTCCAAGGGGGGGTTAGGAACTAATGTAACTTTTTCGTTTAATTATGCTGACTTAATCAATTCTTTAAGTTACTTAACTCAGTTTAGGTCAGCACGGCCGAGAGATGTAAGACAGCTTTAGTTAGATGCTGACTAGAACTGTTTTACTTGTGAGTTAGCAATTAACGCTTGAGGTCAGCTTCCAACTCAGCACCAAGATTACTCAGTATCAGCTTTTACAATTTATATCCTGAGCAATTTAATCAAGCAACACATATATAGATATATTGAGAGAGAGTTAGAAATTACTCAGCATGACTTATCCTGGTTCGGCCTCTCCGCCTACGTCCAGTCCCCAGAGTCGTTCCGAGCTTTTTCAATCCAATACTGAGCTCTTTAAAGGTAGAGCACAAACCGTTTACAAGGCAGTTGAATATGCAAGAGTACCTTCCTCTATTCGTCTACTCAACTCCTACTGAGCGCTATAACCAAACACTCAGATTTCTCTACCGCTGAGTACTTAAAACCGAGTACTCAGCACAACTCTCTTAATTTTACAATTGATACAAACTTGTTCTTTCTAGATGAAGAACACTTTAGATGATTACAAAATCAATCTAGCTTTTGCATAGAAATGGAAATTTGGTGTAAGATCTTTTTCTTGTTTGAATGTGCTTTGTATGTATGCTCTTTTTCTCTTTTTCTATTTCGGCAATCGGCAAAGGATCCAAGAATGAACTTGTCCTTTTATAGCTGAAGTCTGAAGCTCTAAAGATTTGAATCTGGAATTATCCGTTGGATTCAAACAGATCTATTGCGTCATTGTTCTGGTCAGCTTCAGATTTGCAGGCCAATCCTGTCGTCTGAAATTCGCAGGCGTCAGGCTTATCTTCTTCCCGCAGGTGTGTCTTCTAGTGCCAGTTCGTCTTTTAGCTAACGGACAGTTGACCCATGCATCTCGAAATTGACTCTGTGTGTAATTCCAAGGCTTCTGTTATTGGTGCAGACAGATGTCGGATCTTGTCTTTTAGCAAACTGATAAATCATGCTGTCTTGACGAGCGCTCAACTTGACTTTATTGACGTTGCTTTTGTTCTTTGTTTCTGAGTCATATTCTTACTCAGCTTCCGTGGTCAGCTTCGTCTGCAAGCTTTAATTTAAAGGAAGACTTCTCTGAGTTGCGTTCCACTCAGCTTCTTTGGTCAGCTTCATTTTTAAGCATTTGTTCTGAAGATGAATTTTCTTCTATTATGCTGAGTTGCACTCCACTCAGCTTGTGCTGTGTTCTCATGCTGACTTCATCCTGTCTTACTTTTTATTTCTGTTTTCATTTATACTTATACTCAACATTGAACAAACATATTAGTACAATTAAATCAAAGCACTTAAATTTAATTGCCCCTTAATCATGGATTAACTTAAATAATTTTGTCAAATCAAAATCATGTGAAAAGGTGTTTCAACAAACTCCCCCATTTTGATGTTGGCAAAATATTTAATTAATGGAACTCAGCATTGAGATTCCCCATGATTGAAATTCTTTTTATGCTTCTGAAGTTACTCCCCCGTAAGGGTTGCATCTATTGACTTAACTTAACTCTAAACCTTCTAAGATTTAATCGAGTAAAACTAAGACATGCCTATACTGACTTAGTTCAATTCTAGACCTTCCAAGATCTAATTCATATGAGCCTAGGTCAGTTTTCAGAAGAGTTCAATGCTTGAGACATATGTTTACTCAGTTTGATACATAGATAGTTTAGGTATCAGAGTTTATGGAAGGATGTACCAGAGCTAATGTGAACTGAGTATGTCCCTTTTTAATTTTGTTTATTTGTTCATTTAAGTCAGATCAGCACAAAGCACAATAAGTAAGTAAGCATCACATAAGATTTATCAGTTTGAATGAAAGATGCATAAATATATAGATGGCCATCTTAAACAGGATAGAACACGGCAGATAAAATTACAAGTCAAGAACTAGAACTAGCCAATCTATTTCTTCCTATTGACTTGAGCTTGGTGAGCTAATCCTTTGCCTTTGGCGTTTCTGTGTTGCTGACTTTGAGTTGCGAAACCAGATGCTTCTCCCATTTTCTGCTGAGTTCCTCCAGCTTGCGTTTCTTTCTCCCCCGTTTTTCCAGCATCAAATGAAGGGGGAATAAATGTTTCGCGAAGAACAACATGATTTAGTTTGGCTGAGTATGGTTGGAGTTGACTCGTACTCTCCCGAAGGCCGTCGAAGACTGCCATTCCATCGTCCAGAGTGGCAGCAGGGATCCTAATGTTAGCACTCAGCATGCTCAAGAGATACTCCTATGATTTCCCGATCCAAGTTATAGATTCAGACAGCTTGGCATAAGATTGACGGTACATTTTGAGCAACGCAGCATCATAGAATTGACGTTGAGCATTGGTATGCCGGACATGTTTAAGTGTGGCTTGAGAATACTGCAGAATCTCATTTGTCTTTACTTGGTCAGTATCCATCTCTTCTTTACTCAAGTTGAGTAGCCGAACAGCTTCACTAATTTGCTCAATGGAACACTGGGAGGAGGAGGAGGAGATTAATTCACGAGTCCCGGTCAGCTCATTTAGCTGGGTAAAGAGTTGATGAACTTCAGCAGAGGTTGCATAGATTAAGTTCTCAGCTGACAAAGTGTTGAGTTGGCCCTGGATAGCATTCATACGATTGACCATTGTCAGCTGGAGTTTAGCCAGCTTCACTATAGATTCTTGCTTGGGTTGTTGAGATTGAAAGGATGTCATGACACTCAGTAGATCCTTAAGACCCTTGATTTCAGTTAAAAGTTGAGTGACAGAAGATAGTTGTGTTGGCTTAACATTAACAGATCCAGCAGCATCGGCAGTAGATTGATGAATTTCCTGAAGTAAGGCTTGAGTTGAGTCAATGATTCTTCGTCCAGACTCAGTAGCATGCAGGTAAGCATAAGATTCATCATGGTGAGGTTCAAAGGCCGGAATTGGAATAGCACCAGATGGAGGAGGTGTTTGGTGCTGTCCAGACTTAGATGTGCCAGCTTGGTCAGCAGCTGGACTTTTGTTCAGGTCAGCAGCAGGAACTGACTGGTTTTCATTCTGCAATAAAGGAGTAGGAAGTGGTGGATCGGCAGAGATATTGACCTGGTCAGAGTCAGCCTGAAGCTGATCAGTTTCAGAAGGTTGAGGTAGTTCAGTGTTGACCTGAGCAGGATTTTCCTTTACTAACTGTTGATCTTGAGTAGTAGGAACTTCGAGCACTTTCTCGGCAGGAATAGGACCTTTTGGAGCTTTGGGGTCGGCTTGTTCCTCAGCTTGAGAAACTGAGGCTTGCTTTTTCTTGATTTGGTCCAAGGTTGGTTCAATGACGGTATTGAAGAATTGGAACTGGAGTGTGGTAAGGTCAGAGATTGGTTCCCTTAGCGAAGAATCATCCAGAAGATCAATGACTGGAGATTTTTGAGCCTTTCATTTGAGGCGTTTGCCTGTGCTGACTTTAGTTGTTGGAGGAGAAGGATCAGCAGCAATGGAGTCAAGAGACTCGGAAGAGGAGTTTAGCCCAAGGTCAGCATTGAGATCACTCACAGCTTTTTCTTTTGTTGTGGACTCAGCATCAACTGACTTACTTTGCATAGTTGGATTCTCAGTCTGCTCAGCATCAACTGCTTGATTTTGCTCAGCATCACCATCCTTACTTGGCTCAACATCATCTGTCTTTTCAACATCAAACTGACCTCCATCATTTCCCAATTCTTCTTCCTGGTCAATAGGGGTTTTCTCAAGATCAATCTCTTGACTTCTTACAAAGTGTGAGTCTTCAGAGACTAAAAAGTCTAGAGGAGGTGCGTCAATCGGTTTTAACCCAGAAGGTTTCCTCTTCTTTTGCAAAGGTTGCTCAGGGGTTTCCTCACTTTCTTCTTCAGTCTCTACTGGCCTTTTCTGTTTTTCTGCTGACACAGGTTCCTCCTGACCTTGCTCAGTATCAACTTTCTTCCCACGTGATACAAACCGAATTTTCTTCAGAGCTGAGTTAATGTCTTTGGAAGAGGTTTGGGCATCTTTCCTCTTTTTATCCTGCCTAGTGCGATCAGCAGGTTCCTTGCTTACCACCACTTTCTTTCCTTTCTTGGTTGGCATAGCTTGTTCTCCTTCCTCAGCATTAACTTCTTCCACATTCTCCTCAATAACCCCCTTTCCTTTCTTAGACTTGAAGGGTTGGTTGTATGCTAACCCAAACAGCAGTGCCGCTGTGATTTCAGTACCTCATGACTCAGCTTCACCAACGGTGCTTACCTGATGGTCCTCAAGAATTCTTATGATGAGGGAGGCCATCCTGAGTTTCCCAGTACTCCGTTTGAATGCATCGACGAAAAAGACGGGCATACTGAGTGGTTGGTAGGTCAACATGTGCCAGATAAAGTTTTGCTCGAAATTTGAGGCTGATGAGGCGGAGTTGACCTTAGGAAATATGAAGTTGGTCAGGATGTAATGAGCCATTTTTTGATTCTGACCCATACACGTGCTGGCTATTTCTCCCTTGTGGTCCTTCGGTTTACAGAATTCAACGGGGTAGTCAAGTTTGGCGTTTGTGGTTCTGAATTCTTTACCTTTGTTTGGCAGCTTTAGCAAAGTTACTAGATAGGATGGGGTTATCGTGATGTCCTTACCTGTGACCTTGGTGACTAGATGGTCAGTGTTGTCCTTATCCACTTTGAGATTCAAATAGAATTCCCTTACTAGCCGGGGGTAAGTTTTACTGGAGATAGAAAAGAATTCTGACCACCCATTTTTGGAGATTCACTCACAGAACGGTTGCTCAGCTGTTACAAAACTTGGGGAGAACCACCGGCAATGAAGTACCTCACAATTCTTTACACAGTTGTAAACCTGAAGAAATTCCTTTTCCTTAGGTTGCTTGTCTTTCTTCTTTTTCTTCTTTTTCGAAGAGGTTGCTGGGTCAGTTTGAGGGTTCTTGCTCGGAGTATTGACTTTGGATTGGTCATGCTTGTTGAAACACCTTTCCACAAGATTTTGATTTGACAAAATCATCCATGATTAAGAGGCAATTAAATTTAAATGCTTTGATTTAATTGTACTAATGTGTTTGTTCAATATTGAGTGCAAAAATATATATAACGTAAAGACAGGACAAAAGTCAGCACAAGCAAAGCTGAGTAGAACGGAACTCAGCATGACAGAATGTAAGCGGAGTGGAGTAGAACTTAGAAGCAAAACGAAGCTGACTAAAGTTAAAGATTCCTTCAGAAGTGGTTACACAGAGCGGAGCTGACCAAGAATGAACTCAGCTTAGAAGTTGAACATCCGAAGATTACGAAGAAAGCTGAATGACTGTTAGGACAGCATGAAGGATCCGTTCACTAAAGGACAAAGTCTGCAAATCTTCTGCACCAATAATTGGAACCTCGAAGACACATAAAAGACTAATTCCAAGAGTCATGGGTCATTGGATTATTGGTAAAAGACAACTGGCACAAACAGACAAGCCAGACGCAAGAAGACAAATCTGACGCCTGAAGAAAACAGAGAAAGGGAATGGCGGAGCAGTATGAAGATGGCCAGAAATTGTTCCCCAAAAGAGCCGTTTTGGTGTTAACGGTAACAACAATTCAAGATCCAAATCTGCAATTTCCTTTTATAAAAGGACAATAAAGAACCTTGGTTTATCACTGAAGCATCAAGAGAAAAATACAAAGAGAGAAAATCTTGAAAGCACTCAAATACAAAAAGATCTTACACCAACTTTTCATTCTCTGTGTAAATGCTAGATTGATTGTTGTATAATCATCTAAAGTGTTCTTTAGCATAAAAAGAACAGGTTTGTGATCAATAGGAATATTGAGAGTGTTAAGTTGAGTGCTTGGTTGTAAGCATTCAGTGGTAGAGAAATCTAGGTGCTGGGTTGTAGCACTTAGTAGGAGTTGAGTAGACGAATAGAGGAAGGTACTCTTGCATATTCAACTGCCTTGTAATTGGTTTGTGCTCTACCGTTAAAGAGCTCAGTATTGGATTCAAAAAGCCCGGAGGACTCTGGGGACTGGACGTAGGCAGAGAGGCCGAACCAGGATAAGTGATACTGAGTAATCTCTGAACTCTCTCTTATATTGTATGTGTTGTTTGCTATATTTACTCAGCATATAAATTGCCTAAGCTGACCTTGAGTAAATAAGTGGTGCTGAGTTAGAAGCTGACCTCCAAGAGTGTCAATTCTCAACTCACAAGAAAACAACTTTAGTCAACATCTGACTAAAGCTGTCTTCAAACATATCTCACCAAGCTGACCAAAAGTCGAGTTAATAAACTCTCAAAATTACTTCCAGTCAGCTTAATTAAAACGCGAAAAAGTTATATTAGTTCCTAACCCCCCCCCCCCCCCCTTGGAACTAATTACCAGGGACCGACAAGTGGTATCAGAGCCTAAGCTCACTACTCAAAGATTTAACAATCTTGAGCTGATCCCTAAAAATGGGTGAGAATAGCACTCGGTTCCTTCCAGGAAACCAAACAACACAGATACTCCCTGAGGGACTATCAATCACTAGACCTCCCCTATTCTTTGGGTCAAATTATACATTCTGGAAGAATAGGATGAAAAATTTTATTCAAGCCACAAACATGAGTGCATGGCTTGCAATTGTTCAAGGTCCACATGTTTTCTTTCTCTTTGGCTTCAAAGTTTTTCATAGAGATTTCATGGGTCAGCAGGGATCCGATCAGCTCATCATATTTATAGGTAGTCAAGTCTTGGGCTTCTTCTACGGCTGTTTTCTTTGCTTGCCAACTCTTAGGCAGACTTCTCAGAATTTTCTTCACCTGTTCCTCTTCAGTGAAGTTCTTTCCAAGCCTTTTTAGCTCGTTTATAATATTTGTGAACCTTGCGTTCATTTCTGAGATGTCTTCATTCTCATTCATCTCAAACAGCTCGTAGAGTCTCATATGTTGATTGACTTTAGACTCCTTAACTTTGCTTGTGCCTTCATAGGTTACTTCAAGCTTCTTCCAAATCTCCTATGTTGACTCGCAACCTGGAATCTTATTGTATTCTGCAGCATCTAACGCACAGTGAAGCATGTTTATAGCCGAAGCATTATTTTGTAATTTTCTGAGGTCATCCTCTGTCCACTCAGCCTCACTTTTAACGATTTTCTCATCGTTAACAGTTTTGTATGGAGATAAGAAACAAAAGTCACTTGTCATGAAAGCTGACTCGACTGAAGCTGAGTCAACTGATGATGAGGAAATAGCCATGTTCACCAGAAAAATGAAGAAGCTGTTCAGAAGGAATGATAGAAACGGCAAAAGGTCATTTAGAAGAAATGACAAGTATAAAGCCGAGTCAAGTGACAAGTACAAGAAGGACAGCTCGAAGTCTGTCACATGCTTTGAGTGTCATCAAACTGGGCACATCAAGTCAAGCTGTCCCAACCTCAAAAAGGAGAAGAAGGGAAGCAAAAAGGCTATGGTAGCCACATGGAGTGACAGTGATGTGTCAACATCATCCGAAGCTGAGCAAAATGAAAGAGTCAACATATGTTTCATGGCAGATGATGGAGCTGACCAATCCCAATCTGAGCAAGCTGACCTCTCTGAAGATTCCGAGCAGGAGGAAAACAACAATGAGGTAACATCCTTACTTTTGCTTAGAAATAAAATGGTAAATGCCCTGAGTGACTTATATACACTAACTAAGAAGTGTAACAAAAAGATTAAGGCACTCAGCAGGCGCTGTGATGAGATTGAAGAGGTCAAACTGAGTGACCTCCGATATCTTCTCCAGGACAACTCTGACCTGCATACCAACATGCAAATCTTACATAAGTTTGTCACGGAGGTTCAATCTGAGTCAAGGAAACTTAGAAAGGATATCACAATGTTACAGAGTCAAGGGAAGGGCTCAAATAGAAATAAACCCCATGCTGAGTACGCAAATACTAGTCAGCGTAAGCAATTCACTCAATGTGAGTGTTGTGGAAAAAGGGGGCACACAAAGGATGTGTGTTGGCATAACAAGCGGATTGTCCAATGTGACTTCTGCGGAAGAAAAGGGCATACCACAAAAGTATGTTGGCATGCCCAACACAATAATGCTGACCATACTCAGTTCAACCCACAAAGGGTACCTTTTTGTGATTTCTGTGGTAAGCCAGGCCACACCATAAAAGTATGCCGTCATAAGTTAAAATATGATTTTGCACCTGTTTATACTAACAAGAAAGGACCCAAAAGGAATTGGGTACCTAAAAATGAATAGTTTAAACTACAGGTCAGCTTGACATGCGTGGAGAAGTCAAAACTATGGTATATAGACAGCGCATGCTCAAGGCATATGACAGGTGATGAAACTCAGTTCATCACACTAGAGCTTAAACGAGGTGGAAGTGTAAGCTTTAGAGACAACAAGAAGGGTAAGATAGTCGGCTCAGGTACTATCGGAGGTAACCCAACTATTGAGTCTGTCTCCTTAGTTAAAGGTCTCAAATACAATCTGCTGAGTGTAGCTCAGCTTTGCAAGAGCGGCAGAAAGGTTGTATTTGATGATACTAAGTGTCAAATACTCGAGGGAAATACAAATGAATTAATTTTAACTGCCCCTCGTGTAGAAAATGTATACATGCTAAACTTAGAAAAACAGTTTTCTAAAAACATATGCTTAGTGTCTAAAGAGGACAACTCCTGGCTATGGCATAGAAGACTTGGGCATGTCAGCATGGACCTTCTTGCCAAATTAGCTAGAAAGCAATTAGTTGAGGGATTACCCAAATTAAAGTTTGAAAAATATCAACTGTGTAAAGCTTGTCAGCAAGGCAAACAAACTAAAAAGTCATTTCATAGCAAAAATATTGTCTCAACCAAAAGACCATTGGAATTACTACACTTGGATCTTTTCGGACCTATCCAGCCACTCAGCTTGGGAGGTAAGAAATTTTCCTTTGTTATTGTAGATGATTTCTCTCGGTACACTTGGATCATCTTGCTGAGCTGCAAGGATGAAACTTTTGAGATGTTTACCACACTGATTAAAAAGCTTGAAAATGACAAAGACCTAAGAGTAGCTCACATTAGAAGCGACAATGGTGGAGAATTCAAAAACCAACAGTTTGATGAATTTTGTGAAATCAGTGGTATTGACCACAATTTCTTCGCTCCTAGAACACCTCAACAAAATGAGGTTGTTGAAAGGAAAAATAGAACTATTGTCGAAATAGCTAGGACAATGCTGAGTGAAAATAGGCTTCCAAAGTACTTCTAGGGTGAAGCTGTTCACACGGCATGTTACATACTGAATAGGGCTCTAGTTAGACCTATACTTAAGAAAACCCCATATGAAATTTGGAAAGGTCGAAAGCCCAACATTGGATACTTTCGTGCCTTTGGGTGTAAATGCTTTATACTCAATACAAAAGACAACCTTGCTAAATTTGATGCTAAAGCTGACGAGGCGATCTTTTTAGGGTACTCAACAAACAGTAAAGCATATAGAGTATTTAATAAAAGAACTCAGGTTGTAGAAGAGTCTGTACATGTTGAGTTCGATGAAACTGGCCCTACAGGTAAGTCAGCTCAGCCTGAAGAAGATGAACCAGGCTCAGCTTCCGCTGCTCAACCAGAAGCATCTGTGTCATCTATACAGGAGCTGACCCAAGGTAAGCAAGAAATTGAAATATCATTTGCTGACCAATCTATTCCTGTAGAGATTGTAGAAACACCTCTTCCAAACAACTCAACATTGCCCAAGGAAATAAAGATCCCAAGAGGTCATATAGAACAGGCCATTCTTGATGCTGCCAACAACAAGTTGATGACCAGAGATCAGCTTAGAAAATACCTTAGCAATGTTGGCTTCGTCTCAATATATGAGCCAAAGAACTTTGCCGATGCTGAGCAAGATGAGTATTGGATCAATGCTATGCAAGAGGAACTTGACCAATTCACTAGAAATGAGGTATGGGATTTAGTACCTAAACCTAGGAATCAAAAGCCCATAGGAACAAAGTGGGTCTTTAGAAATAAGCTAGATGAGCATGGAAATGTGATTAGAAACAAAGCTCGACTTGTAGCCCAAGGCTATAGTCAGCAAGAGGGTATAGACTATGGAGAAACATTTGCTCCTGTTGCTAGATTAGAAGCTATACGTATATTGTGTACCTATGCCAGTTACATGAATTTTAAACTATACCAAATGGATGTAAAAAGTGCGTTTCTTAATGGCTTTATAAACGAAGAGGTATATGTTAATCAACCTCCTGGGTTTGAAGATCCAAAGTTTCCAAACCACGTTTATAAACTCAAAAAGGCCCTATACGGCCTAAAGCAAGCTCCAAGAGCTTGGTATGAGAGGTTGACCAACTTCCTGCTGACCAGGAACTATGTCAGGGGAAAAGCTGACACAACCTTGTTTATTAAGAAAAAGGGTAAACATACCCTACTTGCACAGATATATGTAGATGATATAATATTTGGTGCTACTGACGAATCTTTGTGCAAAGAATTTAGCCAACAGATGCAAACTGAGTTCGAAATGTCCATGATGGGTGAACTCAACTTTTTCATTGGACTTCAAATCAGACAAGGTAAGAATGGCATCTTTATAAGTCAGTCTAAGTATACCAGGGAAATGTTAAAGAAATTCAACATGGTAGATTGTAAGCCAATATCAACCCCCATGGGTACTGATACTGTCCTATGTAAGGATGAGACGAGTAAGTCAGTTGATAGTAAGCTCTATCGAGGTATGATAGGTTTTTTACTCTATCTCACTGCTAGTAGACCTGATATTCAGTACTCAGTATGCTATTGTGCTAGATATCAAGCTGACCCCAGGGAATCTCATCTAACTGCTGTAAAAAGAATTTTTAGATACTTGCAAAGCTCAGTCGATGCAGGTCTATGGTATCCAACTTCAAATGACTTCACACTCATTGGATATACTGATGCTGACTATGGACGAGATAAGCTAGAATGGAAGAGTACTTCGGGAGGATGTCATTTCCTTGGAAGCTGTCTAGTATCTTGGTTCAGCAAGAAGCAATCATCTGTAGCTCTGTCTACAACTGAAGCTGAGTACGTGGCTACTGGAAGCTGTGTTGCACAAGTCCTATGGATAAAGCAACAGCTTGAGGATTACGGAGTCAAAACAAAGACAATAGAGATCAAATGCGACAACAAAAGTGCCATTGATCTATCTAAGAATCCAGTCCAACACAGCAGGATGAAGCATGTTAGCATAAGGCATCACTTCATCAGAGACCATGTACTAAAAGATGAGATCAAGCTGACCTATGTGCCAACAAATGATCAGCTTGCGGATATCTTCACTAAGCCCTTAGCATGAGAACAATTCAATATACTGAGGGAAGCCATTGGTATGTCAAATCCACTCTAAATAATTCTGTATGATTGAATGATTGCTATACTGAGTGGAAATTTGAATGAATGTGCAAATGCCATGCTAAGTAAATTAAAAATAAATATCTACTCTCTATTTAAGTTTAAAAATAGAAAAATAGCCTCATACTAAATAGACATAAACATTGAGTGGTTATACTGAGTAGATACAAATGTTGAGTAAATATCCTATGCTGAGTAGATAGACATATTGAGTCTTCATCCTATGCTGAGTAGAAGCACATACTGAGTGCTCAAACGTATGCTGAGTTATTTCGAGATAGACAAAACATGGGCACTCAACATCACAAATGCTTCGAATTCTAGAAAAATAAAAAAGAAACCCACTTGCGTAAAATGAACCTACACGTGTAACCTCTGGCACCTTGGAAAGACGCACATTAATGGCAAATCCCATGCGCCGAAGATGTCATAAATGACAGAATCTTTGTCGGTTGAACGTCCCTAGGTAAAACGGCTAGTTAATGAATAGGGGCCGCCGTAAATCTATATAAAAAGTGGAAGAATCCCCACTCTTCACTCTTTACGCTTGTAATCTCCTGCAATCGAACTTCTCTCTCTCCTTAAAACCTCAAAACCTTCAACAATGGCTTCCGGCAAAGACAAAACCCCTAAAACTCAAACCTCAAACAAACCCACTCAGGCTGACCTCGCCGGTTCCTCACAACCAGTGAAAAGAACCATGATTAAGGTTCACAAAAAGATTGCCAATCTGGAGGTTCTGAAATGCCGATGGTTTTCTCCAAGCTTTGTCTCGTCTAAGAAACCATTCTGTGAATGGATCGAAAAGAACAAGTGGAAAGTCTCTTCTCTCTTTCAGGAACAACCTATCCCAGGTTAGTACGGGAATTCTACTCGAATCTACATGTTGATGCAGATGACTCTGACTATTTGGAGACCACAGTTAAAGGTCAGAAAATCATCGTAACCCCTGCCTATCTAGCCACCCTACTAGATTTACCAGACGAAGGAATTCAGTTTAGAACGACGAAGGAGAAAGTGCCAAAAGACACGGCTGAGTAGCTCAAGGGGTTCTGTAAACCCAAGGATCATAAGGGTGAAATACCCAGCACCTGCATGGGTAAAGAACAAAAGATGGTCCACTACATGCTGACCAACTTTATCTTCCTCAAACTCAGCTCAGCTTCATCCGCCTCCAACTTCGAGCAGTGCTTCATCTGGCACATGCTAGCCTACACTCCACTCAACCTTCCCGTCTTCCTAGTTGGAGCTCTTCAACGAGGTGGTAAGAAACTCCGCTTAGGATCTCTAATCACAAAAATTCTCGAAGACAAGCAGATCGAGACAAAAAATGAAACAAGTAGCTTGGGGAGTGAAATCATTGCAGTTCTACTGGATGGACTGTTGTACAATCAACCCTTGAAGGGATATGAAGGAGCTGGAGATGCTGAGGAAGATGAAGAAGCTGAGCAACCAGAAATTGAGCTTGAAACTGAGCCTGCAAAAGATGTTGAGGCTCATGCTGAGTCACCTGAGACAGCTCAGCCTGAGAGGAAGAAGAAGAGGAAGGCTATAGAAACCTGCTCAAAAGACATTCATGCTGTCCCAAAGAAAGTAAGGCTATTATCAAAAGAAAAAGCTAAAGCTGACAAGGCTAAAAAGCAAGCTGAGTTAGGAGAGAAAAGAAAAAGGCAAGAAGAGCCTGAGGATGAAGAGGAAACCCCTGAATGAGATTGAGTCACCACCAGAAAATCCTGTAGAAAAGAAAGAAGGTTAACACCTTACAACTAGTTGAAACTGCACCACTGGATGAGGCTATCTCTACAGGTCATGGAACTAACCTAGACGAAGCAGCTGAGAAAGGAACTGAGCAACAAGCTGCAGATGAAACTCATGCTGAGGAAGAAGTTCATACTGAGCAGGAAGAACATGCCAATGTTGAGAAATCTCAGGATGATGCTGAGCAGGGAGAAAAAGAAAGTGATGCTTTTGTGGGTCAGGTTGAGCAACTTATAGAAGAAGAGACAGTTGCTACTGAGTCCAGTGAAGAAATTCAAGCTGACCCTTCACCGCCAAGAGCTGAGACACGGCGAAGACTCAAAAAGAAAGCGCAAAAGCAAATTGATCTCATAGACGACTTTCCTATTGATGAGCTTGAAACTGACCTCTCTACAATCCAGTTCCAGTACTTCTCTAATGAGACTGAGTCACCACCAGAAAATCCTGTAGAAAAACAAGCCTCTGTTACTCAGGATGAGGAACAAGCCAAAAACCCTGCAGATCCAATCCAAACTGCTCAAGTTGAGCCAACTCCTGCCTCCACCTTCAACTCAACATGTTAATGACTCAGCTCATCCAATCAATCAAAGTCCAGGTACCAATCAAGGTACACAATCTGGCAGAGAGCCAACTCCTCCTCCACCATCAAACTCAGTACCAGCCTCTGAGTCTCTACCGCTGTCACACAGCTGAGCTACGCTCAATAAGTTATATTTGAGACCCCTGACTAAGGAGACTGACTCAATAGTAGGGTTACCTCTGATAGTACCTGAACCGACTATCTTACCCTTTTTATTGTCTCCGAAGCTTACACTTCCACCTCGTTTACGCTCAAGTGTGATGAATTGAGTTTCATCACCAGTCATGTGCCTCGAGCATGCGCTGTCAATATACCAAAGCTTTGACTTCTCCACGCACTTTAGGCTCACCTGCATTTTGAATCATTCATCTTTAGGTACCCAATTCTTTTTGGGTCCTCGTTGGTTAGCATAGACAGGTGTTATATCATGTTTTAATTTGTGACGACATATATTTATGGTGTGGCCGTTTTTACCACAGAAGTCACAATAAGTTACCCTTTGAGGGTGATGTTGAGTTTGGTCAGCACGATTATGCTGAGCATGCCAGCATACCTTAGTGGTATGACCTTTCTTTCCGCAGAAGTCACATTGGACATTCCGCCGAGTATACCAACACACATCAATGGCGTGTCCTCTTTTCCCACAGCAGTCACACTGAGTGAACCGTTTATGCTGATCAGTACCTTGATACTCACCATTGGGATAGAACCCTTTCTTAGCCGATTTACTCAGCTGGTTCTATATGGTTGTGATGTCCTTTCTCAGCTTCTTTGACTCAGTTTGGACTTCCGAGACAAAACCATGCATGACTTTTAGATTTTCATCTTGCCTGGTGTTGTCTTGGAGAAGATATCGGAGGTCACTCAGTTTGACCTCTTCAATCTCATCACATCGCCTGCTAAGTGCCTTTATTTTCTTGTTACACTTTTTAGTCAGTGTATATAGATCACTCAGGGCGTTAATCATTTCATTTCTAAGCAAGAGTAGAGATGTTACCTCATTGGAGTGTTCCTCTTGGTCAGAACCGTCAGAGAGGTCAGCTTGCTCAGATTGGCTTTGGTCAGCAGCGTCGTCGGCCATGAAGCATATATTTGCTGTCTCATTTGCATCAGCTTCTGACGAGGTTGACTCATCACTGTCACTCTATGTGGCCACCATTGCCTTTTTGCTTCCCCTCTTTTTTTTCTTCAGATTTGGACAACTTGATTTAATGTGCCCAGTCTGGTGGCATTCAAAGCATGTGACAGGCTTGGAGCTGTCCTTTTTGTATTTGTCACTAGACTCAGCTTTGTATTTGTCGCTTCGTCGGAATGACCTTTTGCTGTTCTTATCATTCTTTCTGAACAGCTTCTTCATTTTCCTGGTAAATATGGCCATCTCCTCATCATCTGATGAGTCAACTTCGGTTGAGTCATCTTTCATGACAAGTGATTTTTGTTTCTTGTCCTCTGACTTTTCTTTAGCTTCAAAGTTCTTCATTGAAATCTCATGGGTCAGCAGAGATCCGATCAGCTCGTCATATTTGTACGTGGTCAAGTCTTGAGCTTCTTCCACGGCTGTTTTCTTAGCTTGCCAGCTCTTGGGTAGACTCCCCAAGATTTTCTTCACTTGCTCTTCTTCTGTGAAGTTCTTGTCGAGTCGTTTGAGCTCATTAATGATATTTGTGAATCTTGAGTTCATCTCCGATATGTCTTCATTTTCATTCATCTCGAACAGCTCGTATAGCCTCATATGCTGATTCACTTTAGATTCCTTGACTTTGCTCGTGCCTTCATAGGTCACTTCTAGCTTTTTCCATATCTCTTGTGCTGACTCGCAACCTGAAATTTTATTGTACTCTGCAGCATCTAGAACACAGTGAAGCATATTGATAGCCAAAGCATTATTTTGTAATTTTTTAAGGTCATCTTCTGACCACTCAGTTTCACTCTTGACAACTTTTCCGTTGTCTACTGTTTTGTAAGGCACATATGGGCCTTGAACTATTGCAAGCCACGCACTCATGTTTGTAACTTGAATAAAGTTTTTCATCCTGTTTTTCCAAAATGTATAGTTTGAACCGAAAAACAATGGAGGCCGACTAATTGACAATCCCCCAGGGAGTATCTGTGTTGTTTGATTTCCTGGAAGGAAACGAGTGCTGTTCTCAGCCATTTATTGGGATCAGCTCAAGATAGTTATATCTTTGAGTAGTGAGCTACTTAGCTCTGATACCACTTGTTGGTCCCGTGTGATTAGTTCCAAGGGGGGGGGGGGGGGTTAGGAACTAATGTAACTTTTTCGTGTAATTATGCTGACTTAATCAATTCTTTAAGTTACTTAACTCAGTTTAGGTCAGCACGGCCGAGAGATGTAAGACAGCTTTAGTCATATGTTGACTAGAACTGTTTTACTTGTGAGTTAGGAATTAACGTGAGGTCAGCTTCCAACTCAGCACCAAGATTACTCAGTATCATCTTTTACAATTTATATCATGAGCAATTTAATCAAGCAACACATATATAGATATATTGAGAGAGAGTTAGAAATTACTCAACACGACTTATCCTGGTTCGGCCTCTCCGCCTACATCCAGTCCCCAGAGTCCCTCCGGGCTTTTTCAATCCAATACTGAGCTCTTTAAAGGTAGAGCACAAACCGTTTACAAGACAGTTGAATATGCAAGAGTACCTTCCTCTATTCGTCTACTCAACTCCTACTGAGCGCTATAACCAAACACTCAGATTTCTCTACCGCTGAGTACTTAAAACCGAGTACTCAGCACAACTCTCTCAATTTTACAATTGATACAAACTTGTTCTTTCTAGATGAAGAACACTTTAGATGATTACAAAATCAATCTAGCTTTTACACAGAAATGGAAATTTGGTGTAAGATCTTTTTCTTGTTTGAATGTGCTTTGTATGTATGCTCTTTTTCTCTTTTTCTATTTCGGCAATCGGCAAAGGATCCAAGAATGAACTTGTCCTTTTATAGTTGAAGTCTGAAGCTCTAATGATTTGAATTTGGAATTATCCATTGGATTCAAACGAATCTATTGCGTCATTGTTCTGGTCAGCTTCAGATTTGCAGGCCAATCCGGTCGTCTGAAATTCGCAGGCGTCAGGCTTGTCTTCTTCCCGCAGGTATGTCTTCTAGTGCCAGTTCGTCTTTTAGCTAACGGACAGTTGACCCATGCATCTCGAAATTGACTCTGTGTGTAATTCCAAGGCTTCTGTTATTGGTGCAGACAGATGTCGGATCTTGTCTTTTAGCAAACTGATCAATCATGCTGTCCTGACGAGCACTCAGCTTGACTTTATTGACGTTGCTTTTGTTCTTTGTTTCTGAGTCATATTCTTACTCAGCTTCGTCTGCAAGCTTTAATTTAAAGGAAGACTTCTCTGAGTTGCGTTCCACTCAGCTTCTTTGGTCAGCTTCATTTTTAAGCATTTGTTCTGAAGATGACTTTTCTTCTATTATGCTGAGTTGCACTCCACTTAGCTTGTGTTGTGTTCTCATGATGACTTCGTCCTGTCTTACTTTTTATTTCTGTTTTCATTTATACTTATACTCAACATTGAACAAACATATTAGTACAATTAAATCAAAGCACTTAAATTTAATTGCCCCTTAATCATGGATTAACTTAAATAATTTTGTCAAATCAAAATCATGTGAAAAGGTGTTTCAACACTATCCACAATTTCAACATGAGAAATTGGGAGTTTGGGATTTACCTCTTTAATGTGAAAAAGAGAAAAGATTGGTGAGGGATCATTAGAAGGAAAAATGGAGGCTTCTTCATCTTTTTTTCGTTGAGCTCGATGTTGCCACCTCCGGCTATTTCGGGTTCCCCTTTGGATTCTTTCCATCTCCTCTTGCTCCAAGTTCTCTCTTGTCTTTCTCATCATCTCAGCAAGCTCTAGATCTATCTCTCTTACTTCGGCTTGCCATTCTTCAAGGCTCTTGGAGGCATACTCCATTAATAATTGTGAAAAGTTTGGTTGAACCATAGTTGAAAGAAGTCTCCGTTAGAAAAACGATCGGCTCTGATACCAAATGGTGCGGATTATTTCAGAACGTGTTAGTTTTAATCGTAATCTAACAAAGATATTTTTCTCAAACTGAACTTGAAGGAGTGAATCCCAGTTTTATCGCCTAAAATCCGTAGGAAATCAAAGAACCCCCATTGTTGAAGGTTAAAAACCCTAACAAGCTTCAATGAAAAAGATAATAAAATTGATTGATAAAAAGTTGTCTTGATTACAAAGAAAGAGATGTATTTGTAGCATCTCAAAAACCCTAAAACAATTTACACAAAATGGCAACTACATAATTAATTAAAAGGGTATAAATAAGGGTAGATTGGGGTAATCTTAAAAGAAGTAAATTAAGGAATTAAAAAGAGTAATTTAAGGAATTAAAATAAGGAAATAGAAAGAGGTAGCCAAGGAGTAAATTAAGGGATGAAACTAAGGAAATATAAGGAGGCAATTAAGGAGTAAATTAATGAATGAATTAAGGAAATAGAAAGAGGCAAGGGCAAGGCGGTTAAATGGATAAAGTTTAACCATAGTCTTCCCCCTCTTCTTTGTTTGACGTTGAAGACTGCTTTAACGATCTCACGCTCCGCGTGCCTTGAAGGGCGCTCCGCGTGAGTGGGCCTCTAGAATTGGTCATCGTCAGCTGCATCTTTATCCCCTTCTCGAACCATCCCTCCACGCTCCGCTTGTCTTATACCACGCTCCGCGTGGACTAGATTAGTGGCATCCTCTACGCGTGGTTCTCTTCCTCCCCTCTTAGCATTAGACTCACGCTCCACGGGTTCTATCTTTCGCTCCACGTACGAGCACAAGATGCCCTCATCATAAAATTACACCATTTTGGAGGTTACATGTAAAATTGCTCATAGATGTAAATATTAGGGTATTTTTGCGTCTTATCCTTTTTTTTAGTTAACTCAAAGTTGACATAAAAAATTTTGAGGGGTTAACAAGACACTCTGTAAGTTCATAAGGTCAATCAACTTTTTCAGCCAAGTTTAGGAGGCTAATGATGTATTAGGCCATTTTTTAATTTTACGAAATTCATGTAGTTTAGACATAATTTACGCCAAAATATTACTTAAAAAATAAAAAACTTTACGAAAAATGAATTTTCATGTAAAACTTTTGAATTTTACGAAAATATTCTATTATTAGACATAATTTATGTAAAGTGATTTCATTTACGTAGTTTTAGGCTATATTATATGTAGTTTTAGGCTTTTAAGATTCTAAAGTAATCTCTCCATTACCAGCGGCGGAACTAGAATTCCACATCAGACAGGACTCGAATATTTCATAATAAAACTAAGAAGGCTTAATACATAAATAAACCTTAAAGTTGGCAACTTTTATCTATTGGCACCCTTAATTTTTTTTATTAAACCTATCATACATAGGATTGTAAATGAGCCGAGCGGCTCGGTGGTCCACTCGGTAAAATCTTAGCTCGACTTGGTTCGATTAATAAATGAGTTGTTTGTTAATTGATTTAGAGGCTCAGTACGTAAACGAGCCAAGCTTGAGCATGACAAAACTCGGCTTGAAAGCTTATAAGCATACTTGGTTATAAGCTCATGAACAAGTTCATGAACAAAATGTAAATTAGGTTATTTGATATTTTAGCAAAATGTAAATTAGGTTAGGATGATGGGGAATAGATTTAGGTTTTTGTTATCATCATTATATCACTTCTTTTATTTGATATTATAGCAAAATGTAAATTAGGTTCGGCTCGTTTCATTTCTATTTAATGACGAAAATGAGGTTTTTAATATTTATGCATGTAAAGTTGTATTATTTCATTTGCTAAACATGCTATTATTTTATCTGATATTATTTTGTTCCCGAACAAAAGCGAGCTACTCGCAAGCAAGTTCGTAAATAAAATAAACAAGCAACTTATGAACAAAGCTCGTGAATAAACGAACTTCTAAATGAACCAAGCTCAAACACAAATTTGAGCTCTAAGTAAGCTCGAAGCTCAACTTGAGCTCATTAACATTATGACGAGCCGAGCTTGAGCAGGCCAAAGATCAACTCGGCTTGACTCAATTACAGTTGTAGTCACACACCTCAACTTACATATATTGTAACTTTAATGCATTTCTTTGCTAAGTTCGCAATGTTAAATATAAAGCTTGATTTTCAAACACTACGAGCATGTGAGACATATATTACATTTTTTTTATTGATTTTGTTTCTCTTTCTTGATATTTTAAATTAAATATAATGAAAATTTGTAGCCATGAGTAATTTTATTAATTAAAAATACCTTTGATATTTGTAGCCATGGGTAAGTTTACCTCTAATGTTTGTGTAATTTTATGTATAATGTTTGCAGTCAAGATCAATTTTATCCCTAACATTGACAAATTTAATCAATTTGAGAAATAATTCATCATACTACATTCTCGATCATGAATCTTGTCATATATGAGTTTCACATTTGCGTCATTTTATTACTAATTAGTGATAGATCACAAACATATGTTTAGACATAAATAAAAAAATAAAAAATATACTGCATTTGTACGGATTGGATAAATAAAATTTAATATTTCAATTTATGAATATTAATCTCTGATGTTATTATTAAATTACAAAAAATATGAAATAGTTTTTTAGAACCAATTGATATGTAATTGAGTGTAGAATAAGAATAAGAAACAAAATATTTGTGTCTTATAATTATGTAAATTGATCCAACTTGTTAATGTTAAGGGTAAAATTACTTTTAAACATTAGGGTGAAATTGTTATCAGCTGCCATGTTATGAGTAAAATTGCACTATTTTAAATGTTATGGGTAAAATTAGTCCTATGTGTATTTTTGCAACTTATTCCATTTATTTATGATAATCAATTCATCAATACACCAAATTAACAATAAAATAATCTAGGCATAATACCCATTCGGATCTCCAAACTAAAGCTTCAAATTCAATTAGGACCTTAAACTATCAAAAGCATTAATCATGTCCCTAAACCAAGCAAAAATCAATAATTGAGTCCCTATTTTAAACAAAAATCATCAATTGAGGCCTCTTCGAAATTCATTTGGTTGAATAGTTTTGGACCCTTTTCTCCAAATCCATTTTGAACCAACACCGAGATTATTATAGTCTATATGAAATAATCACAATTTGTGATTTTAGAATATGACAAAGAATTAATTGATGATTTTTAGTTAGTTTATAGACCTAATTGATGATTTTAATAGTTTATAATCCTAATTGACTTTAAAACTTTTGTTTGAGCACTTGTAATGCCAATAATCTACCTAGGCTTAAAGTATACTCCAACAAAAAAAACAAACAAATGAGAACCAAATTTCAAAGACCAACCAAAATTTAAAATGCATTATATAACTTTTTTGGGTCTCTTTCTTCTCTCAACACATCATATTCGATGTGGTAATTTCATTATTAAAATACAATTTTCAAGAAAATCTACTGCTGACCTTACCTTGGACTTCATCTTCACTCATAAATTCCACATTATAGTCATCTGGATTAGTTTGCCTGGAAATATTTTACATCAAGGCTTCTTAAACAGTTCTTTTATCTTATATGGTCTTCACTCTTCCTCTATTCTATTTTTGATAAATCTGCTACTGTGAATAAGCCTTATCCTTCAGCTATTTTTTTTAAAGAAGATGGGATCTCATTCTTCTCATAGAAACTTCTGCCTAGTTGGGAAGATCGGAGTCTGTTGAGAATTCTCCTCTCAGAAAGTAAAAGTTCTCCATTTTTGCACACATTTTTAGCATTGTGAAGCTACTCTTACCTTTGAATCGATTTACAAATACTCTCAAATGGAAACAACAAATAAATAAACAAATGAGCGAAAGGAATTGCAGAACCAGATTGAAAAGAACAAAAAAAAATGAGAAGAAACATAAAGATTAAAGAAGAAAAGCATATGAAAATAGTAAATCTCAGAACTTATACCAAAGTAGCATTACTAAAAATATGGAAATCTGAATTTGGGGATTTAAGAGTAATTTTAGGGGATTTGGAGAAATTATTTATTTCCAATTGAAGCTAAATCTTCAATTAGTTAGCATCAAATATGATGCGACTCTTCCATCCATCTGCCCATTTCGTCTACAAGTTCTAAATTTCGTTAATCACCACACCAAGGAGAAGCACCTACAACAGAAAAAGAAAACACATGCCCATTGAAGAAGCAGACGAAACAAAGAATCAAGCCGAATAGATGAAGAATAGAGGCCAAATCAAGAATACATAAATTGAAGAAGAAGCGAGACGAAGAAAACACATGGAGGAAGAGAGTTCAAGAAGAAAACCAACAATCTCGAAAGACTAGTGAGAGAAATAAATAAAAAGATGAACTCTAACAGAGAGAGAAACCAATTAACTTCTTGGGAACTCTAAGAGAAAGAGAAAACGATTGGAAATCACAAAAAAAAGAGAATATAATGAATTAAAACAACTTTAACTTGTTTAACTGGTTGTTAACTTGCTATTCCAGGTTAACTTAATAAATAACACATTTATCAAGAATACGTATGGATGGGTAATACCCATTGAGAAATCATATATATATATATATATATATATATATATATATATATATGGAAGAGTTCTCATTGGTGAGTCTCCACCCATGTGGACTATTATATTTTGAATAGATGACCTGCTATAGCAGATTACCAAGTTACCTAAATGCATATGTCTCTCTCATGATAAATACTATTACGTTTTTTAATAAAGGTTTCTCTCACCAAGATAAATTCTTCTTCTTCACCATCCATCGATATACCTATGGTGTCTGGTTCTTTACTAATTTGTGTATTAATCTTACTCATGGACACTAAATCCATATATTTCTTTACGGTCTATTTATGTTAATTTTTCCGATTGATTCGAGATCCATATTGTTATAATTAATACATATCCTTATTGTTAATTTTTTCGACTGATTCGAAATCCATATCGTTAAATTTTCTGATTCAAAATCTATATGGAAGGTATTTCGATTTCGTTTGATCTTTATCATTGATTCATAAATCGATTTTGGTTTCTGATTTCGACCACCATTTTTATTTCTGATTTCATTCAAGTTCTTATGGATTTAAGTTGATTTATATAATTCTGTATTCCGTTAATTTCTGATTTGGGATATACAATTAGAATTGGAAATTTGGGATTGAAGTATGATTAAGAAGATGTCTACATGAAAGTGATAAAACTATGGATATATAAAGGTGTGGATGCTTCAATTATGAAAACTGCAACAATTTGTAACAAGGAATATGATCAAGAAGATGTATACATATTTTGCAGAATTTTGAAACATACGTAAGAAGAAGATGTCTTCTTATGCAATATATATCAGAAGCGTATTACTATTAATAAAATCTATACTATTTTAACGATGTAATCTCTTTATGTAATATGTCTCACTCAATTGTTCACAATTCTTTCTGATTTGAGTATGAGTTACAAATTGTTTAATTAAATGAAAGATATTTTTTTTTTGTATTGTTTGTTTAAGTTACTAAAAAAATAACAACCATGAGATATAACATTGTTAAATTATGTTGTAACTAATATTAAATGAGCAATGAAAAGGTACAACAAGTAAAGATTAACATTTGATGAACTCATCAATATGGCTATTAGAGTTCTCTCCCAAATCGTCTTCCTTAAATTTATGACAATTCCTTGAATCATGACCAGTCCGACCACACGTTTTACAATGGTTAGGCGTATTTATTTTTCTTTTGGTCTGGCCTTTGTTCTGGGGTTTTGATGAAGAAGCAACCTGCTTTGATTTCAGCTTACTAGCCACGGTAGGTCGACCCTTTGTTTTGCTAACATTGGAGTCCAAAACAACATCATGAAACGTTCCTTCAGCATTTTGACGATGTTGGCTCTCGTCCTCTGGGGGGTATTTGGACAATTCCACATTCAAATCAGACATAACTTGCATAGCCATTTGAAAAGATTTTTCTGATCTTGAAGCAAGGTATGAAGTTATACCACAATTCTTTGATAGTGTTCCGTACCTCAAATTTCTAGCTGATTCTAGATGAGGGTACTTTCTTTCCATATGGTTGGTTAAATAATCAAAATGTTTAGCATCTTTTAGCCAACGACGATTCACCAAACAATTAGGGAAATTCAGTATATCCAAATTCTTCATACAAGCAAAAATATGTCTGCATGGAATTCCTTTCGTCTCAAATGAATAGCAATCGCATTGAACCGTTGCTCGATCATCGGAAATCCTAACCGTGTGCTTTGCCCCTTTACCCCCGAATGGTTTTACCTTACAAACAGCTTGATTCTCCTCACGATCTATGATGGTAATATATTTTTCTGAACGTTGCATCTCCCGCTTTATCCTTTTATAAATTTCCCTCGTGAAAATTGAAGAAACATCATCCTCCGCACTTGGCATCGAAGTTTGGTTGGGCAATGTTTCGGTCATATTGGTTCTGTAGTGCTCTTCCATCTCGTTAAAGTGTAACATTGACAGAGAAATCTCAAAGTGTTTGAAAAACTTCCACAATGATACTCTGTTATCCAAGTCTTTTTTCAACAAAGAATTCATTGACTCGCACCGGCCCGTAGCTTTTGCACCCCCAAAATAATGACCACGAAGAAAAGTGTCTGCCCACTGCTTTCTAGTTGCATATTGTGCCTCTATCCATGCATTACCTTCCAAATTGTATTCTTCTACCATCTCATTCCATTTAATCTCCCATTCGACCTCTTCGTAGTATCTAGTGTGTTACAAAAAATATAAACGACTTAATCAGCATTGAAATCAGTAATTAAATTAGTATCTAAGGGACCATAAACTTAAAACCATAAATATTATTTTTTACCTGAAAATAAACTTTCTAAAATCTGTATTGAAACCTGAGGCTTTAATATGTGCAACTGCATTTTTCGATATGTGCCACGAGCAAATACGACGTGGAATTCCCGACATTATAGCTTCTAGGGCCTTACTCATTGATCTGCAACCGTCCGTTAGCACTGTTTTCGGCATCTTGCCATCCATACACCCTACAAATGTTTCCAATAGCCAAACATAATTTTCCGCTGTCTCATCTTGGAGGAGTGCAGCTCCAAACACACATGTCTTGTCATGATTGTTTGATCCAAGTAGAATAACCAATGGTTTTCCGTACCTGTAAGGAGTATTATGAATCAGATACAAAGAAGAGATCCAATAATAAAAACTTATTAGATTTTATTGTAACTAAAAAAGGGATTATGAAAACATACCTGTTAGTCTTGTAAGTAGCATCAAAAGACAAACAATCGCCAAACAATTTGTAATCAATTTGTCAACTCCCTTCAGACCAGAATAAATTTCTTAGTCGTCTATCCTCATCTACCTCAAACTTGTAGAAAAACTTATCATCTGCTCCTTTTTTCGATTCAAGTAAACACATTGCTCTATTTGTGTCGGTATCATCCAAATTTGAATTATCTTTTGCAATTGCCCTGTACAGGTCTTTTTTCATGAATCCTACATCTTTCCAATCACCATTAACTTCTACAAAGTAATTGTAACATTGAAATGTATTAATTCCAGCTCTCTTCAATGAAAATGCTTGCTCCTTAGTAGGATCATCGATTTTTCTGTGAGACCTCATAAATATTTTTTTCGCTCGATACTGCTAGTTTGTGTGTATGGCCGGTATTGAAGCATTTAACTATCCAATTTTTATTTTCTTTATCGATATTAATTCTGAATTCCATTGCACACATCGTTCTTGTTACAGGACGTACTTCCCGAGTCCTATTTTTTGTATTACAATATTTTATTTCTCGTTTACCTTCGCATGAGCAAACCCAACTTCTAACAACTATATCATTGTTTTTGTCTTTCCTTTTTAACTTTTTCCTAACACTAAACCCCACCAGCTTTGCATATAACATATAAAAAGACTTAGCTTGTTCAACACTTACAAATCTCTTGCTATCGAAGTCCGATAACTGTATATTCATTGGATCTTTGTCGATTTCCAGAAAAGTAAGTAGGCTGTTCCACTCTGCAATATCTGCTTCGATCCATTTTCCGCCCGCCCCTGTTTCTACAATCAACTCATCTTTGATGACCTCGGTTGTCTCTTCCTCATGCCTTCCCTCATCACTATTTTGGCCAATTCCGTCTTCATAATCAACAGGCTGTTTGGAGTGTTGGTCCCGTGTGATTAGTTCCAAAGGGGGGGGTTAGGAACTAATGTAACTTTTTCGCTTAATTATGCTGACTTAATCAATTTTTGAATTACTTAACTTAGTTTTGGTCAGCACGGCCGGGAGATGTAAGACGGCTTTAGTCAGAGACTGACTTGAACCGTTTTACTTGTGAGTTGGGAATTAACACTTAAGGTCAGCTTCCAACTCAGCACTCTGATTACTCAGTGTCAGCTTATACAATTTATATCCTGAGAAATTTACGCAAACAGCACATACATATATATTGAGAGAAAGGGTTAGAAATTACTCAGCAAGATTTATCCTGGTTCGGCCTCACCGCCTACGTCCAGTCCCTAAAGTCCTTCCGGGCTTTTTCAATCCAATACTGAGCTCTTTAAAGGTAGAGCACAATCCGTGTACAAGGTAGTTGAATATGCAAGAGTACCTTCCTCTATTCGTCTACTCAACTCCTACTGAGCGCTATAACCAAACACTCAGATTTTTCTCTACCGTTGAGTACTCAAACCGAGTACTCAGCACCACTCTCTCAACCTTTTACAATTATACAAATCTGTTCTTTCTAGATGAAGAACACTTTAGATGAAAACAAATTCAATCTAGCTTTTACACAGAGATAGAAATTTGGTGTAAGATCTTCTTTCTTGTTTGAATGTGCTTTGTATGTATGCTCTTTTTCTTTTTGTATTTCGGCAAAGGATCCAAGTGAATCACTTGTCCTTTTATAGTGAATTCTTGATGTGGCAATCATTTGAATCTGGAAGTAATCATTTGAATCTGGAAGTATCCGTTGAATTCAAACGGCTCCTTGCGTCATTCACTGGTCAGCATACAGATATAGCAGGCCAGTCCTGTCGTCTGAAATTAGCAGGCGTCAGGCTTGTCTTCTTCCGCCAGGTTCGTCTTCTAGCACCAGTTTCGTCTTTTAGCCAACGGCCAGTTGACCCATGCATCTCGAAACTATCTCCTTGCGTAATTCCAAAGCTTCTGAATTGGCGCAGACAGTTGTCGGATCTTGTCTTTTAGCAAACGGATCATTCGCGCTGTCCTGACGAACACTCAGCTTGACTACATTGACGTTGCCTTTGTTCTTTGTCTCTGGCGAGGCTGAGTCGTATTCTGCTCAGCTTCCATGGTCAGCTTCATCTACAAGCTTTCGTTTAGAGGAAGACTTCTTTCTTTGATGCTGAGTTGTGTTCCACTCAGCTTCTTTGGTCAGCTTCATCTTCAAGTGTTTGTTCTGAAGATGACTTCTCTTTTATTATGCTGAGTTCTTTTCTACTCAGCTTCTGTGCCTTATGCTGACTTCATTCTGTCGTACTTTTTATTTCTGTACACTTATAATTATACTCAACATTGAACAAACACATTAGTACAAATTAAATCAAAGCACTTAAATTTAATTGCCTCTTAATCATGGATTAACTTAAGTAATTTTGTCAAATCAAAATCATGTGGAAAGGTGTTTCAACATGGAGCTCTCTCCATATCCTTTAAACAATGGTAGTTGAAATGAAATTTATTGATAATATGTTTACAGAAACCTGATATAGGTCTTGTGTTTAGTTTAAATTGAAATTTTTCGCATCCCCAATGATATTAATGGACAGTTGAGTCGACATTAATTACCTATTGTAACCCCCTAAAACACCTTTAATATTAAGATTATGTATAATTCTTTCAATATTTGAATTGGATGGGTTGGTTTGAGTTGTTTCAATTAAAATAGAGAGAGGTTGGGGTTTCGAACCTCACGAATCTCATTTTATTTTTTGAGTCATTTATATTTATTTGAACTTCTATTTTTTTTTAAAAAGAATATGAAATATTAATCCATCTCTTTGGTACTATATGATTGAACTTCACTTTTTAAAAAGAATATGAAACATCAATCCCTCCATTTGGTATTATATGATGTTTTAGAAATATTAATTTGTGTTTTTTTATATGTCGTTTTGTATTAAATTTTTTTAATGATTTCTCAAATTTGCCCCCTATTTATGCAAATAAACTTAATTAAGACATACAAATTAATGTGGTAAATTATTCATGTTATTAGTATCACTAATATTGCATTAACAATGAATCTCATTTTATTTTTTTGAGTCTTTTATATCTATTTGAACTTCTATTTTTTTTAAAGAATATGAAATATTAATCACTCTCTTTGGTACTATATAATTGAACTTCACTTTTTAAAAAGAATATGAAACATTAATCCCTCCATTTGGTATTATATGACGTTTTAGAAATATTAATTTGTGTTTTTTTATATGTCGTTTTGTATTAATTTTTTTTAATGATTTCTCAAAATTTCCCCATATTTATGCAAATAAACTTAATTAAGACATACAAATTAATGTGGTAAATTATTCATGTTATTAGTATCACTAATATTGCATTAACATATTAAAAAGAACGGAGCGAGTCGTTACAATGTTTATGTTAAATATTTTTGATTATCAAATAAGTGTATTTATTTTAAAATAATTGAATTATTTAAGTAGTGGGGAAATAAGACTTGGCAATTTGTGATGCATTAAAAATAAATATTAACAAAAAAAAATACATATATCAAAACAATTCCAATGATACATACAACCAAGTAATTCGCACGTTGTAATTCATGCACAATAGTTTCCAAAAAAACACAATAACAATTGTAATTTAAATAAATGATTGTACTTTTTCTAATAGTTCGGGTTATATCTTATTATAGTCCGACTTCGCAATCCACCAAGCTATTCGACACATTTCTTTATTAGAGTTGAACTACAAAACAAACGGAAGAAAAATATAATTATAAAGCTAGCGAAGTTGAAAAAATAAACTGAATTCTCAATGACTATTATAAATATTACCTGAAAAGTGCTTGAATCAAACTGACAATGCTTGATCATAAATAAAATCACAAACACTCCACAGTCGAAATCATTTGGTTGTCTAGGAACATTTTTTCCACGGACAATTGTAAAGCTAGCGAAGTTGTAATCTGCGGGTTTGCTTTTTAGTTGTTCCTTAAAGCCCATGTCTAAAGCACGTAACTGCATTTATTCATATACAATATTTCATAACAAGATAATAGTTGTTTTTTTGAACTGAAGTAGTATTAAAAAACAAATAAAACTTACAATGTCAACAATCAATTTCTTATGAAATATTGGCGTGTCGGAAGAGCCAACGAGTCCCAAACTTCTACTACTCTCTTGTCCATCAAAATCCAGGCTAGAATGAAGTGCTTTCTATGTAAAATAGGGATATAAATCTGAAAGACGTCTTCGACATTAGAATTTACATAAGAATTATATACAAATTTTGAACTTATATCTATCTAGATGCTTACTTCATTGCAATCATGAAGTATACCCATGTAGCGCTCGAAATATCTCATACGTTCCCATGTTTTGGACAATGGTAGATTATAATTAGGCAAGTGTTCTTGATGTGTTTAGAGCAATGTAAAAGGTTGGTACCAACAATGACACATAAGTGTATCAAAACAAAAATTAATAAAAAAAAAAGCATACCGTAATTCTTGCCGGTAGATACCAGTTTCTTTTACCACCTTTTTCTGCGGTTGACCTTGCATGGTCCATCAATATTGATGACACCATTGTAACAACCTGTTAATATGTAAAAAGATCAACATCATATCTTGTATGCAATATTTTAGATATTTATTTACAAATAATACCTCAATTTCCAATTCTTCATTTGGTCCAAGAAAACGAAAATCATACCGACATAGTGAACAATTATCGGTTTGAGCTATAATTTCGCTATGTTAGATGAAATACAACCTTTTTCAGAAAACCATAACAACTCCAACAATTAATGTAAAAAGAAATTGCAAAAAGAGTTTAAAAATTATACCTGGAACTTGCATTTGAGAAAATGTATTCCAATAAAGGTATTTCTTTAGGAGATGTTTTTTGTTTTAACTTAAAATATGAAAATGTTACCACTCTAGGAAGTTCTGTCGAAAGTTTGTTGTTTACAGCTTCATTATTAACTCCATATATTTGAGAAGCACATCTTGTACTAAGTGTTTCTTTCTTACGGTTACTTGTAGCTTGGATTCGCCTACTCGAAGGTGACACCCTCCTTTCAACTGAACTTTGCCATTTCTTGTCATTACCCATTTTCGAATTCTTACAAATAGGTATGTATGGATTATGTGGATGAATAGGTCTGTATCTATATGTTTTGGTATTGTACATAGTTTGATTCCTTGTTATTTTAAAAATAAGAAATTTTTAATTGCTAAAGTATTGATTGAATAAAAAAATGCACACCTTCCTATATATAAGTTAAATACAGCCCTTTTTTAATGTAACTCTTCGTTTTTGCGTATGCTGTGTACCTGTTCTTTTCTCATCTGAAGTCCAATTCATTTCTTTGCTTGTTTTAAGTATTATACTGTATCAAACCACCTTCAATCAACTTAAGCGATTGGTCACTTTTAAAACTTGGCTATACGTATCTTTATGGGAGTGTGAGTGCGCTTGTTCTATCCTCGTGGAGACAATATCTACTTATCACTTTATTACTTGTACCTAGTGCATTTGCTAGTGTTCACGTTTATAGGACAACAAGTTTTTGGCACCGTTGCCGGGGATAGGAAAGCCAAACATAACTCTCCAAGAGTGTATATTAGCCGGTTTAACCTGTTTGTTCTAGTGTGCAGGGGTCTAATTGATCTATTCGCTTGTTCTTAGCGTATGCGAAGAACAAGTGCTCCACTTATTCCTCTTGATCCTGAAATAGAAGCAACTCTCAGACGAAGAAACGCTGTCAGGAGAATAAGAACAAGGCAAAGGCTGGCAGAACCAAATCAGCCCAGAATAGAGCAACACCCTGAAGCTGAAAGGCAACCGGAGGGACCTCAACCAGAACAACCAGAGAACAGGGAGGAACAACAAGGAGACAACATGGACGAAGAAGACCAGCGTGTTGATCCCCCACTCAGGATGAAGGAATACTCAAAGCCTTCAACAGAGGGCCACTCATCCTGCATAGTAATTCCCGATGAAGGCAACAATCTCTTCGAAGTGAAAGCCTTCATGATCCAAATGCTCCAAATAGCTGTTCAGTTTGGAGGACTACCAAATAAAGACCCCAATTCTCACATCCAGGACTTTGTCACAATGTGTAACACCTTAAGAACAAATAGAGAAGTCTAAGACGATGTCATTCGACTCAAACTGTTCCTCTTTTCCTTAAGAGACAAAGCTAAAAGCTGGATGAATAGCCTTCAACCAGGTTCTATAAGTACTTGGGATGCAATGGCAAATGCCTTCCTCACCAAATATTTCCCTCCAAGGCAAGCCATCAAGCTGCGAAATGCTGTATCCCACTTTTCCCAACAAGAAGATGAGTCATTGTCTGAAGCCTGGGAACGATACAAAGATCTATTGCGGAAAGTTCCGAACCACAAAATCCCCATGTGGATGCAAATCCAAACTTTCTATCACGGTCTTACCAATGTGCACAAAATGCAACTCGAATCAGTAGCCAATGGGGATCCCGAGGAACTTGAGCCAGAAGCATTGTATGAATTGATCGAAAGGTTGGTCAACATCAGTTATAAATGTCATTCTGTTCGAGAAGATGGAAGAAAGGAAGCTGAATCACCTATAGCGGAAGAAGTGTCCAAACTCACCGCCCAAGTTGAACTCCTGAGCAGACAACTTACAAGGCTGAGCACAGCTCCAGTTAATAATGTGCAAGTTATTCAATGTGATTTCTTCGAAGGAAATCATCGATCAACTAATTGTTTGTGCAACCAACCAAGTCCAAATCAAGAACAATGTGATTTTGTAGGAACAAGTCAGAGACCACTCAACCCTTATTCGAACACCTACAATCCTGCCTGGAGAAATCATCCAAATTTCGGTTGGAGCCAGTAACTGGACAAACAACGAAATCAACAGTACCAGAACAATAAGAACAATCATGGCGGATACCAGACAAACAACCAGCCAAGGGAGGACAAGAAATTGGAGGACATGCTGCTGCAGTTCATACAGCAAATGCAAAACTCTTTCAAGAACATGGAGACACAGATCCATCAGCTCACCAACATAGTCATACCTAAGAACAAGGGAGTCCTCCCAAGCAAAACAGAGGTGAACACCAAGGAGGAAGTCCAAGCTATTACGCTAAGAAGTGGTACAGAACTACCAGATCGAGCCACAAAATCGTTCCCTATCACCTCTGAACCACAACCAGACGCAACAAAACAAGAAGAGGCCAAGGAACAAACTTCGATCCAAGAGAACAGCCTTGGGAATCAAGATGAACCTGCATACATGCCGCGTATCCATATCCAGAAAGGCTTAAACAACAACAAATGGACAAGCAATTCGAGAAATTCCTAGAGGTGTTCAAGAAGTTGCACATCAACATCCCGTTTGCTGAAGCATTGGCCCAAATGCCCATGTATGTAAAATTTTTGAAGGAACTGCTTCAGAACAAGAAGAAATTAGAGAATGTGGCATTGGTGCAGTTGAATCGAGATTGTTCTTCCATATTGCAGAACAAGCAACCTCTGCCGCAGAAATTAAAAGACCCATGGAGTTTTTCTATTCCTTGTTCCGTTGGAAATCTTAACATTGATAATGCATTATGTGATTTAGGTGCTAGCATAAACCTGATGCCTTATTCAATCTATAAACAGTTAGGAATAGGAGAACCCCAACCTACCAGAATGTCCATCCAATTAGCTGATAGAACAATCAGGTACCCAATGGGGATTATGGAAGACGTCATTGTCAAAGTTGATAAATTCATTTTACCAGTGGAGTTTATCATTATGGACATGGACGAAGACGTACATGTACCAACCATTTTAGGGAGACCCTTCCTAGCTACTAGCAGGGCCCTAATTGATGTCTAAAACGAACAATTGATTTTAAAAATCCATGACCAAAAAGTAGTATTCAAGATGAATGAGGCCATGAAACATCCCCCATCTAGTGATGATGCCTGCTATTTTATGGACTCTATTGATGAACAAATTTTTCTGCAAGAACAACTAAATTCAGAACAAGAAGCAGAAAGATGCGAAGAAGATACTGTGGCTCATCCAGTCATGTTTGCAAACCGGCGGCCCCTGTTTGAACCTTTGAACAATACACCGATAGCAGTGATGAAACCATCTATAGAAGAACCCCCCTTGCTCGAATTCAAACCTCTCCTATCTCACCTTGAATACGCATTCCTGAATCTCCTAGATAAACTGCCTGTCATCATCTCTTCCGCACTAAAACCTGAGCAAAAGGACCAGTTACTAGCCATACTTCGTTAGAATAAGGAGGCCCTAGCATGGAAGATCTCTAATATAAAAGGAATTAGCCCAGCGGTATGCGTCCACCGCATATTAATGGAGGAAGTTCATAAAGCTTCAGCACAACCACAGAGGCGTTTAAACCCAAACATGAAGGAGGTGGTGAAGGCACAAGTGATTAAATTACTAGATGCAGGAATAATCTATCCCATATCAGACAGTGTATGGACAAGCCCGGTACAAGTCGTTCCCAAGAAAGGAGGCATGACTATCATCACAAATGAGCGGAACGAACTAATCCCAACCAGAATAGTCACAGGCTGGAGAGTGTGCATAGATTACCAGAAGCTCAATGAAGCAACAAGGAAAGATCACTTCCCTCTGCCCTTCATCGATCAAATGTTAGAAAGATTATCGGGGTACGCATTGTACTGCTTTCTTAATGGTTATTCAGGTTACAACCAGATCGCCATACACCCGCTTGATCAGGAAAAGACTACCTTCACCTGCCCGTTCGGAACTTATGCATATCGAAGAATGCCATTCGGATTGTGCAACACCCCCGCTACATTTCAGAGGTGTATGATGGCTATCTTTCATGATATGATCGAGAGAACAATTGAGATCTTCATGGATGATTTCTCTGTATACGGAGAAACATTCACAAGCTGTCTGAACAATCTAGAGGTTGTTCTAAAACGCTGCAAGGAGACCAATCTTGTTCTCAATTGGGAGAAATGCCACTTCATGGTAAATAGAGGGATAGTCCCGGGACACAAAATTTTAGAACAAGGACTCGAGGTTGATCGTGCAAAGGTAGAAGTCATTGAAAAGCTGCATGTTCCCACCTCCGTCAAGGACGTACGTAGCTTCTTGGGATATGCCGGATTTTATCGAAGATTTATTAAAGATTTCTCCAAGATTGCACTGCCATTATCTGCCCTGCTCCACAAGGATGCTGAGCTCAAAATCACAGAAAAATGCACACAGGCATTCGAACTATTGAAGAAGAAGCTAACGGAGGCTCCTATCCTGGTCGCGCCCAACTGGGAGCTACCCTTTGAATTGATGTGTGATGCAAGCGACACCTGCATTGGAGCTGTTCTGGGACAGCGGATTGACAAACACTTCAAGCCTATATACTACGCAAGCAAGACTCTCACTGAAACCCAACAAAATTATACCGTAACAAAGAAAGAACTACTTGCCGTTGTATATGCTTTCGACAAATTTCGATCCTATCTTGTTCTTGCCAAAGTCATTGTTTTCATAGATCACTCCGCACTAAAATACCTCCTTTCGAAACAAGATGCTAAGCCACGATTGATCAGATGGATTCTATTGCTTCAAGAATTCGATTTGGAGATTCGAGACAAAAAGGGTGCGGAGAACCTTACCGCAGACCATCTATCCAGATTAGAGTCGAACGAGCACGAAGAACAACATTACATCAGGGAAACATTCCCCGACGAACAGTTGTGCAACATTCAAATTAGAAACACTCCATGGTTTGCGGACATAGCCAACTACTTGGTTCGAAGAATCATTCCGTACCAACTGACATATCACCAAAGGAAGAAGTTCTTCTCAGACGTAAAATACTACCTATGGGAGGAACCATTCTTATTTAGAATCTGTGCAGATCAGATTGTCAGAAGATGTGTATCACATGAAGAAGGCATGCTCATTCTCAATCACTGCCATAATAGGGAAGCAGTAGGACACTTCGCTGCCAATCGAACAACCGCAAAGGTGTTGGAAGTAGGTTTTTACTGGCCAGCTCTGTTCAAGGATGCTCACAGGTTTGTTTCATCATGTGACGAATGCCAACGAATAGGTAACATCTCTTCACGGAATGTCATGCCTTTGCAGAACATCATGGTATGTGAAATTTTTGATATTTGGGGAATTGATTTCATGGGACCATTCCCAAATTCTTATGGGAACAAGTACATATTAGTGGCTGTAGATTACGTAAGTAAATGGGTAGAAGCTATAGCCAGCCCCACAAATGATGCTCGAGTTATCATCAAATTTTTGGAACAACTGTTCTCAGGATTTGGAGTACCTAGAGCAGTCATAAGTGACCAAGGCACCCACTTTTGCAACTCACAATTTGAAAGACTCCTAGGGAAATACGGTGTCACTCATAGGATAGCCACCCCGTACCATCCGCAAACAAGCGGACAGGTAGAAATCTCGAACAGGGAAATAAAATGTATCCTACCGTAGGTTGTTCCCGCAAAGAGTGGGAGAACAAGCTGGACAATGCCCTTTGGGCTTATCGAACAGCTTTTAAAACACCAATAGGCATGTATAGGCTCCTCTTTGGTAAATCATGCCATCTACCCGTCGAATTAGAACACAAAGCCCTGTGGGCTTTGAAATTCCTAAATTTCGACGAACAGGCTATATGAGACTATAGGAAGCTGCAGTTAAGTGAGATGGATGAATTCCGCTTGTTCTCATACTAAAATGCCCTCATGTACAAAGAAAAAACCAAACGTTGGCATGACCAACACATTCAAACAAAAACCTTTATGCCAGGCCAGAGGGTATTGTTTTACAATTCCCATCTCAAACTGTTCCCCGGAAAACTCAAGTCTAGGTGGTCCGGCCCTTTTACAGTCACTCAAGTGTTCCCTCATGGGGCGATTGAAATCTCCAATGCAGCACAGGAAAGGTTCAAAGTAAATGGACAGAGGCTTAAACCCTACCTTGCCTCGGAGAACAACCATACGGAGCATCTCCGTATCTTGGAGGCTCCTTGAACAAGCAGCCTCACTGGTGTCCTCTCCAAACACCAATTAGAGAACAATGTGTCTGTTTTTGTTTTGTTGTATTAGTGTGTTAGTTTTTATTTATTTTATTTTTGTTATGCTAATAATAAATGAAGATAAAATGTGCAGAGTAGCCAACTGACATGCAGGTGATACAAAGTCCATTCTACCCTCCAAAGTCGAAAAAGGACCAATCAATGCAAGGGGCAAAGAGGATAAAAAGAGCCAGAACAGTTATGGCAGAAACTGCCCACTCCCCTCTTTCTTCGCGGAACCTTTCGGCTTCCACTCCACCTACCCATTAAATACCCACATTTCCGGTGCTCTACCACAACATTTTCAAAACTTCCATTTTCAAACCTCCAGAAAACTTTCCCCCATCACCATTCCTATCTGAAAATGTCGAGGAGCACCAGAACTGGTCCGATGAAGAAAGAGAAGGGTATCCCCTCCGACACCAGCCTGTCTTCTGATCAAAGCGAACGCTTGAGAAATCGGTTGGCCAGCTTCATAAACCCTAAGGAGAAAGCGAGGTATGAACTGTTCAATACCATGGAGTTTCAAGCTGCCAGAACAATTTGCTGGAAGAGCCTCCTCACCTTGGGGCTGGAAGATGAAGTTCGTGACCTGCTAGACGGAGCTGGGTTGCTCGAGTTCAGTAGCATTAATGAGCCAGCTTACAAAGAACTGACACTGGAATTTATGGCAACGTTCTCGGCGGACACTAAAATCACCGACCCAGATGACAAGATGAGATACAAATTCCATCTTATGGGAGTTGATATGTTCACCTCACTCAATACATTTAACCTCTACCTGGAAGCAGTCACGGAAGAAGACTTAATGAGCGATGAATACAAGAACAGCCTCATCGCAATGCCGTCCGAGTTCGTTGCAGAAGATTTCTGGCATGAACTCATGGGAAATACCTCCTATAATCCTAGTGATTCAAAATCCTCACAGCTGCCAACACACCCTCTATGCTACCTTTAGAAGTGCCTGGCATCAACCCTATTCGGCAGGGCCAACCAAAGCAACATTCCCAGCAATGACTTGTTTGTCCTGTGGTGCATGGTCAATGCAAAGAGAATCAATGTGGGACATTGGGTTGGTATGCACCTGGCTGGCATCGAGGGAACAACCAGCAAATGCTTGTTATGCAGCCCGTTCATCACCAAGATCGTGAAAAATGTGGGATTGTTTAATCCGCTCCAGCATTCTCTCACTCTAGCTAAAACCATGGAGCCATTCGACTGCAAGGCCATGAACAAGGTCTCCATTTGTCACAAAGTGGGACGGAACTGGGTCCTCGTGGCTGAGGAACCACCTTTGGGGAACCATGCTATGTCGAACCAATTCAGATGGCATACCTAGAGAGCAAACGGAGAATGCTTGACACTAGAGAAGGGCCAATAGACACAGGGGACATTTCCATGAGGCAGGTGATGAACTATGTGGGACAGTTGTTCGAGCACAATAGGCACCTGTGTGAATGGGTTAAGGCTCATGATGGGGAGGTAACTGAGTTACAATTGCGAGTGAAAGAACTGCAGAACAAGCCTGCACCTTCCAAAGAACAAGCAAGCAACACCCCTGCAGCACCATCCCCATCCAAGACCCTGTTCCCTGATCCTACCAATGGTAAGAACAATGATGGTGAGACCCCAATGCAAAAGGGAGAGGACGAAGTCTCCTCTCCCATTACCGAAGCTTAACTCTTCTCTCGCCGTGTGGATTCTTTTATCTGGTAAGGTGTTCTTATTTCTGTTTTCTTTGCATATCACAGACGGCTAAGTATAATTTCTTTCCATACCTGTTCTTGCATTAGGGACAATGCAATGTTTTGTGTGTGGAGAAGGGAATTGAATATGTTGGTATATACCTCAGTGCCTTAATTATTCACATATTATACACTACCACCATTCATGATTGTTTTGGGGGTAACCATTGCACCATAAAAACACCCCCAAGTTTTTGTTTTTTTAGAGAGGTTGCCCCTTTGAACAATCACACTAGCCATAATGAAGGATAGTTTAGCTTGAATAATTGCATGAAGGAGTCAATAGAGGTCAAAAGAACTAAACTCATAAAGACTAACTGTTCTTAATCTTTATTGAATCTGAATTTCAGTATATTTAAGGAAACAACCCTTAGATCTAAGAGTCTAACACACCAATCAAGTGAGAAATTGAGCCAATATAATCTGACATTTTTGATTGAGAGGACCATCTTGAACAAGGAGTCCAAGACTTGTTTTGGATGCCTATTTAGACCTTAGGAAAGGAACTCAATACCAGCATGATTTGGGCATTAGGACATTTCCCAACGAACACATACGATTACCCTTCTCTCCACACCACTAGAACAACCATTTGAACTCAACACCTTCCTTGGCTAAACCATCTTAAACGCCACCAAACCATTCTCACAATCCCAAAAAGAACCCCGAGAGGACCGTCGAATCCATAAAAAGTTTGAGCCAAGAGAATTATCGTTAAATGTGTTCTGTTGTAAACTAAATACAAATGAAAAGACATAAAGAAAAAAAAATCATTAGCAGTCTTGTCTAAAAAGCACTCAATAGAACACGAAAATGGAAATCGCACACCGATGTTCTTGCTCAAAAACAAAAATTCAAATAAAATAAGCTCGACAGTCCTCATTAGCCATAAATTGCCTTCACCACACACCCAATCACCCTAACCCCATTACAACCCGCAAAAGTCCCAATGATGGTATAAGTTCCCATACAAAATGTCAAACAGACCGATTCTCAAGTCTAACGAACACACCGGTTCTTGCAGTGGTTGAATGAGGGAAATAATCATTACCCCAAACACATTCTCTTGGACTTGGTGATCGGCTGCAAGTCAAATATGTTAAAATTCAGAATTCAATTGTAGAGGTGAACAAGGATAGTTGGAAACGATAAGGTTCTTTTTGACTACACATTATCTCCTGCTATTGCAAATATTTCTAGCTGTTCTAACCTACATGAAAATCAATGCTGATATGAAGAGGGGGAACATCTCTATAAAGACATTGATTGAGGACACACAATACATTGTTTTGGGGGTATTTTGATGAGTGTAAAAAGTGTATAATATTTTGTAGCAATTTTGGGTATAAACGAACAACAATGCAGCATATTGTTCTCATAATATATTGTTTTTCTCAGATTGTTTGTGATAAAGCAGCTGCCTATTCGGTAGCAGAATCCACACGGTGAACAAGCAGGAAAGGAGTGCGGACAAGCAAAGAACAAGGAAGAGAACAAGAACTCATGGGAACAGTTTATACCCGAGGACCTTGATCAATCATCCTAAAATCATTGGAGACCTTTCCGGAAGAAGAATTAATGCTGGAGGCAGAACAACCATCCCTCACAGAATAAATCATCAAGCATGGGCGGACTGCTGTGCTGCAGACTGTTCCTGATTATCAGAACAATCTGCCAGACCATATCTTCTTTATTTTATTTTATCCTGAACAATCATTTCTGGACAATTTTGGGCTATTTAAGGAGCCCTCATTTTGTATGTTGAGCATTCAGATTTCCGAATCTGAAGCTTAGTTGTGTAACTTTGTTTTATGTGTTTAATGAATTGTTGTTTTCCTCATTGTACTTTTGTTTTATCTCATTCAACCATGAGTGAGTAATTCACTAAACAGGTATGCAGCGGAGCAAAAACAGGTAAAAAGAGTAGGTTGACTCTTCTCTAAAACTCATTAAGTGTGTTTGGCTTGGCTGTTCAATGAGTAATTAACACTAAACAAGATTAGCTAACCTGTTTCCTAGCAGAGCAGCTATGAGGAGACTCTCTTTGCAAAGCTGAACTTTCATTGAGCATAGTTAATTATGAAACGGAGACGTAATTGATTAAATGTTAAAGGTTTTAGTTGTTCTAACTAAATGCTTTCCTGTTCTTAAAGCTTAGAGATACATTAATCTCAAGGAGACTTATTTTAATTGTTTCTAAAGAACGTTGGGAACAAGGGACACCTGTCTCAACCGATTTTCGTGAAAGACACTTTAAGCCAAAGCCGTTCCCACTTAATGAACAAGGAGTGGAGTGCCCGTTCTAAGACATTTTTGCGTATGATGTGTACCTATTCTTTTCTCATCTGAAGTCCAATTCATTTCTTTGCTTGTTTTAAGTATTATACTGTATCAAACCACCTTCAATCAACTTAAGCGATTGGTCACTTTTAAAACTTGGCTATACGTACCTTTATGGGAGTGTGAGTGCGCTTGTTCTATCCTTGTGGAGACGATATCTACTTATCACTTTATTACTTGTACCTAGTGCACTTGCTAGTGTTCACGTTTATAGGACAACAGGCTCCTGGGGTTCTTTCTTGGTGCTCTCTTTTTGCTGATTGGATTAATGATATGCAACTGGTGGACCTTGGGTTCCTTGGTCCGATGTTCACTTAGTACAAGGGGCACTTTGTTCGGACTCGTATAACCTATCGTTTGGATAGGGCTATCTATAATACTCCTTTTAGACTCAATTTCCCTAAAGCTTCTCTATGCCATCTTCCGTGCAATCCATCAGACCACATCCCTATCTTGCTTGAGTTAAAATGATAGCCACCCATCCAGATTCAGAGACCGTTCCGATTCGAAGTGGCATGGCTTCAATATGGTCAGTTCCGTAGTTTCTTTACTGAGTCATGAAACGGTTCAGTTGATATATCAAGTGGCTTACCCGACATTACTCCAGAGTTACAACGGTGGAATAAAATTATGTTTGGCCAAATTCAGTATAGAAAACAGAGACTAATTCAGTGTCTTACAGGGGTGCAGCATGATTTGGCAGTTTGGGTGACCCGTGGCCTCCTCCTCTTGGAGCGCATTCTTACTTGGGAACTGAATTCAGTTTACTTCAAGAGGAAACCTTATGGTTGCAAAAGTCTCGGGTCAAATGGCTTCGATTCAGAGATATGAACTCCGCTTTCTTTCACGCTTCCACAGTTATTCGCCAAAGAAGGAACAGAATTGAATGTTTAAAAGATGTTGCAGAAGTTTGGACTTGGAATGCTGATGAGATTAAGGGAATTGTACATACATACTATGCTTCACTATATACGGAAGAGGACTTCAACAGCCCTACCCTGGTTACGGAATGTCAGTTCCCTCCCTGTTAGAGAGCGATTGCAGGGGCGTCCTCCTCTTGGATGTCAAACTCTTCTGTGCGTATTGCACTCTTTGAGATGAGCCCGTTCAAGGCACCTGGCCCCGACAGCTACCAATCTAGATTTTTTCGGCAGCTTGGGGACATTGTTGGCTCTACGTTCACTTAGGCAGTCATGTAGGCTCTTCAAACTAGGGTAATACCTTCGAACTGGAATGAGACTCTACTTACAGTTATTCCTAAAGTCCCTTCGCCTGAAATGATTTCTCAATTTCACCCAATTAGCCTATGCAATGTGTTGTATAAAATAGTGACCAAGTGCATTGTCAATCATCTCAAGCCGATGTTCCACTCCATAATTGGCCCTACCTAGTGTAGCTTCGTCCCAGGGAGACAAATTACCGATAATATCATTCTCTTACAGGAAACTATTCATTCTTTCAAAAAGAAAAAAAAGGCGTCGTGGCTTAATGGTAATGAAGCTAGATTTGGAGAAAGCATACGATAGAATCTCCTGGTCTTTTCTACAGGATACTCTCCATAAGCTAGGCTTGGAATCAAACTTAATCAATTTGATCATGGTTTGTGTAAAGGGCTCTAGTATGAGGGTGCTTTGGAATGGGGAACCTCTTCAATCCTTTCCCCCAACTCGGGGGCTTCATCAAGGGGATCCCCTCTCACCCTATCTGTTTGTCCTCTGCTTGGAGAGACTAGGACACATGATTATGGATAATGTCAACAGTTGCAGGTGGAAACCTATTGAACTCTCACGAGGAGGCCCGAAACTCTCTCACATCTTCTTCGTCGATGACATTGTTCTAATGTCAAAGGCCTCAACAGAACATGCCCTATTGATCCAAGAGGTGCTTTGCGACTTTGGGGATTGCTCCGGACAAAAGGTTAGTCTTAATAAGTCCCGAGTTCTCTTTTCTGACAATGTTTCTGATTCGAGCAGCCGCGACATCTGTGCTATCCTTGGTATTGCGAAAATGTTGGACCTTGGTCATTATTTAGGAATGCCCATTCTACACAAGCAGACCATGAAGACTACGTGCGGATGCGTTTTGGATCGTGTTCACGCTCAGTTAGCAGGTTGGAAGGCGAAATGCCTTAATTTTGTAGGGCGTTTAATGCTTATCAAAGCGGTAACTTCAGCCATCCCAAATTACGCCATGTAAACCGCTCTTCTCCCACGCGGTGTTTGTGACAAGTTAGACTGTATCAATCAGAAGTTCCTTTGGAGGGCTCATGGTCAAGAACAGAAGCTCCACCTAGTCAATTGGCGCATTGTTTGTTTGAAGAAAAAAGAAGGACTATGCATTACGAAAATGCATGATTATAATCTCTCAATGCTTGGCCGTTTGAGCTGGATGATGTTAACTAAGGTAGATTCACTTTGGGTCAGAGTAATGCGGACGAAATACGGAAGTTCTCGCACAGGTTTGGAGCTGTTCAATGCAAAAGCAACGACCTCAAGCACGTGGAAAGGTATTGTTGCCGGAGGAGCAGTCATTGCTCGAGGTGTAGCGAGGCTGATTTACAATGGAACAACCACCAAATTCTGGTTTGAGAGATGGTGCGGGACAACAATTCTGAGTGAAGGGATGGCTAGTGATGAGATTTTGGAAAATGCTAATGATACTGTTAGGAGCTACTGGCTTGAGGAAGAATCGAGATGGCGTTGGGAGAAGCTACCCTCGGGCTTCCCTGTCTTGGTTAGACGTCAATTAGCCTCTTTGGCTGTCTGCCGTCAAGTCCGATTGATGATCAGTGGTACTGGCCGAAGTCATCGAGTTGTCGATATACGGTCTTAACTGGATACAAGACGCTAAATTCAGAGGTTTAGATCAATACAGATGGGGATAAATAGGCGCTATTCTGGAAATTTGAAATTCCGAAAAAAATTAAATGCTTCATGTGGACGCTCATTCATGGAGGCCTCATGTGTAACACTAATCGAAGACGAAGACACTAGCGTCGAGTTCGAATTGTCTGTATTATCAGGAGGAGGAAACTAAACTACATATTCTGCACGACTGTGGTACCACTCGAGATTTTTGGAGTAATTTTCCACCTCTACTCAACCGGCCTACCTTCTTCTCAACGGATCTCCTCCAATGGCTTAACCTGAATTTAAAAGAATCAGGAACTATTTGGGGCATACAGTGGCGAGTGCTTTCTCCTTTAGTATCTGGTGGCTATGGAAATGGAGAAATAATTTTGTCTTTAAAGGGATTGACAAGCCTGTTACTGGCGTTTCTCTTATCCGCGGAGCTTGCGAAGAATTTAAGCATGCTCTGACTATTATCAGGGACGCGCGGGACGACAAACCAAGATGTGCTTGGGTTCAATGGCAGATACCGGGGGAGAATTAGATTAAAATCAACACGGATGGAGCGTGTAAAGGCAACCCAGGTCATGCATCTGCATGAGGCTTGATTCGTGACTGGAGGGGTTGTTGGCTTGGAGGTTTTGGAGCCAATATAGGCTACTGCACTGTCACCCTTACTGAAATCTGGGGATTATTTCTCGGGCTTTGCCTCGCTTGGAATAAGGGCTTTAGAAATGTCATTTTGGAATCAGACTCAAAGGCTGCCCTTCACCTCCTTGCAAGCACACCAGAACTCCATCACCCATATGCGTGGCTTCTTATTCAATGTCAGGAGATTAGGTACAGAGAGTGGTCCGTTCATTTTGTTCACATCTTTAGTTTCTTTTCTTTTCCTTTTGACCTCACTCCTTCTTTATTTACTAAAAAAATATAAATAAAAAAAATCTCTATTTATCAAGAGTAATTATGATATTTCATGTCATAAAAATTTAATTCTATCCATTCTATCTTTGTTTTTTCTATCCATTTAGCAAGTCCTAATATTTTTAACTATATTATACATATACTTATTTTACTTTTACAATACTTCCACACCCACAAACTAATTATTTGTAAAAAAAATTATTTAACTATATGTAGATTTTAATTTTAATTTTTAAGGAACTTTAAATTCCTCCTAATATCATTTAACGATTATTAAAGTAACAATGGTTTCAAAATTTAATTATCAAATTAATGATAGTCATTAAACTTTCTATAATTAATGATAGTAATTTTAAAATTTATTAGTGTAATTCTATTGGTTAAGCATTTTTAAAATTGTCTCACATGTGTGTTTAATATAATTTAGTGTGATGCTTGGTTCCAATATAATTGCTATCAACAGAGGTTGTTTTATTTGGATGCTTTAATGTTGGGTTTTTTTTTTAATTATTTCATTAATTAAGTATAAAGTCAAATTTAATATTAATTAATATGAACCATTAGATCTTGATCCAATGGTTATTATCTTAGTAACCATACATGGTGACAAATGCATATCACCATTTAAAGTGAACCCATATATATATATATATATATATATATATATATATATATATAAATATAAATATAAATTATTTTATTTATATATATATAATTAAAATAATAATAAATCATTATTTAAGGAATTTCGAAATAGTAGCAAACAACTACCGTGTTCTAATTCGCAAATATACATGGGCGTCATTGTGTCACGGGGCCAGTCGTCGGGGCCTATGTGGCGCTTACATGTCTTCCCTGAAGTAAGCTAGCCAAGGAATTAGATCACTCTATCTGCAATAACCACACATAGTGGGTTAGACATAAGCCATATATAGAGAGTATAGTAGCATACATATGATACAATCATATAAGCAACCATCACATTCATACACACGCATAGAGAACATATAAGGCACACGAGAATGAAAATACATGGATGGTGTTATTCATATATAAGCAGTAGTGTTACATCTAAGAGGTCCCATCTCGTAGTAGTAGGGGGCGACTACTAGAAATGGTAGAATGCCGACATACCTAGTGACAAGTCCAATGTGACATGTCACTCCCCCTATAGTGTTTCTCATACCAAGTCGAGGTCTAGTTCTACTCTATTTGAATTGTTCATTGGATAGAAACCCAGTTTCTCTTTCATGAGAATTTAAAGGTGTTCAACATATGTTAAATGCATAACATCAAATAAGTTAGATCATAAATCTGATAAATACTTCTTCATTTGATATCCGAAAGGGACAGTAGGATATTACTTCTATCATCTGAATGATCAGAAAGTAATAGTATCCAAACACGCAGTATTTCTAGAGAAAGAGTTTCTTCTAGAAACACAAGTAGGAAGCATGATTGAACTTGACGAAGTTTAAAAAAAGGGATCGGCTGAAATAGCGGAAGCGATGGTGGAACCCGAATCTGTCTCACAGGATGAGACGCTGGTGATACTACTAACTCGTAGGTCTTATCGAGTTCATCAAATCCCAAAAGAGATTTGGATTTCTAGTGGGAGATGATGAAATCCCAAAGAGATTTGGATTTCAAATAGGAGACGATGAAAAGGTTCCCGTGTTAGATGATGAAGCTACAACTTATAAGGAGGCTCTTATGAGACTGTACATGTAAAGTAGTGGGAGCTCAATTGTTTACTTAGTATTAGATGTCGATGATATTCTACTAATAGGAAATGATGTAGCTATGCTGCAATCAGTGAAAATTTTGGTTATTAGATAAAATGCTCGGAGAAGCAGCTTATATCTTAAGGATTAAGATCTAAAGGGATAGATTGAGAAGACTACTTGACCCCTCCCAGTCCACATATATTGACAAAGTACTAAAAGCGTTTTGCACTCGACCTAGCATCACTTTTGCTTTAAGCATAACGAACTCGATTACAGGTCAATCTAAGTGATGGTCACTGGATTGTTGTCAAGAACATTCTTAAGGACTTAAAATGACTAAAGACATGTTCCGATTATATGGAGATGATAATTTGAAAGTCAGAGACTTTCAAATACAAGTCATCAAACAGATAAAGATGATTTCACATAATACGTGTTTATCTGGAAAGAGGTACGATTAGCTTGAATAGTTTCAAGCAGGAAACCGCAATCGAGCCAAAGATCAAATCAGAGTATACAGCAGCTTCCGAAGAAGCTAAAAGGGAAGTTTGGAATGGAAGTTCATTAATGAACTAGGTGTGGTACCTAACATTGTTAATGGGATTAATAATAGAGCTGTTGCACAAGCTAAGGACCCACAATCTCATAATACATCCATGTTGGAAAAATATGCTAATGTATAGCAGCGGAAATATAAAAATTTTAACCTATTTCCATAAACCACAAGATCCGTTAATCGTTATTTCATATAAAGAGGGATAAAAGAAATACCTTTGTGAAGTTCTATCTACCGTTGCAAACGAAGTGCCCACAACTCTTACTTCGAGTTCCCGAGCACAGAACAAAACAAATATAAGATCAAGTTAGAATCAACCGTTGAATAGCAACCAAAATAGATTGCCTCTAATTAATCAACCCAAGATCAAGGATAAAGAGAGAAAGATGAAAATCAATTGAACGGAAGGAAGCGGTGAAATTTCATCCTTGGCTAAAGGGGGGTCGAATTCTCTCTCCTGGAATTCTCTAGTGGATTTCGAAAATCCCTAGTAGGGGGGTATTTATAATCTCTTGTATCTAAACCCTAGTTAGATAGAATTAGGTTTCTTGAATAAGAATTCAATTCGGAATAGAATTCTTAAATATTATCTATTAATATATCTAAATATAAAAGATAATAATCAATAACCTTATTGGATAATAATAGGAGTAATATAATCTAATTAAAACTCCTAACTTATTTATCCTTTAATTAATTTAATTCATAATCCTAATCTAATTAGGATTAATAAAATCAAACTAATTATTTATGTATTTACATACATAAATCGCCCCCCCCTCTATTACTGGGCCTTATTGGGCTCAGTTGGGCTTCCGTCAATTAATTAACATCTGTCTCTCTTTTGGGTTCCAAGTCTTATGTGTGACCCATTAGGTTCTTATTGCTTCTAGCCGTATGAAACTTATTAAAATTAATTTTCAACGAATTATATTTTAATCTTTGCATAATGGAATGATGTACAGAGTATGTGATTAGCAAGTCCGTAATCATTCCCCTAGAGCTATAAGAAGACAGGTTGATTCTGTCGTTGACCTTTCAGTATTAGTTACGGTATAATTCGATCCTTTATCAACTACGTCCTTGAACTGAATCTTATGACTATGGGTAATGTCAAGTCACATATAGCGAGACGTTCGTTTTACTTGTTCTTGGCCGAGTCAACTCCAATTAGATATGTTAAGAGAAATCTGTATTTCAATCTTAAGCTATCACCTTGCAAGGATTTAGAGTCAAGACTTCCACAAGCGATCCATGGATATATCTCCCATTTATCGGGAGTGATAAATGCTCAATCCAATATATAACGATCCCGCAATCACTTCCTGTGATACCCAACCTCTACTGTTCACACCCCAGAGTTATCTCTGTTAAGGATCGTGTTACAACAAGATCAAAGCGTCACATTCCGTAATCCAGAATACCAATTAACATTCCTTTGAGTCTGAGGATTATTTATACCTATTAATACCAATGAGATGAACAGGTGACAAGGATGAATCTACCCATCATGTTATCTCAAGTCGGGTCCCCAATCCTAATGAACTACTTTTCATCGGATCCATGTAACTGTCCAGATATCTATATATATGAAGCTTGTGAGATCAGCTTTCTGTCGGACAGAAGACATTGTTACATGCAAGTCTCAGCAGTGATATGTCAATCCTAAACATATTACTTGACTTGGGGTGGTTTTAAGTTTATTAGTTTATTATAAAGTTTTGTCTCACTTCATGCTTGTATGAACACTTTATAATCACTTTAAAACAAACTTACGGATTTCCTTTTATTAGACTTTATTTTAGTGCTTAAAAGGGATTGCCTTTATATAGTTATAAAACATATATCTCATTAAAACAAATGATATAAAGAACACTTCATTTACATTAAGTTTGTATCCTAGAACAATTGTCTATAGGACACTAAACCCCATCATACTCCCACTTGGACTAAAGCCAACTGTTTCTATAACTTATCCCAGTAGAAGTTAGATGACGATCATGTACTTTCTGGGTTAAGGGCTTTTTCAACGGATCTGCAACGTTGTCCTCTTTAGGTACTCTTTTTATTCTCACATCTCCTCTTGCCACAATTTCTCTTATAATGTGGTATCGCTTAAGGTAATGCTTGGACGCATTATGAGACCGTGGTTCCTTTGCTTGCGCAATGGCTCCATTGTTATCACAATACAGTGTAATGGGATTCACAATATCAGGCACCACACCAAGTTCATTAATGAACTTCCTAATCCAAACAGCTTCCTTTGCTGCTTCCGCAGCAGCGATATACTTTGACTCGGTCGTAGAGAAAGCTACGCTTCCTTGCTTGGAACTCTTCCAGCTGACCGCGCCCCCATTCAAGATAAACAGGTATCCTGATTGGGATTTAAAATCATTCTCATCTGTGAGATGACTTGCGTCTGAAAATCCTTCTATTTTCAGATCTCCTTCTCCGTACACTAGAAACATGTCTTTAGTTCTTCTCAAGTACTTAAGAATGTTTTTGACGGCAATCCAGTGCTCGTCTCCCGGATTTCTTTGGTAACGACTCGTTATAGATAACACGAATGCTACGTCAAGGTCTAGTGCATAGCATAGCATACATAATCGAACCGATTGTGCTGGCGTACGAGACTACAACCATGCGCTTCTTATCATCATCGGTTTTAGGACATTGATGATTGTTTAACTTTACTCTATGTAGCATGGGTAAGTTACCTCGTTTCGATTCAAGCATGCTAAACCGCTTTAGCACCTTTTCGATGTATGTAGCCTGTGAAAGACCGAGCAGTCTTCTTGATCTATCTCTGTAGATCTTTATACCAAGTATATAAGCTGCTTCACCAAGGTCTTTCATTGAGAAGTTACCAGATAACCATACTTTTACCGACTGTAGCAGAGCTATGTCATTTCCCATTAGTAATATATCGTCCACATATAATATTAGAAATGCTACAGAGCTCCCACTTGCTTTCTTGTAAATGCAAGCTTCTTTGCAATTTTGTTCGAAACCAAATTGTTTTATGGTTTCGTCAAAACGCTTGTTCCAACTTCTAGATGCTTGCTTGAGTCCATAAATGGATCTCTGAAGTTTGCAAACCTTGTTTGCATCCTTCGATATGAAACCTTCAGGTTGCATCATATATACATCCTCAAGCAGGTTTCCGTTTAGGAAAGCTATTTTCACATCCATTTGCCAAATCTCGTAATCGTAGTGAGCGGCAATAGCAAGCATTATTCTGATTGATTTGGACATAGCCACAGGAGAGAAAGTTTCGTCATAATCAATTCCTTGCTTCTGACGATATCATTTCGCTACTAACCTAGCATTGTAGGTGCTAACCTTTTCATCCATGTATGTCTTCTTTTTGAAGATCCATCTGCACCCAATGGGTTTTATCCCTTCGGGTGGATCAACCAAAGTCCACACTTGGTTGGTGTACATGGAATCCATTTCAGAATCCATGGCCATCCACGCTTTAGAATCCGGACTAGTAATAGCCTCTTTGTAGTTTTCGGGTTCATCGTCTAACACGGGAACCTCACCATCATCTCCCACTAGAAAACCATATCTAATAGGGAGTTCACGAACTCTTTGTGATCTATGAAGGGGTGGCACTTGAGTCTCATCTAATGGGACTGCATCGGGTTCCTCAATCGCTTCTGTTGTTTCAATTGGTGTTTCTTGTTCATGAACTTCATCAAGTTCAATCATTCTTCCCTTTTCTGTGTCTTCGAGAAACTCTTTCTCTAAGAAGGTTGCGTACTTGGATACTATCACTTTCTGATCATCTGGATGATAGAAGTAATATCCCATAGTTTCCTTAGGGTATCCAATGAAGAAACATTTATCAGATTTAGAATCTAGTTTGTCAGACGCAATGCGTTTGACAAATGCTGAACAACCCCATACTCTCATGAATGAGAATACGGGTTTCCTACCAATGAACAATTCATATGGTGTGGAACTAGCAGATTTAGTTGGTACTCAATTTAGGGTGAAGAGGGCGGTTTCCAAGGCATAGCCCCAGAATGTCTTTGGAAGTAATGCTATGCTCATCATGGATCGTTCCATATCTAGTAGGGTACGGTTCCTCCTCTCGGATACACCATTGTGTTGTGGTGTATAGGGAGGTGTCCATTGTGAGCAAATCCCACATTCAGTTAGATAATTCAGAAAATCATCTGAAAGATATTCGCCACCTCGATCGGATCGAAGTGTCTTTATTTTCTTTTCTAGTTGATTTTCTCCTTCATTCTTGAAGCATTTGAATTTCTCATAAGCTTCGGATTTGTGCTTCATCAAGTAGATATAACCATATCGGGTATGGTCGTCTATAAAGCTAATGAAGTATCTGAATCCTCCTCTTGCTTGGACTGACATAGGACCGCATACATCTGAATGAATGAGTCTAGAGTGTCTGATACACGTTCACCTTTATTGCTAAAGGGTGTCTTTGTCATTTTGCCTTTTAAACATGCTTCGCACGTTTCCAATGATTCAGGATCAATTGAATTTATAAGCCCATCTTGATGTAGCTTAAGCATGCGTCTTTTGTTTATATGGCCTAAACGACAATGTCACAAGTAAGTTGAATTATCTAGCTTATGTCTTTTGGTATCAATTGCGAAAATAGAAATTTTTTCATCTAACACATAAATCCCATTTTGTGATATTCCTGAAAAATAGAAAATCGAATCTCTATAAAAATCGCAACATTTGTCTTTTATTGAAATATGAAAACCGTCGTCAACAAGACGGCTAATAGAAATAATGTTACGAGACATTTGCGGAATGTATAAACAGTTCCTTAATTCTATTACAAGCCCAGAGGGCAAATTTAAAACATAATCTCCAATTGCGAGGGCGGCAACTCTTGCTCCATTTCCTACTCACAAAGTTATGCTTCCTTTCTTCAATTCCTTAGTCTGATTTAGTTCCTGCATATTTGTACAAATATGAGATCCGCATCCTGTATCAAGTACCCAAGATTCAGATTGTGAAATTGTATTTATTTCAATATAAAACATACCAGATGTTGAAGTCCCGGCTTCTCCCTTCTTGAGGGTAGCTAGGTACAACAAACAATTTCTCCTCCAATGCCCTACTTCACCACAATAGTGGCACTTGCCTTTGGGCTTCTTAACTTCCTTTCCCATCATTTCGGTGAGCATGGCCTCCTTGCCTTTCTTAGGATGGTTTGGATCGGGAGAGATCCCTTTCCTCTTCTTTGATCCTTCAATAGCAAGGCCTGATATCTCCTTGTTTTCTTTTGTATTGGGCTCGACTGTCTCGAGCATATTTGCAAGCTCTTCAAGAGAGTTTTGCAAGCCACTCGCTTGGTAATTCATGATGAACTGCGAGTAACTCTCGGGGAGGGACTGAAGAAGTAAGTTCTCACTTAGTTCACGGTCCATCGCATCTCCAATACTAGAAAACTTGGTGATAAGGCTAATCATCTTGGCGCAATGCGCCACAACAGATGTGCCCACCTGCATCTTGCATCTGTATAACTGTTTTGTTATTTCGAAGCGTTCGCACCGAGTTTGATTCACAAATAACTCTTTTAGGTGCTTGACCATGGAATAGGCATCCATATCTGCATGTAGTTGCCTTTGTAATTCTGGTGTCATAGATGCAAGTATGATGTCTCCCGCTTGATCATCATCACCCTTATGCTTCAAGTAAGCATAAAATTCTTGGTAGGGAGCATCATCCACTAGGTAAGGGGGTATCGGTGTATCAAGTACATACCCTTTCTTCTCGAACTTCAAAACAATTTTGAGGTTACGGAACCAGTCGGTGAAGTTTGAACCGTTCAATTTGTTATCGGTAATTATGTTTTGCAGATCGGTGTTAGTCATGATTTTAAGAGTGATTATATAAACCTGGGAGTGAGAAAGAGTAAACGTATGTTATTCATTTGCTTTAAAGTATATCAATCTAAAATTATAGGCCTTTTGTTTATTTTAGATTGCTCCCACTATTTTGCCAAATTAATAGCCCTCCATATTAATTCGAAGAATTTCACAAATCCTTTAGTGAGCTAGGATCCTAACTCCTGAGATTTCGCCTTGAGTTTACCCAACAAGCTAGTCTCATTCGTTAGGTAGATTCATGTAATCAATCACATATTAAATGTGATTCCTAGGTTATTGGGTTACTAACCACATTAGTAACTAATATGCTATTCATATTAATCCCAACCGTATTGCCCATTAGTTTATGAAAACATGAGTTTACCCATCCAATTATCATAATCTAATTTAAGTATTACCTCATATTCATGAAAAGTGATTTTCGATAATTCAGGTGTTACCGTAAGACCCCGAGCTTGAGTTTACCCAACAACCCAAAGGCCCTCAGTACTGCCGGCTGAATTATAATATTAAGGAGGGACAACCGATTTTAATAACTTGCTTACTTAACTTTTAATGAGGGATTTTATTTTAGGTCTCATAATCTAGCTTAGTCTTGATTTGCTTTAGCATACATCAGACACATACATTGGCGTTATGGACATATCATCTAAATTATTCCGTCGAGCCAGAGACGGTATAAAAGGCCAAACCTAGGGAAATAATAACTATTACATATTTCTCTTTAGGTCCTCCGTATTCTCCATGGCGCCTTGAAATTACAAATTAATTTCTATACTACTAAAGAAAACTTCAATTAAATTGAAGGGAATTAGATGAGATGAGAAATTACAATAGATAGTAGAAAGGCAGGACTCCCCCTATTTTAAAAAATACCAAAAGACTAAAGAGGGTCCAAGTATGTCCATAACTCCAAACATGCATAGACTCAATTAAATAAATTTAATTGGTTGATTACATAACTATTTTATGTAATATTTGGGTTAATCACATTAACGCATCATTTAACTTTCATCCAATTTTACTTCTAACAGTTTCGTGTCTTTTATGTTATCTTAACTACACAAAACTTTAATTATGCACGTCCCAATTATTTTAATTTTAATTCATTTAAAACTTTGATTTACAAATAGGTAAAACAAACTTTTAAATAAATTTTCATTCGATAATCAAAACAGAAAACTATTAATTTCTGAAACATACATATATATAATTTTTTAAAAAATAGTTTTAAACAATTTAAAACTAGGTGGGAATCGGGCCGGGCCCGAGGTCGGGCTGCTGCCGTTTGGCAGCAGCCCTAGGCGTCAGACATGCCGCTGCCTTGCGGCAGCGGCAGCCAGACGCCGCGCATAGTCGGGTCGCGTCGTATGGCGCGACCCGAACTGCTGTTTATTTTATATATATATATATATATCAGTTTTAAAACGATTTTCAGAAAATAGGAAAAACTATCATAGATTTTCCGTTTTATCTTTTAGAATAAATAAAACTGATTTTATTCATCTAACCATAAAACTAATAGATTTTGTTATAATGATTATCAACCAAAATTATTAGGAACATGTGCATAATTTATTTTAATTAACAATTAATTAAAACTTATTTATCTTTTAGAACTAATTAATCAAAACAGTTTTGTTAATTAACCTAACTATAAATATTTATTCAATCTGATTGAAAAACTTCTAAATTTTCATATATGAAATAACGGATTTAACGATGGCTCTGATACCAATGTTGGAAAAATAGGCTAACGTATAGCAGCGAAAATATAAAAAATTTCACCTATTTCCATAAACCACAAGATCCGTTAATCGTTATTTCATATAAAGAGGGATAAAAGAAATACCTTTCTGAAGTTCTATCTATCATTGCAAACGAAGTGCCCACAACTCTTACTTCGAGTTCCCGAGCACAGAACAAAACAAATATAAGATCAAGTTAGAATCAACCGTTGAATAGCAACCAAAATAGATTGCCTCTAATTAATCAACACAAGATCAAGGATAAAGAGAGAAAGATGAAAATCAATTGAACGGAAGGAAGCGGTGAAATCTCGTCCTCGGCTAAGGGGGGGTCGAATTCTCTCTCCTGGAATTCTCTAGTGGATTTCGAAAATCCCTAGTAAGGGGTATTTATAATCTCTTGTATCTAAACCCTAGTTAGATAGAATTAGGTTTCTTGAATAAGAATTCAATTCGGAATAGAATTCTTAAATATTATCTATTAATATATCTAAATATAAAAGATAATAATCAATAACCTTATTGGATAATAATAGGAGTAATATAATCTAATTAAAACTCCTAACTTATTTATCCTTTAATTAATTTAATTCATAATCCTAATCTAATTAGGATTAATAAAATCAAACTAATTATTTATGTATTTACATACATAAATCGCCCCCCCTCTATTACTGGGCCTTATTGGGCTCAGTTGGACTTCCGTCAATTAATTAACATTTGTCTCTCTTTTGGGTTCCAAGTCTTATGTGTGACCCATTAGGTTCTTATTGCTTCTAGCCGTATGCAACTTATTAAAATTAATTTTCAAAGAATTATATTTTAATTTTTGCATAACGGAATGATGTACAGAGTATGTGATTAGAAAGTCCGTAATCATTCCCCTAGAGCTATAAGAAGATAGGTTGATTCTGTCGTTGACCTTTCAGTATTAGTTACGGTATAATTCGATCCTTTATCAACTACGTCCTTGAACTGAATCTTATGACTATGGGTAATGTCAAGTCACATATAGCGAGACGTTCGTTTTACTTGTTCTTGGCCGAGTCAACTCCAATTAGATAGGTTAAGAGAAATCTGTATTTCAATCTTAAGTTATCACCTTGCAAGGATTTAGAGTCAAGACTTCCACAAGCGATCCATGGACATATCTCCCATTTATCGGGAGTGATAAATGCTCAATCCAATATATAACGATCCCGCAATCACTTCTTGTGATACCCAACCTCTACTGTTCACACCCCAGAGTCATCTCTGTTAAGGATCGTGTTACAACAGGATCAAAGCGTCACATTCCGTAATCCAGAATACCAATTAACATTCCTTTGAGTCTGAAGATTATTTATACCTATTAATACCAATGAGATGAACAGGTGACAAGGATGAATCTACCCAACCTGTTATCTCAAGTCGGGTCCCCAATCCTAATGAACTAGTTTTCATCGGATCCATGTAACTGTCCATATATCTATATATATGAAGCTTGTGAGATCAGCTTTCTGTCGGACAGAAGTCATTGTTACATGCAAGTCTCAGCAATGATATGTCAATCCTAAACATATTACTTGACTTGGGGTGGTTTTAAGTTTATTAGTTTATTATAAAGTTTTGTCTCACTTCATGCTTGTATGAACACTTTATAATCACTTAAAACAAACTTACGGATTTCCTTTTATTAGACTTTATTTTAGTGCTTAAAAGGGATTGCCTTTATATAGTTATAAAACATATATCTCATTAAAATAAATGATATAAAGAATACTTCATTTACATTAAGTTTGTATCCTAGAATAATTGTCTATAGGACACTAAACCCCAACAGTCCAAACACTACCTCAATCGTTACTATCTCTTCCGAGAGATAAACAATTAGAGTGGATGAGAGAATTAAAAGCCATTAAGGACAATCTTATAGATCTATTTAAGGAATGTCTTATCCCAAAATATTTATGATCATCATGCAAACGCTTATGGGAATGGTTTTAGAAGCTTTGGCTTTAGTCCAAGTGGGATTTGTTGGGGCTTAGTGTCCTATAGACAATTGTTGTAGGATATAAACCAGTTATAAATGAATTGTTCATTATCGTTTGTTTTATAAGATATAGTATGTTTAACTATATAAAGATATTAATCTTTTATCAAAACAAATTAAGTTAAATAAAAGAAATCCCAAGTTTATTTAAGTGATTATAAAGTGTGAAGGAAAATAGGCTAACGTTTGGCGGCGGAAATATAAAATTTTTAACCTATTTCCATTAACCCAAGATCTGTTAATCGTTATTTCATATAAAGAGGGATAGAAGGAAATACCTTTTGGAGTTCTATCTACCGTTGCAATCGTACTACCCACAACTCTTACTCCAAGTTCCCGAGCACAAAACAAAACACAATTCAAAATCAAGTTAGAACTCAACCGTATAAAACAACCAAAGTAGATTGTCTCTAATTAATCAACACAAGATCAAGGAAAAAGAGAAAAAGATGAAATCAATTGAATCGGTAGGAAGCGGTGGATTATTTCGTCCTCAACAAGGGGTGTCGAAATTCTCTCTCTTCGGTTGCACAAGGGTTGGCCGAAATTCACTTAGTAGGGGGGGTATAAATAACCTCTTGTATCTAAACCCTAGTTAGATAGAATTAGGTTACTTAATAAGAGTTCTATTCGGAATAATACTCTTCTTATTATTATCTAAATATAAAGATGATAATAACTTATTTAGTAGGATAATAATTAGAAGTAATATAATCAAAATAAACCTCATAATTGAATTATCCTATAATTAATTTAATTCACAATTATAATCTAATTAAAATTGTTTAAGAATCAAATTAATTATTCATATAATTTCATACATGAAATTCGCCCACCCCCCCCCCCCCCCATTTACTGGGCCTTAGTGGACTCAGTTGGGCTTCCATTAATTAATTAACATCTGTTTCTCTTTTGGGCTCCAAGTCTTATGTGTGACCCATTAGGTTCTTATTGCTTCTAGCTGTATGCAACTATTAAATTAATTTTTTCAGAATTATATTTAATCTTTGCATAACGGAATGAGTACGCGAAATGTGATTAGCAAATCTGAAACATTCCCCTAGAGCTATAAGAAGACAGGTTGATTCCGTCGTTGACCTTTCCGTATTAGTTACAGTATAATTCGATCCTTTATCAACTACATCCTTGAACTGAATCTTATGACTATGGATAATGTCAAGTCACATATAGCGAGACATTCATTTTACTTGTACAGGCCGAGTCAACTCCAATTAGATAGGTTAAGTGAAATCTGTATTTCAAGTCTTAAGCTATCACCTTGCAAGGATTTAGAGTCAAGTCTTCCACAAGCGATCATTGGACGTATCTCCCATTTATCGGGAGTGACAAATGCTCAATCCAATGTATAACTATCCTGCAATTACTTCCTGTGACACCCAACGTCTGCCGTTCACACCCCAGAGTCATCTCCGTTATGGATCGTGTTACAACAGGATCAAAGCATCACATTTCGTAATCCGGAATCACTAATTAACATCCCTTTGAGTCTTAGGATTACTTATACCTATTAATACCAATGAGATGAACAGGTGACAAGAATGAATCTACCCATCCTGCTATCTCAAGTCGAGTCCCCAATCCTAATGAACTCCCTTTTCATTGGATCCATGCAACTGTCCAGATTATCTGTATATCTGAAGCTTGTGAGACCAGCTCTCTGTCTTGACAGAAGACATTGTTACATGCAAGTCTCAACAGTGATATGTCAATCCTAAACATATTACATGACTTGGGGTGGTTTTAAGTTTATTAGTTTATTATAAAGTTTCGTCTCACTTCATACTTGTACGAACACTTTTATAATCACTTTAAACAAACTTAGGGATTTCCTTTTATTAGACTTATTTAGTTCTTTAAAAGAGGTTGCCTTTATATAGTTATGAAACCATATCTTATTAAAACAAATGACATAAAGAACACTTCATTTATATTTAGTTCATATCCTATAACAATTGTCTATAGGACACTAAACCCCAACATACTCCCACTTGGACTAAAGCCAATTGTTTCTACAACTTATCCCAGTAGAAGTTAGATGACGATCATGTACTTTCTGGGCTAAGGGCTTTGTCAACGGATCTGCAACGTTGTCCTCAGTAGGTACTCTTTCTATTCTCACATCTCCTCTTGCCACAATCTCTCTTACAATGTGGTATCGCTTTAGGTAATGTTTGGATGCATTATAAGACCGTGGTTCCTTTACTTGTGCAATGGCTCCATTGTTATCACAATACAGTGTAATGAGATTTACAATGTTAGGCACCACACCAAGTTCAGTAATGAACTTCTTAATCAAACCGCTTCCTTTGCTGCTTCCGCAGCAGCGATATACTTTGACTCGGTCGTAGAGAAAGCTACGCTACCTTGCTTGGAACTCTTCCAGCTGACCGCGCCCCCATTCAAGATAAACAGGTATCCTGATTGGGATCTAAAATCGTTCTCATCTGTGAGATGAATGGCGTCTGAAAATCCTTCTATTTTCAGATCCCCTTCTCCGTACAGTAGGAACATGTCTTTAGTCCTTCTCAAGTACTTAAGAATGTTCTTGACGGCATTCCAATGCTCGTCTCCCGGATTACCTTGATAACGACTCGTTATACTTAACGCGAACGCTACGTTAGGTCTAGTGCATAGCATAGCATACATAATCGAACCGATTTCGCTGGCGTACGGGATTACAGCCATGCGTTTCTTATCATCTTCGGTTTTAGGACATTGATGATTGCTTAACTTTACTCCATGTGCCATGGGTAAGTTACCTCGTTTCGATTCAAGCATGCTAAACCGCTTTAGCACCTTTTCAATGTATGTAGCCTGTGAAAGACCAAGTAGTCTTCTTGATCTATCTCTGTAGATCTTTATACCAAGTATATAAGCTGCTTCACCAAGGTCTTTCATGGAGAAGTTACATGTAACCATACTTTCACCGACTGTAGCAGAGCTATATCATTTCCCATTAATAATATATCATCCACATATAATATTAGAAATGCAACTGAGCTCCCACTTGCTTTCTTGTAAATGCAAGCTTATTCGCAATTTTGTTCGAAACCAAATTGTTTTATGGTTTCGTCAAAACGCTTGTTCCAGCTTCTAGATGCTTGCTTGAGTCCATAAATGGATCTCTGCAGTTTGCAAACCTTGTTTGCATCCTTTGATATGAAACCTTCAGGCTGCATCATATATACATCCTCAAGCAGGTTTCCATTTAGGAAAGCTGTTTTCACATCCATTTGCCAAATCTCGTAATCGTAGTGAGCGGAAATAGCGAGCATTATTCTGATTGATTTGGACATAGCCACAGGAGAGAAAGTTTTGTCAACCGCCTCTGTTGTTTCAGTCGGTGTTTCTTTTTCTTGAACTTCATCAAGTTCAATCATGCTTCCCTTTTCTGTTTCTTCGAGAAACTCTTTCTCCAATAAGGTTGCATGCTTGGATACTATTACTTTCTGATCATCTGGGTGATAGAAGTAATATCCCACAGTTTCCTTAGGGTATCCAATGAAGAAACACTTATTAGATTTAGAATCTAGTTTGTCTGACGCTATGCGTTTGACAAATGCTGAACAACCCCATACTCTCATGAAAGAGAATGTGGGTTTCCTACCAACGAACAATTCATATGGTGTGGAACTAGCGGATTTAGTTGGTACTCGATTTAGGGTGAAGATGGCAATTTCTAAGGCATAGCCCCAGAATGTCTTTGGAAGTAATGCTATGCTCATCATAGATCGTACCATATCTAGTAAGGTACGGTTCCTCCTTTCGGATACACCATTGTGTTGTGGTGTATAGGGAGGTGTCCATTGTGAGCATATCCCACATTCAGTTAGATAATTCAGAAAATCATCTGAAAGATATTCGCCACCTCGATCGGATCGAAGTATCTTTATTTTCTTTCCTAATTGATTTTCTACTTCATTCTTGAAGCATTTGAATTTCTCAAAAGCTTCGGACTTGTGCTTCATTAAGTAAACATAACCATATCTGGTATGGTCGTCTATGAAGCTTATAAAGTATCTGAATCCTCCTCTTGCTTGGACTGATATAGGACCGCATACATCTGAATGTATTAATCCTAGAGTGTCTGATACACGCTCACCTTTATTGCTAAAGGGTGTCTTTGTCATTTTACCTTTTAAACATGTTTCGCATGTTTCCAATGATTCAGAATCAATTGAATCTATAAGCCCATCTTGATGTGGCTTAAGAATGCGTCTTTTGTTTATATGGCCTAAACGACAATGCCACAAGTAAGTTGAATTATCTAGCTTATGTCTTTTGGTATCAATTGCGAATACAGAAATTTTGTCATCTAGCACATAAATCCCATTTTGTGATATTCCTGAAAAATAGAAAATCCAATCTCTATAAAACTCGCAACGTTTGTCTTTTATTGAAATATGAAAACCGTCGTCAACAAGACGACTAATAGAAATAATGTTTCTGGACATTTCTGGAACCTACAAACAGTTCCCTAATTCTATTACAAGCCCAGAGGGCAAACTTAAAGCATAATCTCCAACAGCGAGGGCGGCAACTCTTGCTCCATTTCCTACTCGCAAGTTTATGCTTTCTTTCCTCAATTCCTTAGTCCGATTTAGTTCCTGCATATTTGTACAAATATGAGATCCGCATCCGGTATCAAGTACCCAAGATTCAGACTGTTATTTCAATATAAAACATACTAGATGTTGAAGTCCCTACTTTTCCCTTCTTGAGGGTGGCTAGGTACACCAAACAGTTTCTTTTCCAATGCCCGTCTTCACCACAAAAGTGGCACTCTCCTTTGGGCTTCTTCACTTCCTTTCCCTTTGTTTCGGCAAGCATGGCCCCCTTGCCTTTCTCAGGATGGATTGGATTGGGGAAGTTCCATTTCCTCTTCTTTGATCCTTCAATAGCCAGGGCCGGTATTCCCTCGTTTTCTTTCATATTGGGCTCGACTGTCTCGAGCATATTTGCAAGCTCTACAAGAGAGGTTTGCAAGCCATTCACCTGGTAGTTCATAATGAACTGTGAATAACTCTCGGGGAGGGATTGAAGAAGTAAGTTTACACTTAGTTCATGATCCATCGCATCTCCAATACTAGAAAACTTGGTAATAAGGCCAATCATCTTGACACATTGTGTCATTACAGATGTGCCCTCCTGCATCTTGCATCTATATAACTGTTTTGTTATCTCGTAGCGTTCGCACCGAGTTTGATTCGCAAATAACTCTTTCAGGTGCGTGACCATGGAATAGGCATCCATATTCTCATGTTGCCTTTTCAATTCCGGTGTCATTGATGCAAGTATGATGTCTCCCGTGTGATCGTCATCAGCCTTATGCTTCAGGTAAGCATAAAATTCTTGGTAGGGAGTACCATCCGTCGGTTAAGGGGGTATCGGTGTATCAAGTACATACCCTTTCTTATCGAACTTCAAAACGATTTTGAGGTTGCGATACCAGTCGGTGAAGTTTGAACCGTTCAACTTGTTATCGGTAATTATATTTTGCAGATTGGTGTTAGTCATGATTTTAATAGTGTTTTAATTTAAACCTGAGAGTGAGAAAGAGTAAACGTACGTTATTCATTTGCTTTAAAATACATCAATCTAAAATTATAGGTCTTTTAGTTCATTTTAGATTGCTCCCACTATTTTGCCAAATTAATAGCCCTCCATATTAATTCGAAGAATTTCACAAATCCTTTAGTGAGCTAGGATCCTAACTCCTGAGATTTCACTTTGAGTTTGCTCAACAAGCTAATCTCATTTGTTAGGTAGATTCATGTAATCAATCACATCTTTGATGTGATTCCTAGGTTATTGGGTTACTAACCACATTAGTAACTAATATGCCATTCATATTAATCCCAACCATATTGCCCATTAGTTTATGATAACATGAGTTTGCTCATCCAATTATCATAATCTAATTTAAGTATTACCCCATATTCATGAAATGATGATTTTCAATAATTCAGGTGTTACCATAAGACCCCGAGCTTGAGTTTGCTCAACAACCCAAAGGCCCCCAGTACTGTCGGCTGAATTATAATATTAGGGAGGGGCAACCGATTTTAATAACTTGCTTATTTACTTAACTTTTAATTAGTGAGGGATTTTTATTTTAAGTCTCATAATCTAACTTAGTCTTGATTTGCTTTAGCATACATCAGACACATACATTGGTGTTATGGATATATTATCTAAACTATTCCGTCGAGCCAGAGACGGAATAAAAGGCCAAACCTAGAGAAATACTAACTATTACATATTTCTCTTTAGGTCCTCCGTCTTCTCCATGGCGCCTTGAAATTACATATTAATTTCTATACTACTAAAGAAAACTTCAATTAATTTTGAAGGGAATTAGATGAGAGAAGAAATTACAATAGATAGTAGATAGGCAGGACTCGCAGGCCCTATTTCAAAATACCAAAAGACTAAATAGAGGGTCCAAATATGTCCATAACTCCAAACATACATAGACTCAATTAAATAAATTTAATTGGTTGATTACATAATATACTTATGTAATATTTAGGTTAATCACATTAACACATCAAATTAACTTTCATCCAATTTTAATTCTATTAGTTTCGTATCTTATATATTAACCTTTTAGATTAATACAACTATACAAAACTATATTCATGCATATCCCAATTATTTTGATTTTAATTCATTTAATACTTTTGATTTACAAATAGGTAAAACAAACTTTTAAATAAATTTTTCATTCGATAATCAAAACAGAAAACTATTAATTTCTAAAACATATATATATATATATATATATATATATAAATATATTTAAAACTTAATTTTATTTTAAAAACAATTTTTAAAAAAAAAACAAATACCCATCGGGCTGGGTCCGTGACGGGCCCGAAGCCATGGCTGCTGCTGTTTGACAGTAGCCAGCGTCTGGCCCGTCGCTGCCTTGCGGCAGCGGCGGCCACACGCAACTCGGTTGCTGCCGTGAGGCAGCAACCGCGGAACGGCTGTTCGGGTCGCGCGGTGCGACCCGAACTGCAGTTCATCAATTTTTTTTTATTTTAAATATAAATACATATATATATATATATATATATATATATATATATATATATATATATATATATATACGTGTTTTAAAACGGTTTTAAAACGATTTTCATAAAATAAGGAAAAACTTATTAAAGATTTTTTTTTCCGTTTTATCTTTAGAATAATAAAACTAATTTTTTTATCAATCTAACTATAAAACTAATAGATTTTGTTATAATGATTATCAACCAAAATAATCAGGAACATATGCATAATCTATTTTAATTAACCATTAATTAAAACTTATTTATCTTTTAGAATTAATTAATCAAAATCAGTTCCGTTAATTAACCTAACTATAAATATTCATTCTATCTGATTGAAAAACTTCTAAATTTTCATATATGAAATAACGGATTTAACGCAGGCTCTGATACCACTGAAGGATAATAGACTAACGTTTGGCAGCGGAAATATAAAAATTTTAACCTATTTCCATTAACCCAAGATCTGTTAATCGTTATATCATATAAAGAGGGATAGAAGGAAATACCTTTTGGAGTTCTATCTACCGTTGCAATCGTAGTGCCCACAACTCTTACTCCGAGTTTCCGAGCACAAAATAAAACACAATTCAAAATCAAGTTAGAACTCAACCGTATAAAACAACCAAAGTAGATTGTCTCTAATTAATCAACACAAGATCAAGGAAAAAGAGAAAAAGATGAAATCAATTGAATCGGTAGGAAGCGGTGGATTATTTCGTCCTCAACAAGGGGTGTCGAAATTCTCTCTCTTCGGTTGCACAAGGGTTGGCCGAAATTCACTTAGTAGGGGGGTATAAATAACCTCTTGTATCTAAACCCTAGTTAGATAGAATTAGGTTACTTAATAAGAGTTCTATTCGGAATAATACTCTTCTTATTATTATCTAAATATAAAGATAATAATAACTTATTTAGTAGGATAATAATTAGAAGTAATATAATCAAAATAAACCTCCTAATTGAATTATCCTATAATTAATTTAATTCACAATTATAATCTAATTAAAATTGTTTAAGAATCAAATTAATTATTCATGTAATTTCATACATGAAATTCGCCCCCCCTCATTTACTGGGCCTTAGTGGACTCAGTTGGGCTTCCATTAATTAATTAACATCTGTTTCTCTTTTGGGCTCCAAGTCTTATGTGTGACCCATTAGGTTCTTATTGCTTCTAGCCGTATGCAACTATTAAATTAATTTTCTCAGAATTATATTTAATCTTTGCATAACGGAATGAGTACGCGAAATGTGATTAAACATTCCCCTAGAGCTATAAGAAGACATGTTGATTCCGTCGTTGACCTTTCCGTATTAGTTACAGTATAATTCGATCCTTTATCAACTACATCCTTGAAATGAATCTTATGACTATGGATAATGTTAAGTCACATATAGCGAGACGTTCATTTTACTTATACAGGCCGAGTCAACTCCAATTAGATAGGTTAAGTGAAATCAAGTATTTCAAGTCTTAAGCTATCACCTTGCAAGGATTTAGAGTCAAGTCACAAGCGATCCTTGGACGTATCTCCCATTTATCGGGAGTGACAAATGCTCAATCCAATGTATAACTATCCTGCAATTACTTCCTGTGACACCCAACGTCTGCCGTTCACACCCCAGAGTCATCTCCGTTATGGATCGTGTTACAACAGGATCAAAGCATCACATTCCGTAATCCAGAATCACTAATTAACATTCCTTTGAGTCTTAGGATTACTTATACCTATTAATACCAATGAGATGAACAAGTGACAAGGATGAATCTACCCATCATGTTATCTCAAGTCGGGTCCCCAATCCTAATGAACTCCCTTTCATTGGATCCATGCAACTGTCCTGATTATCTGTATATCTGAAGCTTGTGAGATCAGCTCTCTGTCTTGACAGAAGACATTGTTACATGCAAGTCTCAACAGTGATATGTCAATCCTAAACATATTACTTGACTTGGGGTGGTTTTAAGTTTATTATAAAGTTTCGTCTCACTTCATGCTTGTATGAACACTTTATAATCACTTTAAACAAACTTAGGGATTTCCTTTTATTAGACTTATTTAGTTCTTTAAAAGAGGTTGCCTTTATATAGTTATGAAACCATATCTTATTAAAACAAATGACATAAAGAACACTTCATTTATATTTAGTTCATATCCTAGAACAATTGTCTATAGGACACTAAACCCCAACAAAGTGTTCATACAAGTATGAAGTGAGACTAAATTTTATAATAAACCAATCAACTTAAAACAACTCTAAGTAAGTAATATGTTCATGGGATTAACATAGTGTTGTTGAGACTTGCATGTAATAGTATCTTCTGTTGTGAACAGAGAGCTTATCTCACAAGCTTTAGATATGGAGATATCTAGATAGTTAGGATTGGAGACATGACTTGAGATAACAGGATGGATGGATTTATCTAATGTCACATGCTTCATCTCAAATGGTATTAGTAAGTATAAGTAATCCTCAGACTCCAATAAGTATTAATTAGTGATTCTAGATTATAGAGTATGGTGCTTTGACTTTATCCGAACACGATCCATAACAAAGGGTACTCTGGGGTGTGTGAGGGCAAGCGTTGGGTATCACATAAAGTAATTACAGGGTAGTTAATGTTAGATTGAGTATTTGTCACTCCTGGTAGATAGGAGATATATCCATTGCCTTATGTGGAAGAATTAATTGAAACCCTTGCAAGGTGATAGGGTTAAGAAAAGAAATAGAGATTTCACTTAACCTATATATTCAGAATTAATTTTACCTAGACAAGTAAAATAGACGTGTCATTATATGTAACTTGACATATTCTATAGTTACAGATTCGTCTAAGGATATAGCCGATGAATGATCGAATTATACTGGACACAATGCGAAAAGGTAAACGTCAGAATCAACCTGACTTCTTATCGCTCTAGGAAAATGTGACGATTTTTCCAATAACAGTGAGCTCACTCATTCCGTTATATGTTTAGTTTCAATTGATTTGGTTAAATTAATTTAAATAAACATATACGGCTAGTTGCCGTAAGAACCTAATAGGTCACATACAAAATTAAGACCGAACGATGGAATGGTAATTTAAGAGGGCGGACTTGAGTGGGCCAAAATTTATAGGAGTAATATTAATTGATTTATTTAGATAATTATAATTAGATTGTATTTATGGTTAAATCCGTTAAAAGGATAATGTTAATTAGATAGTATAATATGATTATATCTCTAAATAATTATCCTAACTTAATTAAGTATTCTAATGGGATTATAATTATATTTATTAATTATATATTTATATTAGATATAAATTATATTAATACTTTATTTATTTAATTAGAAAACCTAATGGGATTAGAAGTCTAATTAACCAAACCTAATGGGATTAGGATTAGGAAAATCAAACAATATAAATAGCCCCCATATCCTATGAATTTCGGCCAGCCCACATTCCAGAGAAGAAATTCTTCCCGAACCTCACTCGAAAATTGCCTTTCTAGTTTAATTGTTTCTTAGTTTGTGTGGATACTGTTAGAGGCGATCTACACTTGATTGCTTTAATTGGTTAGTTACTAACATTTTAGTTTTAGTTTTGTTTTTGTTTGTGTTCGTGATTGAAGGTAGATATCCTCTTGGGCACTTCGTTTGCAACTGTAGATAGTTCGTCAATAAAGTACACATGTTTAATCCCTCTTTATATAAATAACAATTAACAGATCTTGGAAAAGGGAAATAGATAAAATAGTTAAAATTTTATAATTCTGCTGCGCGTAGGCTTGTCTATTTTCCTTCATCACTATCCTATACCTTATTTATTTCTCCTCAATCTCTCTCTCCACAAATTATCCTTCTCCATTAAGAGCTTGCAACTTTCCTTTATTTTCAAAGAGATGATGATTCAAATCAATGATTAACTTGTGCTTTCCTTCGAGCTTTAATTACTCGTGCTGCTAAAACTGGTGCTTGTAAACTCCTTGCTTCAATAGGCAATTCTCATACCTCTTTATCCATTGATACCATCATTTTTCTGTCATTAAACTTGCTAGTTTTGTTGACTTAACCCATTGGCATCGTAGCGGTTTTACTGCTGCTAATGATGTTATTTTAGAAGCTATTGCAGGTTACTCGGTTGTTCATATTGTGGATTTGAGTTTAACACATTGTATGTAGATTCCTACTCTTATTGATCCTATTGCTACTTATTTTGAGGTTACTCCAATGTTGAAGCTAACTGTTGCTGGTTTCATTAAACATATACCTCATAAGATTGATCTATCTTATGAACAATTAGGGTCTAAATTGATAACTTTTGCTCGTTCATGCAATGTGATGCTCGGATTTAGTGTGATTCGAGCTAGTTATATGAATGGATTCTCTTCTTTAATCGAACAACTTCTAATGCAGAATTCAATTTATACTGACTTCTGAAGCACTTGTTATAAACGGTCAAATGTTGCTTCATTATATTCAGATTAACCCTAATAAAATGGAAAAGAATCTACAACATATTAGTGGAGCCTTCAGAAATGAGGGAAAGTTGCAGGTTGCTAATGGAGAATAGAGAGATATTTTATGGAGAGAGAGAGATTGAGGAGAGAGAAATGAGATGTAGGATAGTGATTGAGTAGGAAGATTATTAAAAAATTAAATTATAAAACAAATAAATATAAAGATAAAAATACATTTTTTGCCTTTTGACCTTTAACTGTCATTTTGACTCTTTTAACACCGTTAGTTTAGACTGTCTTTACTAACAGAATCAACCTCAAGGTACCTTTTTATCAACTTTTAAACCACATAGTTTATGTTTGAAAATGGTCCAAACCATATGGTTTATTTTTGTACTTTTCTCTAATATATACATTGAAATTTTCTCATAATCTCACATAGTAATTATCTATGTTATGTGACATTAAGAGAAGTAAATCAATATATTATTCTTTATACGTTGAATATATACATTGATATTTTGATTAAAAGGAAAAATTAAAATTAGTTAATAACATTTATAGAAAAATAATAATAATAAGATAATAATATTGACATTTTGATTTTAAAAAAAAATAAATTAGAGAAAAACAATTGTACATTGACATTTTGATCAAACTGAAAAATTAAAATTAGTTAACAATATTCGCCGAAAAAAATAATAAAATTAGTTAATAATATTGATGTTTTACTTTAAGGAAAAAAAAGTAATATTTGGTGGGGAAAAATTAGGGATAATTATAAATCTGGCCCATTTTGAAAGCTTATTTACATATTAAGTCTAGTTGTCCAACATCTTACAAATCTAGACATTTTCACCGCATTTGGACAAAAATACCCTTATCTTCAATCAAAACTCATATCTTTCCTTCTTTTTTTGCTTTTCATATATGTGTAAGATAATGTATATAAGCTGTATATGTCAAGGGTTAATAAAAATAGTTTAGGTTTATGCAATTCGAAACCATACATCCCATTGAAACTCTGTATTTTCAACAAATTCTTGTAATACTGCACTTTTCTGCAATTCTCGATATTTATCGCATTTCGACTTAATGCGACAATGGTGTAGTATTTTTAATATTTCCGCGTTTGTCGCATTTTATCAGAAAATAATAGTGTGCCGCATCTGTCGCATTTTTAAAAAATGCGACAAATAACAGACACTATTATTTTCTGATAAAATGTGACAGACATGATAATATTGACTACACCATTGTCACATTAGGTCAAAATGCGACATATGCGACAAATGTTGGGAATTGTAGAAAAGTGCAGTATTACGAGAATTTGTTGAAAATGCAAATTTTCAAGTGGATATATGGTTTTGAATTGCATAAACCTAAACTATTTTCATTAATCATTGACCTATACATCTTATACACATCATCTTACACACATATGAAAAACAAAAAATCAATAAATACACATCATCCTTTGTTTCCAAGTCTGCCCTCTAAACTCAGGCCGCCGGAACTGCAAACCTCCATCATCTACTAGAGATCGACAGATCTGTTGCCATGGAGGAGCTTCTCCGATTTAAGTCTTGAAGTTCAACGAAAATGAAGAAAAGAAACGAGAAGAGAAGCGGCGGTCACGAAGGAAAGATTAGCTATTCGGATTTGCCTGAGAAAAGAAGAGAGAAAAGGAGGCCGAGAAGGGAGACAGCTATGGAATCCATAGAAGGCTGAGTTGCTCTCTGAAATGGAAGAAAGAAATGAGGAAGAAGATGAAGAAATGAGGAAGATGAGGATATTTTTGTCCAAGTGCAGTGAAAGTGTCTAGATTTGTAAGATGTTAGACAACTACACTTAATATGTAAATAGACTTTCAAAATGGACCAGATTTATAATTAACCAAAAAAAATAGATATTACTAATATCTAACCGTATCCAGCTGCTTCTCCTTGACATTATTGCTCAAACTCAAACTCAGGCGAGTTTTATTCCGAGAAGGCATATAATTGATAATATTATTATGCTAGTGGATTCGTCATGTTTTACTGCTGTACTCAGTATGTTATTTCTTTTTTCTACTCAATATAATAGATTTTGTCACTCAAGTTTCTTGGTTTCAACTTAAACTAATGTGAATGTTGTAGTATTATAGAATGAGCATTGCAAATTGCTCATATTCTAGACATCTTCCGTGATTATATTTCCTTAGTTCAGAACTTCAGCTTATATAATGATTTTGGGTTCTAGGAAAGCCGACTTTTACTTCCGTGACCATTTACGTTGCGGTATGTGTTTTCTATTCTTTTCAGTCTTCTTCCGCCAAAGTTTTAGAGAACTTAGTAATTTGTATGGGTAGCAGTTGGATACCATGAAGAGATTAGAAATCTATAGGCAAAAAGCATTTTGAGGCCTCTGATCTTTCATTGTTTGGTGCATTAAGCCCTCGATCTTTTATTTAGACACATTGAGCCCCTGATCTTTCACCATTTGGTGCATTAAGCCCTCGATCTTTCATTTACACACATTGAGTCATTGATCTTTCATATATGGGTGTATTAGGTCCTTCCATAAATCAATTAATATATAGGTTTATTAAGGGCATGTTTGGTGTGACAACAAATGATGTTCTAAAAATAACAAATTCTAAAATAAAAAATATATCATACAAATTAATAAAATAATTTAAATAAAAAATAAAAAATTTATTGAACACAATAAAACCTTGTTTTTCGATAATTATGTTCTAAAAATAAAAATAATGTTAAAATTGAAGCACATTTTGTGGAAATAAGAAGTGTAATTTTATCAATAACAAGTAACTACAAACAACTGTTCATGAAAAGAGCTTTTCGTGAAAAGCTCCAAAATGTTGCAGTGTCCAGAGAAAATGTGAAACGCTGCAGTTATATAAACCTAATCAAACATGCCCTTAATAAACCTATATATTAATTGATTTACGAAAGGGCCTAATACATCCATATATGAAAGATCAAAGGCTCAATGTGTCTAAATGAAAGATCGAGGACTTAATGCACCAAATGATGAAAGATCAGGGGTTCAATGTGTCTAAATAAAAGATCGATGGCTTAATGCACCAAACAATGAAAGATCAGGGGCCCCAGGATGCTTTTTTTGCCAAATCTATAAAGTATCAGCTGTTATATTATGATTTCACATAGCCAGCCATTATTTTACTAATTATATTATTCTAATTGACAATGTTTTTCCACTCTATGGTTTTTCTATGTGAATCATGTGCAATCTGCAACTTCCCTTCCATGCTTCTACTTCGTCTTTATCATACATTACAGTTCCTTGCAAGTTAAGCAAGTAGATGGTTTTTAACATAAGTCGTGTTTTTATCAATTAATTCTCGTGTAATTTTCCTCCAATTTATTAGTAGTTTTGAACTAACTGGTCCTCAACTTCAAATTTGGATATTTGTTTCATACATACAACTATTTGACAGAGCTGGTTTCTAACGTTAATGGTTTATCTCTGAAGTTGTTTATGTACCAAACTCGATTTACCTGTTTTATAATTTAGAAGCATATTGGAGAATGTAATATCTTTTCATGTGCTTAATTTATCATCTCGTAACTTTATTCTGTTGATCTATCATAATAGAGGAATGTTGTTGAACCAAGAAGAACTCAGAGGCAACGTGTCCGAAATAAAAGATGCGTGGACTGATGGAAGTGGTCTTCTGTTAGTAGGCAAAATCTTTTAATTTCCCCTAGTAGCGTAAAAATAGGATAGGATATTGGGAAGTGGTTTGGGAATTATTGTATTTAATCCCCTGGGCTTTTCCATAGAGGATATTTGAATTTTTGAATTATAAACTTTGTATTGTGGTTTGTTCTTACCGGAAATAGAACTTTATTTCCTTGATTGAAAATCATCTCTTGATTGGGACCTAACATTGGTATCAAAGCGGTTTTTCATGGCGAGCAACAAAGAGAGAATAGAGAATTTGGAGAAAGAAGTCGGTAGTCTTCATGACAATTTCACCAAAATATAATTGGAAATTGCAGACAAGATGACTAGGATTGAAGAAGTCATCAGCAAGATGTCAGGATCGTATGGGCCAAATCATACCGGTGACGGTAGCAACAATTTCAGGCACTCTAAAAATCGACACGTGACGGGTGAGGAGGAAAGGAAGGAGACTTTTAGAGGAGGAAGACCAATGTTTTCTTCACAACTAGCCAAACTCAGATTTCCTAGGTTTGTTGGGGAGGATTTGACTGTCTGGTATACACGAGTTGAACAATTCTTTGACTACCAACTGACCACCGAGGCTCAAAAGGTATCGCTAGCATCATTTCACCTAGAGGGCGAAGCTAGTGGATGGTGGAAGTCTCTAAAAATAGCATACAAAGAAGAAAACATGGAGATATCATGGACAATTTTTTAGAGGAGTTGTGGAGCAGGTTTGGTCCAACTAATTGCGAGGATTTTGATGAAGCTTTTTCAAGGGTGAAGTACATAGGGTCCTCACGCGAATACCAAAAAGAGTTTGAACGCCTCAGGAACCGAGTGCAATGATGGACTCAAAAGGCCAGTCGGTACGTTTATGGGTGGTTTAAAATCTGAAATTTCTGAAGGTATTTGTATGTCCAAACCAGGGACACTAAAAGAAGCCATTCGCTTGGCAAGAATGAGGGAGGAGAAACTTGCTCAACAAAGGAGGTATACTAGACCTCCTTTACAGTTTTCCAATCCAAATCACAAAGAAAGTTCATCTGTAAAGAGAATCACTTGGGAAGAGATGCAGAAACGAAGGGCTCAAGACTTATGCTTCAATTGTGATGAGAAATTTACGCCTAACCATAAGTGCAAGCTGCCACAATTATTCATCATGGAAAGGGACGAAAAGGATAACTTTACAAAACAAGAAGAATATAAGAGAATCATGGATGTGGAATCAGAAATATCATTACATGCTTTGTTAGGATAGGCTGCCAACAAAACAATGAAAATTACAGCTAAGATTGGATCACATGAACTGATGGTTCTGATCGACATCGGCTCCACTCACAATTTTATAGGTGAGAAAATTGTGAACTTACTACGGCTGCCAGTTGTTCCAACTGACACGTTCCATGTCAAAATTGCAAATGGAGGAGGGTCTTTGCAATGTGAAGGAAGATTTCAAAACGTAGAGATGATATTACAAGGTATCCCATTCATTTTGACTTTATATGCATTACCATTAATAGGGTTGGATGTAGTGCTGGAAGTTCATTGGCTAGAAAGCTTGGGCACTATAATATGCAATTGGAAGAAACTGACCATAAAGTTCCAGAAAGATGACTAGACATGCCACTTGAGGGGATTAGGAGCCCAACCAATTCAATCTGCAACCTTGGAATCAGTAGTCAAAGAAGTAAATTGTGGTAGCTCGTCACCATTAAAGACTGATTCCATATTCCCACCGTTGATGACATGCTTGATGACTTACACAGTACACATTACTTCACTAAACTAGATTTGCTTGCCGGGTACCATCAGGTACGAGTACATCCTAATGATATTCACAAAACATCCTTTCGCACATATAATGGACATTACAAATACCTCGTTACGACCTTTGACCTCTATAATTCACCATCGACCTTCTAAGCTTTAATGAATCAAATTTTTCGACCATACTTGTGCAAATTTATACTTGTTTTCTTTGACGATATTCTTATCTATAGTCCTAGTTGGAGCATGCATCTTGAACATGTCCACAAAGCTTTTGAAATTCTTAGGCATCATCAATTTTATGTTAAAGCTAATAAATGTGCTTTTAGAGTTCAAGAGATTAATATATGGGACATATTATAATGTCCTATGGAGTTCAGGTCGACAAAAGGAAAATTCAGGCTATGCTTGACTGGCCTCGACCCACTAATGTTTCAGAATTGCGTGGTTTCTTGGGAATCATAAGTTACTATTGTAAATTTGTGTGGAACTACAGTATCATTTCCCGTCCACTCACCAACCTCCTCAAAAAAGGCCACTTCAAGTGGAGTGAACAAGTTGAAAGTGCTTTCCACGACCTTAAAGTTTCCATGACTACAACACCTACTCTAGCTTTACCAAACTTCAGCGAACCGTTTGAGTTTGATGCTTCGGGGTACGGAATTGGTGCAGTCCTATCACAACGAGGACACCCAATAGCATTCATGAGTAAAACTTTGGGAGTTGTAAAGCAAACATGGTCTGTGTACACGAGGGAGATGCTCGCAATTATCCATGCCATACAAACATGGAGACCATACCTGCTCGGACATAAATTTTTCATCCAAACCAACCAGCGAAACTTGAAATACTTGCTTGAACAAAGGGTAGCTACACCCGAGCAACAAAAATAGGTAACTAAACTCCTTGGCTCTGATTATGAGCTTATATTTAAACCTGGTTGTGACAATAATGCAGCAGACGCACTCTCAAGAAAGGAAGGAAGCCCTAGACTTGATGCCATATTCACCCCTCAAACAAGTTTATATGACTCCATTAAATCGGCAGCCACCAATGACCCCTATATGACAAAAATAGAGAAATTGGCAGTAGCTAAACCCAAACTTCCTTACAGTTTGGTACATGGGATGGTTTGTTACAAAAGGACATGTGGTTATTCCTCCTCATTCTCAAATTATCCAACAACTACTGACTCAGTTCCATGATTCACCCATTGGCAACCATTCGGGAGTATTACACACCTACAAGAGATTGGCTCATTTTATTGGCCTTACATGTACCAAACGATCAACTCTTATGTTGTTCAATGCGAAGTATATCAAAAAACAAAGCGGACACATTGGCTCCTACTGGACTCCTACAGCCACTTTCAATTCCTTGCCAAATTTGGGACGACATCACCATGGATTTCATTTATGGCTTGCCTATATCACATGGAAAAAATTCTATTTTCGTTATTATGGATAGACTCAGGTAAAGCAGCACACTTCATCGCCCTTAGTCGCCCATATTCTGCCAAGATTGTAGCCGAAAAATTCAATGAAGGAGTGGTTAAGTTACATGGCATGCCTCAATCCATAGCAAGTGATCGTAATGCAATTTTCATGCGTAACTTTTGGCAAGAATTCTTTAAACTTTCAGGAACTCAGTTGAACATGAGCACAACCTATCATCCGGAATCTGACGGTGAAAGTGAAGTAATGAACCGTTGCCTTCAGCAGTATTTGAGAAGTTTCACTTTTCAGCAGCCAAAACAATGGTTCACTTATCTTCCTTGGGCTGAGTTTTGGTATAATACCACTTACCATGCCTCCATCAAGATGACACCATTTCAGGCTCAATTTGGTCGATGACCACCTAAGATTCCATGTTACACTAAAGGGTCCACTACTGTTCATGAAGTGGATTTACAACTGCTTGATCGTGATGTTGTGTTGCAACAACTCAAAGAACATCTTCATGCTTCTAATAATCGGATGAAGCAATATGCTGATAGCAAACGTCGTGACATTGAGTTTGTAATTGGCGATCGAGTGTTTGTCAAGCTTCACCCATACAAGCAACAATCTTTAGCCAAGCGATGCAACCAGAAACTCTCTAGTCGATTTTATAGACCCTTTGTGATTATTATCGTATTTGAAAGGTTACTTATAAGCTCTAATTGCCAGAGGAATCAAGAGTGCATCCTGTTTTTCGTATCTCCTTATTAAAAAAAAAGCATGTCGGTGCTTCTGCATATTGTTTCCCCTACAATTACGGAGGAATTAATTGAGAAGGATCAACATAAAGAAAGTGCCAGATAGAGGAAGAGCCAGAGAATATTTCTCAATCAATACCACTCGCAAGAAACGGAGCAGGCTGATCGAAACGACAGGAAAAAAAAGTTTTAAGGAGTAGCAACTCGCCCCACGAACTAAGGCTAGAAGAACATTGGAGGGGGGAATGTGGAGTGAGAATGTGGGTGGTTCAAGAACGTGGGGAATCCACAATGAAGTAAAGCTCGTCACGCAAAAGGAGCTAGCTAGAGAGACGTGGGTTAGTGGAGCAGGAACGTGGGCACATCGGTTACTAGCACTACGAAGCCACCATATTTAAAGGAGAGAAAAAGGGGGAAAAGGATCAAACTCAAACCAATTCAACAAAATGAAATCAAATCAGACCAAATCCTAATGGAATTCAGACAATTCTCACATTACGGACTTTAGCTATTCTGCAGCCTTAGTTTGTTCATTCGAATTTAACTTTCAACTTGTAAGCTCTAGCTCTAGTCTTCCAGTTTTATCAACAGAGCCATTCTAATACGATCCAAGCATTGTTTCTCTCTTTGAATTCTCTTTTTTGCAGCATCTTAGTGTAGTCATAATCAGTCTTCTAGATTCCACTACGAACTTTAAGCATTTTATATCCTTTAAGTTTTTTTACACTTTCGTCTGATTAGAAGTTAAATCTTAGCTCATAGCTCTTTTTATAGTTTTTTGACAAAGCTACTGGCACGCTCGTAATCCGATCCAATCCACACCAAAAAGGCACGAAACACATATATTACAGAGTTGCCTTCTTTTACTGAAGATGGAGAAGTGGTTATGCAACCTGCCAAAATCTTAGACACCCGTTGTAGCAAGAAGGGGGCCAATTGAAGAAAGTTTGATATAATGGAAATGCTTGTCCTTAAAAGATGCTACATAGGAAAAGCCAGACGACTTTACTGCACAATTTCCTAACTTCAACCTTGAGGACAAGGTTGCAGCTAATGGGGAGGAGTAATGTTGAACCAAGAAGAACTCAGAGGCAACGTGTCCGAAATAAAAGATATGTGGACTGATGGAACTGGTCATCTATTATTAGGCAGAATCTTTTAATTTCCAGTATCTTTTAGTTGCTGAAAATAAGGAAGAACCACTAGTAGCGTAAAAATAGGTTAGGATATTGGGAAGTGGTTTGCAAATTATTGTATTTAATCCTCTGGGTTTTTCCAGAGAGGATATCTGAATTTTTGAATTATAAACTTCGTATTGTGGTTTGTTCTTACCCGAAATAGAACTTTATTTCCTTGATTGAAAATCATCTCTTGATTCGGACCTAACAAATACTGGGGCAACAATGCAAACTGATTGAGTATACTGAGCGATTAGTTTTCCATTTCTTACCATCAAAGATTACAACTGAAATTTTATAAGTAATATGTACGGTACGTCAGCCATCTAAATATGTTGCATCATGACACGAATCACTGAAAAATATGTTGTTGCGTTATTTGAATCTAACTTTAATGTCAATCAAATTTTGTCCTATTTTCCTCTTGTCCAATTTGTTGTCTTATATTCATCTATGAAATTGTTAGAGTTTCGGAATGGAAATTTGTGTTTAAACAATTAAGAATATGCTCTCTGGTTAATGTTGTATGTATCTAGTAAAGCTGGTGTGACTTAGTAGCGGGAAGGGCATATTAAAGTTAGATTTATTTTAGAAGAGTTATTTGAACTTTTCATTGTTGATATTAAATTTCTAATCATTTGAAATTTTAATTATCATTTTTACATTGTGCTTTAGGTGCTATTTCATATTATAAATACGTTCGTTGAATTCAAATTGTTTTATTATTATTTTACTAATGAAATACACACCATTTGCGCCGATTCTTTAAAAAGCACAACACAAATGACCCTTATTCTAACGGATTTCCATCGAAAAAAAGTCTCGTTTGCATCGCGCATATTAAAGTGGAACATAATTTACATAAAGTTGTTATTTTACAAAAAAAAAAAATATCACATTTATGAAAATTTGAGTTTTTGTTCACCTCGGTTCCAGAGGGGAAGACCATGTTGGATCTCAATTGAGCGGTCCAGACCAATGGGGAGACTCTGACCCAATTCGTTGAAAAATTCCAGGCCATGATGATTCAAGTCAAAGAATTTAATGTGGGAGGAGACGTAGATGCCTTGGCCAACAATTGCCGAAGCTGTGGACTTCAGCAAAGCATCATCATCGCTTGGCCGAAAGACTTTCAGAAGTTAATGAAGAGAGGGCCAAGATTACATCCGTTGGGACGAGCACAAGCTGAATCCGTTACTTTGGAGAGATCAAGCCCCTGGCAGTGATAAACCATCAAGGAAGAGAGAGGGTGGTGACCGAAGCACTATCGGGCATTAGGAGCAGAGGGATAAGCCACGACACTCCTTTAACGCTCCCCGGAAGGAGATGCTCTTTTGGGTGGAAGATAACAAGGTGCGAATCGATTACCCACCTAAACTCAAGAATGGCCGAAGCAACGAAAAATACTGCCACTTTCACAAGAGCGAAGGCCATGAAACGGAAGACTACAAACAGTTGTTGAGTTAGAAAAAATGGCAGAAAGTGGCAATTTCATTTATAGTTTATATATATAAATAGAAAATTAAAGAAATAAAAAAGTTAGAAATATCGGGTTGCCTTCCGACATGCGCTAAGTTTTGCATCGGTTAGCTTGACTTATACTTCTCTTTTTATGTGAACGTATGAAGTCGTATGAGGAATCCAAATTCTTTGATAAAAATCCTGTAAATGCACATTGGATTATCAGATTGGAGATAGTTTAATAAAATCCACGACATAAATTTAAAAAAATTATGTATGAGTTTCGATTTCTCCCTTTTTGACTCCTGTGGCAAGTCATATAACACATAAAATGTTTGAGTCGGGATTATCTCGAACTCCTCTATCGTAGATTTTAAAATTTTCAACTCTTCTCTTTTGGTTGGATGGTGATTGTTCTCCATTAATATTGGCTCCAAAGAACTATCGAGAAAATTATCATGATGGGGCTCATTTGGAATAAATACTTCAATCCAGTCATCTTAATCAAACTCTCTAATTGATATATCTGCAGTTAAATCAATTAGTAGACTATGTTTAATGCAAACATCTCTTATTAAAGTATATGAACCATGATATTGATTTTGTTTTGAAGAAATAAAATCAATCATTAGCTCCTCAATAGTCTTTTCTTCATCACCGATATGTTGTGGTGAATTTGGACCATGATGTTGATATTCGTCCTCCCAATTTGAGTAGAATGAGTTGAAAACCTTTCCTGTCGACGAATGTATTTCCTATGAAAAAACATTCATCGTTATCTCCCTACAAAACAATCATTAAAAAAAGTGAAGAAAAACATCAAAATATTTAAAAAAAACGTTTAAATTAATAGAAGTTCGACTAGATTAATATTACAATTCTACCATCCCCGGCAACGTCGCCAAAAACTTGATGCGCGTTTTACGTATACGTGCATGTGAAGGCAAGTGTACCTTAGTCGTGTATCAAGTAATAAAGTGAAAGTAGAGTATCGTTCCCACGAGGATGGTGATTATAAGTACTAATCTTTTTGCTTACTATCTATTATTTAACCAATTAAAAGGTAGAGTTTGTTGGACAACCAAGTTAAGACTTAATTAAAAAGTGAGATGAAAATTATACAAAATTAGATGAGAAAATATTTATAATGAAGAAAACTAAGGCTTCTAGCTTCACTTAACCTCTTTGCTTGGTAATAACACTTAACCCCTTTTAAGTTGTTTTATCCTTTTTAAGATGACGATTTTTCTTATTAACTAATAGTTCTCGAGATTGGTTCTAAACTCTCGACTAATTACTTTCCCTTGGTCCAGCTCAAGTAATTAATCAAGAGAAGCATTAAGTTTTATTAATCTAAACCTTTTTAACCTACTTTACCTTGGTCCGGCTAAAGTGATTACTTAAGCTTCAAGAAAAAACCGCTCGAGTAATTAGTTCTAAACTTTCGATTAATTACTTTCCATTGGTCCGGCTCAAGTAATTAATACAAAGAAGCATTAAGTTTTCTTAGTTCCAAACCTTCGATTTAATGCTTTCCCTTGGTCCGGCTCAAGTAATAAATCTAAGATTTGTAATAAGATTCATGAAAAACCTTGGAAAATCAATAAACCACACTAAATGGTCATTAGGTACAACTTATGAATTTCGATTAATCAATTTAATCACGGTAAATATAAACGATTAATTATATTCAAGTAGGAAGTAGGCCAATCTCCTACAAGCATTAAGAATCATAAGTTAGTTCTCAAAAAGGATAAACATATCTTAAATAGGTTAAACGTAATTACCATATAATTAAGGTTAAGATCCGCTTTTAGCCTTAGTTAAGAGGGTTTTAGCCCATGATTAGATTAAAACACAACTTAGAAAGATAGATAATGGAGCTCATAGTAATTAAAGAGATTAAAGTTTAGAAGAAACCGTAATGACGATTGCCGAACGAACTTCTTCGGTAACTTGAAACTTACTTTTGTTGGATGAACTTTTGCACAAACAACACTTTAAGAATAATAACAACAATTACAACAATAAAAACAACTGATTTTTGAAGAGAAAAATTAGCAAAATAACATTATAGAGGGAGGAATTAAGTCTAAACTTTGTGTGTCTTCAAATGGCTCACAAGGTCTCCTTTTATGGTAAAATAACAAACATAATTCCAAAGACCAAGTCTCCTTATGGCCTCCCACTCCCTAATCTTCTGAATTCAGCCTTTAAGAGAGGATGGTGGAAGACTGACAATTTAAGAATTGAAATGTGTAAAGATGGGAAATGAATCATAGGCTTCAACATGTTCATCAACTTTGGATAATTTTCTGGGCCTGATACACTTCGAATTTGGAGATTATTATTGTTAGTCATTTGTTCATCTTTCTCTTAGATTTCCAACGCATTTTGAATCGCCTCAATCCGAGTCCGTATGAGGGAGATATAATGAAAATACGAAAATGTGTCAAATCTGTTATATTGTGAACAAAGAGACTTTATTTCTGCCAGCTCCATCTTGACGAGATGCATGCTGAATGTCACTAAAACTCCTTTTTATGGTCCCTTTTACTCCCGAGTTGTCGCTTTAAGCCCCGACTTAGTTATTTGTGCCGAAAACCTTGCGAAAGTGCCTAAAACACACACAAAGTGGCTTAGATACATAAAATAAAGAAAATAAACAAAAACCATTATTAAAATTTATTAAAAAGGTACAAAATAACTAGTAATTAAATACTAAAAATGCTATAAATTACGACGATAACAACACCCCCAAACTTAAGCTTTGCTTGTCCTCAAGCAAAGAAAAGCTGAAAATAAAATTTATATCGTCGAATAAGTTAACGTAGAGATAGGAATTATTTTAATCGAAAATGAACGAAAATTTTATATTCAAATCTCGTACTATTTCTTTGGATAAAATGATTTGTTTTTACACTCTTATTTGCCAAACGGACATTTTTCATTGTGTTGAATAAAATTGAACCAATTTTAACACCTCGCATGGAAGTCACTCTTACGCTCAAGTGTTTAGGGCATTAAATTTTCGCTCAAATCCGATAAAACACTAACTGTTAAAAATTTGCATGGTCATCCAAATCTTTATCAAACGCGACTGACTATAAACACGATCAAAAGGTCTTTATCGGGGTTTAACGTTGGTTTGAAGGTAAAGGTATAGAGAAGGGGGGATTTTGTTGGTGAATAAATTCACAGTGTAATTAATTGATAGATTCACAAAAACCATTTTTTAGAATTTTTGCAACGAAAATCTCTCTTTCATTTTTATTTATATATATGTGATATATATATATTGAATTTTTTTATTATTTTTTACTATATATATATATAGATATATATATATATATTTATATCAATATGAATTTTATTTATATGTATATATTGTGAATATGAAATATATGAAAATAGAGAGGTATAACCGTTATACATCGGTAGAAGCGTTTGTCTGAATTTCGCATTTATTGTGAATCATCATCTCAAGCATATTGGTTACTAATTACCCGTAAATTTAGGGGGAACAAAAATGGTATTTATGAATGGAATGTGGTTTGTAACATGGTGGAATGAATGAAATGTCTAGGCTCGAACAGGTGAACAACGGAGAATGTGTTTAAGGTGGGCTACTATTTCGAGTTTGAAATGTGGGGGTAAAACAAGGAAGGCCTTAATCATGTCGTGCTTTGAGTTAGATGCATGAGGTTTTGACCGGTATTTGATGCAAATACTCAAGTTTCGTGTAATTATGGAACACTCGTGAGAAAAAAATGAAGCATTAGTGAATGCTTTTTAAATTAGGCTCAAAAACTCACTTTGAAAATGGTAATTTGTGTCAATTAACTCAATTTTATTCCTCAAAATATAAATGTCGATTTGTTAAATACTGAGTGTAATGGAAAAAAATTACATATTCAAAATAGTCTAAAATTCTTTTACAAAATTTAAGATTTTCAAATAAAATTTCATCCTATAAAATTGAACATTTATTCTAGACATTTTTTTTGTTTGATTAAAGCAAAACTTTAGAATTGGAGTTTTATTCAAAATTATTTAAAAAACATTTATTTAAAAGTTAAATAAAGTAGTAAAAATAAAGTGCAAAATAAAATAAAAGTAAAAATAAACTGCACAAAAACACAACATTAAAATTAGACGTACATCACACGACTGAAACAAAAAGTACGACAACAATTACTGAAAATAAAAATAACATACTATCATTTACTCTCATCCCCACTAAGGTAGCATTTAATCCCAAAATGCGAAATAAAAACTAACACTAAAGTGAAAAAATAAAGGATAAAATTTTTATTGTTTTTATTTTTTTTTTCTTTAAAAAAATAAAAGGCATCTCGCTGCGGCGAGGTGCATTCTCACATTGGGTGAGTTTTCCAGAGAGAAAGTCTCTGGAACATTACACATATTTTTTTTCTTTTTTAAATTTTTTTTGAAATTTTAATTTTTTTTTCACTTTATTCCTTTCATTTATAGTTATATATATATATATATATATAAATAGAAAATTAAAGAAATAAAAAAGTTAGAAATATCGGGTTGCCTTCCGACATGCGCTAAGTTTTGCATCAGTTATCTCGACTTATACTTCCCTTTTTATATGAACATATGAAGTCGTATGAGGAATCCAAATTGTTTGATAAAAATCCTGTAAATGCACATTGGATTATCAGATTGGAGATAGCTTAATAAAATCCACGACATAAATTTAAAAAAATTATTTATGAGTTTCGATTTCTACCTTTTTTACTCTCGTGGCAACTCATATAACACATAAAATGTTTGAGTCTGGATTATCTCGAACTCCTCTATCGTAGATTTTAAAATTTTCAACTCTTCTCTTTTGGTTGGATGGTGATTATTCTCCATTAATATTGGCTCCAAAAAACTATCGAGAAAATTATCATGATGGGGCTCATTTGGAATAAATACTTCAATCCGATCATCTGAATCAAACTCTCTAATTGATATATCTGCAGTTAAATCAATTAGTAGACTATGTTTAATGCAAACAACTCTTATTAAAGTATATGAACCATCATATTGATTTTGTTTTGAAGAAATAAAATCAATCATTAGCTCCTCAATAGTCTTTTCTTCATCACCGATATGTTGTGGTGAATTTGGATCATGATGTTGATATTCGTCCTCCCAATTTGAGTAGAATGAGCAGAAAACCTTTCATGTTGACGAATGTATTTCCTATGAAAAATCATTCATCGCTATCTCCCTACAAAAGAATCATTAAATAAAAAGTGAAGAAAAAGATCAAAATATTTTAAAAAAACGTTTAAATTAATAGAAGTTCGACTAGATTAATATTACAATTCTACCATCCTCGGCAATGACGCCAAAAACTTGATGCGCGTTTTACGTATACGTGCTTGTGAAGGCAAGTGTACCTTAGTCGTGTATTAAGTAATAAAGTGAAAGTAGAGTATCGTTCCCACGAGGATGGTGATTATAAGTACTAATCTTTTTGCTTACTATCTATTATTTAAACAATCAAAAGGTAGAGTTTGTTGGACAACCAAGTTAAGACTTAATTAAAAAGTGAGATGAAAATTATACAAAATTAGATGAGAAAATACTTATATTGAAAGAAACTAAGGCTTCTAGCTCCACTTAACCTCTTTGCTTGGTAATAACACTTAACCCCTTTTAAGTTGTTTTATCCTTTTTAAGATGGCGATTTTTCTTATTAACTAAAAGTTCTCGAGATTGGTTCTAAACTCTCGACTAATTACTTTCCCTTGGTCCAGCTCAAGTAATTAATCAAGAGAAGCATTAAGTTTTATTAATCTAAACCTTTTTAACCTACTTTACCTTGGTCCGGCTAAAGTGATTACTTAAGCTTCAAGAAAAACCGCTCGAGTAATTAGTTCTAAACTTTCAATTCCATTGATCCGGCTCAAGTAATTAATCCAAATAAGCATTAAGTTTTCTTAGTTCCAAACCTTCGATTTATTGTTTTCCTTTGGTCCGGCTCAAGTAATAAATCTAAGATTTGTAATAAGATTCATGAAAGACCTTGGAAAACCAATAAGCCACACTAAATGGTCATTAGATACAACTTATGAATTTCGATTAATCAATTTAATCACGGTAAATATAAACGATTAATTATATTCAAGTAGGAAGTTGGCCAATCTCCTACAAGCATTAAGAATCATAAGTTAGTTCTCAAAAAGGATAAATATAGCTTAAATATGTTAAACGTAATTACCACATAATTAAGGTTAAGATCCACTTTTAGCCTTAGTCAAGAGGGTTTTAGCCCATGATTAGATTAAAACACAACTTAGAAAGATAGATAATGGAGTTCATAGTAATAAAGGAGATTAAAGTTTAGAAGAAATCATAATGACGATTGCCGAACGAACTTCTTCGGTAACTTGAAACTTACTTTTGTTGGATGAGCTTTTGCACAAACAACACTTTAAGAACAATAACAACAATTACAACAACAAAAACAACTGATTTTTTAAGAGAAAAATTAGCAAAATAACATTATAGAGGGAGGAATTAAGCTTAAGCTTGGTGTGTTGATAGCTCCCACTTATATAGTGTTTTTAGGATCGTTTTAGTTTGTTTTTGCTTTATTTCCATTTAATTTTAGTATCGTTTTGTTATCTTTTAGTTAAAATTAGTAATTCTCGTTATTTATGGCATTTTCTGTGTTTTTAGATGTTTTTGGGACTGTTTGAGCATTTCCGAACTAGACCCGTGCCTTTTGGAGCACTTCCGGACAATTTGGGGACCGTCGGAGCACGTTTGGGATTCGTCAGGACCATTAGAGCAAATTCCGGAAGCCCAGGGACCGAAACGAATGAAAACCGGACTCAACCCCAATTTAGTGCTTGTCTCATCGAGACAGGCCCTCGTCTCGTCGAGACACTGCCTGTCTCGACGAGACGAGGCGGGCCGATGGTTCCCAAAGGGAACCATCGCGTGGTGTCTCGACGAGACGTCTAGTGTCTCGTCGAGACACCTTTTTGTCTCGTCAAGACACCTTTTGTCTCAACGAGACGAGATGCTAGGGGAGCAATTTCCCAGCGTCTCCTCACTCCCAAGGCGCGAATTTTGACCTGGAAAATGCCCAAACTACCCCTAACTAAGCTTGCACTATAAATAGAATATTATGTCATCTTTGTTAGGTTCCTACTTCTTCTTTTTCCCTTTTTCCTTTTTACTTGTATCAGCTTTTGCTATTTGATATTTTTGATTTGTAATTACTTTGAGCTGCTTGAAGATTGGTAGAGGAAACTTCTATCCCCATTTGTAATCAGAATCAGACAAGTCGGGTTTTAGATTTCTAATTCCTTAATCTGTCTCTTACTCTATGCTTATTTATATTAATGATGATTCATGTTGATAATTTGTGCTTTAATTATTTGGTTGGTTTAATTATGAACTAATCCCCATCCAATCTGGGATGGGGATGAGATTGATTGCGTAACCTTGTATGATTAGGGATTTAGGTTTATAGGTTTGTTTCCATTTGATTAGATTATGCAAGGTTAATGTCCTAGATTTATCAGAAATAGGATCTTTGCTAGAGTGAGATTTGATGATGATCAAATAGCCTGATAATGTTGAACCTAATCCCTTGAGTCTGACAAATATAGGATTACAGATAGATAGTTACCTGACCAAGGAACTATCTAATCCGAATTAGCATAATGTGACCTCGCTAGAGACCACTAGGAGTGCGGTCTAGTGGCTGGGCTACGGCTTTAGCCTTAATCACTAAAGAACATAATGCTTTGCATGACCTAGGTTATATGCCTAATCAAGCCGTCAACCGAATGCATGTGAATAGACTACATGAGATTGGCCATCTTCACGTGGTTAATTAGGTGATTACCGTCAATTATCATTAGGATATAAACCTGAATCCCAGTAAACCATACATGGAATCCAATTAAAGGAACCCCCATCTTAGATTGTTTCATCAATTAATTCGAATCCTCCCCTGTCAAACGCTTTTATCTTTTATTTTAGAAATTTATCTCCTTAATCACTCCCCAACATATTCAACCTTCCGAACAATTACGTTTCCTACCTTAGGTCGACTAGTTGTGATAAATAGTCCTTGTGGTTCGATCTTGTGCTTAAGCACTATATTACTTATTGTGATAGGATACACTTATCCTATTAATTGCTATATACTTTACGTGCATCATGTGTCTTCAAATGCCTCCCAATGTCTCCTTTTATGGTAAAATGACACACATAATTCCAAAGACCAAGTATCTTTATGGCCTCCCACTCGCTAATCTTATTAATTGACCCTTTAAGAGAGGGTGGTGGAAGACTGACAATTTAGGAGTTGAAATGTGTAAATGTGGGAAAGGAATCATAGGCTTCAACATGTTCATCAAATTTGGATACTTTTTTGGGCCTGATACACTTTGAATTCGGAGATGATTATTGTTAGTCATTTGTTCATCTTTCTCTTAGATTTCCAACTCATTTTGAATCGCCTCAATCCGAGTCCGTATGAGGGAGATATGATGAAAATACGAAAATGTGTCAAATCTGTCATATTGTGAACAAAGAGACTTTATTTCTGCCAGCTCCATCTCGACGAGATGCTTGTGCATCTCGACGGGATGCATGCTGAATGTCACTAAAACTCCTTTTATGGTCCCTTTTACACCCAAGTTGTCGCCTTTAGGGCTGTAAATGAATAGAGCCGCTCATGAGCGGCTCGGTGATCGGCTCGATAAAAGCTCGGCTCGATTTGTAAACGAGCCGCTCGTGAACACGATTTACTGGCTCGGTTCGTAAATGAGCCAAGCTCGAGCAGGCCAAAGCTCAGCTCGAAAGCTCGCGAGCAGGCTCGATTAGAACATTTATGAACAAATTTTAGTTTGGTAGAAAACTATATAGTTTTGTGTTAGTTCACAAATATCTAAACTTAATATTATTTCATTTGCTATTAGATGAGTCCGTTCACAAACATAATAAATGAGTAATAGACGAACTATTTGTAAGCATCTTGTTTATTTATTCATGAACTTTGCTTGTGAGCTTGTTTATGTACACAATTAAAGAGTTATTTGCGAGTAAACTTCACAAATATAATTAACAATTTACTCACAAACAATCAATGGTTAGATAATTTTCTTAATGAATCAAAAGAGGATTTTGGGCTCGAAACAAGCTCGAAGCTCGGCTCAAGCTCGTTGAGCAAGCCAAATCTCTGCTCGGGCTCGGCTCGGACTCGAGCTCGTTAATTTTATAGCAAACAGAGCTTGAACAGGTCAAAGCTCTGCTCGGCTCGGCTCGGCTTGATTACAGCCCTAGTCGCCTTAAGCCCCGACTTGGTTATTTATGCCAAAAACCTTGCGAAAGTGCCTAAAACACACACAACGTGGCTTAGATACATAAAATGAAGAAAATAAACAAAAACCATTATTAAAATTTATTAAAAAGGTACAAAATAACTAGTAATTAAATACTAAAAATGCCATAAATTACAACGATAACAACACTCCAAACTTAAGCTTTGTTTGTCCTCAAGCAAAGAAAAGCTGAAAATAAAATTTATATCGTCGAATAAGTTAACATAGAGACAGGAATTATTTTAATCGAAAATGAACGAAAATTCTATATTCAAATCTCGGACTATTTCTTTGGATAAAATGATTTTTTTTTACACTCTTATTTTCCAAACGGACATTTTTCATTGTGTTGAATAAAATTGAACCAATTTAAACACCTCGCATGGAAGTCACTCTTACGTTCAAGTGTTTAGGGCATTAAATTTTCACTCAAATCCGATAAAACACTAGCTATTAAAAATTTGCTTGGTCATCCAAATCTTTATCAAACGCGACCGACTATAAACACGATCAAAAGGTCTTTATCGTGTTGTAACGTTGGTTTGAAGTTAAAGGTATGGAGAAGGGGGGGATTTTGTGGGTGAATAAATTCACGGTGTAATTAATTGATAGATTCACAAAAACCATTTTTCAGAATTTTTGTAACGAAAATCTCTCTTTTATTTTTATTTATATATGTGATATATATATTTGAATTTTTTTTATTATATATATATATATTTATATCAATATGAATTTTATTTATATGTATATATAGTGAATATGAAATATATGAAAATAGAGAGGTATAATCGTTATACATCGGTAGAAGCGTTTGTCTGAATTTCATATTTATTGTGAATCATCATCTCAAGAATATTGGTTACTAATTACCCGTAAATTTAGGGGGAACAAAAATGGTATTTATGAAGGGAATGCGGTTTGTAACTTGGTGAAATGAATGGAATGTCTAGGCTCGAAGGGGTGAACGATGGAGAATGTGTTTAAGGTGGGCTACTATTTCGAGTTTGAAATGTGGGGGTAAAACAAGGAAGCCTTAATCATAACGTGTTTTAAGTTAGATGCGTGCGGTTTTGACCGGTATTTGATGCAAATTCTCAAGTTTCGTGTAATTATGGAACACTCGTGAGAAAAAATGAAGCATTAGTAAATGCTTTTTAAATTAGGCTCAAAAACTCACTTTGAAAATGGTAATGTGTGTCAATTAACTCAATTTTATTCCTCAAAATGTAAATGTCGATTTGTTAAATAACGAGTGTAATGAAAAAAGAAAATTACGTATTCAAAATAGTCTAAAATTCGTTTACAAAAAGATTTTCAAATAAAATTTCATCCTATAAAAATTAAACATTTATTCTAGACAAATTTGTTTTGATTTTCTTGTTTGATTAAAGCAAAACTTTAGAATTGGACTTTTATTCAAAATTATTTAAAAAACATTTATTTAAAAGTGAAATAAAGATAGTAAAAATAAAGAGAAAATGTAGTAAAAATAAGGTGTAAAATAACATAAAAGTAAAAATAAAGTGCACAATAACACAACATTAAAATTAGACGTACGTCACACGACTGAAACAAAAGTACAGAAATAACAAGTACTGAAAATAAAAATGACATACTATCCTTTACTCTCATCCCCACTAATGTAGCATTTAGTTCCAAAATGCGAAATAAAAACTAACACTAAAGTGAAAAAATAAAGGATAAAAATTTTATTGTTTTTATTTTTTTTTTCTTTTAAAAAATAAAAGACACCTTGCTGCGGCGGGGTGCATTCTCACATAGTCTTTTAAATTTTATTGTTTTTATTTTTTTTTCTTTTTTTCTTTTTCAATTTTCAATTTTTTTTTCACTTTATTTGTTTCATTTATAGTTATATATATATATATATATATATATATATATATATATATATATATATATATATATAGAGAAAATTAAAGAAATAAAAAAGTTAGAAATATCGGGTTGCCTTCCGACATGCGCTAAGTTTTGCATCAGTTAGCTCGATTTATACTTCCCTTTTTATGTGAATGTATGAAGTCGTATGAGGAATCCAAATTCTTTGATAAAAATCCCGTAAATGCACATTGGATTATCAGATTGGAGATAGCTTAATAAAATCCACGACATAAATTTAAAAAAATTATATATGAGTTTCGATTTCTCACTTTTTGACTCCCGTGGCAAGTCATATAACACATAAAATGTTTGAATCGTGATTATCTCAAACTCCTCTATCGTAGATTTTAAAATTTTCAACTCTTCTCTTTTGGTTGGATGGTGATTATTCTCCATTAATATTGGCTCCAAAGAACTATCGAGAAAATTATCATGATGGGGCTCATTTGGAATAAATACTTCAATCCGATCATCTGGATCAAACTCTCTAAATCATATATCTGTAGTTAAATCAATTAGTAGACTATGTTTAATGCAAACATCTCTTATTAAATTATATGAACCATCATATTGATTTTGTTTTGAAGAAATAAAATCAATCATTAGCTCCTCAATAGTCTTTTCTTCATCACCGATATGTTTGTGGTGAATTTGGACCATGTTGTTGATATTCGTCCTCCCAATTTGAGTAGAATGAGCTGAAAATCTTTCCTGTCGACGAATGTATTTCCTATGAAAAATCATTCATCGTTATCTCACTACAAAAGAATAATTAAAAAAAAGTGAAGAAAAAGATCAAAATATTTAAGAAAAAAATGTTTAAATTAATAGAAGTTCGACTAGATTAATATTACAATTCTACCATTCCCGGCAACGGCGCCAAAAATTTGATGCGCGTTTTACGTATACGTGCATGTGAAGGTAGGTGTACCTTAGTCGTGCATCAAGTAATAAAGTGAAAGTCTCGTTCCCACGAGGATGGTGATTATAAGTACTAATCTTTTTGCTTACTATCTATTATTTAAACAATCAAAAGGTAGAGTTTGTTGGACAACCAAGTTAAGACTTAATTAAAAAGTGAGATGAAAATTGTACAAAATTAGATGAGAAAATAACTATAATGAAAGAAACTAAGGCTTCTTCTAGCTTCACTTAACCTCTTTGCTTGGTAATAACACTTAACCCATTTTAAGTTGTTTTATCCTTTTTAAGATGACGATTTTTCTTATTAACTAATAGTTCTCGAGATTGGTTCTAAACTCTCGACTAATTACTTTCACTTGGTCCAGCTCAAGTAATTAATCAAGAGAAGCATTAAGTTTTATTAATCTAAACCTTTTTAACCTACTTTAACTTGGTCCTGCTAAAGTGATTACTTAAGCTTCAAGAAAAACCGTTCGAGTAATTAGTTCTAAACTTTCGATTAATTACTTTCCATTGGTCCGGCTCAAGTAATTAATCCAAAGAAGCATTCAGTTTTCTTAGTTCCAAACCTTCGATTTATTACTTTCCCTTGGTCCGGCTCAAGTAATAAATCTAAGATTTGTAATAAGATTCATGAAAAATCTTGGAAAACCAATAAGCCACACTAAATGGTCATTAGATCCAACTTATGAATTTCGATTATCAATTTAATCACGATCAATATAAACGATTAATTATATTGAAGTAGGAAGTTGGCCAATCTCCTACAAGCATTAAGAATCATAAGTTAGTTCTAAAAAAGGATAAACATAGCTTAAATATGTTAAACGTAAGATCCACTTTTAGTCTTAGTTAAGAGGGTTTTAGCCCATGCTTAGATTAAAACACACCTTAGAAAGATAGATAATGGAGTTCATAGTGATAAAAGAGATTAAAGTTTAGAAAAAACCATAATGACGATTGCCGAACGAACTTCTTCGGTAACTTGAAACTTACTTTTATTGGATGAACTTTTACACAAACAACACTTTAAGAACAATAACAACAATTACAACAACAAAAACAACTGATTTTTGAAAAGAAAAATCAGCTAAATAACATTATAGAGGGAGGAATTAAGCCTAAGCTTGGTGTGTCTTCAAATGGCTCCCAAGGTCTCCTTTTATATTAAAATGACACACATAATTCCAAAGACCAAGTCTCCTTATGGCCTCCCACTCCCTAATCTTCTGAATTCAACCTTTAAGAGAGAGTGATGGAATACCGACAATTTAGGAGTTGAAATGTGTAAATGTGGGAAAGGAATTATAGGCTTCAACATGTTCATCAACTTGGATAGTTTTCTAGGCCTGATACACTTCGAATTTGGAGATGATTATCGTCAGTCATTTATTCATCTTTCTCTTAGCTTTCCAATACATTTTGAATTGCCTCAATCCGAGTCCGTATGAGAGAGATACGATGAAAATACAAAAATGTGTCAAATCTGTCCTATACTGCCCTTAACTTCATTAAGGATAATGCGATTCTCACGCACCCTTCAGCTTGGCTCATTAATGGGTGTAGGGCCTATCGCGATAAGTCTTGGGAACTCATCTTTCATCATACTTATAGGGAAGGCAAAAGCGCTGCCGACTGGATGGCGAATTTTGCAGGTTCGGTTTCACTAGGTCATTATGAGTGTGATGTGCCTCCTGCAGGCCTCCAATACATCTTATTTGAGGACAGTTGTGGCTCGAGTCTAAGTCGTCTAACTCGAGTGTAGTTTCTTTTTCTGTTTTTCCCAAGCTTCGGCCTTCTCTGTACTACCAAAAAAAAGGAGGAGATTAAGGTTTTATCTTGTAAAGCTTCAACATTAGCTTCAAATATTCTCTTTGCACTCAAGAATAGTCAAACACTCTTGTTTTGATTTTGATAGTGCTAGCACATGCATTGATTTAGCTAGATCTTTTGTGTATGAGATTATAGAGGGACTCCAGTTTGCAGCTCCATGTCTAGCTTCAGATCATTTTCTATTACTGTACTCAATTCGAAGTATGACGGTAAACAGTTTTTCTAACCTTTTATTACATGCTTGGAACCGTAGGATCAGTTTTTGGTTGCTTTTAAAAAAAATCGCCCTTGAGTTTCTTTGTTTTAAAACCCATCAGTTTTAATTTTGTTATTTCGAATAATTCTATTGCTATTCATCAGGGAGACATGTTTTATGATTTAAAACTATTAAATAACGATCTCTATATCCTGGATTTAAATGATCATGATTCAATCTATAACATAAATATCAAACGGGGTTAAATGAAATGAAGTGAAGTCGACTTACTTCTGGCACTATCGTCTGTGATAAGTAAACAAGAAACGCAATTTGAGACTTCATACGAGTAGAATTCTCGGCTCATTTAATTTTGAATCAAATGAGACATGTGAGTCTTGCTTACAAAGTAAGATGACTAAAAGTCCTTTCAACAAACAAGCTGAAAGCGCAACAAGTTTATCGGCCCTAATAAATACAGATGTATGTGGTCCATTAAGTACATAAGTTAAAGGTGGGTATAGCTACTTCGTGATTTTCACATATGACTTCAGTAGATTCGACTACGTCTATCTAATGAAGCACAAATTTGAGACCTTTGAAAGGTTTAAAGAGTATAAGAATAAAGTACAAAACTAGTTGGGTAAAAGTGTTAAGGCCATCCGATAAGATCGAGATGGTGAATACTTAAGCCAAAATTTTGACTTAAATCTAAAAGACTATGTAATTGTTTCACAACTCACTCCATCAAGAACACCCCAATGAAATTGTGTATTCGAAAGGAGGAATCGAACTCTATTAAATATGGTTCAATAGATGATGAGTCAAAACAACATTTTTGGAGTATGCCCTTGAAACAACTGCATTCTTGCTTAACCGCACACCAAGTAAAGTAGTAGAAAAGACACCATATGAGATATGGACGGGTAAGTTACCCAAATATATTTCTTGTGGATTTGGGGTTGTGAATTCCACGTTAAAAAGTTAACGGGGGGATAAACTTTCATCCAAAATTGATAAATATTTATTTGTGGGATACCCTAAGGAAACTAAAGGGTGTTATTTCTACAACCTTAACGAGAACAACGTGTTTGTTGCTCGAAAAGCTATGTTTCTTAAAATGGAATTTATTTTCAAGAAAAATAGTTGGAGTAGAATTGAAATTGGAGAAGTTCAAGCACCACAAGTTCTTGAGTAGGATACTTTGGAGATTGAGATCGATTCACAAAGAGTTGTGGAACCCACACCAATCACACAAGACCCTAGAAGGCCTGGTAGGATTCGTCGAGAGCCCGAGAGATATAGATTTCTCATTAGTGATGATAAGAGTCTTCTGATATTAGATCAGAATGAACCAACTTCATACCACAAGGCGATTAATTATCTCGATTCAGCGAAATGTCTTGGAGCCATAAAGGATAAAATACAATCAATGTATGATAATTAAGTTTGGAACTTGATTGATCCACCAGAAAGTGCTAAGATAATCGATTACAAATGGTTCTTTAAGTTAAAAGCCTACAATACCTTCAAGGGGAAACTCATTGCGAAAGGTTTCAAATAACATCATGGTATTGACTATGATGAAACTCTCTCACCCGTTGCTATGCACAAATCCATTAGGATACTGCTTGCCATGGTTGCATATTATGACTATAAGATATGGAAAATGTATAACAAAATGGCGTTTTTTAACCGAAACCTCTTTGAGGATGTCTATATGGAAAAGCCAAAGGGTTTTGTCGATCATAAGCATCCTAATCGAGTATGCAAACTTTAGAGGTTATTTATGGCTTGAAGCAAGCATCGTGGAGTTTGAATCTCCATTTTGATGAGGCAGTCAAAGAGTTTGGCTTTGTCAATAACAAAAATGAGTCTTGTGTTTACAAAAAAAGGTCAGTGGGAGCGCAGTAGTTTTTCTAGTCCTATATGTAGACAACATTCTACTTATTAGACATGACGTCCCAACATTGTTAAATGTTAAGTATTGGTTATGGAAGTGTTTCGAAATGAAGGACTTAGGCAAAGCTAAAACTATACTAGGTATAAGGATTTATAGAGACAGATCACAACGACTTCTAGGTCTAAGTCAGATAAAGTACACAAAGTATTGAAGATATTCAATATGAGTGACACCAAGAAATGTTTTTTAGTGATGCATTATGGCCTAACATAAAGTAAGGTCGATGGTCCCTCTACAAGGGAACAAATAGGGCACATGAGTAAGATACCATACTAGACTCGATGTTACACACGCACTAAGCATGACTATCGGTTCCAATAAACCCTGGTGAAAACCATTGGTCCTCAGGGAAGGCTATCCTTAAGAAATTGAGATGGACTAAGGAAAGCTTCTTAGTGTACTGATGTGAGTCTAATTATGCTTATAAAATAGTCAAAACATCATGTGCTTAATAGCTCAATGGACTAAAATGATTCGAAAATATGGGCTTATTGTGTTTATTCTATAATTGCAGGCATATGTATGATGAATACCAAATTCACTAAGAGGGAAAGCTTTCCGAAATGAAAGTTGGCTGTGTACGGAGGAATGCACAAGGATGGGGAGGGATAAAAGACTGTAATAGGATTGGTGGCACCATTTTATTGGTCCTACCTAGAGAACAATTCTGTCAAGTTCTATAGTGTTTTTTCAACTACAAAAAAAAGCAGGATTTACACAAATTGAAGAAATTGAACTGTTCTAAAAGAAATACAGACTACCAAAAGGTAGATTTATCGGTAAATTTTTCTTAAAGACACAACGTTCCACGTCCTTGGAATGGATATGCCTTCTAAATCCCGAAGCTTGTATGCATGGGTGCTTATGCATTCGTGAATTTGAAAAGGTCCTTCCTAGTTCCTTCCCAGTTTTCCTCTATCAACTCTGGATTGTGAAGCATCGGCATTTTGCATGACTAAGTCTCCCGTATAGAATTGTCTAGGCCTTCATAGTCAGTTTTGACACAGTTCTTATATGCAGCCGAGTTGATCAACGCTTCCTCTATTCGCTCCTCCAAGAAATCCAATTTTCGGCGCATTGCTTCTTCATTCCGATCAATGGAAAAATACGTTTCTTGGACTAGAGGAACCTATTTCCATCGTGATGAAAGCTTGATCTCCGTATGTAAGAGAAAAAGAAGTTTCACCAGTGGCGGAACTAGGGATGGTTCTATATGCCCATAGGACATGTTGCAATTGATCCACCCAGGACCCTTTTCCTTTCCCAAACTTTTCTTTAATCCTTGAACAATTGTTCGATTTGTCACTTTGGTCGTCCCATTTGTTTGAGGGTGGGCTACTGAAGAGAAACGAAGCTTGATGCCCAAATCTGCACAGAATGTTGGGAAAGCTCTACAATCAAACTGCTTGCCATTATCCGTTATGATTGTGTGTGGAACCCCAAAATGACATATAACTATTTTCTCCACAAAAGTGATGATGTGAGCCGAAGAAATTGTGGCAACTGCTTCGGCTTCTACCCATTTGGAAAAATGATCCACATCTACAATCAAAATTTTCTTTTGCCCGCGCGCAGTTGGAAAAGCACCCACAATATCAATTCCCCATATTGCGAAAGGCAAAGCTGGCTGAATCACTCTTAACGCTGCCACAAGGGATTGAATAATTGGGGCGAAAGATTGACACACTGAACACTTCTTCACAAACTTCGCTGCATCTTTGATCATTTTTTGCCAGAAAAATCCTTGTAACTGAGCTTTTTTTGCCAAAGCGTCTCTCCTTTCATGGGCACCACACAAACCTTCATGGATCTCCTGCAAGATCCGACCTCCTTCCTCAAAGCCTATGCATTTCAACCATGGCCTATCAAAAGACCTTCGGTACAAGACTCCCTCTATCACCGAGTATCTTCTTGCTTTGTGCAAAACCTGAATTTGGTCATTCTTCTCTTCAGGCAAAACACATGTCGTTAGATATGAGTAAATTGGATAAAACCACTCGTTAGAGAGATCAATGACCATGACTTCAACTGTTTGAATGTTGGGAACTGCGATTAACTCAATAGGACAGTGACCTATAGGGGACCTGTTTGGATCCGAAGTTGTCTTTGCAAGATAATATGCTTCGTCATTCTCCTCCCTAGGCACCCGCTGAATCTCTAAACTTTGAAATTCGTCCTTTCCCTCTTGGAGGAGCATCTTTACCAAAGCCAAATATTTCTTCATAGTCTTAGATCGAGCTTCAAAGTTTTCGGTAAGCTGGGATACTACTGTTAGACGAGGTGCCGTGGCCTAATCTCCCGGGCGGACCGGGGGGTGGACACCTCATGGCGACGTAAGCGGTGATTGGCGCCGAAAGCAACCAATCGTGGAATCAAGCTGCTCGGCAGGACCGGAGCTCGGAGTATGGAAGAGTCGCCACCCACGAATGGGAAAATGAACACCGATCCCTTGCGGGAGACCGGTGAGGGTTCGGGAAACTTAGGTACGAGCCGAGAAGGCTAGCTCCTTTCCGGAGAAAGGCTACTAGGCACCCCGACATCGCCCGGTTATGAACCACCGGCCTCCTACTCAGCGTGTTAGGCGATAACGGACTAATCGCATATCTCTTTAAGTTTAAAATTCATTTGAAACCTTTTCTTTCTCGTTTTGAAAACCGTTTTGAGCATATATTATTGAAAGCCACTTTGGTAAAGAATCACCCATTTACATCAGTTCAACATACATAGGAGAGAGAGGGGGGAGAAGAAAGAATTAATTTATTTAATAGGGTGTCTTATGCTTCGATTCACATGTCAACCCTACACTAAACTCACTTCCCAAAAACGAGTTTATTTACATGGTTCGTACCTTAATCGCCGTTGGAACGATTTAGGTACGTTTCAAAACCCCGTTTGATGACGTTCACTCGAATCGCCGTTGGAACGACTCGAGCGTTTGAAAATGTTGAGGTAAGAGTTTTAACAAGAAAACGTGATTAAGCATACAAGTCAATTTATTTTGTACAAATCATTTAAGAAAACGGTTCAAAACTCTATTATTTATAATAAAAAACGATTTTATTACAAGGTTCGCCTAATCCGTCGTTGGAACGGATTGAGGTTTCAACATGTGATGTTTTGGAAATGGTTTAAAAATGACAAGAAAACGTTATTCACACTTCAGGAACATCCAGAAAAGCTTTAATTTAAACCAACCAATTAAACTCTCTTTTTGTGATTTATTTTCCCTTTTTCACTCAATTAACCCTTACTTGAATATAATTGCAACAAATAACAAATTAAACCCAAAATTCACACCACTAAATACATTTTAAAATAGATACATTTTGGATAAAAATGGTATTTACACCTATAGATTAAAAATAAGGTAAAACCTAATATACACTATAGTTATGGGTATGTACCAACAAAAGGAAAATAATACTAAGGATAGTATGCTTATTATCCTAAAAACTTATGAAAATAATGCACAATGTTTATAGATGAGAAAATAGCATTTGACCCAAAAATAGTTTTTACATAAGAAAATAACCTTTAACCCCAAAATAACTATTATAATAAATATATAGAAAATAACTTTCCCAAATATACATTAAACATCAAAATAATAACTATTTATCCTCAAAACATCCACTAATTAATTACCCCAAAATACCCAAGTAAATAACATTCTAAAATAAAACCCAATATAATTTAAATGAATGAAAAAGAAAATATATACATATAGTTTTATTAAATCAAATTAAGGAAAGATAATATCCAAACACATTAAATAAATATATGTACAAAGTATTTAAAAATAGCTTGAAAGTATACATTACATAAATATACATATATATATAAAGGACCAAAAGCCCAAAAGTTGAGAAGGAGGGACCAAAACAGCATTTTTTTACATTTCAGCAGATTTACCGACGAGAAATCTGTCGGTAAACAGCAATCAGTGACAAAAAGAAGAATTACAGAAACAGTCCACAACTTTCCAGATTTGTTTAAAGGCTTAAAATTAGATCTATTCTATCGTTTTAGAACTCCGAACTACCCAAAATGGATCATAGTTTATAACGGAGGTTCTCAAACGATGTTTTTTTATTTAAAATGTTATTTTGAAATATTTTTAAAAACTTATAATTACAACGTTTTTTAATACCCGAACTACCTTTGAATCGGATCACGGTTCGTATTGGGATATTAAAACGAGGTTTTTATTTTAAAACAAAACCGAACGTTTATCTAATACGGGATGAAAATAAATAAATACGGGAAATTAAATAAAACGTGACAAATAAATAAATAACTAAATAAAGAAAATTATAACATAAAAATAAATAAAGAAAATAAAACAAATAAAATAAATAAAACGAGTCTAGTCCTCGGATAATACCTCAAGTTCGGTATTGACGGTTGAAGTCGGTTGATTCCACAAATCGTGCCTTTCCGGTGTTTTTTGTGTTTTTGGTAAAATCTTAACTTTTAGGAAATTCGAAATTTTTAGGAAAAAAAAATGTTTTTTCCCAAAAAAAAGTCACTTCTCTCTCTAAAATGTTAGAGTAAGAAGTTCCCCTCCCAAAAAGTTTGGGCGACGCCCGAAGAAAATTGGGCGTCGCCCAAAGTCTGTTGGGCGAACGCCCAACTATTGTTGGGCGTACGCCCAACTTCAGTTGGGCGCGCGCCCAACCAACGTTGGGCGCGCGCGCCCAACTGACTTTGGGCGTTCGCCCAACGATCGTTGGGCGTCCGCCCAACGTCGCTGGGCGCTCGCCCAGCGGGCCGGGCGCGCTCGCCCAGCGGCCGTCGGGCGTGCGCCTCGCGCTGTCGGGCGTGCGCGCCCCCTGGTCGTCGAGCGCGCGCTCCGCGCTGCCGGGCATCCGCGCTCAACGGACGTCGAGCGTGCGTCCCGCGCTGCTTGGCGTGCGTCCAAGTGTCGTCGGACACGCGTCGGCTGTCGCTAGGCGCTCGCACCTCATCGCTGAGCACTCGCGAGCCGTCCACTTGACGACCGCGCCTGACATTAACTTGTCTTTTCTTATTATATATTTTTGTTTTAAAACTTCTGGAATCAACCGCTTCGACCGTTTTGTTTACAGGTTTTCGTCACAGGTCCTCCGACTCGGTGTCTACAGTTGCCCCTACTTTCCTATTTTAACAGTGATGTGTGTGTTTTGAAAACGTTTTTTGCTAACGCAACACATGCAATGTAAAACATATAAAAGTAAGAGACACGTAAAGAGTGGGAGGAAGAATACCTGACCTTTGCGCTGCGCGTTCCGGCGTCGTTCTCGATCCTTTCCGTCCTTGCCTTTGAATCGGCCGCCGGTAAAAACGGATCCCAGCCTAAGTTGACTGCGGGTAAAAACGGCTCAAAAGCAACCTTGGTGCACGACCGCGAGTAAAATGGCTCAAAAGCGACCCTGGTCTACGACCGGGGGGGAAATGGCTCAAAAGCAACCCTGGTCTTCGACCGGGGGGAAAATGGCTCAAAAGCAACCCTGGTCCACGACCGCGGGTAAAATGGCTCAAAAGCAACACTGGTCCACGACCGCGGGTAAAATGGCTCAAAAGCGACCCCGGTTCACGACCGGGGTAAAAATGGCTCAAAAGCAACCCTGGTCCACGACCGCGGGTAAAATGGCTCAAAAGCGACCCCGGTTCACGACCGGGGTAAAATGGCTCAAAAGCGACCCTAGTCTACGACTGTGGGTAAAATGGCTCAAAAGCAACCCTGGTCCACGACCGCGGGTAAAATGGCTCAAAAGCGACCCTAGTCTACGACTGTGGGTAAAATGGCTCAAAAGCAAAGGTTCTTTTTAACAATTCTGAATTCTTTTAAAACACCGTTGTCTGTATTTTCTCACTGGAGCTAGTGTCTTGGAGGTTTGAATGGTTCGATAGGAACGTCTTTTTAGTCCGGAATGATTCAAACTAACAATTATTTTTCTATTGACTGTCGTCTGTATTTTGACTGGTGCCGCTGTTCTGTAAAAATCGGCTA